>NC_073239.2:33700000-34300000 GCF_029281585.2 Gorilla gorilla gorilla
TCGCCCAGGCTGGAGTGCAGTGGCACAATCTCGGCTCACTGCAACCTCTGCCTCCTGGGTTCAAGTGATTCTCCTGCCTCAGTCTCCTGAGTAGCTGGGACTACAGGCACCCACCACCACGCCTGGCTAATTTTTGTATTTTTAGTAGAGACAGGGTTTCACCATATTGGCCTTGCTGGTCTCGAACTCCTGACCTTGTGATCCGTCCGCCTCGGCCTCCCAAAGTGCTGGGATTACAGGCATGAGCCACTGCACCTGGCCAAAAAAAATTTTTTTAATTAGCTGTGCATAGTGGCATGTGCCTACATTTCCAGCTACTCAGGAGGCTAAGGTGGGAGGACTGCTTGAGTCTAGGAGGTTGAGGTTACAGTGAGCTATGATCATGTCACTGTATTACAGCCTGAGTGACAGCAAGATTCTGTCTCAAAAAAAGAAAAAGGAATAGAGTTATGGAAAAAGCAGCGAAGATAGAGAAAAGGGAAGAAGCACTATGGGAAGGCACAGAGTTAAGAATGGGCAAATTATGTACCAAGGAGAGCTTTCATTTCAAGTGAACAAAATTTGAAACAAATATCCTATAGCTTCAATCGAGAATCTGGAGAGCTGGGGTTTGAGAAACATTTCAATTTCGACTGCCTGAGAAATGGCTTCCAAGGCAGTGGTCCTCACCCTGGCTCTCTAAATGGCATGGGGATGGAGAGTGAGCTATTTCTTGTATTCTCAAAAAGCCTAAAGAAAATAGGCTGGGCACAGTGGCTCATGCCTGTAATCCCAGCATTTTGGGAGGCCAAGGTGGGCAGATCGCCTGAGCTCGGGAGTTAGAGACCACCCTGGGCAACATGGTGAAACCCCATCTCTACTAAAATAAAAAAATTAGCTGGGTGTGGTGTTGCGTGCCTGTAGTCCCAGCTACTCAGGAGGCTGAGGCACGAGAATTGCTTGAGCCCCGGAGGCGGAGGTTGCAGTGAGCCAAGATCGTGCCACTTCACTCTAGCTTGGGCTACAGAGTGAGACTCTGTCTCAAAAAAAAAAAAAAAAGAAAAGAAAATGGAACATTTGCTTGTGACAGTTCTCCACACACTTTTTTTTTTTTTTTTTTTGAGATGGAGTTTCGCTCTTGTTGCCCAGGCTGGATCGTGCAATGGCGCGATCTTGGTTTATTGCAATCTCTGCCTCCTGGGTTCAGGTGATTCTCCTGCCTCAGCCTCCCAAGTAGCTAGGATTACAGCATGCGCCACCACGCCCAGCTAATTTTGTATTTTTATTAGAGATGGGGTTTCTCCATGTTGGTCAGGCTGGTCTCGAACTCCCGACTTCAGGTGATCCACCTGCCTCAGCCTCCCAAAGTGCTGGGATAACAGGCGTGAGCCACCACCGCGCCCGGCCCTGCACAAACTTTTTTTTTTTTTTTTTTTTTTTTTTTGAGACGGAGTCTTGCTCTGTCACCTGGGCTGGAGGGCAGTGGCCCGATCTCAGTTCACTGCAACCTCCGCCTCCTGGGTTCATGCCCTTCTCCTGTCTCAACCTCCCAAGTAGCTGGGACTATAGGCACCCACCACCATGCCCGGCTAATTTTTTGTATTTTTAGTAGAGACGGGGTTTCACCGTGTTAGCCAGGATGGTCTCGATTGCCTGACCTCGTGATCCGCCCGCCTTGGCCTACCAAAGTGGTGGGATTACAGGTGTGAGCCACTGCGCCCGGCCCAAACTATTTTTAAAAAAATCTTCATTGTCTTAAAACTAGAGCACGTGCAGGCTGGGCGTGGTGGCTTATGCCTGTAATCCCAGCACTTTGGGAGGCCGAGGCGGGTGGATCACCTGAGGTTGGGAGTTTGAGACCAGCCTGAGCAACATGGAGAAACCCCGTCTCTACTGAAAATACAAAATTAGCCGGGCGTGGTGGCACATGTCTGTAATCCCAGCTACTAGGGAGGCTGAGGCAGGAGAATCACTTGAACCCAGGAGGCAGAATTTGCGGTGAGCCGAGATCGCGCCATTGCACTCCAGCCTGGGCAACAAGAGCGAAACTCCATCTCAAAAAACAAACAAAAACAAACAAAAAAAAACAACTAGAACATATGCTTTGTAAAAAATACTCAGAACAGAATTATATACAGTAAAAAGTAAAAGATTGAACCATGCACCCTCAGACACCCCCCACACAAATACCCTATTACTCCAATCCACCTCCCCAGAGTAACCAGAGTGATTTGGTGTGTAGATCACTGTGTGTCAGATCTGTTTCTATAAATATGCAACCATATGTACGTAAATATTAGCTAATATTAGCTGGGCATGGTGGTGCTCTGATAGCCCTAGCTACTCAGGAGGCTGAGCCTAGTAGTTAGAGGCTGCAGTGAACTATGATTGTGCCAAGGTACTCCAGCCCAGGTGACAGAGCAAGACCTTGTCTCTAAAAATCAAATCAATAAAGAAAAAGTTTTAAAAATGTGGCTAATATTATTATTAGAGTATGGCTGTATTATCATTTAACCCTTCCCTTCACGATATTAAGGTTGTTTCCCTCTTGCCCTGTTACAAAAATGCTTCATTGGATGTCATTGCACATATATCTTGCTCAGGTGCCTTTACTTTCTGCTGGTATTACAGTAAATCAGTATATTAGTTATTTTATGGGAAAAATAAACTTTTTTTTTTTTTTGGAGACAGAGTCTGACTCTTGCCCAGGCTGGGTGCAGTGGCACGATCTCGGCTCACTGCAACCTCCACCTCCCAGGTTCAAGCGATTCTCTTGCCTCAGCCTCCCGAGTAACTGGGATTACAGGCGCGTGCCACCACATACAGCTAATTTTTGTATTTTTAGTAGAGACAGGGTTTTGCCATGTTGGCCAGGCTGGTTTCGAACTCCTGACTTCAGGTGACACGCCTGTCCTCGGCCTCTCAAAGTGCTGGGATTACAGGCATGAGCCACTGCGCCTGACCAGAAAAAAATAAACTACTGATTGAGCTTATGAATGTAGTCTGGTAGAAAAAAAAACTTTCAAAACAGTTCCTTCGTAGGGGAAAAGGAACAAAAATCATGTCCACTGCGGCCTGAGGGAGCACTACAGCTGTTTCTCTTGGTCCATTCATTCTGCACATTGACTGGAGGTGGAAGATTTGTTGGAGGTGCCCTTCATACATGCTGCTCTCTATTGTGGCAAATATGGGAAGGAGCTTTGGAGGACAAGTAGAAGGGTCTGCATGAAAGTGACAGCTGAGGGGCCGGGCGCCATGGCTCACGCCTGTAATCCCAGCACTTTGGGAGGCTGAGGCAGGTGGATCACGAGGTCAAGAGACTGGGACCATCCTGGCCAACACGGCAAAACCCCGTCTCTACTAAAAATACAAAAATTAGCCAGGCGTGGTGGTGCACACCTGTAGTCCCAGCTACTCGGGAGGCTGAGGCAGGAGAATCACTTGAATCCGGGAGGCAGAGGTTGCAGTGAGCCGAGATCGCGCCACTGCACTCCAGGCCTGGCAACAGAGCGAGACTCCTTCTCAAAAAAAAAAGAAAGTGACAGTTGAGGGTTAGCATCTTGGACCTTAGCTGCTCTCTTTCCCTCACACTGCTTAGAAAAGATTTGCATTTACTGCCTCCCTTCGTTCTTTCACAGTCGAACCTCTCTTTACTTGCCTCTTACCACATCTGATAAGTCTTATAGATTCTTCCCTTGTAATGAGAGGCAAAGGAAATCACCTTCAGAACTTGGAATAGGATCAACTCTGGGACTCTTGGATAAACAAAATCTGTTCCCTGAATATTTTCAGTGAAAGGTGAATATGGAGGTGTCCTGGGGAGTGACTGCATTCTTCCTCGGCCACCACAAACAGGAGACCCAGCGCCCCCTAAGGGCCAGCTTTGGCATCTCCAAAGGAGAAGGGTGCCCCTCACCCTATAAAGAATCTCTCCATATTGGCTGGGCGCGGTGGCTTACGCCTGTAATCCCGGCAATTTTTGGAGGGGAGGCTGAGGCAGGCGGATCACTTGAGGTGAGGAGTTTGAGACCAGCCTGGCCAACATGGTGAAACCAGGTATCTACCGAAAAATACAAAATTAGCCAGGGGTGGTGGTGCTCACCTGTAATTGGGAGGCTGAGGCATTATAATAGCTTGAACCTGGGAGGTGGAGGCTGCAGTAAGGCGAGGCGAGATGGGGCCACTACACTCCAACCTGGGCGACAAAGCAAGACTCTCTTTCGAAAAAAAAAAAAAAAAAGAATCTCTCCATATTATCCATCTTGAAGGACCTGGACTAGGTTTTGTTAAAGGAACTAGCAGGCTTCCTTATCCCTTGAGACAGCAAAAATATGAGTGAATTTACAATGGACTAAACAATGTGTAGAAATAATTTACCCTAAAAGATGGTTTGTTTTTGAGTTGCTGAGGTCCAGCCAAAGTGGCTAACTTCTGGTCTCAGGAAAAAACAACTGAAGTTTGGAGAGTCCTAAATTTACCAAGCCTGGCTAAATAATGTGTAACCAACAGCAAATGACCTGCCTAGGATTTAGAAAAGGGTTATCTAAAGAGTAAGGTTGGCCTGGCGCTGTAGCTTATGCCTGTAATCCCAGCACTTTGGGAGGCCGAGGCAGGTGGATCACCTGAGGTCAGGAGTTTGAGACCATCCTGGCCAACATGGCGAGACCCTGTCTCTACTAAAAATACAAAAATTAGCCAGGCATGGTGGCTCGCGCCTATAGTCCCAGCTACTCGGGAGGCTGAGGCAGGACAATTGCTTGAATCCTAGAGGCAGAGGTTGCAGTGAGCCGAGATCACACCACTGCACTCCAGACTGGGCAACAGAGTCAGACTGTGTCTCAAAAAAAAAAAAAAAGATCTATATATGATTTATTTTAAAGAATTGGCTCATTGGCTCATGTGATTATGGGAGCTGGCAAGTCTAAAATCTGTAGGGCAGGCCAGCAGGCTGAAAACAAGCAGAAGTAATGCTACAGTTTTTTTTTTTTTCCAACTTTCATTTTAGGCTCAGGGGGTACATGTGCAAGTTTGTTACATGAGTAAACTGTGTGTCACTGAGGTTTAGTGTATGAATGATCCCGTCACCCAGTTAGTGAGCATAGTACGTGATAGGTCGTTTTTCAACCGTTGCCCCCCTCCCTCCCTTCCCCTTCTAGCAGTCCCCAGTGTCTATTTCCATCTTTATGTCCATGTGTGCTCAATGTTTAGCTCTCACTTATAAGTGAGAACTAGCGGTATTTTGTTTTCTATTCTCACATTAATTTATTTTTCCTTCTTAATTTCTTTTTTTTTTTTTTTTTTTTTTTTGAGACGGAGTCTTGCTCTGTCACCCAGGCTGGGATACAGTGGCATGATCTCGGCTCACTGCAACCTCCACCCTCTAGGTTCAAGCGATTCTCCTGCCTCAGCCTCCTGAGTAGCTGGGATTACAGGCGCCTGCCACCACGCCCGGCTAATTTTTTTGTATCTTTAGTAGAGACGGGGTTTCACCATATCGGTCAGGCTGGTCTCGAACTCCTGACCTCAGGTGATCCACCCGTCTTGGCCTCCCAAAGTGCTGAGATTACAGGCATGAGCCACCATGCCCAGCCCAGCCATGACTTTAATTTTCATTTTTTTTTTTTTTTTTGAGACAGAGTTTTGCTCTGTCACCCAGGCTATAGTGCAGTGGCACGATCTCGGCTCACTGCAAGCTCCGCCTACCGGGTTCACGCCATTCTCCTGCCTCAGCCTCCCGAGTAGCTGGGACTACAGGTACCCGCCACTGCGCCCGGCTAATTTTTTGTATTTTTAGTAGAGGCAGGGTTTCACTGTGTTAGCCAGGATGGTCTCGATCTGACCTCGTGATCCACCCATCTCGGCCTCCCAAAGTGCTGGGATTACAGGTGTGAGCCACTGCGCCCGGCATGACTTTTTAATAATTAGCCATTCTGACTGGTGTGAGATGGTATCTTATTGCGGTTTTGATTTGCCTTTCTCTAATGATTAGTAATATTGAACATTTTTTCATATATTTGTTGGCAACATCTATGTCTTCTTTAGAGAAGTGTCTGTTCATGTCCTTTGCCCAGTTTTTTTGTTTGTTTGTTTTCTTTTTCTGGGAGACAGGGTCTTACTCTGTCAACCAGGCTGGAGTGCAGCTGCAGCCTCAACCTCCTGGGTTCAAAGGATCCTCCCAACACAGCCTCCCTAGTAGCTAGGACTACAGGCACGTGCCACCATGCTGGGTTTTTGTTTTGTTTTGTTTTGCAGAGACGTGGTCTCACTCTGTTGCTCAGGTTAGTCCGGAGCTCCTGGGCTCAAGCAGTCCTCCCACCTCTGCCTCCCAAAAGTGTTAGGATCACAGGGGTAAGCCACTGCAACAGGCTGAGAAAATTTTAAAATATTTTTTTCTTTTTTTTCTTTTTTTTTTTTTTTTTTGAGAAGGAGTTTCGCTCTTGTTGGCCAGGCTGGAGTGCAATGGCGCTATCTTGGCTCACTGCAACCTCCGCCTCCTGGGTTCAAGCAATTCTCCTGCCTCAGCCTCCCAAGTAACTACAATTATAAGTGCACCACCAGGCTCAGCTAATTTTTTTGTGTTTTTAGTAGAGATGGGGTTTTACTATATTGGCCAAGCTGTTCTTGAACTCCTGACATCAAGTGATCTGCTGACCTTGGCCTCCCAAAGTGCTGGGATTACAGGTATGACCCACCGCGCCCAGCCTTTTGAGATAATATATTTAAAGTGCCTGGCATGTGGTAGAGCTTAATTAATATTAGCCTGGGCAGGGTATGGTGGCTCATGCCTATAATCCCAGCACTTTGGGAGGCCGAGGTAGGTGGACCACGAGGTCAGGAGTTCAAGACCAGCCTAGCCAGGATGGTGAAATCCCGTCTCAACTAAAAATACAAAAATTAGCCGGGCATGGTGGCGGGCACCTGCAATCCCAGCTACTTGGGAGGCTGAGGCAGAGAATTGCTTGAACCCGGGAGGTGGAGCTTGCAGTGAGACGTGATTGCGCCACTGCACTCCAGCCACAGTGACAGAGCGAGACTCCGTCTCACAAAAATAAATAAATAAATAAATAAATAAATAAATAAATAAATAAATAAATATTAGCCTGGCTAGGACTACCATGTTATTGTTATGAGGCAAGAATGATTGCTGAAGACTGGATAGCTACACAAGCCTATAGAGAAGGAGGGAGGCCTTGGCTAGACCTTCAAAAGAAAGGACATAAGCACAAAGATCAGGGAGAGGTAACAGGTTTATTTATTTTTATTTTTATTTTATTTTTTTGAGACAGAGTTTCACTCTTGTTGCCCAGGTTGGAGTGCAATAGCGCGATCTTGGCTCACTGCAACCTCCGCCTCCCGGGTTCAAGTGATTCTCCTGCATCAGCCTCCCAAGTAGCTGTGATTACAGGCACACACCACCATGCCTGGCTAATTTTTTGTATTTTTAGTAGAGACGGGGTTTCACCATGGCCAAGCTGGTCTTGAACTCCTGACCTCAGGTGATCTGCCTGCCTCAGCCTGCCAAAGTGGTGGGATTACAGGCGTGAGCCACCGTGCCCGGCCAAGGTAACAGGTTTTATATGCATTTTTAAAAATATTTTACGTGTAATATAAACACGCTTATACAGAACATTTGGAAAATACAATTTTTCCACATAGTTGAGGTCATTCTGTGTGTAAAATTTGTAATGTGTGTCTCTTAATGGCATGTCATAAGCCTTTCTCCATGCTACTACATTTTCTTTGACAACACTGATTTTAATGGCTGCTGAAGATTTCATTGAGGCCGGGTGTGGTGGCTCACGCCTGTAATCCCAGCACTTTGGGAGGCTGAGGTGGGTGGATCATTTGAGGTCTGGAGTTCAAGACCAACCTGGCCAACATGGTGAAAATCCATCTCTACTGAAAATACAAAAATTAGCCGGGCAGTAGTGGCATGCGCCTGTAATCCCAGCTGCTTGGGAGGCTGAAGCAGGAGAATCACTTGAGCTTGAGAGGCAGAGGTGTCTCAAAAAAAAAAAAAAAAAAAAAGCCACCACTCCCCGGCCTCTTTCTCCTCTCTTTTTGAGTTTTCCTTGCTTTTCTTGTCTGATTTTTATTGCAGATTAACAGTAGAATTATTTTATCAAATAACAAAAGATTCCATTAGAATTGTGATTGAATAGGCCGGGCGCAGTGGCTCACGCCTGTAATCCCCCCACTTTGGGAGGCCGAGGCAGGTGGATCACGAGGTCAGGAGATTGAGACCACTGTGGCTAACACCGTGAAACCCCGTCTCTACTAAAAATACAAAAAATTAGCCGGGCGTGGTGGCGGGAGCCTGTAGTCCCAGCTACTTGGAAGGCTGAGGCAGGAGAATGGCATGAACCTGGGAGGCGGAGCTTGCAGTGAGATCATGCCACTGCACTCCAGCCTGGGTGACAGAGCGAGACTCTGTCTCAAAAAAAAAAAAAAAAAGAATCGTGATTGAATGTTGTAAAAGTGAGAAATTGAGAAATTAATTTGGTAAGAATTTACATCTTTATAAGATTCATTATTTTCTAAGATTATGGCTTGTTTCTCCATTTTTTTTTTTTAGTCTTCTATTTTATCTTGCAGCAATTTTTTTTTTTTCCTTTTTGATAGAGTCTTGCTCTGTCACTCAGGCTGGAGTGCAGTGGTTTGATCACAGCTCACTGCAGACTCAACTTCCTGGGCTCAAGCAATCCTCCCACCTCAGCCTCTTGCGTAGCTGGGACTACAGGTGTGTGCCACAATGCCCAGGTCATTTTTTTTTTTTTTTGAGATGGAGTTTTGCTCTTGTCGCCCAGGCTGGAGAACAATGGCCCGATCTTGGCCCACTGCAACCTACGCCTACCAGCTTCAAGCAATTATCCTGCCTCAGCCTCCTGAGTAGCTGGGATTATAGGTGTCTGCCACCACGCCCAGCTAATTTTTGTATTTTCAGTAGAGATAGGCTTTCACCATGTCGGCCAGGCTGGTCTCGAACTCCTCACCTCAGGTGATCCACCCGCCTTGGCCTCCCAAAGTGCTGGGATTACAAGCCACCGTGCCCGGCTGCTAATTTTTTTTTTGAGACAGGGTCTCACTCTGTCGCCCAGACTGGAGTGCAGTGGCACAATCTTGGCTCACGGTAATCTCTGCCTCCAAGGTTCAAGGGATTCTCCCGCCTCAGCCTCCTGAGTAGCTGGAATTACAGGCATGTGCCACCACACCCAGCTAATTTTTGTATTTTCAGTAGAGACGGGGTTTCACCATGTTGGCCAGGCTGACGCCCAGCTAATTTTTAAAATTTTTTTGTAGAGATTGGGTATTGTTATGTTGCCTAGGCTGGCCTTGAACTCCTAGGCTCAAGCAATCCTCCTGCCTCAGCCTCCCAAAGTGTTGGGATTACAAGCATAAGCCACTGTAACCAGCCTATAATTTTCTTTATGTCAGCTTCTCACATTTTTCAGTAAAGATAAATATTTTATAGTAGTGTTACTGTTACCACTGTGAATGGGGAAAATAATAATCACAATAGCCAATATGTATTGAAGGTTTACTATGTGCAGGGTAGCTTCTAAATGCTTTACTATGTTAACTAATTTAATACTCATAATGACTTTATAAGAGCTATTATTTACATTCCCATTTTGTGAATGAGAAAACTGAGGCCAGAAGGGTTAGGTTCACAGTCCTAGTAAATGAATGAACAGGGCTTTAACGTCTTGCTATCTGGTTTAGCAGGCCATACTCTTAACTATCATATTATTGGGATTTTTAAAAATCAATAATGTCTTCTAACTGGTTAATCTTAGTATATGAGAAGCTACAGATTTATTTTATACTTATCTTACATCAAGTTACTTCTCTGCATTCTAGTATTAATTCTCATCATTTTAAAATGGATTCTTATGAATTTTCTATGTGTACAAACATATTATCTACAAATAATGATAAATTTGCCTCTCCCTTCCTAAAAGTTGTAACCCCTTTTTTTCTATTTCCAATCTTATTATATTGGATTTTTCAGAATAATACTAAATAACTCAGTGATGAGACTAGATATTCTTGTATCTTTTTTTTTTTTTTTTTTTTTTTAAGAAAAGGTCTCACCGTCTTGCCCAGGCTGACCTCGAGCTCCTGGGCTCAAGGGATCCTCCCATCTCAGTCTCCTGAGTAGCTGGGACTATGGGCACTTACAACCATGCAGGGCAGCTCATTTCATCTTTACATAAGTTGTTGTTCTTATATATACACATATATGATGAATATCAAAACTATTAAGAATATTTATGGCCAAATATTATGGCCAAGAATATCAAAACTATTAAGAATATTTATGGCCAAGTGTGGTGGTTCACGCCTCTAATCTCAGCATTTTGGGAGGCCAAGGCGGGCGGATCATGAGGTCAGGAGTTTGAGATCAGTCTGGCCAATACGATGAAACCCTGTTTGTAATAAAAATACAAAAAAAATTACCCGGGCATGGTGGCACACGCCTGTAGTCCCAGCTACTCGGGAGGCTGAGGCAGGAGAATTGCTTGAACCCAGGAGATGGAGGTTTCAGTGAGCCGAGATCGCACCACTGCACTTCATCCTGGGCAACAGAGCGAGACTGTCTCAAAAAAAAAAAAAAGAATATTTATAGAAAATGCAGTTAACATACTGTGTTCTCTTCTTTGACAATTAACAACCGTCAAATATTTTTTGTTTGGTTTATTTTTGACCTATTCTATAAAGAAATTTCCTAATACCTTGTGTTAATTATTGGTATAAACCCTAATTGGTTGTATTATATAATTACTATATTAACATACTGTTATGTTTTATTTATTAATCTTAAATATTTTAGGAATCTTACATTTATATCCATAAGTAAGGGTCTATAGCTTTTTTGGGAATGTTATTTCTGACAGGTTTTGATATTAGATGTGTTCTGTCTTCATAAATAAATTGGGTAGTTTTCCATCTTTTTCTATGTTCAGAACAGTTCCTGCTTTCTATTCATTTCGACAGATAAACACTGTATAATAGAGATGACAAAAAAGAGAATGCAAATCTGCACAGATTATTTTGCCTCAGTAACTCTGCCACTTTCATAGCTGGAGGACAGCCTTGATTGTAAAAAAGCAATTTGGAGCAGTAGGAGGGTCAAACAGGCCATTATTTTGGTGTTGAAGAGTGTGGCTGGCTGGGCAGGCACAGAGATGAGTGAAGGTGGGCCTGGGGAGGGAGGCAAGCGCTGAGGGAGGAGGGGAGCACAATAGAAGATGCCAAGAGGTTTTCAATGGGCTAGAGGTGTTTAAACAAGGACAAAAGAACAAGATAAGGTGGAAGAATTGGGCCTGAAAGCAAGGAAAGCCAGGGGGATAAGTGGTAGCATTATCTGGGAGTGGGTACCTCTTTCTTCTAGAAAGTCTCCAGTGCTCCGGCCTATTGGTCATTGGCTCCTGTTGGAGAAAGTAACATTATTTCTCACCCAGGGTATTTGCCCTTCTGTCCCACCATTTCCCTATCTTCATCTCAGCCAAGGCAAAAGTCCCATAGTGTAACAGTGATTCACACGCTTCTGGGCCCAAAAACTCAGCATGCGGAGCAGAGCAAAGCAGAACATAATGTAGACTTCACCAACTTTGACTTAACGCCTAGGGACAGGACCTGTTCAAGGCGCTCTATTTCTCTTTATTCCTTCCCTTCTTGCTCCTCTACAACTCATGTAGACAGACCCACGGTTACATGCTGTGTTTTATGGCACAGGAAAGTGCTATAGAAAAGGCTGAGAGCAACGTGGTATGGAGTTGCTGAGAACTGTTCAGCATGATGCTAGCCACAATGCCGAGGCCATTTGGAATGAAAAGACAAAGACAACACAGACCAAAGAAATTCAGCCCATGTAAACTTACTTTAGGGTCAGTCAGAAATTCTAGGTTCTTTTTACATGAATCTTTTAGAAAATTAACTGATGGCAAAACTGATATTATTGTTTTATAGATTGTCCCCTCTCCCTGTCACCCATGATGGGTTAGTTAACAACCAACAGAGCAGCTACCTGCTTGACATCAGGAGTGAGATGCCAGGAGCACAGATGGTCCACAATCTAGACAATTAGCTTCTAAAGAAGAAAAAACATCTAACAAGTCTTCTGTGAATGTAGAGTTTGGCTGGGCACAACTAGGGCAAAGAACAAGCAGACCTCCTCAACAACTCTTTCTTTTACCTCTTAAAATGCCAGTGAAAGCGGAGCGTCATGACTCACACCTGTAATCCCAGCACTTTGGGAGGCCGAGGTGGGTGAATCACCTGAGGTCAGGAGTTTGAAACCAGCCTGGCCAACATGGTGAAACCCCGTCTCTACTAAAAATACAAAAATTAGCCAGGCATGGTGGTGCACACCTGTGGTCCCCGCTACTTGGGAGGCTGAGGCGGGAGAATTGCTTGAACCCGGGAGGTGGAGGTTGCAGTGAGCTGAGATCATGCCACTGCACGCCAGGCTGGGCGACAGAGCAAGACTCCGTCTCAAAATAAAATGAAAAATGAAATAAAATATAAATAAATAAAATGCTGGTGGAGTACTCACTCACTTGCTGAGAACAACCATTTATTGAAAAGACCTGGAGGGAAGAATTCCAAATAAATTCTGTAGATACTCCAACTCTAAGGAGGAGGAGCATAGTGACTTCCTTCCAATGAATACAGTATGGAAAGTTGGGGCCGGGGAGAGGGTGGGAGAGAATCACTTAACAGTGGAAAAACTGGATAAACTACTTGTTTTCAGGTGATCAAGGTCAACATTAAGTCATAAATCATGTTGATAGTATGTACCCTTGATATGATGTGATTAAAATAGCACTTTTTTTTTTTTTGAGATGGAGTCTTGCTCTGTCACCCAGGCTGGAGTGCAGTGGTGTGATCTCGGCTCACTGCAGCCTCTGCTTCCCAGTTTCAAGCAGTTCTCCTGCCTCAGCCTCCGAGTAGCTGGTATTACAGGCGCGTGCCACCATTCCTGGCTAATTTTTGTATTTTTAGTAGGGACGGGGTTTCACCATGTTGGCCAGGCTGGTCTCGAATTCCTGACCTCAGGTGATCTGCCTGCCTCGGCCTCCTAAAGTGCTGGGATTACAGGCCCGAGCCACTGCCCCCGGCAAAAACAGCACTTTAACTCTGTGACCTTCCTTCCCAAAACACAGTCTAATCATGAGACAAACAGACAAATTCCAATAAAGGGGCATCCTACAATATACCTAACCAGTACTCCTCAAAACTACCAAGGTCATCAAAAACAAGGAACATCTGAGAAACTGTCACAGCCAAGAGGAGCCTAAGGAGACATAGCAACTAAATGTCATATGATATGCTGCATGGGATCCTGGAGCAGAAAAATAGTAACGATAATAGTGGACAAAAGCACCTCCAATCCCTTCAGGCTTCATGGAGCTTTTTTTTTTTTTTTTTTTTTGAGATGGAGTCTTGCTCTCTCGCCCAGGCTGGAGTGCAGTGGTGCGATCTCGGCTCACTGCAAGCTCTGCCTCCTGGGTCATTCTCCTGCCTCAGCTCCTGAGTAGCTGGGACTACAGGCGCCTGCCACCACACCCGGCTAATTTTTTTTGTATTTTTTTAGTAGAGACGGGGTTTCACTGTGTTAGCCAAGATGGTCTTGATCACCTGACCTCGTGATCCGCCTCCTTCGGCCTCCCGAAGTGCTGGGTTTTTTTTTTTTTTTTTTTTTGAGACGGAGTCTTGCTGTTGCCCAGGCTGGAGTACAATGGCATGATCTAGGCTCACTGCAGCCTCCACCTCCCACCTCCTAGGTTCAAGTGATTCTCCTGCCTCAGCCTCCTGAGTAGCTGGTATTACAGGCGCACGCCACCACGTCTGGCTAAATTTTGTATTTTTAGTAGAGACGGGGTTTCTCCATGTTGGTCAGGCTAGTCTCGAACTCCCGACCTCAGGTGATCCGCCCGCCTCGGCCTCCCAAAGTGCTGGGATTACGGGCGTGAGCCACTGCACCCAGCCTGGCCTTCATGGTGCATTTTTTTAATGCTTTGGTTTTTCCCACTTTCCTTTCCTCCTCCCCCCGCCCCGACATTATTTTGCTCTTGTTGCCCAGGCTGGAGTGCAGTGGCGTGATCTTGGCTAACTGCAACCTCCGCCTCCCGGGTTCAAGCAATTCTCCTGCTTCAGCCTCCCGAGTAGCTGGCCGAGTAGCTGGGATTACAGGCGCCTGCTACCACGTTTAGTAGAGACGGGGGGTTTTCATGTCGGCCAGGCTGGTCTCGAACTCCTGACCTCAGGAGATCCACCCGCCTCCGCCTTCCAAAGTGCTGGGATTACAGGCGTGAGCCACCGCGCCCGGCCGGTTTTCCGGCTTTCATTCTTTTGGGGCACTTGCATTGCACCCAGGGTTCCCCAGAACTTATCCTACCCCACACCCTTTTCGTATTTCCTATGGCTCTGTCCCCAGCGAGCTATGGTGATCTCAGTCGCATGGCCTCAGTTCTTTTCTTCTGGCGACCTCCATCTCATCTGGTTCAGATAACTGTTCATCCAACTTTCTATTATACAGCGCCCCCTAGACATTCAATTCAGCATGACCAAACCCAAACCCTGATTTCCCAAACCCTCTTTTCGCATTTCTTGCTCACTGCATGGACAGAATCCTAGGCATCACCCCCTACTTTGCTTTCTCAGGACTCCCTGCCAGTCGGTCCCTAAGTTCTGCCAGCGGCGCCTGCGTGGGGCCTCTTGTACCGTGTTCTCCTCTCCATCCTTGCTGCCGAGCCCTCAACACCAGTGGGCCCCCTGCCTTCTGGAGTTCCCATTTCCCTCCCTATGTCTTTCCTTGCTTCCTTCCTTCCTTTCCATCTCTAGCAGCTAATGACATGAGAAAATGTAGATTCTCTCTGGCCTCCATGCCAGCCAATTTCATGACTGCTGCCCACTGTAATTAATGAATTCCTTTTCTCTATCTTGAGGTGTGTGTGTGTGTTTAGGCGTTTATTTACACCTTTTGTGTTTGAAACACAAAACACTACTTCCTAGAATCACTAGGAAGTAGTAGCTGAGTTAGCAGTTTATTTTAATATGTAACATAGTAAGGTGACAAAGCTCATTTTAATAGCACCAGCCATTAACCCAGTTTTCTCAGTGTTCATATGGACGTAAATGACACAAGAAAAACACTTTTGAGGGTAGTTACGGGAAAAGCTGACATTACATGGCTGCATAACCCCACCAACTTAGGACCTGATAATGAAAGCGTGAAGATAAAAAGAAGCATCAAACTGCGAAAGGAAAGGAAAGTTAGAAAACGCTCACGCAGCGAAGCTGCGAAGAGCCCCACCGAGCCAGCCAGGAGTCGAACCTGGAATCTTCTGATCCGTAGTCAGACGCGTTATCCATTGCGCCACTGGCCCTGCCATGACAATGTTTCTTTCCGTGATGGTACTTCAAGGTTATATTGCAGGGTTTCATGGGAGGTGTAGTCTCAACGGAATTCTGCAGATATACTAAGCATTCTGGGAGATTGAAGTTCGTCAGGAACCAGACCCTGAGATTGGTGGATCCATGCCGTACGCCACTGTGCAGCCCACGGATTGGCAGGAAAAGCCACTCCCCATCCCTCCTGTTCGGGAGCTGTGGCAGACGCTCTGGTTGTTAAGGCGACTCGTCCCGCCTTCTGGGGCTCTAGTTTGACTTTGTGATTGGCTACCAGTATCAAGGAATCCCGGCGTGGACAGCGCGAGGAGAAAGATGGCGGCGATGGCGGTCGGGGGTGCTGGTGGGAGCCGCGTGTCCAGCGGGAGGGACCTGAATTGCGTCCCCGAAATAGCTGACACACTAGGGGCTGTGGCCAAGCAGGGGTGAGGGCCGGACCTCCACGAGCGGAATGCGGGGTCTGAACTCGGGGACGGAGAAGGGCAGACTAGTCATCCCGGAGAAGCAGGGGTGAGGGGGTCGGCTAGGATGAGGAGGGCAGAGACTATTACTCTTCGGAGGGGAGGAGCCTCGGACCCAGTAACGTGAGGAAAATAACTTGTGGGAGGCCTGTGGTCACTGAGTCCCAAAGTTGGGAGAGTTGTTGGGTAAACTCTAAAGGGCCCTGGAGGTCGCGATTATTGTCTGGGAGTGGGAGGAGGTGTTAGGGGGCAAGGGAGAGAAGAGGCTAATCTTGACGGGGGAGGCATGGGCAGAACTGGGGCAAATCTGGATGTGATGGTCTTGGAAACATAGTGACACCTGAGGAGAAAAAAATTCTACTTGTGGATATCCATCATTTTCTCCTTACTCATATTTCCCATGGCTGTGTTTTAGGGAGAAATTGAGGCACAGTACAGCAGAGTTGATATCCCCCAAGGTGGTCTGAACTCAGCAGCCTAGTAGGCTGAACTGATGGCAGCTGAAAGGGCTGTGCAAAATCAAAATAGCCTAAATCCAGTTGCTTGGCTCTCTGGCACTGCTGCTCTCTTTACATGATTCTGGGTCTGTCGCGGTTGTAGGTTTGATTTCCTCTGCATGCCTGTCTTCCATCCGCGTTTCAAGAGGGAGTTCATTCAGGAACCTGCTAAGAATCGGCCCGGTCCCCAGACACGATCAGACCTACTGCTGTCAGGAAGGGGTAGGGACCATCCCATATGCCCCTTAATTATTAGAGGCAATAACAACTTCTGCTTTATCGGGGCCCTCATTCTCCTCCTTTTCTGACTTGGATATATTTGTTAGTCCCTGGGATATAGATAACTTGTTTTCTCCTTGCTTCTCTATTCTGCATCAGGCTATCCCATGTCTATGTAGAAAAAACCTTTGTCTCTCATTTCTACTCTTGATTCCCAAAACTAAAAATTGAACAAGTAAAGTGCTGAACCTTATTCAGTATTTGTCTTTCTTGGGTGGGGGAGTGCAGACTGGAATACGCTAATTGTGGGAAAGCTTTCTCCATGGATTCGTCCAGACTCAAAAGTGGAGAAGATTCGCAGGAACTCCGAGGCGGTAAGACTGTTTGACTTCTCTGCTGGATTTTTCTAACCAAGCTGGGTGGGGAGAGTGGTCCCCTCCCATCCCCAATAACTTGGTAAATCAACTGATAGAATGAAATTAAAGCTATTAGGCTGGGTGCTGTGGTGCACACCTATAATCCTAGCACTTTGGGAGGCTGAGGCTGTAGGATCACTGGAGCTTGGGAGTTCGAGACCAGCCTGGGCAGCATAGTGAAACCCCATCTCTATAAAATATACAAAAATTAGCCAGGCATGGTGGCGCATGCCTGTGGTCCCAGCTACTCAGGAGGCTGAGGAAGGAGGATCAATTGAGCTTGGGAAGGTCAAGGCTGCAGTGAGTGGAGACTGTGCCACTGCACTCCAGCCTGGGTGACAGAGTGAGACTTTGTCTCAAAAAAAAAAAAAAAAAAAAGGCTGTTTGCTTGTTAGCTCAAACTTTTCCTCTTCATCTCCGTTCCAGGCCATGTTACAGGAGCTGAATTTTGGTGCATATTTGGGTCTTCCAGCTTTCCTGCTGCCCCTTAATCAGGAAGATAACACCAACCTGGCCAGAGTTTTGACCAACCACATCCACACTGGCCATCATTCTTCCATGGTATAGCTGAGGGGCTCCTTTCCTGCTGCATATCATAGTAGTCAGATTGTGCTAAGTACCTTCTTGTGCGTAGCCATTCAGTGAAGGGTGTGTTTGGCAGAATTGAAGTATTAGTATTGGCGGGCACAGTGGGTCATGCCTGTAATCCCAGCACTGTGGGAGGCTGAGGTGGGCAGATTGCTGAGCTTAGGAGTTCGAGACCAGCTTGGGCAGCATGGTGAAACCCTGTCTGTATAAAAACCAAAATGAAAACAAAAACAAAAAAACACAAATTAGCTAGGTGGGGTGTCACACGCCTGTAGTCCCAGCTACTTGGGAAGCTGAGGTGGGAGGATGACTTGATCCTGTGAGGCGGAGGTTGCAGTTAGCTGAGATTGCACCACTGCACTCCAGCCTGGGTGACAGAGCCAGACCTTGTCTCAAAAAAAAGAAAAAAGGTCAGTATTGCGCACCTCTCCATCTAAAAGTGGTATGAAGAGAGTTTCAAAACATGTAAATGTAATTATTTTGGAAACTTACGTAAGACAAGGCAGATATTTACATAAGGATCTATATATAAGGTACATGTTCACTTACAAAATTACAAATTGGGAAAAGCATATAAAGGGATTAACGAGGTCTGGATGAAGTTTTTTTTATTGAGGGAAACTTTCTGGACCCAATGAGTTCAAAAGAGAGTTCTAAAAGGGTGACTGTTCATGTGCAGTTCTGGATGCGGGTACCCTTGGTGGCACCAGAGGACCTGAGAGATGATATAATTGAGAATGCACCAACTACACACACAGAGGAGTACAGTGGGGAGGAGAAAACGTGGATGTGGTATGTTTCCCTTTGCTGCTGTACCAGGGTGCAAGGGATAGGGTGAGGGGAAGTACAGGGTGCAACCTGTAGGGAGGTCTCCTTGAGCTGTGGTGATTGGTCGGCCATATCTAGTTGACTGTACTTTTCTGTATTTGACTGAACAGGTGGCACAACTTCCGGACTTTGTGTGACTATAGTAAGAGGATTGCAGTGGGTGAGTCCATGAGAATCCTGGGATGGGTGTCGCTTCTCTTACCTCCTGTGAATAAGAATCAGGAATTTCGTATATAGTATACAATTTTGCTACTTCCCCTCTGTCTCAGACTGCCTTTCTCTTAAAGAAGTAAACAGATTTTGCACAAAGGAGCAAGGAAGGGTTTCTTGCCTGGCAGTGGTTGACAGTTTTTCTTTTGCCTCGTGTAGCTCTTGAAATTGGGGCTGACCTCCCATCTAATCATGTCATTGATCGCTGGCTTGGGGAGCCCATCAAAGCAGCCATTCTCCCCACTAGCATTTTCCTGACCAATAAGAAGGGATTTCCTGTTCTTTCTAAGATGCACCAGAGGCTCATCTTCCGGCTCCTCAAGGTGAGTGGTAGGAGGGTTCTAAAGGTAGTCCAGCTATACATCTTGCCTTATTTACTTGTGTAGGATCGTTTTTTCCTGTGAGGCTGACTCTTTTTCTTTGGTTTCTGGGGAGCAATTTCAGTGAAGTTGGGAATCTTGAGAACAAAAAGGTAAATGCCAGTAGTAGCCCTAGAAACCTTTCAAAACAAACCAAACCTCATGAGAACTTTGCAGAAGGTTGCATTTAGGAAGTTACAGCAAGGATCCATGAGGCTGTTTGGGTGTTGATACTTTTATGGCATAAGAGGGCTTTTTCTTTTTTCTTTTTTTTTTGAGACAGGGTCTCACTCTGTCACCCAGACTGGAGTGCAGCCGTACGATCTCAGCTCACCAGAACCTCTGCCTCCCAGGCTTAAGCGATTCTTCTGCTTTAGCCTCCTGAGTAGCTGGGATTATAGGAATGCACCACTACTGCCCGGCTAATTTTTGTATTTTCAGTAGAGACAGGTTTTATCATGTTGGCCAGGCTGGTCTTGAACGCCTGACCTCAAATGATCCACCCGCCTCGGCCTTCCAAAGTATTGGGATTACAGGCGTGGGCCACCACGCCCGGCCAAGGGGGCTTTTTATAAGTTTACTGAAGCCTCATGCTGCCTTTGTTGGTATTGGGACAGATGCTAGAGAACTGTTGGTCCGGGCCAGGTGCAGTGGCTCACGCCTGTAATCCCAGGACTTTGGGAGGCTGAGGCGGATGGATCATCTGAGGTCAGGAGTTTGAGACCAGCCTGTCCAACATGGTGAAACTCCGTCTCTACTACAAATACAAAAATTAGCCAAGCATGGTGGCACGCACCTGTAGTCCCAGCTACTTGGGAGGCTGAGGCAGGAGAATTGCTTGACCCTGGGAGGTGGAGGTTGCAAGTGAGCCAAGATCACGCCATTGCACTCCAGCCTGGGCAATAGAGCGAGACTCCATCTTTTTTTTTTTTTAAAAAAAAAAAAAGAGAGAACTATTGATCTGGGCCTTATTTTACACTAGGGCTCTTTGGCCATATACCATAATATTCCAGAATCTTGGTTTGAGGGCTGTGTCTGATGGTCTGACTTTTCTCACAGTTGGAGGTGCAGTTCATCATCACAGGCACCAACCACCACTCAGAGAAGGAGTTCTGCTCCTACCTCCAATACCTGGAATACTTAAGCCAGAACCGTCCTCCACCTAATGCCTATGAACTCTTTGCCAAGGGCTATGAAGACTATCTGCAGTCCCCGCTTCAGGTGGGTCTGGAGTGCACTGAGAGGAGGAAGGTGGGATGGAAAATGTTTCTTGAGAATATATGCCTCCAAATCTTACTAAAGCTCAGAAAGCAGTGGAAAGTTTTTGATATTTTAGTGCATTGTCCTTTGCCAGAAACTGGCTAACTTTGTCCTTTTCCTCATTCATCAGCCACTGATGGACAATCTGGAATCTCAGACATATGAAGTGTTTGAAAAGGACCCCATCAAATACTCTCAGTACCAGCAGGTACTGTGTGGTGTCCAGGGTGAGGAAAGCACAGGGCCAGCATGACCTGGGGAGGATGGGATTACAACCATGGGATATTCTCTCCTCCCTCCAGGCCATCTATAAATGTCTGCTAGACCGAGTACCAGAAGAGGAGAAGGATACCAATGTCCAGTGAGTGCTTTCCCCTCAATCTCAGGGACTTGCATACCTATATCTGTATATGCCAAGTCTGCTTGACTCTTCCCTTTCTTTCTTAGGGTACTGATGGTGCTGGGAGCAGGACGGGGACCCCTGGTGAACGCTTCCCTCCGGGCAGCCAAGCAGGCTGACCGGCGGATAAAGCTGTATGCTGTGGAGAAAAACCCAAATGCCGTGGTGACGTGAGTAGCAACCTGCTTGCTGGGAAGTTAGTCCTCATTGCCAAATTTCCTTAACATCTCTCCTTACCTTATTGTCTCTGTTTCAGGCTAGAGAACTGGCAGTTTGAAGAATGGGGAAGCCAAGTGACCGTAGTCTCATCAGACATGAGGGAATGGGTGGCTCCAGAGAAAGCAGACATCATTGTCAGTGAGCTTCTGGGCTCATTTGCTGACAATGAATTGTCGCCTGAGTGCCTGGATGGAGCCCAGCACTTCCTAAAAGGTGCCCCCAGGTTGGGGTGTAGGTGGAGGGTGATGAAGGGTGAGACAGCAACCTGGGAGGAGGGTACAGGGTTTAGGGGAAAGTGGGTTGGACCTGGGTCACATCATATGAGTTTGAGAGCCACTGCTCCACTGCCTCTGTGCCCCTAGCAAATGAAGTCATCTCTCCAAACCTTAGTGTTCATATTTGTAAAATGAAGGGAGTGGGCTGGGCGCGGTGGCTCATGCCTGTAATCGCAGCACTTTGGGAGGCCAAGGCAGGAGGTCAGGAGTTTGAGACCAGCCTGGGCAATATGGCGAAACCCCGTCACTACTAAAAATACAAAAATTAGCCAGGCGTGGCGGTGCACGCCTGTAATCCCAGCTACTCGGGAGGCTGAGGCGTGAGAATCACTTGAACCTGGGAGGAGGAGGTTGCAGTGAGCTGAGATTGTGCCACTGCACTCCAGCCTGGGCAACAGAGCGAGACTCCATCTCAAATAAATAAATAAATAAATAAATATGACATATGTACCCTGAGCTTAGCTTTCATCAGGAACTTTTGTGGGACTTTGTGACCCCACAAAAGTTAAGAACCACCAGATTAGACTATCTTGGGTTCTTTCAGTTTTAATCTGTGTGACTCTGTAAATTAACCTAGAAGTGGAATCCTCCATGACAGTAGTTGGAAGCAGGCTGGCTTAGTAATGTGACAACATGCATTTGTCTCTTTCTTCCATGCCCATGCCAACGTTGGTTGGTTTTGACATGGGAGGTTTGATCCTTCTGATCCTTCAGTTAGTACAGACATACCATTTCCCTCCCTCTGGAACTAATTTGACTCTCCTGCTGTGCAGATGATGGTGTGAGCATCCCCGGGGAGTACACTTCCTTTCTGGCTCCCATCTCTTCCTCCAAGCTGTACAATGAGGTCCGAGCCTGTAGGGAGAAGGACCGTGACCCTGAGGTAAAGAACCACTCTCTCTGGAAAGAAGTGGTACTCTTTAGTCCTCTTCTTTTTCTGTATTTGCATCAGCTATTTTCTTCTGCTGGGGATGAAGAGGTGAAGGAGAAGTTAGGGACTGGGGAAGCACTAAAGTAAAACTTTTTTTAATCCTTGGGGAAGTAGTTCTCTCGTGTGTCTTCCCCAACACTCACTCTCTCTTTCTGTCTCTGACAGGCCCAGTTTGAGATGCCTTATGTGGTACGGCTGCACAACTTCCACCAGCTCTCTGCACCCCAGCCCTGTTTCACCTTCAGCCATCCCAACAGAGGTAGGTTCTTTTATGGCTGTCCTCTGACTAGAGGGGTGCGGGCTTCTTCCTTCCTCCTGCTTTCTTCCCTTGCTGTCCCTAGTCTGCCTTATCTACTCTTCCTTTCCTGGGTCTTGCTCATGCTTTATCAAGTTGTCTAGAGCTTCTGGCCCCTTGTCACCCACATAATTATTTCCTGACAGATCCTATGATTGACAACAACCGCTATTGCACCTTGGAGTTTCCCGTGGAGGTGAACACAGTACTACATGGCTTTGCCGGCTACTTTGAGACTGTGCTTTATCAGGACATCACTCTGAGTGAGTGTCTATGGCAGTAGATGGCAGAGTATGAGGGTGTGCTGCCTGGGCAGCTTGTATGTACATGTGTCATTTAGATTTATGGGGGGCCCAGTGCTCAATGAATGGAGATCTTTGTTTGTGTGATTAGAGAAGAGACCCTCTTCAACATAGGCAAAAGGCACAGCCATGGAGACCTCTGTTTTTTCATTATTTTGTCCACACAGGTATCCGTCCAGAGACTCACTCTCCTGGGATGTTCTCATGGTTTCCCATCCTCTTCCCTATTAAGGTAGGAACTGCTTTTAAGACTCTGTAGTTAAGCAGTAACCTTTGCCTTTGGTGTTGTGCTTCTTTCCTTCTCCCAGGAAGATAGTTGACTATGACTCATGTTCTCCTGATTTCATATGCTCTTGGATCCCAGTGGTAGGTGTTGGGAGTATTTGGAGTGGCCTTCTGCCTGGCTTTCCCGCATCTACTCTGGCTACTCTTCTGTCTGTTCTCTACTTTGAGCAAGAGTCATCTTTTAAAAACTGAAATTTGATCTATCTCTCTTGCTGTCTTTTTTTTTTTTTTTTTTTTTAAAGAGACGGAGTCTCGCTCTGTTGCCCAGGCTGGAGTGCAGTGGCGCAATTTCGGCTCACTGCAAGCTCCACCTCCCGGGTTCATGCCATTCTCCTGCCTCAGCCTCCCTGAGGCTGAGAGTACAGGTGCCAGCCACCACACCCGGCTAATTCTTGTATTTTTAGTAGAGACGGGGTTTTACCATGTTAGCCAGGATGGTCTCGATCTCCTGACCTCATGATCCGCCCACCTCGGCCTCCCAAAGTGCTGGGATTACAGGCGTGAGCCACCGCGCTTGGCCTGATCTTATCTCTCTTTTTTGCTAAAAACTCTTCAATGCCTTCCCATTGTCTTTAGGATAAAAGTCAAAATCTGGGACATTGCTTGTAAGACTTGATGTGATCGAGTGTTTGCTTGCCTTTGCAGCTACTGTCCCCTTGCTTACACTGCTTCAGCCTTATGGACCTTTTTGTTCTAATTGTCTATCTTCTTTCCTACCTCAGGCTTTCATGCCTTTCTCTTGCCTGTAAAGTTCTTTGCTTGTCTCTTCACACAGTTAACCTATCTCCTAGGTCTTCTTTAAACATTTTTATTGTGAGATAAACTTTCTCTGATCTCCTAGACTAGGTTAGTGTTCCCTTTCATAGGTATTTTTCTAGCACTCTGTACATGTTCACAGCTCTCACCACACCTTTGATTATTTGTGTTCTGATAGGCTTCAAATAACTTTCATGAGGGTTGGGACAGTCTTGTCATGTTTATCATTTTATCTCCACACCTACCTTAATACATTGCCATGTATAATTCATAGCTTCACCCTGAACCTCCCTGTCTTTCTTCTTACAGCAGCCCATAACGGTACGTGAAGGCCAAACCATCTGTGTGCGTTTCTGGCGATGCAGCAATTCCAAGAAGGTGTGGTATGAGTGGGCTGTGACAGCACCAGTCTGTTCTGCTATTCATAACCCCACAGGCCGCTCATATACCATTGGCCTCTAGCCCTGCGTGCAAGTGTCCAGAGCCTTGGAAGCAGCTTCAGGTTCTGCTCCTGTAGTACAGAAGGTGCGGTACATCTATGGGCTGTGATTCCCCTTGCCCATCAGAGAGGAGCATTTCAATCTGCTTTCCTGCCTTACATCAAGGTGGGCAAGGGATTATAATTAATTGCAGGGCTCAAGCCACCAATCTATGAAGACCTCAGGCCAGGGGGTGAGGAATTAGTGCTGGATTTGAAGCTATGCACTCAGCCTCAAGAACTCCCTGGAATATCCCTGAGAACATGGGGTTTGAACGGATTTTCAGCCCTTCTCTGTTCTTGTTTTGATGGTTTTGTGTAAGAGGAAATACAAATAAAGTTATAGCCCTTTACTGCACGACCATGCTGCCCCCTGCCACTATTTTCCCACACCTCACTTAGACCCAGGCATGTTCAGATCTGTCCTCTTAGCCTATCCAAGACCCAAAGGGGCCTAGTTATATTCCCTACTTAGGAAGCTGAGCAATGACTATTGTAGTCCTGGATATAGGCCTTTCTGACCAGCTACAGTGAGCTCTTGTCCATTAGAACCTGCAGTTAGGCTTTTCTCTGGGGAGGAGGCATAGAGTTTGCCACCTTGGAAAAAGATGGAATAGTGAGTGAAGCCAGTTTCTCTTCTGTATTCTTGAGCTACTGCACCGGCAACTGGTTACCTCTCCTTTGTTACCTCTTGGGAAGACTGGAATCCATCCAGGAATCTCCAGCAAGAAGCTACCTGTTTTTTTGAATAAAACCACAGGGTTACAGTTTGAAGTCCTAAGAGATCATCTAGTCCAATTTTCCATTTTACAGAGGGGGAGTTTGAAATGGGTACAGTGATGTGATATTAGTATCCAAGTCAGAACTGGAAGTCAGGTCCTCCGACTCTGGCTGTCCCCATGTTATAACCAGCTACATTTTTGGTAGCTACAGTAGACCACAGAAGTGTCTAGGGGCTCCTGGAGGCCCCTGGAAAGTGAGGGTGGACATCAGTTCCTTCTTTCCGGTTAGAGACTCAGTACTGCTACATCCAAGGAGTCACCTGAGAAACTTTCAAATTTACCCTTGCAGTGGGAAATGTGGGGGCACTGATTTGAACGGAAGTTATGACCTGTGGGAGCAGGCCATGACGATAGGGCAGAGTGGGGTCCAAGACAAGTCTGTGGCAAGATCTGCTTTTCCCAGGTCCCGAGCACTGAGGTCAGGAGAGGTGGTCGGGAGGGTTGTTTAGGTAGCCGGCTTAGAACGGGGATTTCGAGTTCAGCATCCCCGGACGTTAAACAAACGCCGCTGTTCTCTACAAAGCTTAACCTTAACGACCGACGTGACTCCTTCGGCAAATCCGAGTAGGGACGGCCAAGGATGTAAATTGTGCCTCCTCGTTGGCTCCGCCCATCGCACTGGTCTAGTCAACGCGAGCACCAGGAATGGGGTTGGTGGCTTCTTCACTCCCGTTTTCAGTCCCGTTTTCCCCGCCCTCCGCAAGTCATTTAACCAATGAGAGAGTGATGGGCGGCTACCAAAGGACGCTTCCATTTTCTGGAGTCTCTGAGGTTAGCCAATCAATGGGAACTCGGTGGTTGCTAAGACGCATTTGAGTTTGCTCCACCCATACTTAGGACTTTAGCCAATGAGAACCTGTACTTTGGACGGTTGCCGCGAAACCAGTGAGGTTATTTCCAACACCGGGGAGTCTTGGCGCATGCGCAGATCGGGGAAGGTGCTGGAAGACGGCAGAGCTGCCGCCATTTTGCGGGAAGAGGAGCCACTCTACCTGCAGTGCTGCTTTTCTTGCCTAGACTCTAGGAACTATCCGAGCTCCACTCCCCACAACATACTCAAAGGAACGGAGAGAACCGGGACCCCCCTGCGGGGACCCGGAACTGGTGAGAAACCCCAAAACCCGGTCCCCAGCAGACGTCACCAATGCGTGACGTTGCTGCACGGCGCCTCCCCCTGACGTCACGGGCAGAAAATGGCGTCACGAAGAGATTCAGGCGAACTTTTAACATTAAAAAAACCTTTGTTTGTTTTGACCTGGAAGTGTTAGCTACTTAAATGTAGCCCACTGCCACGATTTTAGAGTTGGGCACCCTCGTGGCTGTATCTTGCACCGATAAAGATGCGGTTTCTAGAATCCTGTGATTTTTCTTTCCGGGTCCCTGCAGCCGTGACACCTAGGGTCGCCCACACTGGAGAGGGAGCATCGACCCTCCGCGGCCTGAGAGGACACGCATCATCAGTTTCAGCCACTCGCACCACCATTCAGAGAGAGAGAAGGGAATTGAGCTTTCTTCCTCAATCTCTAGTCTGTCGAAGATTCATGTTCACTATGTTTACCTTTATGAGCTTTTCCCATTTAGCTTTTTCAAGCACTCATTCCAGTAGGCGTATTATGATGCCACATATGAAGATTGAGCCCTGGGACACTGGCTCCCGCAGAGATTGTGCCAGTTGGTTGCCTATAGGACCTCTTTTTTTAAATTTTTTTAAG
Organism: Gorilla gorilla gorilla; assembly: GCF_029281585.2. NCBI lineage: Eukaryota > Metazoa > Chordata > Mammalia > Primates > Hominidae > Gorilla > Gorilla gorilla. The sequence goes on from NC_073239.2 coordinate 33,726,670, forward strand.
GCGGAGTGTCGCTCTGTCACCCAGGCTGGAGTGGAGTGGCGCGATCTCGGCTCACTGCATCCTGTCTCCCGGGTTCAAGTGATTCCCCTGCCTCAGCCTCCCGAGTAGCTGGGATTACAGGCGCCTGCCACAACGCCCGGCTAATTTTTGTATTTTTAATAGAGATGGGGTTTTGCCATGTTAGCCAGGCTGACCTCGAACTCCTGACCTCAGGTGATCCACCCGCCTCGGCCTCCCAAAGTGCTGGGATTACAGGCGTGAGCCACCGCGCCCGGCCTATAGGACCATTTTTTAAAGCTACACAACATGGGGAGGGTAGTCCTTCAAGTAGCTTTTATCGTTCTCATTGTTCCTCTTTTGTTAAGCTGCCTTCAGTTTGTAGGTGTTTGTGCCCAGCTAAGTGATCAGACCCTGGGGATGGCGCTACCATCACCCCTGGGGCTCCAGCTTTTCGTGAATTCTTCCCGAATTGGTCTGACAGTGGTTCTCTCTGCTCCTTTAGCAGTGGGGTCTACCTGTTGGCTTGTGCTAGGACGAGGTCTAGGAACTGACGTGATTGTGGGTCTCTAATACTGTTTTTGGAGCAGGATGGAAGAAAACATACTCTGTATGTGGATGAGATTGAATGGACCTTGACCCATAAGTTGGGACATGAAGAGAGCGTTTGAAAACTACCAGCCTGGGCCGGGTGCAGTGGCTCACGCCTGTAATCCCAGCACTTTGGGAGGCCGAGGCGGGCGGATCACGAGGTCAGGAGATCGAGACCATCCTGGCTAACACGGTGAAACCCCCTCTCTACTAAAAATACAAAAAAAAAAGGAAGAAAAAAGAAAAAACTACCAGCCTGAAAATGCATAGTGTTTGCTACCTTATTGCTTTTAGCACATCTAGAAAGACACTAAACCCAGTGAGATTGCAAGTTTCAAAATATTGTGTTGTATATGGCTTTGCTTAAACGGATATATTTGTTTCTGAGTGAAAAGTTTTTACATAGAGGTTTATTTGTGGAGGCTTGTAAACTTAAGTGTAAGTTTTAGTGTGTGTGTTAAGTTGTTCTTACCTTGCGTTAGCACTCAACAATGAGCAGTTCTTGAAATCAAGCATTTCATTTGGAGGGGAAAAAGCAGATTGTAAAAAATAGTTCATAACAGAAAATTTGTGTAGACTTGGCAGCCAAAATGACTGAAACAGCTTGAGTATAAAAAACTTTTCTTTTTAGGCCGGGCTCGGTGGCTTATGTCTGTAATCCCAGCCCTTTGGGAGGACCAGGCAGGCGGATCACCTGAGGTCAGGAGTTCGAGACCAGCCTGACCAATGTGGAGAAACCCCGTCTCTGCTAAAAATACAACATTAGCCAGGTGTGGTGGTGCCTGCCTGTAATCCCAGCTACTTGGGAGACTGAGACAGGAGAATTGCTTGAACCTGGGAGGTGGAGGTTGCAGTGAGCCGAGATTGCGCCATTGCACTCCAGCCTGGGCAACAAGAGTGAAACTCTCTCAAAAAAAAACAAAAACAAAAACAAACTTTTCTTTTTAGAACTATTTTCCCATAGTGAATCAATAGTGTATATTAGTCTAATACTTTTAAGCATACACTGTACATGCCTCAGATATAGGAGACTCACAATGAGATTTAGCTAATGGGACTGATTATTTTGATAAACATATGAGAAGAACATTCATGTTCAGTGAGTATATATTTAAAAGTAGATATCTTGGTATACTGTGTCCTTTTTTTTTTCCTTTAAAGTTAATTACAAACCATATGAGAAGTAACCTGATATAATAGATATAATGTTAGATTTGAAGTCAGAAAACCTTTCTGATCAAGAATTAGCTCCTCTGGCCAGATGTAATCCTAGCACTTTGGGAGGCTAAGGTGGGTGGATCTGTTGAGTCCGGGAGTTTGAGACCAGCCTGGGCAACATAGTGAGACCATGTTTCTACCAGGAAAAAAAAAAAAAAACCAAAATATGAAAAGTTAGCCTGGCATCATAGTGCACACCTGTGGTCCCAGCTACTGGGGAAGCTGAGGTTAGAGGATTGCTTGAGCTAGAGAAGCAGAGGTTGCAGTGAGCCGAGATTGCAACATTACACTCCAGCTTGGGCAACAGAGTGAAATCCTGTCTCAAAAAAAAAAAAAAAAAAATTCTTCCCTTTGAGCTGTGTGACCTTCTCTGTTTTGGGGATTGAGACAGAATCTCAATCTGCTGCACAGACTGGATTGCAGTGGCATGATCACAGTTCACTGCAGCCTCAACTTCCTGGGTTCAAGCGATCCTTCCATTTCAGGCTCCCGAGTAGTTGGGACTACAGGCACGCACCACCATGCGTGGCTAATTTTTATATTTTTTGTAAAAATGGGGCCTCACTGTATTGCCCAGGCTGATTTTGACCTGGCCTCAAGCCATTCTCCAGCCTTAGCTTCCCAAAGTGCTGAGATTGCAGGCGTGAGCCACCCCCTCTGCCTGGCCCTTGAGCTATGTATGACTTTGAGCAGTTCAAAAAACCTTAGTTTTAAAAAATTTGGGTATGAATCATATATTACCTGTCTGCAGCATTTGTTACCTTTGATTGCTAAATAATTATAAAGTGTTATTGGAAGAAGTAGAAGGCCGGGCACAGTGGCTCACGCCTGTAATCCCAGTACTGGGAGGCCAAGGCAGGCGGATTACCTGAGGTCAGGAGTTTGAGACCAGCCTGGCCAACATGGTGAAACTTCGTCTCTACTAAAAATACAAAAATTAGTGGGATGTAGTGGCGGACACCTGTAATCCCAGCTACTCAGGAGGCTGAGGCAGGAGAATCGCTTGAACCTGGGAGGCAGAGGTTGGCGTGAACTGAGATTGTGCCACCGCACTCCAGCCTGGACAACAGAGCGAGACTCCTTCTCAAAAAAAAAAAAAAAAAAAGCCAGGCGTGGGGCTTATGCCTATAATCCCAGCACTTTGGGAGGGCGAGGCGGTCGGATCACCTGAGGTCGAGAGTTCGAGACCAGCCTGACTAACACGGAAAACCTGGTCTCTACTAAAAATACAAAATTAGCTGGATGTGGTGGTGCATGCCTGTAATCCCAGCTACTCAGGAGGCTGAGGCAGGAGAGTTGCTTGAACCTGGGAGGCAGAGGCAATTGAGTTTACTGGTTTTTATGTATACCAATTTGATTTGGGTTTAATTTCCATTTAAGCCTTAAATTTGGCTCCAAGTAATTTTTCTCTAAGAATCTTCTCTCTCCATAACATGCTTAGCACAGTGTCTAGCAGTTGTAGGTACTGTAAGTCATAGAATCATAGTTGTAATTATTACACTTATTTGTCAAAATAGGATATGGACTCTTAGGGCAACCAGGGCAGCATTGTTGCATTGTGCATTAGCTGCTTTAAAGAGGACAAAGTTCCTCTTTTTTTTTTTTTTTGAGATGGAGTCTTACTCTGTCACCCAGGCTGGAGTGCAGTGGTGTGATCTCGGCTCACTGCAACCTTTGCCTCCCAGGTTCAAGCGATTCTCCTGTCTTAGCCTCTTGAGTAGCTGGGGCTACAGGCGCCCACCACCATGCCCGGCTAATTTTTGTGTCTTTAATGGGGATGAGGTTTCACCATATCCGTCAGGCTGGTATTGAACTCCTGACCTCAGGTGATCCACCCACCTTGGCCTCCCAAAGTACTGGGATTACAGGGTGAGCCACCACGGCTGGCCAACAAAGTTCTTACGGTTATGAAAAAGTCTGATTATGATAGCCTCCTTGCATAGAAATTTCTCAGGTTTTTTTTTTTTAACGGCATGATTGAGGTACATTTAATGGGCACATGATAAAACTGTATACATTAAAGTGTTTTGATATGTTAAACACCCATGAAACCATCACTCCCAAAGATTTGTTTGTTTTTGTATTTTTGAGACAGAGTCTCGCTGTGTCATCCAGGCTGGAGTGCAATGGCGTGATCTTGGCTCACTGCAACCTCTGCCCTCTGGGTTCAAGCAATTCTAGTGCTTCAGCCTCCTGAGTAGCTGGGATTACAGGTGCTTGCCACCACACCCGGCTAATTTTTTTTTTTTTTTTTTTTTTTTGAGACAGAGTCTTGCTCTGTCACCAGGCTGGAGTGCAGTGGCACAATCTTGGCTCACTGCAACCTCTGTCTCCCGGGTTCAAACGATTCCCCTGCCTCAGCCTCCTGAGTAGCTGGGACTACAGGCGTGCGCCACCATGCCCAGCTAATTTTTGTGTTTTTAGTAGAGATGGGGTTTCACCATGTTGGCCAGGATGGTCTCAATCTCTTGACCTTATGATCCACCTGCCTCGGCCTTCCAAAGTGCTGGGATTACAGGTGTGAGCCACCATGCCCAGCAAATTTTTTTTTTTTTTTGAGACAGAGTCTTGGTCTGTCACCCAACCTGGAGTGCAATGGTGCCATCTCGGCTGGCTGCAACTTCCGCCTCCCGGGTTCAAGCAATTCTCCTGTCTCAGCCTCCCAGGTAGCTGGGATTACAGGGATGCGCCACCATGCTTGGCTAATTTTTGTATTTTTGTATTTTTTTTTGAGATGGAATCTTGCTCTGTCACCCAGGCTGGAGCACAGTGGCGTGTTCTTGGCTCATTGCAACCTCCACCTCCTGGGTTCAAGCAGTTCTTATGCCTCAGCCTTCCAAGCAGCTGGTACTACAGGTGCGTGCCACCACGCCTGGCTAATGTTTTGTATTTTTAGTAGAGATGAGGTTTCACCATATTGGCCAGGCTGGTCTCAAACTCCTGACCTCATGACCGTGCCCAGCCTTAATTTTTATATTTTTAATAAAGATGAGATTTCACCATATTGTCAGGTTGGTCTCAAACTCCTGACCTCAGGTGATCCACCTGTCTTGGCCTCCCACGGTGCTGGGATTACAGGTGTGAGCCACAACTCCTGGCCCCAAAGTTGGCCCCAAAGTTTTTCTTGTGCCCTTTTAATTTTTTTTTTTTTTTGAGACGGAGCCTTGCTCTGTCGCCCAGGTTGGAGTGCAGTGGCGCGATCTCGGCTCACTGCAAGCTCTGCCTCCCAGCTTCATGCCATTCTCCTGCCTCAGCCTCCCAAGTAGCTGGGACTACAAGCACCCGCCACCACGCCCGGCTAATATTTTGTATTTTTAGTAGAGACACGGTTTCACTGTGTTAGCCAGGATGGTCTCGATCTCCTGACCTCGTGATCCGCCCGCCTCGGCCTCCCAAAGTGCTGGGATTACAAGCGTGAGCCACCGCGCCCGGCCTTCTTGTGCCCTTTTAAAATCTTTTTCTCCCAGCCCTTCCCCTTAATCCTATCCCTAGGCAACCATTGATCTGCTTTCTGCTTTCTTTGATATAGTGATTAGTTTGCTTTTTTTTTTTTTTTTTTTTTTTTTGAGACTGAGTCTCACTCTGTCTCCAGGTTGGAGTGCAGTGGCACAATCTTGGCTAACTGCAACCTCCGCCTCCTGGGTTCAAGTGATACTCCTGCCTCAGCCTCCTGAGTAGCTGGGCCTACAGGCGCGTGCCACCACGTCCAGCTAATTTTTGTATTTTTAGTAGAGACGGGGTTTCACCGTGTTGGCCTAGATGGTCTCGATATGTTGACCTCGTGATCTGCCCGCCTCGGCCTCCCAAAGTGCTGGGATTACAGGCATGAGCCACCGCGCCTGGCGTAGTTTGCATTTTTTAGAATTTTATGTAAATGGAATTGTTCATTGTGTACTTTTGGGGGGGGGTGGGGGGGCTGGTTTCTGTCACTCCGTGTAATTATTTTGAGATTCATCCGTGTGTGGGTTGATAATTCCAGACCAATAACATTTGAATAATTTATCCTATTGGTTTTCTTTGGTATTTTCTGTTTTTCTTATTTGACAAACTGGTGGTAGACAGCCTGGGGAAAGGCAGTTTCTAGATGTGAAAGCTTGGGGAGGCACGTTTTACCTTGCCTGCCAGAGAGAAAGGTTTCAAGATGGGATTGGTCGAGCCTGTCTTAATCATCATATTTCTGAGTTACCTAAACTGTAGTTGGTATTGGTTAGAAAATGCTCAGGGATAAGGCCCTAATTATTGGTGTTCAGGGTATGCGGAGAGGAAGACGTTAGGGCAAATTTGCATTTTGGTGTTGCTTTGACTTGCTTCTGATTTTTAGTCTTGCCTCTTTACCTTTTTATTGGACATAATGCGCCTATATTTGTTTATTATTTTTTCTTTTTATATTTTTCTCACATCTGTAGCAGCCAGGCCTGTTTTTATTATTTAAGTTTAAACCCGGTATTTATTCAGAATTTTGAACAGTAGAGTGGAGACCTAATGTCTATTTTATAGTGAACAGTAGTTTGGCTACCATCATTTTCTCTTCATAGAACAGGATCAGTGTTGTATTTTGTTTCTTCCTAGATACTCAGTTTTCTTCTATATCCTTGACTATTTTTTTATGTATTTTTTTTGTGTTTTTTGTTTGTTTGTTTTGTTTTTGAGACAGGGTCACACATTGCTGCCCAGGCTGGAGTACAGTGGTGTGATCTTGGCTCACTGCAACCTCCACTTTTGGGTTCAAGTGATTCTCCTGCCTCAGCCTCCTGAGTAGCTGGGATTACAGGTGTGTGCCACCACACCCAGCTAATTTTTATATTTTTGGTAGAGGGGGTTTTGCCATGTTGGCCAGGCTGGTCTCAAACTCCTGACCTCAGGTGATCTGCCTGCCTTGGCCTCCCAGAGTGCTAGGATTACAGGTGTGAGCCACCGCGCCCGGCCTATCCTTGACTGTTCCAAGCCACAAAGTCGAACTAGTTCAGATCTATAGGGTGTAAAAATAAACCTAGAGTAAGTGACAGCTGGTAAGGTTTCTTTGCAGTTCAAGAAACAGAACTGAAATCTGTATATCCTGAAGTCTCTTTCTTGGAGTGGGAAAGAAATGTGTGGTGCTGGAAAGGGAGGAAAAATATAAAACAGGTTCTTACATATTAATATCCTCTCCCCAGATCTGACAGGATGGCATCTGATGACTTTGACATAGTGATTGAGGCCATGCTGGAAGCTCCGTATAAAAAAGAAGAGGTAATATTTTCCACCTCACTCCTGGAATTGGGTTAATGAGAAAGAGTAGTTGTCGATCATCACTTTCAACTTTCAACATTTTATGAATCCTCTTTCCCTGCTTATTTATTATGTAGAATAACTAATCATAAAAGGCATAGTCTTAGTAAGCTTTGCTGGAGACTATGGTTAAGAGGCATACTTTTAGAGACGACCTCAGAAACCAGAGTGGGCACATAATGTGGTGTTGGTAACCTGTGCTTTGCTCAAAACTCGAAGTGACACAGTAGAAAGTCACTGTACCTCAGACCTAGCACCAATTTCTTTTTTTTTCTTTTGAGACAGAGTCTCGCTCTGTCGCCAGGCTGGAGTGCAGTGGCACAATCTTGGCTCACTGCAACCTCCGCCTCCTGGGTTCAAGCCATTCTCATGCCTCAGCCTCCCAAGTAGCTAGGATTATAGGCAAGCACCACCATGCCCAGCTAATTTTTGTATTTTTAGTAGAGATGGGGTTTCACCATGTTGGCCAGGATGGTCTTGATCTCCTGACCTTATGATCCACCCACCTTGGCCTTCCAAAGTAATGGGATTACAGGCGTGAGCCACTGCGCCCGTCCCAGTTTCTTTTTTAATATATTTTTTATAGAGACAGGGTCTTGCTATGTTGCCTGGGCTGGTCTCGAGCTCCCAGGCTCAAGCGATCTGCCTTGGCCTCCCAAAGTGCTGGGATTACAGGAGTGAGCCACTGCACCTGGCCCACTTAACAGCAATTTGCTTGCTTGCTTGCTTGCTTTTCCCTCCCTCTGCCCTCTCCTCCCATCCCTCCCTCCTTCTCCCTTCCCTTCCCCCGCACCGCTTTCTTTTTTCCTTTTTTTTTTTTTGAGATGAAGTTTCACTCATTGCCCAGGCTGGAGTGCAGTGGCGCGTTCTCAGCTCACCACAACCTCTGCCTCCGGGTTCAAGCGATTCTCCTGCCTCCCAAGTAGCTGGGATTACAGTCATGTGCCACCACACCTGGCTAATTTTGTCTTTTTAGTGGAGACGGTTTCTCCATGTTGGTCAGGCTGGTCTGGAACTCCTGACCTCAGGTGACCCGCCTGCCTTGGCCTCCCACAGTGCTGGGATTATAGGTGTGAGCCACTGCTCCTGGCCTCTTTTTTTTTTTTTTTTTTTGAGACAGAGTCTCACTAGGCTGCCCAGGCTGGAGTGCAGTGGTACAATCCCAGTTACTACAACCTTTGCCTCCCAGATTCAAATGATTCTCCTGCCTCAGCCTCCCAAATAGCTGGGACTACAGGCGTGTGCCACTATGCCTGGCTATTTTTGTATTTTTAGTAGAGATGGGGTTTCGACATGTCAGCGAGGCTGGTCTCAAACTCCTGGCCTCAATTGATCCGCCTGCCTCAGCCTTTAAAAGTGCTGGGATTACAGGCATGAGCCACTGCCCCCGGCCTAGCACCAATTTGTAACTCTTCCTGGGAAATGTTAGTGGAGCAGATGTTGGGTAACTGAAGTTTGACATCAAAATCTGTCATGCTGATCTCTTCCTTTTAGGTAGTTTCCTTGATTCCTTTCTTACTCCCTTTGTTAGGAAATAAGGGTGCTGAAAATCTGGCTAGATAATCAAGTGGTTTGATTTATTCCTTGTCCACCTTTGTTCCCTTTGCCCATTGGAATCTGTGTGTCTGCCACCTTATACCTTGTGACATTTTCCTGGTGAATGCCTCAGGATGAGCAACAAAGGAAAGAAGTTAAAAAGGATTATCCTAGCAATACCAGCAGCAACACCAGCAACAGTGGCAATGGGACCAGTGGAAGCAGCACCATCGGGGAGACAAGCAAGTGAGTGTGGGAGGAAGAAATGGGTTGGCAACTTGGGGAAGGGAAACAGTTTTGTCCATTGGAAAAATAACCAGAATAGGGAGATTGTTTCTGTTAAGACTGCTGACTGTTAGTAATGGCTCCACTTAGGTCATGAGAATAATGGTGACTTGATTTAATTATCTAGTCTTCATTTTCCAGTGTAGATTTGTGGATTAGTCCTAGCATCAATATACTTCATTTGAATAAAATACCAAGAGGGGCTGGGCGTGGTGGCTCACACCTGTAATCCCAGCACTTTGGGAGGCCGAGGTGGGTGGATCACCTGAGGTCAGGAGTTCGAGACCAGATTGACCAACATGGTGAAACCCCATCTCTACTAAAAATACAAAAATTAGCTGGGCGCGGTGGCAGGCTCCTGTAATCCCAGCTACTCAGGAGGCTGGGGCAGGAGAATTGCTTGAACATGGGAGGCAGAGGTTGTAGTGAGCCGAGATCGCACCATCGCACTCCAGCCTGGGAAACAGAGTGAGACTCCGTCTCAAAAAAAAAAAAAAATAGCAAGAGGACCCCTGATTTGGAAACACCAGGTTTTGCTTGGCATTAGGGGGAAAAATGGCCTCTTCAGATGCCTGACAGCTTTCAGGGCTGTAAGTTGGTATTGTGCAATTGCTGTGAACCACTGCTGGATCATCTTCGGGTCTTTGGTTTTTTCATGCTTTCTGTTTCATTCTGGCCTTACTGTAATTCCTTTTCTTTGGCAGCAATAACGAAACCTTCTCTTTAAGAATTTACACTCCTGACCTGGCGCGGTGCTGACGCGGGGCTCATGCATGTAATCCCAGCACTTTGGGAGGCTGAGGCAGGTGGATCACTTGAGGCCAGGGGTTCAAGATGAACCTGGCCAACATAGCGAAACCTTGTCTCTACTAAAAATATAAAAAATTAGCTGGGCATGATGGTACATGCCTGTAATCCCAGCTACTCAGGAGGCTAAGGCATGAGGATCACTTGAACCTGGAAGGCAGAGGTTGCAGTGAGCCAAGATTGCGCCACTGCACGACAGAGCGAGATTCTTTCTCAAAATTAAAAAAAAAAAAAGAAGAATGTACTCTCTTTCACAGGAAGAAGAGGAGTCGGAGCCATAGTAAAAGCAGGGATAGAAAGCGCAGGTCAGTAATTCTGGGCCAGGCACAGTGGCTCGTATCTTTAATCCTAGCACTTTGGAAGCCAAGGCGGGAGGATCACTTCAGGCCAGGAGTTCAAAACCAGCCTGGGAAACATAGCAAAATCCTGTCTCTACAAAAAATTTAAAAATTACCCAGGTGTAGTGGTACATGTTTGTACTCCCAGCTACTTGGGAGGCTAAGGCTGGAGGATTGCTTGGGCCCAGGAGTTCGAGGTTGCAGTGAGCCGAGATGGCAGCACTAAACTCCTGCCTGGGCAACAGATTGAGAACCTGTCTCAAAAAAAAATAAAAATGAAAATAAAAAATTAAAACATTTAGCTTAAAACACAAACACATTGTACAACTCTACAAGTTTTCTTTATGTCCTTATTCTATAAGCTTTTTTCTATTTAAAAATTTTTTTTGTCTTTTACTTTTTAAACATTATTATTATTGTTGAAAACTACAACACGAAGACACATGAACCTAGGTCTGCAGAGGGTCTTTCACCTCCACATCTTGTCCCACTGGAAGGTCTTCAAGGGCATTAATACACATAGAGTTGTACTCTGCTGTAACAGTGCTTTCTTTAGGAGCACCTTCTGAAGGACCAGCCTAAGGCTGTTTTATAGTTAACCGAAGTAGAAGTAATATATTCTAGAATGATAAATATAATAAATACATGAATCAGTGACATCATTACTTTTTATCGTGAAGTATATACTGTACGTAATTGTTTTATTTTTAAACAATTTTTAATTGATGCATAATGTATGTAGTTTCTGGTATGTGTGAAATTTAATACATGTAATTTGTAAAGATCAAATCAGTGTACTTGAGTTATCCTTGACTTAAATGTTTATCTTTTCATGATGCTAGGAAACATTCAAATTATTCTCTACTAGCTATTTTGAAATGTATAATAGATTATTGTACACTGTAGTAATAACCCTACTGATTTGTTGAACGCTGGGTCTTATTTTTTCTATTTTTTTCGAGACCGAGTTTCGCTTTTGTTGCCCAGGCTGGAATGCAATGGCGTGATCTTGGCTCACCACAACCTCCGCCTCCCAGGTTCAAGTGATTCTCCTGCCTCAGCCTCCTGAATAGCTGGAATTACAGGCATGTGCCACCATGCCTGGCTAATTTTTTTTTTTTTTTTTTTTTTTTTTTTGAGATGGAGTCTCGCTCTGTCGCCCAGGCTGGAGTGCAGTGGCGCGATCTCGGCTCACTGCAAGCTCCGCCTCCCGGGTTCACGCCATTCTCCTGCCTCAGCCTCCCGCGTAGCTGGGACTACAGGCGCCCGCCACCACGCCCGGCTAATTTTTTTGTATTTTTTAGTAGAGAGGCTAATTTTTTTTTGTTGTTTTTTGAGACAGAGTCTCACTCTGTTGCCCAGGATGGAGTGCAGTGGCGCGATGTCGGCTCACTGCAACCTCCGCCTCCCAGGTTTAAGAAGTTCTCCTGCCTCAGCCTCCTGAGTAGCTGGGATTACAGTTGCGCACCACCACACCTGGCTAATTTTTGTATTTCTGGTAGAGATGGGGTTTCACCATGTTGGCCAGACTGGTCTGGAACTCCTCATCTCAAGTGATCCACCCATCTTGGTCTCCCAAAGTGCTGGGATTACAGGTGTGAGCCACCGTGCCTGGTCTAATTTTGTGTTTTTAGTAGAGACAGGGTTTCTCCATGTTGGTCAGGCTGGTCTCGAACTCTCGACCTCAGGTGATCCGCCCGCCTTGGCCTCCCAAAGTGTTGGGATTACAGGCGTGAGCCACCGCGCCCAGCCCTGGGTCTTATTTTTTCTATTAAATGATATATTTGTATCCATTCATCTACTTCTGTTCATTCCACCCACAGCCGCCATCCTTCCATCCTTCCCAGCCTCTAGTAAACACTAGTCTTTCTATCTTCATGAGATTCACTTTGTACATAATCGGATGTGCTGTATTTTTATACAACTGGGAGTGCAATAGGTAATAGTTTGGTTTACACCTCTATCACCACAAACACATAAGTAATACATTACGACATTACAGCGGCTGTAACATCACTAGGTTATACGAACTTTTCAGCACCATTATAATCTTATGGGACCACTGTTGTATATGCACTTGCTTGTTGGCCTAAACATGATGTGGGCATGACTGTAGTTGTTTCCCTCTGTAGTCGTAGTCGAGATCGGGATCGGTATAGACGGAGAAATAGTCGGAGCCGAAGTCGAGGTCGACAGCGTCGTCACCGTAGCCGTAGCTGGGATCGTCGACATAGTAGTGAGTCGCGAAGTCGGGACCATCGTCGTGAGGATCGTGTGCATTACAGGAGTCCTCCACTTGCCACTGGGTATCACTTTTTGCTAATAGATTCACTTTTGTGTAATAATCTGGATAAAACAACAAATGCACTATGAACGCTGCTTGAGGGTGCTTATTATAACACATTGTGATTGGAAGGATACTCGGGCACAGAAAGGGTTGGTATTCAAAATTTACTGGCATGGTGGCTCATGCCTGTAATCCCAGCACTTTGGGAGACTGAGGCCAGAAGATCACTTGGGCTCAGGCATTCAAGACCAGCCAGGACAACATGGCGAAACCCTGGCTCTACAAAAAATGCAAAAATTAGCTAGATATGGTCATGTGTGTCTGTAATCCTAGCCACACAAGGAGGCTGAGGTGGGAGGATTGCTTGAGCCTGGGAGGCAAAGGTTGCAGTGACCCGAGATGGCGCCACTGCACTCCAGCCTGCAAAAAAACAATGAGACGAAGTATTGGAATCTGGTTTTCTCACCATGGAAGACCCAGCATTGGACCAATGAGAATAAGGTTTCACCTTTTGTTTGTCTCTATTCTTTAGTTATAGGTATGGACACAGTAAGAGTCCTCATTTCAGAGAGAAGAGCCCAGTCAGGTGGGTTGATAATGAACACTGTTTTAGGGATTGTGAGGTATGAATAAAAGGTTATTTGAGCCAAATTACAGTAATGTGTAGTACTTGAGGGTTAGCTGGAGAACAATGACCAGGTATTGGGAGGGCTGGTCTCAACACATTTCACTCTTCAGGGAGCCAATTGATAATCTGAGTCCTGAGGAGCGTGATGCCCGCACAGTTTTCTGTATGCAGTTAGCTGCCCGAATTCGGCCTCGAGATCTGGAGGACTTTTTCTCTGCTGTAGGCAAGGTAACCCTCCCACCTTAGTTTTCTTCTGAGTAGCTTAGCTTTTATCTCCCTTTATGCCCAACTCAGGATTTCTTTTGCGTCCTGGATAGGTTCGCGATGTACGTATCATCTCAGATCGGAACTCACGTCGTTCTAAGGGCATTGCCTACGTGGAATTCTGTGAAATCCAGTCTGTGCCACTGGCCATTGGGCTGACTGGGCAGCGGTTGCTGGGAGTGCCTATCATTGTACAGGCTTCACAGGTGAGCAGGCTGAGAAACAGACATAAGATTTTAAGGGGAGAGGGAATGTGGGACATGACCCGTCATTTCCTCCTTCCCCAGGCAGAGAAGAACCGACTGGCAGCCATGGCCAACAACCTGCAAAAGGGCAATGGTGGACCAATGCGCCTCTATGTGGGTTCCCTACACTTCAATATCACTGAAGACATGCTCCGGGGCATCTTTGAGCCCTTTGGTAAAGTGAGTAGGAGTGAGAGAAACCTCTGAAGGGAATTGGAAGAAGTGGGGAGGGTGAGTGTTTGAGTGTACTTCTCTGTTGTGCCTGGCCGTGATTAACCTGCTGCATACGTCATAGTGGGCATATGAGTCTATGCTGTGAAAGTTTGGCTCCATCTCTGTTCATGTGCTTGGTGGACAAATAAGTTAGACACAAATCAAATAATAGGCCAGATTAAGAAAGATTAAAAAATACAAAAATTAGCCAATGTGGTGGTGCACGCCTATAGTCCCAACTAGTCGAGAGGCTGAGGTGGGAGGGTCATTTGAGCCTGGGAGGTCAAGGCTGTAGTGAGCCTCGGAAAAAAAAAAAGGCCACCTTTTACCAAAATATTTCTACTGACTAATCTTTTTTTTTTTTTTTTCCCGAGACAAGGTCTCACTCTGTCACCCAGGCTGGAGTGCAGTGGCATGGTCTTAGTTTTGTATTTTTGGTAGAGACGGGGTTTTGCCACGTTGCCTGCCCACCTCAGCCTTCCAAAGTGCTAGGATTACAGGAGTGAGTCACCATGCCCCACTGTTTCTTTTTAAAAGATGTGGGCCAGGCACTGTGGCTCAGTCTATAATCCCAACACTTTGGGAGGCTGAGGCAGGAGGATCACTTGAGCCTAAGAATTTGAGAGCAGCCTGGGCAACATAGCAGAACCTCATCTCTACAAAAAATAAAAAATTAGCTGGGTGTGGTGGCCTGTGCCTGTAGTCCCAGCTACTTGGGAGTCTAAGGTGGGAGGATTGCTTGAACCTAGGAGATCAAGGCTATGGTGAGCCGTGATCGTGCCACTGCCCTCCATGTTGGGCAGCAGAGTGAGACCCTGTCGCAAAAAAAATAATAATAATAATAAAAGATGTAATATTTTGGGTAGAAAGCTAGAAATATTGGCGGATCATGATGGCTCACTCCTGTAATCCCAGAACTTTGGGAGGCTGAGGCTGGTGGATCATTTGAGGCCAGGGGTTTGAGACCAGCCTGGCCAACATGGTGAGACCCCATCTCTGCTAAAAATACAGAAGTTAATGATTGCACCACTGCACTCCAGCCTGGGCAACAGAGTGAGACTCTGTCTCAAAAAAAAAAAAAAAGCAATCTGGGTAGGAAAGATTGAAGATGTGGGCTAGTCAAAAGTTGACTAATAATTTCTCACTATTCTACTACAGATTGATAATATTGTCCTGATGAAGGACTCAGATACAGGCCGCTCTAAAGGTTATGGTTTCATCACGGTGAGTCTCTAGTCTTTTAATTTTTTTATTTTACTTTGGGTTTGTCCACTTGTCTGATTTTGCAGCTTAGCTTCATCCTCCTCCTTTAGGAACTGTCTAAATGACCCATAAACCCTGGTGCCTGAAGCTTGGACTAGCCTACCCCTTGAGATGAGTGCATTGCTTGAGATCTTGGCTTTGCTCCTACACTCTGTCAGTGGCCCTGGTATGGGGGTGTTCAGGAGTTCAACCAGCTTCCCTGGTGCTGCAACTTGGCTCTTTGGGTAATAGTAACCAGGCTGCAGCTAAAAGGTTGGGGGTGTGAGGGAGGTTAGGTATGGGCTTTTAAAGACATGCTTTATAGAATTGATGTTTCTCATAACAGGGATGGGAATAGGAAATTATACTTCCCTCTGGTGCTACCCCATTTGAAGCAATTTCTGCACTGAGAAGGATCAGTTATTAACGTAGCACTATGGGGAGAATAGTGAGGCTACCTAATTATGGGCAAGCTTCACCTTTTCCTGACATTCCAACAAAATGGTTGCCAATTCCTATAACTGGTTCTTCCAGCCCCATGTGACTCCAGGCTGAGAACTGGCTGCCAGCCACAAAGTCTGATAGAAGCTTGTATTTTCTGGGCTTAAACCAGGCAGCATACACTCCCACAGTTACCCACAGGGCAGAGGGCAGTAGGTTGTATTCTGTCATTGGAATTGCTCACCTCAAAAATATCCAGTAAAGGCAAGCCATGTATAACACCTGTCTAGGTCTAGGAACTGTCAGTACCACATGCCAGGCCCTAAGGCAGGTAATGCTGCTAGCTAGCTAAACAAAGCTAGCTGTGGTGTTGACAATTCTGTGGTGGCAAGTAACTTTTGTAACCTTTTCTTGCTGTCTGTGTGACTGAGATATGGAAAGGCTTCTGTGGAGCATTTTTGCCCTTGCATTGTTGCCTTTTGGGTCAACAACCTTGACACTTAAACAAACAGCAGACTGGGAATCCTCTTTGTACCAGTGTGTTGCTGGGTGCTGCTGATAAAAGGGACTAGAGAGTAAAGGCCTTCTGGTCAGCAGGTCACTTAGTCAACAGCTCTCGTGTGTATGTGGGGGTGTGTGTTCTGCCTTGCTGTCAGCACTAGGGTGTGTTCCCTCTTAAGCCTGGAATTAGGAGTTCCAGATTCCTAGTACTTAACTAAAATTTGGCCAGGCGCAGTGGCTCACGCCTGTAATCCCAGCAGTTTGGGAGGCCAAGGTGGGTGAATCGCCTGAGGTCAGGAGTTCGAGACCAGCCTGACCAACGTGGTGAAACCCCATCTCTACTAAAAAATAAAAATAAAAAAACTAGCTGGGCACGGTGGTGGGTGCCTGTAATTCCAGCTACTCGGGAGGCTGAGGCAGGAGAATTGCTTGAACCCAGGAGACGGAGGTTGCAGTGAGCTGACATGGTGCCACTGCACTCTAGCCTCAGTGACAGAGTGGGACTCCGTCTCAAAAAAAAAAAAAAAAAAAAGGACTAAAACTTACTAGGATAGAGAACTGAATTAAAAGCCCAGGAGCCTTGCTCTTAGCTTGTCTTCCATTTGATATACCCATTTGTGAAATAACTTGTCAGGCTAGGTTTCCTACAATAATAAACTTTTGCATTGTTAGATTCTTACTGGAGCTGAAAGATTGAAAAGTGACTGCCATTGAGTCCGTTGGAAAAGGTCCTTTTCAGAGAACCATTTTGAGGTGATGGGCCTAGGTCATATTTTCTGGGAAAGAAAAGTTTGTACGTCAGTGAGCATACAATTTTCCTGGGATAGTAGGACTAGGGAGTGTTACTGGGTCTTTGAGAGCATGTCTTTGGTGAGTAGGTGACTAACATGGCCTGGGTTTCTCATAGTTCTCTGATTCTGAGTGTGCCCGGCGGGCCCTGGAACAGTTGAATGGGTTTGAGCTTGCTGGTCGACCTATGAGGGTTGGCCATGTGACTGAGCGACTGGATGGTGGCACAGACATCACTTTTCCTGATGGGGACCAGGAGCTGGATCTGGGATCAGCAGGTGGACGTTTGCAGCTCATGGCAAAACTGGCAGAAGGTAAAATATCTCCGCAAGGTGAAGATTATGGGGTTAAATTTTAGATGAAGGGTTGGGGCTTAATCCCACCTTTTCTTTTCCTTGTAGGCGCTGGAATCCAACTGCCAACCACTGCTACTGCTGCTGCTGCTGCCCAGGCTGCTGCCTTGCAACTGAATGGAGCAGTTCCCTTGGGGGCCCTGAATCCAGCAGCTCTGACTGGTAGTCTTGGACATGGGAAAGGAAGGGAAGGTTTGGGGGTCTGGAAAGAAGGAGTGCGCGGCGCTTGCTCACTCACTCTGCCTGTCTTTGTTCTAGCTCTGAGTCCAGCCCTGAACCTTGCCTCCCAGTGTTTCCAGCTCTCCAGCCTCTTTACCCCCCAGACCATGTGAGTCTCAGGGTCTAGCTCATTCTAGCCTTTGATTATTCTCTTTCCTTTGGCTTCCCATTTACCTCTTCTTTCCACAGGTAAATCAGTGGCACAGTGTACTGCCTCCTTGTGCCTCTGGATCCTGCCACTTCACATCTACTCTTCCATGGCCCCATTTCTCCATTTTGTGGACCAAGCCATCCTGAGGGCATGGACATTGTCTCTGAGGAAATTGGGGCCACCCTTAAGATACCAAGAAGAGCTCCTGCCCATGGTCCCACTGGAAATGGACTCTGCTGAGCAAAGCCGCCAGTTGAAGAGAACAGAATCCACACCTGCATTGAATACCTGTTTCTCCATGTGTATCGTCTCTGAGATTACCTTCTTGCCCTTTCCGACACCTTAGTGATTCCTCAATTCCTCCCCCATTGGGAAGGCCATAGGGCATTATTAACTGAAGGAACTGACCTCTCTCCTTTTCCTGTACCTTTACCCTTTAGTCTGTCAAGGAAAACCCTTAGGACCTCTGAATCAAGAGGACTGAGTTTGTGGGTGAACCTTGAAGGTGCTCTTTCTGCTACAAGGGCCCTGGGAGATAGCATGGATGTGCATTGAGAAGCCAGCCTCAGACCTTATCTTGAAGCAGCTTGAGGCCAGACCTACTGTAGGCTCAGCATCTTGCTAGGAGGCATGGAAGTGATCTATCCTGCCAGGAGGCCTCAGAGTGATCTGTCCTGCCAGGAGGCATGAGAGTGATCTGTCCTGTGAGGCATTTAGGGGCTTTCAGGAATTTAGTAAAAGGTGGAGTATGCCTTTCCAGTATCTTCCATCTTCCTTTGTATACTTGTCCTTCCTCCCATTTCCTCCCTTTGGCCCGAGGTAGGAGGATGGAGGGAGGCTGCTACTCTACCACTTCCTGTGTGCCTCTACTGTGGCCTCAACCCTGGCAATTAAAGCTACTGCCATCCCTTACCTGGGCATGTGTGAGCCCTTCTCACTGGATTTTATACCCTTGTGTCTGTGTACATAAATATATATACATATATATATATAAACTTTGTACAAAAGGCAAGCCTCCTCCTTGTGGCAGCTGTTGCCCATTTGTGTGTGGTCTTTGTTGTGTGTCTGACAACTTCTCATGAGCCCAACTCGTGATGTTTCTAGGGATATAAAACATTAGTAACATCATTGTGTTTCTTTTATTTATTTAACCACCTTTAGAAGGAAAAATGAAAACTCACATCTGGGTGGGGTTCCCATTCTGTATCTGCATTACACTGTTGATCTATGGTTGTCTTCTCCATCTATGTTCATCTTAACTATCTCCATCCCAACTACCCACTGGACAGAATTACCCAAACAGCCAAGTTGCAGCACCAGGACAGACTTGGACTTAACAGGCTCCTTCTCTGTGCGTAATGACAGATCTTTTCTTTCCAGCAGATGGCACTATGACAGTACTGCATTCTACACTTGTTTTTTTCTAGTTGGGGGGGGTGGGGGGTGGGATGTGATCTTGAAGAGTTAAGTACCAGAGCTAAGCTGAGCTTTCTTAACTCTACTGGCCTTTGTACCTGCCTTTGACCCTCTTTGTAGTAGCAATCCCAATCCAATATCCAAAGGGGTTTGGGTCTTGTATAACAGCAGGGTTCCCCTGACCTGATGTCTACTGTTGTTCCTCTGTCAGTCCCCTCAACTCCTGCTTTCCATGTGGCTCTGCCTGGGATAACACAGGCCTGGGACCAGTGAATTCTAGGGAACTGAGTATTCCAGAAATACCTCTGTGAAAGGGAAGGTGCACCTACCACTGCCTTAATAATAAGGGGGTGGGAGAGAGGCTGTCTCACCCAGCTTAGGGACCAAATGAGACGGCCTGAATTCAGGGGCAGGGCCCTGTGGGGCTCCTTTTTTGATCTCTATGGCAACAAAATGCTAAGACTTTCTTATGCTAAAAATATGGATAATTGCTGTTAGGTTTTAATTTGTCAGCTCTCAGACTTCTAAGCCAGTGATGTTAGCCTCTGGGGTTGCTTTTAACACAAAATCATTTAAATACTTGAAGCCTGCTTGAGTCATAAAAGGCCAGTGAGACTCTAGCTCCTAAGTCTGTTTGCTGCTTCTGTAACAATAGCACAGACTAATTTGTAAAGAAAAGAGGTGTAGGCTGGGTGCAGTGGCTCACGCCTGTAATCCCAGCACTTTGGGAGGCCAAGGTGGGTGGATCATGAGGTCAGGAGTTCAAGACCAGCCTGGCCAACATAGTGAAACTCTGTCTGTACTAAAAATACAAAAAGTAGCTGGGCATGGTGGTGGGTGCCTGTAATCCCAGCTACTCAGGAGGCTGAGACAGGAGAATCGCTTGAGCCTGGGAGGCGGAGGTTGCAGTGAGCCAAGGTTGCACCACTGCACTCCAGCCTGGGCAACAGAGCGAGCCTACATCTCAAAAAAACAGAAAAGTGTATTTCTCACAGTTCTGGAGGCTGGGAATTTCAAGAGCATGGTGCCTGCATCAGGTGAGGGTCATCCCATGGCAGAAGGGCAGAAGGTAGAAATGAGTACATGAGACAAAGGGACCATGGGCCAAACTTGCTTTATAACAGCCCTCTCTCATGATAACCTGCTCTGTGATAGTGACATTAATCCACTCATGAGGGCTCTGTCCTTGTGACTCAATCACCTCGTATTAAGCCCCATCTTCAACATTGTTGCATTGGGAGTCAAATTTCCAATGTGAACTTTTGGGGGACACATTCAAACCACAGCATTTCTGATTCTTCCAGGCCTAGATCTCACATGATGTTGCTGTTCTCCTGGTTACCACCCCCATCCCTTCCCCCATCTTATCCTAGTTTGCTTTCTGGACCTGGGGGGAAGGGAAGGAGGATGCACTATTTTTATGTAGAAGCTGCTGGCTATGACCCAGCACCCCTACGGTTATTGATTTGGCTTCTAATGCATCTTGAGAAGTGCAGTGGGTACCGTTTTTGTTAGTCATCCTGAGGCCATGAACTGGGTCTTCTCATGGCTGGCTTGGCTCCTTCAGACTATTATAAATATCCACAGGCCTTGCCTCCCTGCCTTCCTCTGCTTGGTTTCCTTATGTTTCCATCCCTAGCTACCTTGGCCTTCCTACACTCGGATCCTTCCACCTCAGTTCTTTCTTGTTCTTAGTTCCTCACATAGCCTCTTGCTGGGAGAGAGACAATGTTGGAAGTAAGGACGTATCTAAGACAATTTCCAGTCTTACTCCATATAAGGTGATGGTACCTAGTGAGTGACAGTTGCTGTCGGTGTGTGACTCAGTGCCTTCTTGTTACTCATCCCTCCATACGAGGTGGTTAGAGTGGAGAGAAGCGGGCAGTGAACAGACTCTGGGCCCAGCTTAAGGTAAAAGAAACTTCCCTCAACATCTACCTGCACATGGTGGCTGGTGGCATAGGGGTGACATTGTGACCCAGATCCTTTGCCAGCATAGTTAGAATTTCCCTACCAGTCTTCAGTTCTAGAAAAGATTCTCACCTGATTTTTGACTTCCAGTCTATGCTTCTGTATTCACTAAGGTGGCAGCATTTCCTCCCTGTTCTTTAAACTGCTGTGCTCTTGACACAGGAATTCTGCCTTCTTCCTCAGACTCCCAACAACCCCCAGATAGGAGTTACCAGTAGAAGCAGACGCTTGACCTGTGAACTTTTAGTCCTGGAGCATATCATGAAGGGAATTCAGTAAAAACCTGAAGGATGGAATTATATCACAGTCCCTCTTTTCCCTGTAATGGAAAGGCTTTAGTGAAAATCAGGCAGCAACACTTGGACAGTGAAAAGAGACTCTGAAAGGTGAGGTGACAGGAGGTGGCATAATGGTCATTGTTAACATTTATGCAAGGTTGGTTGTAGGTTAGGCGTTCTAATCGTGTATTAAGTCACAAAATCCTCGCAACAATCCTCTAAAGTAGTTTATTATCTTTACTTTGTAAACAAGGAAGCATATCCAAATAAGTTAAATAATTTTCCCCATAAGCACAAAGTTAGCAAGTTAGGGATTCCAATCCAAGTACTCTCGCTTCAGATCCCTTGATCTTAACCTTACCTGCCTCTCAGCACCACCATGGAAGACAAGGCCTTGGAGTCAGTGAGGAAGTGTCACTTTTCCTATCCCTGTACCCATAGCTCTCCGTAGACTCAGAATTTTTCCACTGCCATGTCTTTGCTTATCTTGAGTGACAGTGTTTGTGGGTGAACCTTGAAGGTGCTCTTTCTGCTACAAGGGCCCTGGGAGATAGCATGGACGTGCATTGAGAAGCCAGCCTCAGACCTTATCTTGAAGCAGCTTGAGGCCAGACCTACTGTAGGCTCAGCATCTTGCTAGGAGGCATGGGAGTGATCTATCCTGCCAGCTATTTCTCTTCCTTTCCTCCTTCTGCTAATCAAAGTCCTGTCCTTTAAGACCCTGAAGCTTTCCTAGGTGGAGTTAATCTCTCTTTTCAGTATTCTTTGTCCTCTTGTGGGTCATCTTACTCTACTTTTATTTAGTAAATAAAATAATTTCAATAAAAATTATTTTATTGAAAACTCCATTACTTGACGGTTACAGCCTGATGAGGCCAGACTTGGATGTCTTTCTCATGATTGCTTTGCCTTGCACATATTAAATGTCTGCAGAATTGAATGAATGCTGTTCATTAAAGTGTTAAAGTCAGCACCAGGCTTTCCAAAGGCTGCCCCTTCTAGGCTGCTTTTCCCAGCAGCCTCATCCATTCCTTCCTCACTCCACCAGGAGAGAAGATGCAGCTTTACTCTTTCTGATGTTACCATGGTAGCCTGTGATACTTTCTTTCTAAAGTGCTGCTTGCCATCCACCAGAGACTGATGTTTCCATGGCAGCCAGGTGAAGGCAATAGTCACGAGCTGGATGCAGGAAAGGAATTCCGGTCTGAGAAGCTGCATATCTGAATCTTCTAGCTTCAGACATCCTTTCCCCTCTCTCCTAACTTTTGCGCTTTATATCCAGGACTGGTTTGCTCTCTGGTGTGCCCTTGGTTGAGAGAGCTCTGTGAAAGTGAGGTGAAGCAGACCAACCAACTTAGATCATGTGGGAAGGTGGGTGCAAGGAAAGAGCTGAGCAAAGATCACTTCAAAAAGTTGGATGAAGTCTATTAGTTGTTCAGATGATCTGCTCTCAAGAGCCCTTAAGGAGTTGGCTGGAGTTTCTGGAGAGCCATTAAGCAGTTATTTTTGAGAGCAATGGGTAGATGGATGAGGTGCCTGAAGACTGGAAAGGAGCCAGTCAGTGCCGGATTGTAGAAAGGAGAAAAATGACCTTGGAAATCGGAGACCTGTCAAACTTGCCAATGTTCCAGAAAGGATGGGAGTTTCAGTCAGCCTTCAGGCATCAGGAAACCTACTTGCTTAGAATCAGTGGTGCTAAGAATTTGCCTCCTCAACTCCTGAGCATAAGCAAGCTAGGGGACCTCCACCCTGTAGCCGAGTGTCACACTCTGGAACCACACAGCATGGTTCAGATCCCTCTTCCCTCACAAACTAGCTGAATAAGCTTGGGTAGGTTACTTCACTTCTCTCACACTTCATCTGTAAAAAGGAAATGATAACACCTATCTCATAGGGATGTTGTGAGAATTCATTGAGAAAGGTTTGGAACTTGGCTCATTACTGTCCTCAGTATTTTCACTCCTCTGGATGCCTACTCACTCGGTTTTCTAGCTGACTTAATTCTCCCCAACTTCAGAGCTCAAGGTTTATGGGGAAAAGCAAGGGCGGTGCAATGGTGAAAATAAATCTTCATTTTTAAATAAATAAATTGTTCCTGCGCTGAAGCCCCAAGCTTACAAGGTCTTGGGTCACACATAACCTGCCTAGTTTTCAGGAAAACAAATCCCACTAGCCCAATCTCTTTATGCTTGAGGCTCTGTCCACATAGTTAGATTTTAACCAGATGGTTTTGAAAAATCAAAATGAGCCCCCCTCACAGGTACCTTCAAGGTACCTAACACCATTAGCTTTGTCTGGCAGGGGAAAAATACCAGGGCACTCTGTTTTGTTTTGTTTTGAGACAGGGTCTGGCTCTGTTGCCCATGCTGGAGTACAGTGGTGCCATCACAGCTCACTGCAGTCTCAACCTCCTGAGCTCAAATGATCCTCTTGATTAGCTGGAACTACAGGTATGTGCCACTATGCCCAGCTAAGTTTTGTATTTTTTGTAGAGATGGGGTCTTGCTATGTTGTCCAGGTGGTCTCGAACTCCTGGGCTTAAGTGATCCTCCCTCCTTAGCCTCCCAAAGTGCTAGGATTATAGGTGTGAGCCACCACAACTGCCTGAGAGCACCCTCTGTTACCACCCTTTCCTTAGCGTCTCAGCCTCCCCCAAGCACCTGTCTTTGTTGGTCTCCAGAGCCTAGCCCTACACTGGCATTTTCCTTTCTGAATAAGTATTTTATTTATTTATTTATTTTTATTTTTTCTTTGAGATGGAGTTTCGCTTTTGTTGCCCAGGCTGGAGTGCAATGGTGCGATCTCGGCTCACTGCCACCTCTGTTTCCTGGGTTCAAGTGATTCTCCTGCCTCAGCCTCCTGAGTAGCTGGGATTACAGGCGCGTGCCACCACTCCCAGCTAATTTTGTATTTTTAGTGGAGACAGGGTTTCTCCATGTTGGTCAGGCTGGTCTCGAACTCCTGACCTCAGGTGATCCACCCGCCTTGGCCTCCCAAAGTGCTGGGATTACAGTCCTGAGCCACTGCACTGGGCCTTATTTATTTATTTATTTATTTATTTTTAATTAATTTTTTTTGAGACGGAGTCTTGCTTTGTTGCCCAGGCTGGAGTGCAGTGGCATGATCTCGGGTCACTGCAAGCTCTGCCTCCCAGATTCACGCCATTCTCCTGCCTCAGTCTCCCAAGTAGCTGGGACTACAGGCACCTGCCACTATGCCCGGCTAATTTTTTGTATTTTTTAGTAGAGATGGGGTTTCACTGTTTTAGCCAGGATGGTTTCGATCTCCTGACCTTGTGGTCTGCTCGCCTCGGCCTCCCAGAGTGCTGGGATTACAGGCGTGAGCCACTGCGCCTGGCTGGGCCTTATTTATGTATTTTTCTGAGACAGAGTCTCATGCTATCACCCAGGCTGGAGTGCAGTGGCATGATTTCTGCTCACTGCGATCTCTGCTCACTTCAACCTCTGCCTTCCGGGTTCAAGTGATTCTCCCGCCTCAGCCTCCCGAGTAGCTGGAATTACAGGCACCTACCACCATGCCTGGCTAATTTTTGTAATTTTTTTTAGTAGAAATAGGGTTTCACCATGTTGGCCAGGCTGGTCTCAAACTCTTGACCTCAAGTGATCCACCCACCTTGGCCTCCCAAAGTGCTGGGATTACAGGCGTGAGCCAATTGCCCGACCTGAGTAAGTATTTTAAATCAGCACAGGTCCTCTGCTTAAAGTCAAGTTGTAATTTGAACACAAAAATGGAAAATCATGCAGTAAAATACTATCGCGGAGCTTCAATTGCCAATCTTTCCCCCAACCTTCCATCAGATGACAAAACCCAATAAAGTGTTACCTGTGAGTCCTATGGAAGGCACGTTGGACTTTGTAGACCATAACTTACATTTTTATCTCCAAATGGTGCTGCGCTTTGAGAGTTTAGCAAGCTGCTTTGATGCCTAAATAAGGGGCCAGGACATAGGTTGCAAAAGGCATTACTACTTCCACTGCTTCTCTGTATAATGCTTGAGAAATTACAAAGATCTTTGCTCTTTTATTTAGTCCTCATGACTTCGCTACAAGGTAGGTATTCTTCATTTTAGAGTTGGGATAGCATAGCTGAGTTCAGCAAACCAGACAGGTTAAGAGTGACTTCATCCACAGACCCCCATCCAGGAAACATCCTGAGCACTAATTGAAAAGCATTCAAGGGCTTACTGAATTTGCATTCGCATCTGGAGTTTTCAAGGCCACTAAGCTGTGGAAACTTGACATCAATATTCAAATAGATGAAAAGGGACCTTAAGCATATCCATCAGGGAGTCACCGAGATGATAAAGGCCTGAGAAGCAGTATGCTCTTGTCCGGCATTTGTGTCCTTTGACGACCATCCACCCAAATTTTGCTGCCTTCTTTATAGGAAGGGCCTTTTCCTCATGTGGTGGGCTGCCCACTGTTTCTTCTCTGTGCATTTGCTCATGTAGTTTGACCACAAGGAATGCTTTTCCTTCTTTCTCTCAACTATCTATAGCCTACATATCCTTTAAGGCCCAGTTTCTAAAATATGTCTTCCAAATTTACTGTTTCTTCCATTCAGAATTCCTGGAGCACATGAGGTACCCCCAGTTAGATAGAATGTGGTATTGTTTGCTGCTATTTTGCCTGTTTTGTGCTGTATCACCTCATCCATCTCCCCAGCTTAATTGTAAGCTATTTGAGGGGCAGAGATTGTGTCTTATTTGTATTTGTTTTCCCCATTGGGCCCGGCACACTGATTGGCATATTGCAGATGTTTAGTACTTGAGAGAAACAAAATGTCTTCTAGCATTTGTGGATGAAAGATTAAAATGTCCAGGAAAATTTACTTAGATTGATGTGGATTGAAACTATATTAGATTAATAAAAAGGTGTGTGTGTGTGAACTTCCTGGGAGTGAGGGTTTAACCCAGAGGACTTCCACGTATGACCCCGGCAGTCTTTCAGAAGAGAAGAGCCCCTCTGTTCCAGTCTCTCTAGAGGGCTCAGATGCAGCACGGCCTAAAAGCTCATCTGTAGGCAGAGGCCCAGAGTGGAGAGATTTCCAGATGCAGGACTCCCCATTCCTCTGACCCTCAGGGGAGAGCACACAAAGTCTATGCTCTGGGCCAATGAGGGGGTCTTGTGGGCAAAGGAGAGTGGGAGTAGTAGGGGCTGGGTAGGGGCTGGTAAGGGAACACGGACTCCAAGACAAAATTGCAGTGGTTAAGAGATGCATGAGGACAGAAGGGACCTTACCTGGCATGGCAGCTCAGGTCCCAGTGCCCTCTGCTGACCTCTCACCCCAGCCAAGATCAATGGCTCTACTTTGCCTTGAGAGAGAAAGAGAGAATGGCTTGGCTCTCAGAGAAGGCCTCACCTCTCCCAAGTCTGGTGGGAGCCTGGCTTCAGCTTCCGTCTGTTCTGAGCTATTCCCTGTAGGCGTCTGGAGGGAACACACAGATGGGTCGGGCTGATGGGACTGGCTGAGTTGGGGGAGGGAGGCTCATGGTGTGTGGCTCCCCTCGTGGGGGAGGTCTTGCTATCATGGTCTTCCATACACGAAAGACATGTTTTAAGCTTCTGCCACATAAAAGGCACTGGGCCTTTCTTGTTCCTCATCCTCCTCTCTGGCCACATCTGACCATTGGTGATACTCTCCTAGAAACCCCTCCTCTGGCAGCAGTCACAACAGGCTCAATCCTAGTTCTCCCACTACCTCTTTGGCAGCTGCTTCTCCACCTTCTCCATCTATATATCCCCAGGATCTCCTTGTTCCCTCTTCTTTCTCTGGACCCCTAAGGCTTTGTTTTAAATTATTTTGTTTCTTTTTTTTTTTTTTTTGAGATGGAGTCTCACTCTGTCGCCAGGCTGGAGTGCAGTGGCATGATCTCTGCTCACTGCAACCTCTGCCACCCAGGTTCAAGCGATTCAGCCTCCCAAATAGCTGGGATTACAGGTGCCCACCCCTGCGCCTGATTAATTTTTGTAGTTTTTAGTAGAGATGTGGTTTTGCTATCTTGGCCAGGCTGGTCTTGAACTCCTGACCTCATTATCCACCGGCCTTGGCCTCCCAAAGTGCTGGGATTACAGGCGTGAACCACTGTGCCCGGCCTATTTTGTTTCATTTTTGAAGTGGTACTAAATGACACAGTTAAAAGTTCCAAAGGTAGGCCAGGCGTGGTGGCTTACGCCTGTAATCCCAGCACTTTGGGAGGCTAAGGTGGGTGGATCATGAGGTCAGGAGTTCAAGACTAGCCTGGCCAAGATGGTGAAACCCCCCGTCTCTACTAAAAATACAAAAATTAGCTGGGCGTGGTGGTGGGCACCTGTAATCCCAGCTACTCGGGAGACTGAGGCAGGAGAATCGCTTGAACCCAGGAGGTGAAGTTTGCAGTGAGCTGAGATTGTGCCACACTGCACTCCAGCCTGGGCAACAGAGCAAGACTCTGTCTCAAAAAAAAAAAAAAAAAATTTCCAAAGGTAGAAAAAGGGCATACAGGCTGGACGCGGTGGCTCAGGCCTGTAATCTGAGCACTTTGGGAGGCTGAGGCAGGCGCATGACCTGAGGTCGGGAGTTTGAGACCAGCCTGACCAACATGGAGAAACCCCATCTCTACCAAAAATACAAAATTAGCCGGGTGTGGTGGCACATACCTGTAATCCCAGCTACTCGGGAGGCTGAGGCAGGAGAATCGCTTGAACCCAGGAGGCGGAGGTTGCAGTGAGATCGCGCCATTGCACTCCAGCCTGGGCAACAAGAGTGAAACTCCGTCTCAAAAAAGAAAAGAAAAGAAAAGAAAAAGGGCATACAATGAAAAGTCAGCTTCCCATCCTGGTCTTCTACTCACCCAGTTCCCCTTCCCAGAAGCAGCCAGTACCATCTTTTTTTTTTTTTTTTTTTTTTTTTTGACAGAATCTCACTCTTTTGCCCAGGCTGGAGTACAGTGGCACGATCTCGGCTCACTGCAACCTCCACCTCCTGGGTTCAAACAATTCTCCTGCCTCAGCCTCCCAAGTAGCTGGGATTACAGGCATGTGCCACCATGCCCAGCTAATTTTTGTATTTTTAGTAGAGATGGGGTTTCGTCATGTTGGCCAGGCTGGTCTTGAACTCCTGATCTCAGGTGATCTACCCGCCTCGGCCTCTCAAAGTGCTGCGATTACAGGCATGAGCCATCCTGTGCCTGGCCTGTAACAAACCCTTTTGTGAATCTGATGAAATTCATGAACCCTATTCTCAGACACATGTATGACTACACAAATACATCAGATTGTATGTACCATTTCACAAGACGCAGACTCCATCAGTAGTCTGGGGTAAGGATCCCAGCCTGTACTGCACCTTCTCCCTTAGTATAATTGTGGATCCCCTTGCAAAATGAAAATACAGGGCTCCTTTTTCAAAGAATTTTAAGAACATAACAGCAGAACATTAAACTAAGCTTAGGGCCCTATGTGACTGCACAGGTCACCTTTTCCCCTTGCTCTTCTACTACTATCTTTATGGTAATTATTCTCAAAACTGTTTCTCTTGTCCCAACTTGTTCTGAATTTCAGATTCAGCTCTAGAGGGCTGCTGAAACTCTATATAGATGTTCTTCTAGCATCTCAAATTCAGTGTCTCCAAAATGGAGCTCCTTACTCTCACTACCTCCTTTGCCCCTTTACTCCAAGTTCTGCACCATCCTCTCACCACCTACAACTTTTTCCTCTCTTTATACTCATCCACTAAGTTGCCAAGTCCCATTGATTCTGACGCTCAAACCCATGCCTCCTTCCTTTCCCACTGCCACCCCCCTCAGGGCGGCCTTTCATTATCCTCTGTATGTATCACTGTTACTGGTCCCTAAACTCAGCTCCTCAGGACTTGCCTCTGCAGCTCCAATCCATACACTCTTCCCAAAAGACCATCCTAATCATGACTTCCACATTCAGATACCTGCAGTGACTCTCCCTGCCTACAAAGTTGGGCACAAACTCTTTTTCCTGGCATTTAAGGTCCTTTACAGTGGGACTCCAAACCTTCTTTTCCATGCTCATCTCTTACCCCTCCTCTTCATGTCCCTGAGGTTTCAACCCAACTGTACAGCCATCTGGTCCCTTAATGGGCCCAGTGTGTTTTCCTGTGTTTTAAAATTTGAGCTGCCTCTGTTCATGGTCTTCAGAATTTAGAACTTGCTTACTCCACTACAGCCATGTAATTTCTCTGGACCTTTCACCACAGCCACTGCACATGGCCCTGCCCATTGTGTCCCCGCATCTTGACTGCTGTCCCCTCTTTCTCTTCCTCCCATCCTTATTGGAAAGGGAGCCTCAGATGCAAAGCTGCATAAAATCACCATTAAGTATCAAGCAGAGCCGGGCGCGGTGGCTCACGCCTATAATCCCAGCACTTTGGAAGGCTGAGGCGGGTGGATCACCTGAAGTCAGCAGTTCAAGACCAGTCTGGTCAACATGGTGAAACTCCATCTCTACTAAAAATACAAAAAATTAGCGGGGCATGGTGGTGGGTGCCTGTAATCCCAGCTACTCGGGAGGCTGAGGCAGAAGAATCACTTGAACCCAGGGGGTGGAGGTTGCAGTGAGTGGAGATCACACCATTGCACTCCAGCCTGCGTGACAAGAGCAAGACTCCATCTCATAAAAAAAAAAAAAAAAAAAAAAGTATCAAGCAGACAAGGAATCCCAACTCTGCTGCTTACTGGGTAACCTCAGGCAAGTTACTTACACTCTGTTTCTTCTACTGTTAAACAGGTAGTAACACCTTATATAGTTTTTTTTTTTTTTTGCTTGTTTGTTTTTTTAGATAGAGTTTCGCTCTGTTGCCCAGGCTGGAGTGCAATGGCGTGATCTCCACTCACTGCAACCTCCACCTCTTGGGTTCAAGCAATTCTCCTGCCTCAGCCTCCCAAGTAGCTGGGATTATAGGCACACACCACCATGCCCAGCTAATTTTTTTGTATTTTTAGTAGGGACAGGGTTTCGCCATGTTGGGCTGGCTGGGCTTGAATTCCTGACCTCAGGTGATCTTCCTGCCTCGGCCTCCCAAAGAACTGGGATTACAGGCGTGAGCCACTGCTCCTGGCCTTTTTTTTTTTTTTTTTTTTGAGATGGAGTCTCACTCTGTCGCCCAGGCTGGAGTGCAGTGGCACGTTCTCAGCTCACTGCAACCTCTGCCTTCTAGGTTCAAGCTATTTTCCTGCCTCAGCCTCCCTAGTAGCTGGGATTACAGGCGCCTGCCACCACGCCCAGCTAATTTTTGTACTTTTTAGTAGAGATGGGGTTTCACCATACTGGCCAGCTTGGTCTCGAACTCCTGACCTTATGATCCACCTGCCTCAGCCTCCCAAAGTGCTGGGATTACAGGTGTGAACCACGGTGCCCGGCCCTTTTTTTTTTTTTAAAGAGACAAGTTCTTGTTCTATCACTCAGGCTGGAATGCAGTGATTGCAGCTCACTTCAGCCTTGAACTCCTGGGCTCAAGTAATCCTCCCACTTCCTGAGTAGCTAGGACTACAGGTGCACTGCTTTTTTTTTTTTTTTTTTTTTTGAGACAGGGTCTTGCTCTGTTGCCCGTGCTGCAGTGCAGTGGTACAATCACAGCTCACTGCAGCCTTAACCTCCTGGCTCAAGGGTTCCTCCCAGCTCAGCCTCTCAAGTAGCTGGGACTATCTGAATGACACCACACCCAGCTAATTTTTTGTAAAGACAGGGTTTTGCCATGTTGCCCAGGCTGGTTTCAAACTTCTGAACTGAAATGATCCTCCTGCCTCAGCCTCCCAAAGTGCTGGGATTACAGGTGTGAGCCACATGCCTGGCCAATTTTTATATTTTTTTTTGTAGAAACTGGCTCTCACTATGTTTCCCAGGCTGGACCTTATATAGTCTTTAAGGAATTAACAGATAAAGTGTATAAAGTCCTAAGGATAGTGCCATTATTCATCTTATTATAACTACCCATGCTGGGATGGTCCCCTTGGCTCCTCCCCAGCTACAAGGACTCAGGAAGCATTGCAACCCTCTTTCCATCAAGTTCTGGGAGGCTGTGTGGGGTAGAATGGAGGCTGGCCCTCAGGTGCTCAGGTAGCTGTATTGTATGTCTAGGGGTGGTGAGGGGAGCTGCTGCCTCTGCTCCCTTTGTTCAAACTCATGGCTCAGGCAGCAGCAGGCGTGGGCGTCCCCAGGGGAGGCAGTGACAGTTTCAGTACTCACACGGGCTTTGCAGGTGACAGCTGGGGCTGTGGAGCCCTGCCAGAGGAGGCACAGACAGACCCCATCACGCCACAGCTGATGGGCTTCCCTGGTGGATATGGGCCCCACTTTGAACCAGCCCAAGTCAAAGCTGAGTACCTCTGGGAGCTAAATGTAGCCTCTAGCCTGTTCTCTGCAGGATAGAGTGGGGGTAAGGAAATGAGGCTCAGAGTCTAGAGATTTGGTCCCACTGTGTCACTAATTTACAAATGACTTCTAGGAGGTCCCTGTTCCTCTCCAAGCCTGTTTTCTCATCGGCAAACGCACGAAGTGGACCTGATTATCTGTAAGGGCCTGTGGCCCTATGACATGGACTACCCCAGGCCAAGTCAGTTCCAGAGCCTCCTTAGAGAGTTAGGTTCCTTGCTCCTCTGGGCCTGAGTTTTCTGGTGGGTAACAGCAGTTTCCATCAACACCCATTCCTTCCCCAAAGACTCCAAGAACAGAGTCAAAAGTGAACAGAGGCAGTACAAAAATTCTTTATTGCAAAGGGAAAGGGTGGCCCCTTGCTGGTGCCCCCCTGGCCCTGGCCAAAAGGGGTTGCCACTGCTCAGCATCTGAATGCAGAAAGTCTGTCCACCCCTTACCTTTAATAACCTTAAAGGGGAAGTGCCGTGCTGGACTGGTAAGTCAAGAGAATCCATCTCAGGAACAGCACTTCCAGGCCCTTGCCTTTAAGAACTCCTTAAAGGCAAAGTGGACACATTGCCGCACCAGATGAGAGCCAGAACGTTTCCGGGAAGGTCCCTGGAGGAAGTGTTTCCGTGTCTTTACCTTTAAGACTCTCTTAAAGGTGAGGCATGTTCACGCAGCGTACAAAGGAGGCAAACTCCGTCAAGGAGTCTACGAAGCACTTTTCCAGATCTCGCTTTTAGAATCTCTTTACAGATGAGGTGGCCAAGCGCGAATTAATAAAAAACAAAATACCTTGTAGAATTATTTTTCTTCCCGACCCAGCAGAACCCGCCCCGCTCACCGGCCGCCTTCAGGTCTGCGTCCTCGCCTTCTAGGCGCCCTGAGGCCCGAAGGTCCAGAGAACGCGTGGGGGCGGGTGTGGAGGTGCCGCCCAGCGGCCCTGGGCCTCCCCCGGCGGTCACACCGGGGCATCCTGGGAGTTTTTGGTTTCCTAGACGGCCTCCACCAAGGAAGCCGGACGGGGGCGGGGCGAGGGGGCGAGCGGAGGGCGCGGTGACCATGGCGACCGCAGTGGCCATGGCGACCGCGGCTCAGAGCACCGAGAGGTCGTGACATGACCTGGAGCGCTGCTTGAAGAACTTGGCGTTGCGCGGCACCAGGTTGGCGAGGAACCTCTTGGCTTTCTTGGTGAGGCTCTCGCGGCGTGCAGGCGGCGCAGGGCCCTCGGGGCTGCCCGGATCGGGCCTCTGGCCTCCGGCATGGTTTCGGCCCCGCCGCAGCCGGATCTGGCGCACCGCGCCCTCGAAGAGCTCCCTCGTGTTGTGGTGCAGTGCGGCCGACGTCTCGATGTGCTTGCAGCTCAGCGTCCCGGCCAGGTGGCGGCCCTCTGCAGGAAGGGACAGGCTCAGGCGCCCGCTGGGCTGTACGGGACCCGGGGCGAGGGTGGGTCTAGGGAGGGCCTGGGCGTGCGGTGGCAAGGGATTGGTACTAGTGAATCTTGCAACCGAGAGAACATGGCTGAGCTCATATGGTGGGTCTGTGGAGGTGCGAAGGAGAGGGAGAAGGAGGCCTAGGAGAGAGGTGAGGGGAAGTGACAAGAAGGGATTCTCAGGGTCCTCGAGTGGGGCATTGGGAGTGTCCCCTAGCCTGGGTCTGATTGCAAGTGAGTGCGTCCGCGATGGTAAAAAGGCCTTAGGGAGAAGAGGTGACTTGGAAGGGAGAGCATTCCCCTGAGATCGCAAGTATGGAATCTGTTCAGGATACACACCCTCCAGTGATACCTCCCGAGAGCGGGCCAAGTCGCTCTTGTTTCCAACGAGGATAACGGGTAGGTCGTGGTGCGGCCTCCCAGCCCGGAGCCGAAGTAGGGTCTCTGGAACTTTGGAGAAACTCCGTCGGTCGGTGACTGAGAAGACGATGAGAAAGGCGTCCCCGGTCTGAAGGCAGTGGTCCCGCAGCCACCCTCCTGCATCCCCCTGCAGACAGGCAGAGGAACGTTAGGGCTGGAGGCACAGGAGATCCTGTCCAGCACCTACACCTCAAAGAGGAGGAACAGGGCTGTGAGGCAGAAAGAAGCCACCTGCTTAGGACAGCAGAGCTAGTTAATGGCAGAATCTCCCTACCCAGAGTGTTTGTGGAGGAGGAAGAAATTAGTAATATGAGGATCCTAGACTAGGGTAGCCATCCTAATTTCTTAAGCTCTTGATTCAAAAATGAATATTATTCACATGTCTGTAATTTGGCCTCTTATTTCTACATAGTAACCTTTATGTCCAAATATTCAGAAGTCCTCACTTTTTTCCCCCTTCCCTGATATTCCAGATCCCTGAGCTCTTGTCTTGTCACATCAGATTCCTTCAGGCTGAAAAATTTATGGACGGAGTCAATTTCAGGGTGTCCAGCCTAGCTTGGAGCTGCAGGGTTTGTCAAATTCCCATCCTAAGTTTGCTCTGAGTCAGAAGATCCTGGAAAGACTGTGGGTCTTAACAGCCACAGGCTGTAGTGTGGGCCTTTGCTTTCTGAGGTGATATGAATGAAAGGTCAGGTTCCAGTACATGTGGAAACCAGGACCAGCAGTCCCACCAGCCTTCAGCCAGACTTTGCCCTTCCCCAGTTCTCCCAGCTTCATCACCTGCCTGCAGCCACATCTTAGTTCTCACCTGTTCCCAGATGTCATAAACGACTAGAGTCACTTCCTCCTTATCCACCATGATGCGTCTCTCATAGGTATCCTCTGCTGGGAAATAGGGAGAGGGTATAAAGTCCATTAGGAGGTTTCCCAACATTTGTGAGACCTGGTAACCAGGGACACCTCAGATCTCAGCACCAGGGAACCCTGCCCCTCTTCAGGGAGGCTGCCACAGAAAGCATTGGAAAAGCTTCTGTTAAGCTCTGTCCTTCAGGGGCTGCTTAGGTCACGAGCACTTCCTTCCCTGACCAGGGCCCCAGAGCCCCCTCAACCCCTGGAGGGCTTCCCCACATACCTGGGTTCTCCGGTTCGTGAGCACTGTCTCCCTGGAGACCACCAAAAGTGCCTGCTAGGGTGCTCTTGCCCACGCCGCTCTCCCCCACTAGCATGACCTTGAAGATGCCATCCTTTTGAGCAGGGGCTGCCTCCCCTGAGCCCAAGGAGTCAGACGAGCCAGAGGATGAGGCCTGAGGTGGCCAGTCAAGTTCATCTACAGCCTGGGCCCGCCGTAGCTGGTGCTTGTAGGGGACAGGCATACTGCCTCTTCGTCTGGGGGCCCCAGGGGCAGAGGGTAACCCGCTCCGGTCCAACTCTGCCAACAGTTTCTCTGACTTCTTTAGTAGTGTGGCATCTGCTTCTAAAATAAAACGGGAGGGCAAAGAAAAGGAAGCTATGAGTGGGATATGCTCAACCATATGCAGAAGGCTCAGTCCAGGCTGTTCCAGTATCAGAGGCCCAGCTACATCCACTTGATGACCATTACCCAGAAGGAACTGAGAATGTCTGGCCTGACCTCTTACACTAAAGTCTCCAGAAGCCTGAACTGGAGTTGACATGATAGCTTCTCCAATGCGGTCCCAACCCCAACCTATTCAAAACGTGCCCCATGCAGGGAAGGGACCTGAATGCAGGCTCACATATCCACTCACACTTTACACTGATACACAGGCACACCCCCAGACTAGGCCTCTGGCCCTGTACGGTGGAGTTGGGGGAGGTTTGGGGAAGCTGCCTCTTTTTCCATCAAGAGGCCCCTCCTCCTCCTGTTTCCAGCACTGGTAATCCCCAAACTGAGGAGCAGAGAGGATGACAAGCTGAAACTGCTGCCCAGTGTCTGGGGAGTAGGTATAGCAGAGTAAAAAACTTTGTAGTGAGCTTCTTCCTAGGAAAGGGCCTTTGCTTTTTGAGATGATGTGCGTGCTGGGTCTCTGTGGGTTCTGTGTGTGTGTGTGTGTGAGAGAGAGGGGCTGCTGCTTCCCGTGGCCCTGTAGGTGAGCATCCCTCATTGCGTGGTTGGATGTGAGAATCCTGCATCCCTGTCTGTCCCTGTGAGTGGGAGAGAATATTGTGTTCATAGAGCAGTAGAAGTAGAGAGAGATAGTGTGTGTGTGTGTGTGTGTGTGTGTGTGTGTGTGTGTGTGAGCGAAAGGGAGAGTGACAATGTGCGGGTCAGGGTAACTGGAGGAGGAACAACAGACACAACAAAGGGGGCTAGAGGGAGGCTGGAAATAGCCCAGGATCAATACTTGGCCAGCAGCCAGGGCCTCCAGCAGCCAGAAGAACCCTTACAATAGTTCCCCGGGGTAGCCCCTGCCTGTGATTCCCAGGCTTGTGGGCTGCCTCTTTCCTCTCCCCTTCCTTCTTGCCTGTTCCAGCCTCGGGAATGAGGCTGAGCTAGGGGCCATGTACCAGTTTCTCAAGCAAAGCCCTGGGAGTGCTGGGGGAGGGGGCATTTAGGCAGCTCTTCCCCTCCACCCTAGCCCAACCCCAATCCCTAGTGTGAGCAGGGGTCTTCTCCACTTTCTCAATTGCTCTTCTCCTCTTGCTGACTGAGCTCAAGCTCCCTCAACCCCTAGTTCTGACCTCCCCACCAAAGCTTCAGCTCCCACCCCCATGGTTTCAGCCGGAACCTGCCCAGGTTAGCCCTCACCTGGTGTGGGCGTCCCTGGAGGGGAGGCCCGGCGGCTGCCAGAGGGGTAGAGTGCTGTGGTTTCTGTGTCCATGTCCATGTCTGTGTCCAGGTCCGTGTGCATCGGTGTGCGTGTGCGTGTGCAGCCCAGCAGCTCGCAGCACCCTCTCCCTCACTCAGCAGCACTGTCAGCTTTTCCCTTTAAATACCACCCCCCCACACACACATGCCCTCCCCCCTAGACACCTGGGGAAATTGTCCCACCCCCCTGATGAGGTCACACATGCTAATGAGCAGTGATGTCAGCGGGATTCCCTCCTTTCTGCCCCCCCTCCCTTTTCTTTGTGTCGCTTTTCTCTGGGAGCACACACACTGCAGGGCTTGGTTGAGTTACGACAGAACAGTCAAGGGGCAGAACAGACAAGGGTTGCAGGGGGTGTCAGTGGGTAAGGGAGCTCAGGGTGACAGAAGGCAGGGACCTGGGGAGGTGAAGGTCTTTCTCCAGCAGCCAGGACTACGCATCATTTGTCTTTGTATTTCCAGACCCTTAGCCCAGTGTCTAGCCCAGAGAGCGTGCTCAGTGGCTGCACAGGGGCAAGAGGCAGAAAGACTAAAAGCTGGTCTGAAAGACAAAGAGATACAGGCCAAAAGAGGTGTGGGGACTGAGGGTCAGCCACCCTGCCACCTTTTCCTTCTCCACCCTGCCTCTTCTGGGCTAAGAGCCACGAAAGTACTCATTTCCCAGCCCCTAGGCAGATGCGGGCTCTGAGGAAGGAAATTCAGCTGCTTCATTTGGGCAGCTTCATTTTGCCACTAAGTTCAGGTAGGGGCAAACCATTGTGGAGACTCTTCCACCTTCTCTCCCTGCCAGGCCCACCAAGCTAATGATAATCAGAGCAGGAAAAAAGGGTGAGACAAAGCTAGCTATCTCAAACACGAGGTTCCCAATCTTAAGTGGGTGGGGAAGGGGGATTGCCAGCTACCCCCCAACTCCCCTACCCACTGTTAATGTTTTTTGGTGCAGCTGCCAGGCCTTCTGGGCTATGCAAGGCAGGTACGCAATGGGTGATGTCTGCCTGTTTGTAGGAAGCCCAGATAGCACATCTCTTTTACCGTTCTTTTTCTGCCCAGTTCCCTTTCCCTTCAGGTTCCTTCTCCTGCCCCTTTCCTTCTTGTCCTCCTTCCTGACACCCTTAAGCTCCCAGACACACATTCTGATTTCCTTTCCTTGCCCCGTTTTTGCCAGATGCTGTGCTAAGTACTTTCTTGCATTATCTCCTTTCATCTTCTTGAGCCCAAGGCCCACAGTGGTAGGTGGGTGCCCTGTCCCTAAAGCAATCTTGCAGCTGGAAAATGGGAACACCAGGAATCCCACCCACATCTTTCCAGTGCCAAGGATTTTTCATTTCTACACTGTGCAGCTTTCCTTCTCTTAAATATTCCAACTGTCTCCTATTATTGGGAACAGTCTATATTGCAATCCTCAGTGGACTCTTCCAATGGAAGAGGCAAAGAATAATCTTGGGAACAATGTGCAGTGACACTTCACTTATTTGGAGGTCAGCTATAGGGCAACAGTGCAGGGTTTGAGGGAGCAGAAAGGACCCCTCAGCTGCTAAAATACTCCTGTGCTTTACTCACTGGCTAGATTCTCCAGTCCTCAGTCATGGCCTACTTACTTTTACTTTTTACTTACTTTTATTCACAATTTTAATGTGTCCATGTGTGTTCCTGTACTAGTAGATTAGAAACACATTTAGAGTAGCAAGTGACCCCTTGTAGTCAGGGAGACAACACCATGCACACACAAAATAACATTTAAAGCACTCATATGCATTTTATAAGTGGTCTAAGGTCATTTAGCATAAAAGCAAATAGCTCCCCATACCCCTACTGTTACAACTTCAGAAGACACTGCTGGAGAAAAGCCATTGGTTTCTGTGAATGAGCCTCAGTTACGCAGAAAATTATTATATTGCAGATATGCTGAAGACAAGTGTAACATTTTAGAATGACTTCCTTCCAAAATGAGTATTTTTATTTTTTTCAGAGGGAAGGTCTCACCCTATTGCTCGGGCTGGACTGCAGTGGTGCGATCATGGCTCACTGTAACCTCAACCTCCCGGGTTGTGCACTTGCCCGTATCCAGGCTCCCTCAGGAATGGGAGGTCCCACGGAATGGTGGGACAAGGGTGAGATTTGGAACGAAGCCATGCCGGGTCTCAATCCACCACTTGGTAGAGACTGGGCCAGTCTTCTGATTTCCCTAAAGCTCCTCCTGAGTTTGCAAAATGGGGTTTATGATGCCCATGGCCCAGCTCTGTTGTGTGGGTTCACTTCAGGTGATGAAGAATCTGGCATCATCAGGCACTCACTTTTTTTTTTGAGATGGAGTCTCGTCTCACTCTGTTGCCAGGCTGGGGTACAGTGGCGTGATCTCAGCTCACTGCAACCTTTGCCTCCCAGGCTCAAGTGATTCTCCTGCTTCAGCCTCCCGAGTAGATGGGACTACAGGCACGCACCACCATGCCCAGCTTATTTATGTATTTTTAGTAGAGACACGGTGTCACCATGTTGGCCAGGATGGTCTTGATCTCTTGACCTCGTGATCCGCCTGCCTCGGCCTCCCAAAGTGCTGGGATTACAGGCGTGAGCCACTGTGCCCCATCCAGGCCCTCACTCTCTAACCACCTAGGTGCTTCTGCAGCCTTGGGCTGTGTGGCTGGGGGGGTCCTTCTCCCCTCCTAGTGAGGTCTGGAGCTTGGTTCAGGCCCATGATTTTTTTTTTTTTTAAATCTATTTATTTATTTTGAGACCAGGTTGTGAGACTGGCTAATTTTTAGTATTTTTGGTAGAGACAGGGTTTCATCATGTTGCCCAGGCTGTTCTTGAACTCTTGGCCTCAAGCGATCTGCCTGCCTTGGCCCCTCCAAAGTGCTGGGATTACAGGTGTGAGCTACTGCGCCTGGCAGAATTTTGTTTCTTAAGGACTGAGTTCTGGTATCTTCTTGTCTTTTTTTTTGGAGAAGGAGTCTCGCTCTGTCACCCAGGCTAGAGTGCAGTGCCGCGATCTCCGCTCACTGCAACCGCCGCCTCCCGGGTTCAAGCAATTCTCCTGCCTCAGCCTCCCGAGTAGCTGGGACTACAGGTGCATGCCGCCACACCCGGCTACTTTTTTGTATTTTAGTAGAGACAGGGTTTCACCGTGTTGCTCAGGCTAGTCTCGAACTCCTGAGCTCAGGCAATCTGCCTGCCTTGGCTTCCCAAATTGCTAGGATTACAGGCGAAAGCCACCGCGGCCCAGCCCTGGTATCTTCTTTTATCTTAGACTCTAGACTCTGATTCACAGCCTGAACCCTATCTCATGCTGAAAACACCTCCCACCTTCCCACCAAGAGCCTTGACGTGGGTCCCACACCGCTAAGACCAAGCGCCTTGGATACTGGTATCTATCTTGATGGAATTTTAGGTTGCCTCATTTCTTTTTTTCTTGGGCCCTGGTGGAAATAAACCTGAGTGACTGCTCCCCAGTGCCATCACTTGGGCAGGACACTCTGTCTT
Organism: Gorilla gorilla gorilla; assembly: GCF_029281585.2. NCBI lineage: Eukaryota > Metazoa > Chordata > Mammalia > Primates > Hominidae > Gorilla > Gorilla gorilla. Next base: position 33,766,258 of record NC_073239.2, read on the forward strand.
AGTTTCTCCATGCTGCCTGTACAAGGTCAGTCCCCTGTCCCGGCTAGCTTGGGACTTCACTGTGGCTGACAAGAGTATTATTACTGCCTACACCTCGTACAGCACACAACCAGAACCTAGAGAAACTTCTTTCAGGCCCACTGATCTATAAGCACAGGCCTCCTTAGTGAACTCTGCCCTAAAGTCCTCCTTCCAGCATTTGGAAGCATTCCACCATGAGGAGCAGTTTTACCTTAAGTCTTTGTCCACTTTCAGTTTGCAATACCACTAGGAGAGAAAAGGTCTGGATGAAGGGATGAAGATATCAGGCTGCAGGTATTTGAGGTGGCTATGGGGGAAGAGAAGAGCAAAGGAGAGGGCAAAAGACCAGGCTATGGAGAGGCAGGGGAGGGAAAATCACTGCTTCACTATTTCCATTGGGCCTGACGCTGAGTGGACCCTGGATTGTTTGCGTTTGGGAAGGAGGGCCCAAAGGGAGAACAGTAAGCAAGAACCAGGTTCTCCAGAGCCCTCTCCCCAGTCTCTGGAGAGGGTCTGCAGTGAAAGGAGCTCGGGTCTTCCCTGAGCCAAGGTGCCAGGGTCCCAGAACTGCACATGGGCCCACACCCCTCTCTGCTACTTCCTCAGGCTCTTGCTCACTAGAAGAGAGGAAAATTGTGCAATTAGTGCTGGGTTTGAGGATGCTGACGGGGTGTAATCAACAGGGCCTCTCCACCCGGTGTGGGGCTAGGCTGGGTGATGGGCTCTGCCAGGCATGGAGCTAGGCTGGGTGACAGGCTCTGCCAGGTGTGGGGCTAGACAAGGAGAGCCTGAGGGGAGCCTCTTTCCCCAGGGACTGGCTCCGTTAGGGAATTCCTCAGTTTTGTTCCTGAGGCATCACTCCCACCCCCACAGCTTCCTTCTACATCTTTTGCCTCGATCTTCCTTCCAAACTCTGGGGCAGCTTCTGTCACTTTGCTCACTAGGGGCTGGGTTCCAACACTGCTTGCGAATCATTCCCTCCATCACCCACCCCAGCGCTGCAGCTCTGGCCGCTGCTTGTGCTCTCAGGCCCAGGGTCTTGCCTATAACCCTTGCCCTCTTATCTCCTCCGTTTGCTTGTTCTGTGGACACTCCCCCTGTCTAGAATTCACAGCTCTATTCCAACTGCTGACAGCATTCTTTTGGTTCCAGTTTGGGCCCTCTTCCAGGAAGACCTCTTGGATTTGGCCATGGTGATGCCAGCACCGCACACCCTGAATGTTTGTGAATTTTCCCTCCACTCACCTTTGCCTGCCTTGAGGTATCCTGGCTGAGAATTCATCTGTCTTGCATAGGACAGACTGCTAAATGCCTGGTGGGTGTGGAGGGTGGAGGGTGGAGGGTAGGAGTCATGACTCCTGTGTCCCACCAGGGACAGCTGCTCCTATGATCTGGGCTCAGGGAATGCTCCATAAATGAGAACCTTCCTGACCGCAGGGCCCAGCTGGCTCCCCTGACTTCTATCCTGGCAGTGAGGAAAGAGGCCCTGGAGTCAGTCATTGCAGAGCTGGGCCCCATGCATTTGAGTGGAAATGGAGAGGATTGATCCTTAGGGTTCCTAGAATTTTCTTACCTTCTGTGTGGTATAAAAATCAAGAGTGCAGTGGTTGGGAGATGAACAGGAAGAGGGCAGGAGGTAGAGGGCCAAGCAAAGGGCTCCACAGGGAGGAGTGGGATGAGGTGAGCATAGACTGAGATGGGCAGAGGCGGGGCTCAGGCTCGAAGCTAATTTGCAAAATTTTGAGATGTATGATTCCTTTATTTTTGACCTCAACTTACTGAGCAATGCCGTAGCTATGGAATAGAAACATTTGTTGCACTCTTTTTGTGAGCCAGGCCCTGTAGGAGGGATTGTGGATGGCAAAACCTCAGGTTCTGCCCAAATCCTCCCCTTGGGGGCTGGAGGGGCTCTAGTTAATTGGCATTCCGGTGCTTAAGGCCACTTTTGGGTAGAGGTTTGGCAAGGATGGAGTGTCCAGACCTACGATCCTCTAAGAACTTTACTTTTTAAAAACAGCCACCCAAATGGTGGTGGCGTGGGGAGCAGGTGGTGGTGAAGGGACTGGGGTGTCTGGCCATGGCCATGTACAGAGGAGACTCTGTGAGCCCTCTCCCTGCCTGAGGGACACCTAACTTTATAGCAGCTACATAGGGTCAACAGGAGGCCCACCAAGTCCCTGAAATCCAGGGACAGGGAAGGAAGTGGTGGAGGGGAGGCTGACCCACCTCTAAAAGGTTGTGCCACTATGAGTAGAGCCCCCAGGGGAGAGGCCTCAGTAGAGCCCCCAGGTCCCCTCAGGTAAGCAGTGGCTCATCCTCTGCCTCAGCTACCCACACCCCCGGCTCAGCCAGTGGCACCAGTAGCACATCGTCCTCATCTTCCAGGGCCAAGACTGCTGTGTGGGGTCCAGGGGGGCTCCGGGTTGGTCCTGGGGGCCCCAGGCTGGGCAACAGGCGGCCTCGCAGGGCCTGCACCACTCCAGACAATAGTGATGGCTCTAGGGGCAGTGAGGGCAGTGGCCCTGGGGCTTCAGGGACAGTAGTGGGGGCTGGAGACGTGCTAGCAGATGGGAGGGGAGCCTTGATGGGCAGTGGGGGTGCCTGCTCCCCATCTTGCCCACCCACTGCCCCGCCCTCACGGGCTGGACCTGTGCCACTATCTAGGGCCTCAAGGGGAGCAGCGGAAGGTGTGACCTGGGATCTGGCCTCAGAGGCCCGAGCCGGGGTGTTGGTTCGAGGGAGCAAGCCCCAGCGGCGGAGACGGCGTACCAGGCGTCGCATCAAGCGGCCCCGCTGACGACGGCGGGCACCTGGGCCACCTCCTGGAGTCATATCCTGGCGTAAGATCTGTAGCAGAGAACGCAGGTTGCCCAGCACTGAGTTCTGCAAGGAAATGAGGAGGCCTCAGAGTCAGAGGGCCAGAGGTTGAATGAAGGAGGGTACAGGGGCGGGGCCACAGCAGAACTGGGACCAGGAGGTGCTAGGGTTGTGGGGAGTGACTTACATCATTAGGATTCTCTGTAGGAAAGTCTTCTACAGGTGGGATGGCACCCTGGGCAATGAGCTGCCCGTAGGAAGGGGGTGCCTGCTGCTGCACAATCTCAGCCTCCATCCGGGAGAGGGGGGCAAAGATGCTAGAAGGAATGAGGACTGCTCAGTCACTGGTAGTTCTCGGCCAGAGTAGACCACCTCAGCCTGGACAGTCCTCCCACTTCCACACCCGGGCCAGGCCAGCTGGAGCTGTGCCATGGCTTTCCCAAAGGTCATCTGAGGTCCCTCCTCCCTTGAAACTGCTTTCAGGATCTGGACCTGTCCCTTACAGGACACAACTGACAAGCTGATCATGGGAGCCTCTCCCCAAGGTGGGCACTTTCGTGGTCTCCTGTAGCTGCACAGCCAAGCCTCACCCTCAGGGTCTACTCTTCTACTGCCAGCCCCACTCCCACTGACCTGTACTCCTGGGTGCGAATGGCATAGAGCTTGCAGGTGCAGCCCAGGGCGATGACCAGGAGCAGGCCGCATACTAGGCTGCCAATGACTGCAGCTGTAATGACCTTGCGGGGCAGAACATAGGAGCAGTCCCACTCATCACTGCCGTCCGCACAGTCTGGCTGCCCATCGCACACCCATGTCTCATACACGCACTTCTCGTCCCGGCATCGGAAATTGCCAGGCTGGCAATGCCGACAGCGTCTCTCGTCTGCTCCATCAGCACAGAAAGTCTGGTAGTTGCAGCGGTCAGCAGGCAGGTAGCAGGCTGTGGCACCAGAGGTGCCAGCAGCCCCACAGGGGAAGTGTCCAGGTGGGCAGCCTGGGCAGTCCTCCTCATCTGTGCCGTCAGCACAGTCCCATGAGCCGTCACAGCGCTGTGCCTCACTGTAGCAGCGCTCACCTAGGCCTTCGCCAGCTCCCAGGCCAGAGCCTAAGCCACAGGGTCTGTCCCAAGGCAAGCAATAGCCCCGCACATGGTAGGTGGCATTGAAGCCACGACCATTGCTCCAAGCAACTGTGTGGTAGGACACAACAGCCTGGCCAGACAGTGTCTCCACAGTGACAGCCTTGCCATTGCTGAAGTGGGTGAGACTACGCAGTAGTCGGGAGCTCTCAGGGGGCCCAGGGCCATCATACACATGCACTGCATCTCCAAAGCCCAAGTCCAGGGCTGTGAAGCGCACGGCCAGCCGCCGGCCATCATGGGGGTCCAGCAGCCAATGGCAGGACTGGGGGTGGGAGACTGAAGCTAGGTGTGTATATCCAGGAGAGGAGAAGACCCCATAGAAGTCCTCCAAGGTGAGATTGCAAGGCAGGGAGGGGACGGGTCTTGGGGTCAGGCCAGGGAAGGGGTCTGAGCTGCAACCTGCTTCATCAGAGCCATCGCCACAGGCATCAACCCCATCACAGCGCTGGACAGCAGATACACAGCGGTGGTTCAGGCACTGAAACTCTTCCTGCAGGCACATCAGCCAATCTGCAGAGGCACCATGGAGAGGGGCTGTGAAGCACCAGAACCCTCAGGATCCTCCCCTCCTGCCTGGGGCTTTCACTGCCTGCTCCTCAGACATCCCTGTCCAGCCTACCTTGGCTGTAGGAGAGCAGGAAGCCCTGGCCCGTGGGTGCTCTGGCCCCAGCATAGCTGTAAGTGATGGTGACGTTGCCCCCAGGCAGCTGCAGAGGGCTGGGAGGTGCCTCACACAGGGAGATCGGTGGCTGGAGAGGGGAGCGTAGGGTTAAGCGCTCTGAGCCACAGGCCAGGTGTAGCTTCTGGAACCTATGGGAGTAGAGGAGAGCAGGACATGAGATACTCTTGACCGCTGCTGGCTTTCTCCTCCCCTGGTGCCACCAGGCCCCTTGTATCCCAGGAAGCATAAACATCTGCTTATCCATGATCTAAATGGCCAAATGAAAACTCAGTTAGCCTATTTATTTATTTATTTAGAGACAGAGTTTCACTCTTGTCACCCAGGCTGGAGTGCAATGGTGTGATCTTGGATCACTGCAACCTCCACCTCTCGGGTTCAAGTGAGTCTCCTGCCTCAGCCTCCCAAGTAGCTAGGATTACAGGTGCCCGCCACCACACCTGGCTAATTTTGTATTTTTAATAGAGATGGGGTTTCACCATGTTGGTCAGGCTGGTCTCGAACTCCTGGCCTCAGGTGATCCACCCGCCTTGGTCTCCCAAAGTGCTGGGATTACTGGCGTGAGCCACCATGCCCGGCAGCCAAATTATTTTTAAGTCAATGTAGTCAATGGGGATCTTCCTAACATGGTACGAATACCTCATGGTATCGCCATGAGACCATAAAATATATCCTAGAGCCCTTTGGAAAAATTGACTTGTGTTCTGGGACTGAGTTAAGAAGAGGTGTACTGCATTCCAGTTGTTGTAGCACTGTCACCCAAGTATGGTACCAGCAGTAACTGGTGATTACCATACAGTTCAATTAACCAGAACTCACCATCTTATCCCACCCCACTGTGCCAGATGTGAGACCTGGGTTGGTTCTCCATGGCATTCTGATCCCTTTGCCCCACCAGCCTCTCCACAGATTGCCCTCTCTCTTTGCCTACCCCTTTCTGGGTAAATTCATGGAAAATGAACTATGTGAGGCAAATAGCCAGGTACTTAATATGATCCCCAAACAATGACCAAGGTCAGGGGAGCCTGGGGTGACTTGGAATGTTTAAAAGATCCAGAGAGGCTGAGGAATGTTCTAAGCTGATTAAGGAGTAGTTCTGAATCTCAGGCAGGACATGCAATGAATGGAAGGACTCTTCAGAACAGTTCTATCTGAGCTGAGGACCGTTTGTAGAGGGGCCTCTGTCCTTTGGAGATGCGCAGGACCCAAGCTAGATGTCCACTCCAGCCCAGCTCCACCTCAATTCACTAAGTCTGACCCAGAAAAAGTAAGACTTTTAGGGCACACTAGGCCAAATCAAATTCTACTCTTTCCCTGTTGACAAGGATGGAAATTCCATAGAGAAGTGATCCCTGAATGGGCCAGGCCCAGTGGCTCATGCCTTTAATCCCAGCACTTTGGGAGGCCCAGGTGGGTGGATCACTTGAGGTGAGGAGTTCAAGACCAGCCTGGCCAACGTGGTGAAACCCTGTCTCTACTAAAAATACAAAAAAGTTAGCTGGGCATGGTGGCAGGCACCTGCAATCCCAGCTACTCGGGAGGCCAAGGCAGGAGAATCGCTTGAACCTGGGAGGTGGAGGTTGCAGTGAGCTGAGATCGCGCCATTGCACTCCAGCCCGGGTGACAAGAGTGAAACTCCGTCTCAAAAAAAAAAAGAGAAGTGATCCCTGAAGACTTCCAATGGAGGGGAAGGGGCAGGGGAGAAGAATGGGTTCTTGCTCTTGTTCCGCTTCTCACCTGATGGTGACAGTCTGTTCCTTGCTGCCCAGGATGAGCCAGGTGCAGTTGGCAGGGGAGGTGCGGCTGTCCCGGACCAGGGGCCTCTGTAAGGTGCCCTGCACTTCTAAGAGCACTGCTGGGGGGTCCTCACAAGCTGGAGAGAGGAAGGTAGGACACTGGTAGTAGACAGCCCCTTTGCATCCCACCCTTCCCCTTCCGCTTGGAGGCTTGAGGTTTCCAAAAGTCTGGGCTCTGCAAGGAGGAGCAGAGTATCTGCCCCCGCCCACACACAGCCTAGAGTTACAGCCTTCTAGCTTTGCTCTTTCTCTTCACATTCTTCATAGCTTCACCAGTAAATACTAATATCACGAACAATTCTGACGTCTGCTTTGTGCCAGCCACTGAACCAGGAGGAGCAGGAAATACTGCCTCTACCCTCAGGGAGACTACATCCTGGTTAGGACGATTAAGCATAGATATTCCCAGAAAAAATAAAATAGTACATAGCAACTACCAGATGAAGGTCCACACCGAGCCTCAGCTTCCTTATCTATAAATAAAGGCTAAATTATCTCCCCTCTAAAACTTTGGTAGGTCCCATGGAATTCAGGGAACAGAGAGTCCTTCTCGAGTGCTCCCTCATTCCCAAGCCCACGGAGCCCCAGAGGTTCCCTCAACTCACCATGATTTGGAAAAATAATCCGGTCTGGATGGGCCAGAGCGCCTCCTAGAGGAGGAACGAGAAAGGGCAGGAGCGTGAGACACTCCTTAGGAGTTTTCTTCTTCACCTGAGCAACTCAAGGGAGCCATCCGGGACTTCCGGGCAGTTAATCGGAAGAGGGAGTGGGGGGTGGGAGAGGGCTGCGGCGTGGGACTTCCATGGAAGGAAGGTCCGGCAGCAGGGCCTTGTGGGGTTGGTGGGGTGATCTAGGGGAAGCCGGAGAGAGGACCAGGGCCCAGCGGAGCAGCTGAAGACTTCCTGGGGGTTGGGGCCGGCAGTGCTGGGGATGGCGGCAGGGGCTGGGGGGAATGGGCAGACAGGATAGAGTGCGGGGCCGCACTGGAGGGAGTTAGAGCTGCTGGCCCGGTGACAGAAGGCTGGGGGTTGGTATCGTTTCGGTTCTTACCAAGGAGGAGGAGGAGGAGGGTGGCCGACAGCATCCTGGGCTGTCCAGAGGTGCCGGAAGGGTCCCGGAGCTTCTGTGGTCTACCCGATGGGGTCGCGGCGGAGCCCCGGGCGCCCAGGCTCCCTGGTGCCGCCTCCCCAGGGGGGCTCCATGGCCCGGGCTCGACCCGTGCTCTGGATGCCAGGGCTGGGGGCGGGGAGGCGGCGGCAGCCCGGGAGTAGGGGCGGTGCCTTTCCCCAACTTTGGAGTTGTTTTCTCCGGCCGCCGCCGCACTCTCTCTCCCGGGGCCGGCTCCCGAATCCCCGGGTCTCGGCACTGGGGCGCGCCCTCGCCTACAGCCCGCCTGCAGGCCGCGAGCGCCCCTGGCCTGGCCTGGTCGCCACCTGCCGGGGTTTGAGACCACTTCCTCTTCGGGCCAAACTTTGCCGACTGTCAGCCCCCAGGGCCGGCCGGGTGCTACTCCACTCCTCCAGCGCGTCCAGCCAGCGGAGCGCGACAGGGAAGCGGGGGAGGGGGAGAGGTGGCTCGGCCCGGCGCCCCGGCCCATGCCCAGGCGGTACCCCCGCCCGCCCAGGGGTTGGAGTAGCCGGGGCGGGTGACGAGCCCGGTCCCACCCCTGCCAATCAACGCACGGGCCACACCCACTTGCTCGCCTTAACCCCTTTCCCGGCCCTGCCGGACTTGTCAGACGGGCCCTTGACTTGCAGCTTCAGCTTCCACATTTAACCCTGCTTTGTTTAATCCTTGGGGTGTAACACGTTTGTCGTTACAGGACACGTTTGTCATATGTTTGTCACACGTTTGTCAAAGGACGTCTGCTTATTCCATAACTGTGATGTCTTTCCTTTGGGCCCTAAGCTCTCAGTACTTTTCTTGTCCCAGGGTCTGAGATCCGGCAGCACTTTTCGGAGTGAGACTTTATTACAGCTATTACCACACGGTACGGTAACTATTTGTTCGTCATTCCCGCCCCCGCCCCGCCCCTTCTCTACAAACTGAAACTTCCCGTAGGCTGGGGCCTAGACTGTTTACCTTTGCACCTACAGGGCTTCTCTCCTGCTGAGACACAGGAAGAACTCAATAAATGGTAAATAAATGAATAAGTACGGCTTCTCCATTTGCTGGCTGTGACCTCCAGAAAATTACTTAACCTCTCTGTTCTTCTTAGGTATAAAATGAGGCTTATGATAGTGCAACTTCCTCTTAAGGTTGTTGCTAACATTTAAGGAGAGCAAGTTCCCTGACATACAGGAAGTGCTCCATATCTGGTAGCAACTATTATTATCAGTCACAGAAGGTGTTTCTAATTTGTGTGAGCTGGAGGTTACCGATTTCCTGTGGCACTGATAGATAACATTAATAAACAATATTGAAGCTCAGAATTTTCAGTGAAAAAATAAACACAACAAATAGCAAACAATTTTAGATTTTTCCACTTTTCAGGCACAGATCTAAGTAAGCACTTTACTAAATACTTAGGAACTATATTAGTATATACTAAATACATTAACACTTTACAAGTATTTGCGGGTTTAATCCTCTGTGAGGTACATACTATTATTACTTCCAATTTCCAAGGTATTCCGAGAAATGCAGGCACAGAAAAGTTAAGTATTTTGCCCAAGATCTAGTACAGTGGGCCCTCCATATCTTGGGTTCTGCATTCGCAGATTTAACTGATCGTAGATGGAAAATATTTTCAGGGGTGGGGTTGGGGGAACTGAGTGGAATTGCATCTATTTTGTTTGTTTGTTTGTTTGTTTTTTGAGACGGAGTCTTGCTCTGTCGCCTAGGCTGGAGTGCAGTGGCGTGATCTCTCACTGCAACCTCCACCTCCCGCCTCCCGGGTTCAAGCAGTTCTCCTGCCTCAGCCTCCCGAGTAGCTGGGATTACAGGCGCCCGCTGCCACCATGCCCGGCTAATTTTTGTATTTTGAGTAGAGACGGGTTTCCTCATGTTGGCCAGGCTGGTCTCGAACACCTGACCTCAGGTGATCCACCCGCCTCGGCCCCCCAAAGTGCTGGGATTACAGGCGTGAGCCACCGCTCCCAGCCGCGTCTGTTTTGAATATGTACGTAATTTATTTCCCTGTCATTATTCCCTAAACAATAAAGTACATTGACTATTCCTGTATGTATATTTGAGACAGAGTCTCGCTCAGGCTGCAGTGCAGTGGTGCGATCTCGGCTCACTGCAACTTCTGCCTCCCGGGTTCAAGCGATTCTCCCACCTCAGCTCCCCCCCGCGCCCCCAGTAGCTGGGATTACAGGTGCGCGCAGCAACGCCTAGCTAATTTTTGTATTTTTAGTAGAGACGAGGTTTCACCATGTTGGTCAGGCTGGTCACGAACTCCTGACCTCAGGTGATCCGCCCGCCTTGGCCTCCCAAAGTGCTGGGATTAACAAGTGTGAGCCACTGCGCCTGGCCATGAAGCTAGGGTTTGAACCCAGGCAATCTGGCTCTGGATAGAGCGCACATTCTGATCTTAACCACTTTCTCCCCTCTACAAATGATATAAAATAGTTGGTTTTTTTTTTTTTTTTTTTTGAGACAGAGTTTCACTTTTGTTGCCCAGGCTGGAGTTTAGTGACGCAATCTCGGCTCACTGCAACCTTCACCTCCAGGGTTCAAGCGATTCTTACGCCTCAGCCTCCCGAGTAGCTGGGATTACAGGCATGTGCCACCACGCCGGGCTAATTTTTGTATTTTTAGTAGAGACGGGGTTTCACCATGTTGGCCAGGCTGGTCACGAACTCCTGACCTCAGGTGATCTACCCGCCTTGGCCACCCAAAGTGCTGGGATTACAGGCGTGAGCCACTGTGCCCGGCAATTTTAATTTTTAATGTTAATTAATTTATTTTTTGAGACAGGGTCTCACTCTACAAAATTGTGTAGTTGCACAATTTTGGCTTATTGCAACCTCGACCTCCTGGGCTCAGGTGATCTTCCCACCTCAGCCTCCTGAGTACTACAGGCGTGTGTCACCATGCCGGGCTAATTTTCATATCTTTTTTTTTTGAGACGGAGTCTTGCTCTGTCACCCAGGCTGGAGTGCAGTGGCGCGATCTTGGCTCACTGCAACCTCAGCCTCCCGGGTTCAAGCGATTCTCCTGCCTCAGCCTCCCGGGTTCAAGCGATTCTCCTGCCTCAGCCTCCCAAGTATCTGAGACTAAGGCACGTGCCACCATGGCAGCTAATTTTTTGTATTTTTAGTAGAGACGGGGTTTCACTGTGTTAGCCAGGATGGTCTCAATCTCCTGACCTTGTGATCCGTCCGCCTCGGCTTCCCAAAGTGCTGGGATTACAGGCATGAGCCACTGTGCCTGGCCTAATTTTTGTATCTTTTGTGGAGATGGGGTTTACCATGTTACCCAGGCTGGTCTTCAACACCTGGGCCAAGTGATCCTCCTGCTTCGGTCTCCCAAAGTGCTAGAATTATAGGCATGAGACACTCCACTCAGCCTATTTATTTATTTGTTTATATTTAATTTTTTTTTTTTTTTGAGACAGTCTCACTTCATTGCCCAGGCTAGAGTTCAGTGGCACAATGTTAGCTCACTGTAACCTCCACCTTCCTGGCTCAAGTGATTCTCAGCCTCCCAAGTAGCTGGGATTACAGGCGCCTGCCACCATGCCTGGATAATTTTTGTATTTTTAGTAGAGACACGGTTTTTGCCATGTTGACCAGGCTCGTCTTGAACTCCTTACCTCAAGTGATCCACCTGCCTTGACCTCCCAAAGTGCTGAGATTACAGGCATGAACCACTGCATTCAGCCCTATTATTTTTATTTTATTTGATTTGAGATGGAGTTTTGCTCTTGTTGCCCAGACTGGAGTGCAGTGCACGACCTCACGTCACCAAAACCTCCGCCTTCCAGGTTCAAGCAATTCTCCTGCCTCAGCCTCCCAAGTAGTTGGGATTACAGCCATGTGCCACCACGCCCTCCTGGCTAGTTTTTGTATTTTTAGTAGAGACAGGGTTTCTCCATGTTGGTCAGGCTGGTCTCGAACTCCCGACTTTAGGTGATCTGCCTGCCTCAGCCTCCCAAATTGCTGGGATTATAGGTGTGAGGCACTGCGCCTGGTCGGCCCTATTATTTTTAAAGGCTAATCAAATAAGCAGTGGGAGTGGAAAAGGAACAAAGAAATCTGTAACTGATTGTGATCAACTAGTTGTGAACACCACTGTAACAGGCCAGCCAGAACAGTTTTCTTTTTGTTTGTTTGATTGTTTTTTGCTTTTTTTTGAGACAGGGTCTCACTCTGTCGCCCAGGCTGGGGTCCAGTGGCACGATCTTGGCTCACTGCAACCTCCACCTCCTGGGTTAAAGTGATTCTCCCACCTCAGCCTCCCAAGTAACTAGGATTACAGGTACGTGCCACCATGCCCGGCTAATATTTGTATTTTTTGGTAGAGACGGAGTTTCACCATGTTGGCCAGGCTGGTCTCGAACTCCTGACCTCTGGTGGTCCACCCACATTGGCCTCCCAAATTGCTGGGGTTACAGGTGTGAGCCACCACACCCAGACTCAGAAGAGTTTTCTATTAATGACATTTATTGTTGTAGGGCCTTAGTTGGGCCTGATACCATAGAGTTGGCCATAAAAAGGCTCTTCTTCCACTTGGACCTTGGTCCCATGCCCTAACTCTCTCTTTGCTCCCAAGATTAATGAGAAGATTGAATAGAACCGTGAAGGTGGAAGCCAGGGATTTTTGATATCTTCAAGGATCCTGAAGCTAATCTCTCGAATCTCATGCAGATTGGGATCGGGATAACTATAAATGACAAGCCCAGGAGTTTTGAGACAAGCCTGGAAAACATAGTAGGACCCCGTCTCTACAAAAAATACAAAAATTAGCTGGATGTGGTGGTGTGCATCTGTAGTCTCAGCTACTTGGGAGGCTGAGGTGGGAGGATTGCTTGAGCCCATGAGGTTGAGGCTGCAGTGAGCCAAGAGTGCACCACTGCACCCCAGCCTGGGCAATAGAGCGAGACCCCATTTAAAAAAAAAAAAAGAAAAGAAAAAGAACCCTGAAGGTGAGAGGCAGATGCAAAAGGAAGCAGGGCAAACAGGTTGGGGAAATTGAAAATGTTTATGTCCTAAAAGTGGTCACGGAAGTTTCAGCTGAGCACTGCCTATATTCTTTTTGGATGCCTGGAATTCTTAAGACTTCACTTTAGCTTCAAGGAGCTTACAGTCTAGTTGGAAAGAGAGATCAGATACATAAATTAACAATGCCAGACAGCCATGGGGAGTACCCATGGGAATGGGCATCTCAGGGAGTAGGAGTTTGGAAAGGAAGCAGGAAAGGTGGTAGTGAGATGGGAAGAGTTATGGGGGTGAAGAAAGGGGGAAGAGAACCCATGGTCTGGAATGCTGAATAAACTGAAATTTGCAGAAAATAGTCAAGACCTGTGCTGTTGGGCATAATCATCATCAGGAATAAATGGCACCCAGGCAGAACACACTTTCATTCTGTAAATATTTAAGTGCCTTCCAAGTGCAAGACACTGTGGCAGACACTGGGAGTTAATATTCAAGATTGAATGCAAGCCAAAAAAAAAAAAAAAAAAAGATGAGGGAAAAATTCAAGACGACCTAGGTCTTTCAGTGTTCAGGCCCATAAAAATCATATCCTAAATGATCAAGTACCTTTGGGAATGGGACTGTGGAAATATTCTTGGAAATCTTTGAGGAACTATGAAAAATAGTGAAAGTAGTGGGAAATGGACAGATGTTTATTTTTAAATTTTTATTTATTTATTTGTAGAGATGGGGTCTTGATATATTGCCCGGGCTGGTCTCAAACTGCTGGCCTCAAGCCATCCTCCTGCCTTGGCCTCCCAAAGGGCTGGGATTATAGGCATGAGCCACCATGCCTGGCTGATGTTTAGTTTTTAAGATGATAATATCTAACTTTTATAGAGGACTCACCATATGTTAGGCACGGTTCTAGGCACTTCACATACATTATCTCATTTAATCCTGACCACGTTAGGAAGTAGGTGTTATTTTTTGTCCTCATTTTTTAATTGAGGAAATTGAGTCATAGACAGTTTGACACTTTGCTCAAGATCAAACTACTAGCATCTGCAAGAGCCAAGACATAAGTCAAGCTGTCTGAATCAGAAGCCTTGCTGTTAAACATAGTAGATTCTAGAATCTTCAGAGCAAGGAATCTAACACCTGGCTAATTTCTAGAATGGATGCCAGTCATTTACTTGTTTGTGTTCACATTAATCCTGCTGCCTCTTCCTGCAAACTACACTTCCCAGGTTCTCTGGCCAAGTGACTTTGGGCTAGATTCAGCCAGCAGGAGGCACTAGTGGGAGACTGGAGGGGAGGCAGGGAAGGAGGACCCAGGGCAGGCCCCATCCCCTCTGCCTCAGCTTTGTCTTTAGCAGCAGCTGCGCATCTTCCATGGTTCTAGTTCCCACTGGGTAGCCTGGCTTCTTGGGTGCTGGTGACACCACCTCCTCCCTTTGTTCCTCCAGCTTCCTGCTGTTGCTTATCTCTGGGCTACCTCACCATCTCCTTTTGGACTTTTAGCAATTTCATCATATTTTTCTCGTTCTTTGTTAAATTTCTTCTACTGAATTAACTGTTATGGATTGTTTACCTGACCAGATTCTGACCCATGGAGGTAATCATCACTAGTACCTGGCATAGTTCACCAACTAGACACATCATTCTAAAATCATTCTTGGCTGGGGGTGGTGGCTCATGCCGGTAATCCCAACACTATGGGAGGCTGAGGTGGGAGGATTGCTCGAGCCCGGGAGTTTGAGACCAGCCTGGGCAACATAAGGAGACCCCATCTTTACAAAAAATAAAAATAAATTATCCAGGCATGGTGGCACATGCCTGTGATCTCAGCTACTTGGGAAGCTGAGGTGGGAGGATCACTTGAATCAAGGAGGTCGAGGTTACAGAGAGCTGTGATCCCACCACCTTACTCTAGCCTGGGTGCATTCCCCATCTCAAAAAGAAAAAAGTTAATTAATTAAAAATAAAAATCGACTGGGCGCGGTGGCTCACGCCTGTAATCCCAGCACTTTGGGAGGCCGAGGCAGGCAGATCATGAGGTCAGGAGTTCAAGACCAGCCTGGCCAACATGGTGAAACCTCCCTCTCTACTAAAAATATAAAAATTAGCTGGCCAGGTGCGGTGGATCACGCCTGTAATCCCAGCAATTTGGGAGGCCAAGGTGGGCGGATCACTTGAGGTCAGGAGTTCGAGACCCGCTTGGCCAGCATGGTGAAACCCTGTCTCTACTAAAAATACAAAAAAATTAGCCAGGCATGGTGGCGGGCGCCTGTAATTCCAGCTACTTGGGAGGCTGAGGCAGGAGAATCACTTAAACCCGGGAGGCAGAGTTTGCGGTGAGCTGAGATCGTGCCATTGCACCCCAGCCTGGGTGACAAGAGTGAAACTCCGTCTCAAAAAAATAAATAAATAAAATACAGGCCAGGCGTGGTGGCTCACGGCTGTAATCCCAGCACTTTGGGAGGCTGAGGTGGGTGGATCACCTGAGGTCAGGAGTTTGAGACCAGCCTGGCCAACATGGTGAAATCCCGTCTCTACTAAAAATACAAAAATTAGCTGGGTGTGGTGGCAGGTGCCTGTAATCCTAGCTACTTGGGAGGCTGAGGCATGAGAATCGCTTGAACCCGGGAGGCGGAGGTTGCAGTGAGCTGAGATCACGCCACTGCACTCCAGCCTGGCGACAGAGTGAGACTTTGTTTCAAAATAAACAAACTAACACACAAACAAAACCAAAAATCAGCTGGGTGTGGTGGCGGGCACCTGTAGTCCCAGCTACTCGGGAGGCTGAGGCAGGAGAATGGTGTGAACCTGGGAGGCAGAGGTTGCAGTGAGCCCAGATCATGCCATTGCACTCCAACCTGGGCAACAGAGCAAGACTCCATCTCAAAAAGATAAATAAATAAAAAGTAAAAAATAAATAAAAATACAAATCAATTTCTTTTTTGGGAGTATTACTTAGTACCATAAACATAGACTATCTAGATTTAAGCCAATAGGAAAATATGGGCTGAATGATAATACGATTAGTACCCTCAAGTTGAAATAGGTATTCATAATGCACACATCAAAACTGATGTCAATCTGGAGAGTCCCAGTCAACATATACAAAAATTAATTAAGGCCGGGCACAGTGGCTTACGCCTGTAATCCCAACACTTTGGGAGGCTGAGGTGGGCAGATTGCTCGAGCTCAGGAATTTGAGACCAGCCTATACAAAATGGTGAAACTCAATCTCTACAAAACATACAAAAATTAGCCACTGCTCTCCAGACTGGGTGACAGAGTAAGACCTTGTTTAAAAAAAAAAACAAAATTATATGAAGATGTAGAATAAGAGTTAATTAGATTTTAAGATGACATGAATTGGAATTGGGAGCTAGAAGACAAAATAAGAAATCTAAAGATTTTGACAACCTAGGATGATAGATCTGAGAGATCTACGATGACAGAGGAGATAAAAATGCAAAATTCAGGCTGGGCGCGGTGGCTCACACTTGTAATCCCAGCACTTTGGGAGGCCGAGGTGGGTGGATCATGAGGTCAGGAGATCGAGACCATCCTGGCTAACAAGGTGAAACCCCGTCTCTACTAAAAATACAAAAATTAGCTGGGCGTGGTGGCGGGTGCCTATAGTCCCAGCTACTCAGGAGGCTGAGGCAGGAGAATGGGGTGAACCCAGGAGGCAGAGCTTGCAGTGAGCCGAAATGGCGCCACTGCATTCCAGCCTGGGCAACAGAGCGAGACTCTGCCTCAAAAAAAAAAAAAAAAATTGCAAAATCCTGCAACTTAGGTTAAAAACACCAACTTACAGAAAGGACAGGTAGCTTAATTATCGTTTATGTAAAGAGGAATTAAGCCCAGAAACTTGGGAGGCTAAGGTGGGAGAATTTCTTGAGCCCAGAAGTTTGAGTCCAGCCAGGGCAACATAGCAAGACCCCTTCTTTAAAAATAAAAACTAGGAGCCTGGCACGGTGGCTCACACCTGTAATCCCAGTGCTTTAGGAGGCTGAGGCAGGCAGATCACTTAAGGTCCAGAGCTCAAGACCAGCCTGGTCAACATGGTGAAACCCCGTTTCTACTAAAAATACAAAAATGAGCCAGGTGTGGTGGCGTGTGCCTGTAATCCCAGCTACTTGGGAGGCTGAAGCAGGAGAATTGCTTGAACCTGGGAGGCGGAGGTTGCAGTGAGCTGAAATCACGCCATTGCACTCCAGCCTGGACAGCAAGAGTGAAACTCCGTCTCAAAAATAAATAAAATAAAATAAAATAATAAAAACTAGGGGCAAGGCACAGTGGCTCATGCCTGTAATCCCAGCACTTTGGGAGGCCAAGGTCAGAGGACTGCCTGAAGACAGGAGTTTGAGACCAGCTTAGGCAATATAGCAAGACCCTGTTTCTACAAAAAATAAAAATACAAATAAATTTAATTGACAGATTAGAGATTTCTGCTGGTGCTGAATGAATTAGCATGGCGTGGTTGCATAAAAGCTAACATATTAAAGAAGCAGAACTGGCCAGTACTGCCATTTATCAGGTGAATGAACTTGGCAAGTTTTTACTTTTCCATGCCCAATTTTCTCCATGTATAAAATAAGGATGATGCTAATATTAGTGTTTTAGTTATCTATTGCTGCATAGCAAATTGCCCCAAAACTTAGGGCTTAAAACAGTGACCATTTATTTTCTCACAGGTTTTGTGTGTCAGTAATTCAGAAGTAACTTAGCTGGGTGATTCCGACTTGGTGTTTCTCATGAAGGTGCAGTCATCTGAAGAATTGACTGGGGCTGAAGGATCCATTTCCAAGATGGCTCACTTATGTGCCTGGCAAGTAGGTATTGGCTGTTGGCAGGAGGCCTCAGTTCCTCCCCATATGGGCATCTCTATAAGCTGTTTGAGTGTCCTCATAACATGGCAGCTGGCTTCCCCTAGAATGGGCAATGTAAGAGAGAGCAAGGTGGAAGTCACAATGCTTTTAACACTCAGTCTCAGAAAGCACACCCCATCATTTCTGCAATATCCCTTAGTAACACAGGTCTGCCCTATGCGTTGTAGGAGGAGATTACACAAAAGCAGAAATATTGACAGGTAAAGATCATTGAGGTCCATCCTGAAGGCTGGCTATGCTAGTCTACACTAGTCTACACTCTGGCTCCCAAAGGTTCATGTCCTTCACAATGCAAATCTGTTCAACCTCCCAAGGGACTCAAAAGTCTCATCCCATTACAAAACCAGCTTGAAGTCCAGAATCTTGTCATCTAAAACAGGCCTCCAGGTGAGGTTCTTCTGGACTAATTCCTATGTACAGTTCCTTGAGTAGCTCTTCTTGATCTGAAGACCTATGAACTAAAAAGAGAACTCATATTCCCTTTCCTACTCCTCCATCACCAACATACAATGATGAGATGTGGGAAAAGCATAGGATTACCTCTACAAATATTTCTATTCACAAAAAGAGAGAGGTCCGCCGGGCATGGTGGCTCACACCTGTAATCCCAGAACTTTGGGAGGCCAAGGCAGACGGATCACCTGAGGTCAGAAGTTCGAGACCAGCCTGACCAACATGGAGAAACCCCGTCTCTACTAAAAATACAAAATTAGCTGGGCGTGGTGGCACATGCCTGTAATCCCAGCTACTTGGGAGGCTGAGGCAGGAGAATTGCTTGAATGTGGGAGGCAAAGGTTACAGTGAGCCAAGATCATGCCGTTGCACTCTAGCCTGGGCAAGAAGAGCAAAACTCTGTCTCAAAAAAAAAAAAAAAAAAAAGGCCAGGTGCAGTGGCTCATGCCTGTAATCCCAGCACGTTGGGAGGTCGAGGTGGGCAGATCACGAGATCAGGAGATCAAGACCATCCTGGCTAACACGGTGAAAACCTGTCTCTACTAAAAACACACAAAAAAATTAGCCGGGCATGGTGACAGGGTCCCGCCACTTGGTAGGCTGAGGCAGGAGAATGGCATGAACCCAGGAGGCAGAACTTGCAGTGAGCCAAGATTGCACCACTGCACTCCAGCCTGGGCAGCAGAGCTAGACTCCGTCTCAAAAAAAAAAAAAAAAAAAAAAGGAGAGGTCCCTGGGGGCAGGGAAAAAAAAGGATAAATAAATATAGGAAGTAGTCGCTATTCTGTAGAAAAATACTGAAGGATACAGGTTGGCTGTTCCTTGAGTAGAGCTCAGGGCCTGAACATAATTTCTCATAGCTCTTGGCCCCAGCTTTGGGTTCTTTGTGCTCTGCCCTCTGAGCCACCTTTCCTTTTTATAGAAAGGCTCATGCTTGCAGCTGTGTTGTTTTCTCAGCCTGCTTTTGCTGTAGAAGTGTGGGGGTCAAGACTGGGCATGGTGGCTCATGCCTGTAATCCCAGCACTATGGGAGGCCGAGGCAGGTGGATCACGAGGTCAGGAGTTCGAGACCAGCCTAGGCAACATTGTGAAACCCCGTCTCTACTAAATATACAAAAATGAGCCAGGCGTGGTGACACACGCCTGTAATCCCAGCTACTGGGGAGTATGAGGTGGGAGAATCACTTGAATCTAGGAGGTAGAGGCTGCAATGAGCCGAGATCATGCCACTGCACTCCAGCCTGGGTGACAGGGTGAGGCTCCATCTGAAAAAAAAAAAAAAATTTGGGGGGTCCAGAAACTTCTTCTTATTTTGTATTCCCTCTATCTGTTTCAATACAAGCTGGTAGCGTTTCTGCCAATACAATTTTCTTAAAACTTTTGCGAATCTCCAGTGAATCTTATTGGGGTTCACTCAATTAGATAAAAGTCATACTCACAAATCTCTTTGAGATAAACTCTTTTCTAACTCAGGCTTCAGTTTAGACTGCTGAGGGGCAACACTCATAAGCTTCTTCTTTATTTTTTTTTGATGGAGTCTCGCTCTGTCACCCAGGCTGTAGTGCAGTGGCGCAGTCTCAGCTCACTGCAACCTCTGCCTCCTGGGTTCAAGTGATTCTCCTGCCTCAGCCTCCTGAGTAGCTGGAACTGCCAGTGCCTGCCACTATGCCTGGCTAATTTTTGTATTTTTAGTAGAGACAGGGTTTCACCATATTGGCCAGGCTGGTCTCGAACTCCTGACCTTGTGATCTGCCTGCCTTGGCCTCCGGAAGTGCTGGGATTACAGGCATGAGCCACCGCGCCCAGCCATAGCTTCTTTTTAAAATTTTTTAGAGAAAGGATCTTTCTCTGTCACACAGGTTAGAGTACAATAATACAATCATAGCTCACTGCAGTGTAGAACTCCTGGGTTCAAGTTATTCTCCTGCCTCATCCTCCGGAGTAGCTATGACTACAGGTGCATGCTTTTATGACCACTATTTTATTTTTACTTTTATTTTTATTTTTACTTTTTTGAGACAGTCTCACTCTCTTGCCCAGGCTGTAGTGCAGTGGCGTGATCTTGGCTCACTGTAACCTCCACCACCTGGGTTCAAGCAATTCTCCTGCCTTAGCCTTCCGAGTAGCTGGGATTACAGGCATGTGCCACCACGCCCGGCTAATTTTTTTGTATTTTTAGTAGAGACAGTGTTTCACTATATTGGCCAGGCTGGTCATGAACTCCTGACCTTGTGATCCGCCTGCCTTGGACTCCCAAAGTGCTGGGAGCCACCGCACCAGGCCCATGCCCACTAATTTTAAAAATTTTTTTGTAGGATGGGACCATGCTATGTTGTCCAGGCTGGTCTTGAACTCCTGGCCTTAAGCAGTCCTCCCACCTCAACCTTCTAGAGTTCTGGGATTACAGGTGTGACCCACCATGCCTGGCTCTTAAGATTCTTAAAAACTATATCACTGGGCTGGGTGCTGTGGCTCATACCTGTAATCCCAGCACTTTGGGAGGCCGAGGTGGATAGATCACATGAGGTCAGGAGTTTGAAACAGCCTGGCCAACATGGTGAAACCCTGTCTGTACTAAAAATACAAAAATTAGCCAGACATGGTGGTACGTTCCTGTAGTCCCAGCTACTCGGGAGGCGGAGGCAGGAGAATTGTTTGGACCCAGGAGGCGGAGGTTGCAGTGAGCTAAGATCATGCCACTGCACTCCAGCCTGGGTGACAGAGTGAGACTCTGTCTCAAAAAAAACCAAAACCAAAACCAAAAACCAAAAACCCCAAAAACCATATTGTTAGACTAAATGGTTTCCTGAGTACCACCTTAGATCCTTCTGATATTAACAAAGCATGTTACACTCAATCTTGGCTTTGTCTTTATACCATGTTTTCCTGAGAGTGCCCTGAATTTGATATTTGCCCAGAAGCTATTTAAAAAATTTAACATCAGTTACTGTCTGGAGAGGCTGAGAATTTTAAAATCCAAAAATTCCTGGCTCTCTTTTTGTTTTTCTTTTGAGACGGAGTCTTGCTCTGTCGCCAGGCTGGAGTGCGATGGCGAGATCTCGGCTCACCACAACCTCCACCTCCTGGGTTCAAGTGATTCTCCCGCCTCAGCCTCCCGAGAGTTGGGACTATAGGTGAGCGCCACCATGCCCAGCTAATTTTTGTATTTTTAGTAGAGACGGGGTTTTACCATGTTGGCTAGGATGGTCTTGATCTCTTGACCTTGTGATCTGCTCGCCTTGGCCTCCCAAAGTGCCTGGATTACAAGCGTGAGCCACCACGCCCAGCCTCCTGGCTCTTTTTAAGTGGTATTTTTTTTTTCTTAGCTATCTATCTCGCACTTTACTATAAGCAGCAAAGAAGAAACCAGGTGTTAACTTCAACATTCTCCCTGAAAATCTCCTTAGCTAGATTTCCCATTCATTAATTACATTTTTTACTTTCCATGTTACTACACACTAACTATAGTTGCTAAACTTGCTGAATAACGAGAATCCTTTTTCTTCCAGTTTCTTTTTTCCTTTTTTTTTTTTTTTGAGACGGAGTCTTGCTCTGTTGCCCAGGCTGGAGTGCAGTGGCACGATCTCAGCTCACTGCAAGCTCCGCCTCCCGGGTTCATGCCATTCTCCTGCCTCAGCCTCCCGAGTAACTGGGACTACAGGTGCCCACCACCAGACCTGGCTAATTTTTTTGTATTTTTAGTAGAGATGGGGTTTCACTGTGTTAGCCAGGATGGTCTCAATCTCCTGACCTCGTGATCTGCCTGCTTCGGCCTCCCAAAGTGCTGGGATTACAGGCGTGAGCCACCGCGCCCGGCCTCTTCCAGTTTTAAAACACATTTTCCTCACTTTCCTTAAGTCTTCACTGGCCGCCTCTTCAAAGGCCATCATGTCTGGGTATGGTGGCTTGTGCCTATAATCTCAGTGACTTAGGATCAGTTGAGGCCAGGAATTTGAAATCAGCCTGGGCAACATAGCAAGACCCTGTCTTTAAAAAAAAAAAAAGAGGCCACTGTGGTTCTACTAACTGTGGCTTCCAGGCATTTTAGACTTTCACTAACACTCTTCTCAAAGTCTTTCCAGCTTCTGCCCTTTGCCGAATTTCAAAGTCATTCTTACATTTTAGTTGTTTGTCACAGCAGCGCTCCACTTTTAGTGCCCAAACCTATTAGTTATCTATTGCTGAATGAGAAATCATCCCAAAATTTCACAGCTTAAAATATAAAATAAACATTTATTGTTGTAATCATTTTATATTGGTCAGGAATTTGAAAGTGACTTACCTAGATGAACCTGGCTCAGGGTCTCTCATTAGGTTGCAGTCCAGATGTTGGCCAGGACAGTAATCATCTGAAGGTTTGACCGTGGCTGGAGGATCTGCCTCCAAGATGGCTCACTCATATGCCTGGCAAGTTCACGCTGGCTGTTGGCAGGAGGCCTCAGTTCCTTACCTGTGGACCTCTCTATAAGACTTCTTGAGTGTCCTGCAGCATGGCAGCTAGCTTTCTTCAAAATGAGTGATCCAAAAGACAGCAAAGTATATTTTTGATTTTAGATTTTAGATTTTTATATAATGTCTTTTATTGCTTATTATTCTTGGGAGTCACACACTGTCACTGCTGCCAGACTCCATTAGAAACAAGTCACTGGCCAGGCAGGGTGGCTCACACCTGTTATCCCAGCACTTTGGGAGGCTGAGGCAGGTGGATCACCTGAGGTCAGGAGTTCAAGACTAGCCTGGCCAACATGGTCAAAAATTAGCCTGGTGTGGTGGCATGTGCCTGTAGTTCCAGCTACTCTGGAGGCTGAGGCAGAATTGTTTGAACCCAGGAGTCGGAGATTGCAGTGAGTGGAGATCACGCCACTGCACTCCCCGCCTGGGTGACAGAGCAAGACTCTATCTCAAAAGAAAAATAAATAAAAAATATTTATTTAATATATAATAATAATGAGTATTTATAATAATATATAATAATAATGAGTATTTACACTGTACTAAAATACCACGTCCTTCCTTTACGCCACTGCAGTCTTCCTTCCTTTCAGTTAGAGTATGAGCCAAAGTCTTTACAATGAGTTACAGGGTTTTATGGGATGTCACCCCGTGACCTGTCTGATCTCCTCTTCTATTGCTGTCTTCCCTGCTCATTCTGTTCCAGCCACACTACCTTGTTCACTAAGACGTGAATATGGGAGCCATGTACTCACCTCAGTCTTGGCATTTACTTCTGCTTTTGCTTGGAATGCTCTTCTTCCTGAGAACCACTTGGTTTGTTCCCTCATATCCTCAGGTTCTTGGTGGGGTCTTCTCTGACTCCAGTGTATAAAATTACACCCCCAACAATGTCTATCTCCCTTCCTCAATTTTTCTCCTTAGCACTATCTAATAAACTATTTTATTAATTCATCACATTTATCCCTGCTCTTCTCACAAGAATGTATGTTCCATGAGGGCAGGGTCTATTTGTTTACTGCCGTATCCTCAGTGCCAAAAACAATGTCTAGCACATAGTAGGTATTCAATAAATGCTTTTCGAGTGAATGAATCAGTGACCACTAGTGACAGGCATCACACAGATGATGTCTTTTAATCTACTCAACTACCCTTTGTATTATTAGCTCCATGTTAAAGGTGAGGAAACTGAAGCTCCAGCAGGATATATAACTTGCTGAAGGTCCCAACCAGTAAGCAGTAAAGACTAGATTCACACACTAATTGCCAAGTCCAGAGCCCTTGTTCCTAGCCACTACGTGTTACTGCCTCCTCATGTACTGGAAGCCACATTATGAAAGATTAGTAAAATGAAATAATGCGGAGGAAGGTGACAGGAATGTTGAAATGTCTCTAAGTCATGCCATATGATAAGCTGTTTATGAAACTAGAAAGGCTTTTCAACTAAAGGAAAGCTTAACCTTTATTTTTATTTGTTTATTTATTTTTTGAGACAGGGTCTTACTCTGTTGCCCAGGCTGGAGTGCAGTGGCACGATCATGGCTCACTGCAACCTTTACCTCCTAGGCTTAAGCAGTCCTCCCATCCCAGCCTGCCAAGTAGTTGGGACTACAGCCCGGCACCACTATGCCTGACTAATTTTTGTATTTTTTGGTAGAGACGGGTATTCACCATGTTGCCCAGGATGATCTCGAACTCCTGAGCTTAAGCAATTCTCCCACCTTGGCTTCCCAAAGTACTGGGATTATAGGCGTGAGCCACTGCACCTGGCTGGAGAGCTTAACTTTAGTGAAAACTGGATTCAAATATTTGACAAGCTGTAGTGTAGAACAAGAATTTGTTTATTCTGTATACTCTGAAGGCCAGAAACTGGAATTAATGGAGCAAATAAAGTCAGTCTACTTCCTGCGTGAGGTACAGAGGCTGAGGGCAAGTGTTGATATAGAGGGATACCTGTCTGGGGCCATCAGTACTCCTTGACAACTCTGTGACTCATCAGTTTCAGGATGGCCCACTTCACAGAAGACAAGGGCAAAGGGAGCGTATTGAAGTAAGTTGTCTCGCTTTGTTGCCAGGCTGGAGTGCAGTGGCACAATCTGAGCTCACTGCAACCTCTGCCTCCTGGGTTCAAGCGATTCTCCTGCCTCAGCCTCCCGAGTAGCTGGGACTAGAGGTGTGCGCCATCATGCCCAGCTAATTTTTGTATTTTTAGTAGAGATGGGATTTTACCATGTTGGCCAGGATGGTCTCGATCTCTTGACCTCATGATCGGCCTCCCACAGTGCTGGGATTAGAGGCATGAGCTCGTGAGCCACCGCACCCGGCCAGGCTTTTTTTTTTTTTTTTTTTTTTTTCTTGAGACAGAGTTTTTTGCTCTCGTTGCGCAGGCTGGAATGCAATGGTGTGATGTCGGCTGACTGCAACCACTGCCTCCTGGGTTCAAGCGATTCTCCTGCCACAGCCTCCTGAGTAGCTAGTGTTACAGGCATGCGCCACCATGCCGAGCTAATTTTTGTATTTTTAGTAGAGACAAGATGGGGTTTCACCATGTTGGCCAGGCTGGTCTCGAACTCCTGACCTCAGGTGATCCACCCGCCTCAGCCTCCCAAAGTGCTGGGATTACAGGTGTGAGCCACCATGCCCGGCCCACAAAGGCCTCTTATGGAACAATTTTGGCAAATGTCTGGGTTGGAATACAGATGTAGAGGTTAGGTTAAAAAGAAATGACTGGCCAGTCGCGGTGGCTCACGCCTGTAATCCCAGCACTTTGGGAGGCTGAGGTGAGTGGATCACGAGGTCAGGAGTTCAAGACCAGCCTGACCAACATGGTGAAACGCCGTCTCTACTAAAAACGCAAAAAAATTAGCTGGGTGTGGTGGTGCACGCCTGTAACCCCAGCTACTCGGGAGGCTGAGGCAGGAGAATTGCTTGAACCCGGGAGGCAGAGGTTGCAGTGAGCCAAGATCTGTCTCAAAAAAAAAAAAAAAAGAAAAAAAGAAATGACCAGTGAAGGAATATAGACAGCTTTTAAAAACTTTTGCTTGCAGCCAGGCATGGTGGCTCATTCCTGTAATCTCAGCACTTTGGGAAGCTGAGGTGGAAGGATCAGTTGAGTCCAGAAGTTCGAGACCAGCCTGGGAAACATAGTAAGACCCCTTCTCTGCAAATAATCAAAAATTAACCAGGCGTGGTGGTAGATGTCTGTAGTTCCAGCTACTCAGGAGGCTGAGGCAGCAGAATTGCTTGAGCTTAGGAAGTCGAGGCTGCAATGAGCCATGATTGTCCCATAGCACTCAGCTTGAGTAACAGAGTGAGACCCTGTCTTAAAAACAAAACAAAACAAAACAAAAAACAAAAAAAACACCAACAACAAAATTTCAATGTTTGAAGGGAGAGATGGAACTGAAGGCCTACACATGGTTTTGGGAGCTGGCTTCCTTGTGCTTTGGAAGAGAATAAGCTGCAGTTCAATTTTCTTTTTTTTTTGAGACAGAGTCTCGCTTTGTTGTCAGCTTGAGTGCAGTGGCACGATTGTGGCTTACTGCAGTCTCCGCTTCCTGGGTTCAAGCAATTCTTCTGGCGCAGCCTCCCAAGTAGCTGGCACTACAGGCGCGCGCCACCATGCCCAGCTAATTTTTGTATTTTTAGTAGAGACGGAGTTTCACCATGTTGGGCAGAATGGTCTCGATCTCTTGACCTCAGGTGGTCCACCCACCTTGGCCTCCCAAAGTGTCGGGATTACAGGCGGGAGCCACCGCGCCCAGCCGCATTTCAATTTTTTATGTGGGGTGGGAACACCCCTTGGAAATTTGAGCGTAACCTCAGATCATGTCCATTTTTTGAGCCTCTGGTATATTAAAAAATTAAGGCTGGGCCCAGTGGCTCATGCCTGTAATCCCAACACTTTGGGAGGCTGAGGAGGGCGGATTACCTGAGGTCAGGAGTTTGAGACCAGCCTAGCCAACATGGTGAAACCCCATCTCTACTAAAAATACAAAAATTAGCCAGGCATGATGGCGGGTGCCTGTAATCCCAGCTACTCAGGAGGCTGAGGCACGAGAATCGCTTGAATCCAGGAAATGAGGTTGCAAATAAGCCGACATTGTGCCACTGCACTCCAGCCTGGGTGATAGAGCCAGACTCTAAATAATAATAATAAATAATAATAATAATAACAACTAAGAAATGCTAAGATGGTTTTGATAATACTTGGTATATTTAAACATTTAACAAATACAAACTTGGTACAAACAACACAGCTATATAGTACTATTTACAAGAACCAACAGGAATTTTTTTAACTACAAAATTAGAAATTTGAGGGCCTTTATAAATGTGAGGCTGAGACCAAAGGATTCTCATGGCACCAGGGTGAGGACAAGGACAGGGGCATGGGTGCAGGTTAGAGGTCCCTCAAGAGGCATGGGTGTTATCTCCAAAAGCCTCGGGGAACTGGCACAGAAATGTCCCAGTCTTAGATAAAGGGGACACAGGGGCCTGCTTGTCTTGGTCAGAAGGAGTTCTGTGATAGCATTCTGCAGTCCAGGAGTGCAGAGTCTCACCTGGACTCTTACCCTGGGACCCCGGGGACAGGCATCCTGGAGTGATTCGTGTCTGAGGCGCCCACAGGGGGGCAGTGTGACAACTCAGAGGAGCTCCAAGGAGAGGGCACAGAAGTGCCAACCTTCCCCCCTCCCGCGGATCATCTGTCCTGTACCACCCGCCGCCCCCCCACTCCCTGTCCTTTCCTGGAGTTAGTGAGGGCTGCCCACCAACCTCCACACAGGGACAGCAGACGGAAACTCTGACATTTCCCTCTCTGCAGCTGGAAAGCTAACAGCGGCTTGTCTGCCCGTCTCGCCGAGTCCCACCCCTTTAAGTACAGGTGTCCAGGGTGGAAACATGGAAAGTGGAACAGGGGAAGGAACAGGCTGGTAGTGCCCGTGGCCCTGGCGGGACTGGCTTTGCCTCTGCCTCTCAGTTCCCTAGGTTCGGTTTGCAGTCCCAACATCCAGCACAAGGCGGCGCTACCACCCTGCAAACCCTGCCCCGCGGGTCTTGCACATGGAGTGGGCGCAGCCATAGAGAGTGGGATGTGTTCCTCTAAGTCCCTTACCCAGCTTTCCTCTTCTCAGAACCTATATGCAATCTTGTGCAGGGATGAGGTGGGGAGACCTCTGGAGCACAGGCCAGCAAAGCAGAGGAGAGTTTGGGGAATCTGACATAGAACTTAGAGGGATAGAGGGAAGAGAGGCCTCCTGGCTGGGCCCTCCAGGTCAGAGTCTAGGTGTGGGCTGGGCTGGGAGTGCAAGCCAAAGGCTGGGTATTTCCAGAAGAGTTGGGTCAACACAACCTGATACCAACCACTCCCAGATTAAAGGCAGGCAGGGAGTGGAGAGTTGACACCTAAGGGGGAGGGGATGGGGCCTACAGGGACAAAGTAGGAGTTCTGGGGGTATGAACCTCTTTACCTCAATATATTTTTCTTTTTTAAAACCTTTTAAAGATTGACGTGATGGTTGGTCTGAAGGTAGTGTGTTATCTCAACTGATTGCTCACAGTCAGTTACAGATCAAACTCCTTGTTCTGTTCTTTTCCCCCTTCTCACTACTGCACTTGACTAATCTAAAAAAAAAAATAATAAGGTAAAATATACCATGAAAGGCCGGGCACATTGGCTCATGCCTGTAATCCCAGCACTTTGGGAGACTGGGGCGGGCAGATCACGAGATCAGGAGTTTGAGATCTGCCTGGTGAACGTGGTGAAACCCTGCCTCTACTAAAAATACAAAAAAAAAGAAAAAATAAAAAAGTTAGCTG
This sequence comes from Gorilla gorilla gorilla, assembly GCF_029281585.2. NCBI lineage: Eukaryota > Metazoa > Chordata > Mammalia > Primates > Hominidae > Gorilla > Gorilla gorilla. Next base: position 33,794,424 of record NC_073239.2, read on the forward strand.
GGTGTGGTGGGCACCTGTAATCCCAGCTACTCAGGAGGCTGAGGCAGGAGAATCATTTGAACCTGGGAGGCGGAGGTTGCGGTGAGCCGAGATCGCACCATTGCACTCCAGCATGGGCGACAGGGCAAGACTGTCTCACACACACAAAAATATATATGTACCATGATGTTCACAAAGTGCACTAAGTTTAAGTGTTCAGCTCAATGATTTGAGTTATGTATTCACTACTTATGTGTCCATAATATGTACATATGTATACAATACTTATGTAATCACAACTACCACTGGTAATTCAATTCAACAAATTTTATTGAGTGCCTCCTGTGTGTCTAGCACTATTTTACCCTTTTGTAAGAAAAGTGAGGCTAGAACCTGTTTTCCAGTGGCTGTGATAGGGTTGGTATTATGAATTATAGTAATTCCTTGACAGAACTATACCATCCCCTGGTATGAGAGAGCAACATTGTGTGATCTACTCACAGTGACCGTCATCTTGGACTCCAGAATGGGAAGAATTGTCTGCCATGTCTGAATATACTAACTCACAGAACTCCAGGGGACAAAACTGGATCCAGGAAACAGAGTCAGGGCAGCCATACTCCTAGCACAGAGTCAGGTGCTGAGCAGGCGAGAGAGCCTTTTGGGGAATTGATCCTGCTCTCTGGCCTGGTGCTACATGTCTCTGTAAGTTGGGCAATGAGTGATGTCTTTGACAAACCAAAGTGAAATGGAGCCTGTTGCGTGTGTATGAATCCACTAGGCCTTCTGACACGCCAGTCTTTTTTCTCAGCTTTGTGGTCAGCCTGGCCTTGCCTCACCCAGACCCCATCCTGCTCCAAGTCGGGGAAGTGCCCCTAGCAGGAAACTGAGTGAGTGAGCAGGATGTGGCCGGTGATGAGGCAGCTCCCAGACCTGGCTTGTCCCTGAGTCAATGAGCTACTTCGGGCACTCAAAGGAAGCTCTTCCGCCCATTCATTACTTCCACCGCCTCTTCTATCACCTCTACCATCCCTCCCTACCCAGGTGTGGGTCTTTGGAGGCAGGGAGCTGGTCTCCTTCTTCTCTAAGTTACAAAGGAATAAGGGACTCTGGGGCAAATGGCCTCAGCATGGAGGCAGAGGAGGCTGCTCCTTGGGGATGCCAGTGACTGCCCTGGCCAGGGGGCTGCCAGTAATCTTGCTTTGGAGTCCCTAGGGCCAGGACTGGTGGCAGGGTAGGACAGAGGGGGCTGGGCCTGGCTGGGGAAGGCTGGCCTGGAAGGAGCTGAGCCATCGGCCCTGGGCCAGGGTGGAAAATATGTGTGTGAGCTCATTTGGAAGGTGGCTTCTGGCCAGTCAGGCCTGCCTCCCTTCCAGGCCCTGGCTGCCCAGCCCCTTGCAGGCAGCCTCCGGTCTCCCTGCTTTCACAAGACAGAGAGGTGGGCAGAAACCCCCAAGGCTGGGGCTAGGTGTGCAGACTTGAGCTTTTAAAAGAGGTGTACTCAGATTTGGGTTGGTAGGTAGGAAACAGGTACAGGAGCTGCAGGAAGACGGAGCAGCCTTGGCTGGGGTTTCCTTGGGGCCTTTGGGAATGGGCACCACCCCTGAAGCCCCCCTGCCCCCCTGCCCCCCCATGCCCTTGCACAGAAACATTCACCAATCCCACCCTTCCCTTAGCTGCTGCCATTGTCTCATTCCATCCCTTTGGCTTCGGAGTCTTGGTGCCACCTTCCTTCCTTCAGAGTACGGCTCCTGTCCCCAAGAAGGGAGGCGATGGGCTGGCAAAGTGGGGTCCTTTTCCCTCTGCACTCCTATCCCCCATAATATTGCTGCACAATAAGCAAATACAGCCGGGTGCTCACGCCTGTAATCCCAACACTTTGGGAGGCCGAGGCAGGCGGATCACCTGAGGTCGGGAGTTCGAGACAAGCCTGACCAACATGGAGAAACCCTGTCTCTACTAAAAATACAAAATTAGCTGGGCGTGGTGGCACATGCCTGTAATCCCAGCTACTTGGGAGGCTGAGTCAGGAGAATCGCTTGAACCCAGGAGGCGGAGGTTGCGGTGAGCTGAGATTGTGCCATTGCACTCCAGCCTAGGCAACAAGAGTGAAACTCCGTCTCAAAACAACAACAACAACAAAAACCATAATAAGCAAATACATATGTGCTGACAGATCCCCAGAACACACACTACCGTGAAAACGCCCAGCTACCCAGGGTCCATGCTGGAAGAGACACCAAGAGATTGCCAGGATCTGCCAGTATAGAAAAATAAATAAGTAAATTGGAAAGATCTGGGTTTTAAATGTGGACTAACAACCTGTGACCTTGACCAAGTTATTTATCTTTCTGGGCCTCAGTTCCCTTATTTGTTAAATGGGGACAATATTAGTGCCTGTGTCACTGTGTGTTGTAAGGACCTCAGCAAATGTTAGTTTCACCATTGCTGGAAGGGAAGGAGGGATACAGAGTGGAAAGAGACCACTGGAAAGTCTGTCAGATTGTGGGGAGAAGGGGCCCTGGGGGAGGGACAGTGAAGGACTGGCAGAGCTAGCCAGATTGTGTTTTGGGGTCTGGAGGGGTGTGGGGGTGTCTCTCTGCCCAGTCCTCTCTCCTCTAGAGGACCTAGCTCCTCTTAGATCTTCCCTTCCCTTCCCGCTGACCCAGCGTCTGGCCGGCAGCCCTGGAGTCATGGGCCCAGCTGGTGCCAGGAGCCCTGGAGAAGGGGAGATGATGACGGGGGAGTCCGTGGCCCCCCTCCAGATGTGTGGGGTGCAGTCGTGGGCAGAGTGCTGCTCCTCCTCGGCCCTTGCCCCCAGTCCAGCGTCTCCTTAGCACCAACTTTCCTGGGTTCTGCCCAAACCTCCTTGAAGATTCCCCTTGGCTCCCTCCTGGCTGCTCCAACTCACATGTGCTGCTTTCGAATAAAGGAACTTGGAACCATAGAAACTGGGTCAGGCCCAATGGACAGATCGGGGTAGGGCCAGTGAAAGCCGAGTTTGCAGGTCTTTCGGAAGCCACAGGGCCCTCTGCTCTCCCCTCACCCCAGCCTGACCTGGCGGTTCACTCAGCGGGAACTTGTGATCACTAAGGCACCTCCCAGGGTCCCCGGGCAGCCTCACTGGGGTGGATCAGGCAGGCCCAGGCACGTCAGAAGCACGGGACCCTGCCGCCTCCACCCTGAAATTCTCTCCGCTTGTGAAGCTTGTTTTAATTTTTATTTTATTTTTTTAAACCAGTCAAATTTAGCAGTGGGGGGTTTTATAAGCCCATCTTCTACCTCTTTCCCCTTTGTCTCTGGTCCTCCATTCCCATCTCTCCCCCTTGGCTCCAGAGAGCATCTTGTGATTCCAGAATCAGGGCCAAACAATTTCCTCGTGATGGGGAAACCGCACTCCAGCGCGGGAGCCCTAGGCTCCCCCTCCTCTTCTCTCTGGCAGCCCCCCCTCCCCAGGCTCTTCCACTGGCTCCAGCTGTGTTTTGCAAAACTCCCACTGGATAACATCTGTAATTGCCTCCAGATGTGGACCACAAAAACACAAAGGGGCCATGAGCTCATCTTTGAGTTCCTTGCCACCCGCACAGACCCTACCACCCTCAGATGCCCCTGACTTCCCCTGCCACCTTATCAAGGTCCCCATCCCCTCCGGTAAGGGTGGTGGTGAGGTGGTGTCCAATTCCACCTAGACACACAGACTGCCAAACAGCTGTTGGCAGGGGAGGCGCAGGAGGCCAGGCGTAGGGTCAGGGTTCCTGGCAGGCAGGAAGGTGGGGTACCCCTTCTGCCAAAGCAATCACACTAACCAGCCCTGAATAGCAGCTGGATAGACTGGCATAGATGGGGCCAGGACTCTGCAAGGCAGGAGGCGGAGGGAGTTTGGGCTGGAGCCCAGGGTGGGCTGGGTGGAGGCAGGAAGGGAAGGGGGGTGAAAAAAAGGGGCTGCTCTCCTCCAGCTGAGCTGACTCAGCACTGAACTGATTCCTCCCTCCAGGCTGGTTTCAGAGGAAGGGTGGGTGGATAGCCTGGGAACCCTGTCTGGGGCAGGAGTTTCTAAGGAAAGAGGAAGCAAAGCCTTGTTATTCTGCCCTTCCAACCTGACCATCCTGGTTCTTCCGGGCAATTGGGATGAGATCTCTGTTTGGCCAGAGACAGGCTGCTCCTAACAGGCCCCGCAGCAACACCTCTCTCTCTTTCTCCCTTGTCTCCTTCTGTCTTAGCAGCAGAGCCCCAGGCCTGGAAGAGGCTTCTTAGGTCCTGAGGGCTCGGATAAAGCCAGTGAGCCCAAGGCCGAATATGATCATGGGAATCCCCCTGCCTCAGGCAGAGAGGCATGAGGAAACTGGGGGTCTGCGGGTGGATCACAGGACAGGGTAATGCAATTCAGGAAGATTTTCCAAGTGGCCTCAGCTTGACCACTTCCTCTTGTCTCTGAGCCTTGGGTCTCAAGGCCGCCTTTTAAGCCAGGTGGTGGGAGAGCAGCTGAGCTCTGTCAGCCACCCCGCTGCCCCCTGTGGGTATGCCCTGCTCCCCAACTCTGGCCCCTGAACCCCTTTAGTCCACTAAGAATAAACATACTCCTTTATGAAAACTGCCAAAGCCCCGCCTCATGGAAAACGCTGCTCATGACGTGTGCCCGCCCCTCATCCAGCTCCTCTCACCCACAGCCCATCACCCTCTACAGAGCTCAGCCACACAAGGAATGTGAAACACAATTTATTCTTTGTGGAAAGGTTGAACAAGGTCAAAATTGTCCTTAGAGGGCACCGACCCAGCCCCGCCCTGCAGGTTCCTGGGGTCAGACGCCTCTGCCCCCCCACCCCCACCCCTCCCCATGCCCCTTGTTAACAAAAAGAAACAATTTGAATGGAATTCATATATAATAATTATAATAAAAATATACATTAAACAAAACAAAAAAACGAACAAGACAGAAATCTAGCCGAACTGCCAGCACCGTTCACCGCATTTCCCCTACCCCGTGCCCCACCCCCCCGACATCCCTCTCCTCTTGCTCCCTCCACTGGGTCTCACTCTCCCAAGTCCCCGGTACCATGGCCACCACCTTTGGTGGCCCAAGGAGACTTCAATGGGTGGGCTGGGTGGGGGAGCGAGAGGGCAGGCCACTGGTGAGACAGGCTTGAGGGGTGCTGGCACCAGGGAAGCGTGGACCCAGCCTAAGCGAGCCCCAGCTCCTGCCCCTCACTGAGATGGTGAGCAGGCCGGGACGGCGTGGCCAGCCAGGCCCTGTGGCCTCTCGTGAAGCCCCTCGTCCCTTGTTTGTGTGCCTTCTCTGCTCCTTTCTCTGGGCTGCCCCACCCTTCCCCTCCACGCTGCCTGGGCAGCAAGGACAGGGACCAACAGGAGCAAGTGTGCCTTCCTCAGGGCCCTTCCTGAGAGCTCCACAGCCCACCCTGTGGCCCCCTGCTTGGCTTGGCCTGGCCTGCCCGGCCCCAGCCTTCCAATGCTGCTGCACGTCCTCATTTTCCTTTTTGGTCCCCTCCTGCCCCCTCTGGCTGTTCTGCCTTTGGGCCTCAGCCCCAGCTGCCTGAGTTTGGGCAAGGTTCTTTCTCTGTGGCCTTCAGGCTCACCCCCAGGGCTCTGACCCGGGACTCTCCCACCGGCCCCACTCTACCTGACAGCTGCACCCCTGGTTTCGGCTCTTCTAACCGTGAAAGCCCCATCCAAGGCTAACATTCGAGAGGCATAGGGCCGCTAAGGGTTTCTTCTGCCCATTTAGTCCCCAGTGGCTCAGGCTCCTTCCTCGGAAGTTCCCTGGGGTAGGTGAGGCAGAGGCAGATCTCCGAGGAACTTGACTGACTGAGCAACGAAGACCCTCTCTGAGTTTTCCTCCCAAGGTCTTAGGGTGGCTTGGCGGTCCCCACCCCCTCACACTGTCTCAGGGTCTCTACCTTCAACAAGATTAGATTCCTTTTAGCCAGAAAGAGTAGTGAGAGGCTGCCAATTGGGTACACCTGGGGCTTTCAGGGCTGGAGTGCCCAGAGCCTCCTGAGGTCAGAGTTCAGAGGTTAAGGTATGTCAGGGGATGGAAAAGGAGCAGATGACCCCATTTGACCTTTACCAGCGAGGTCTGAGGGTCCTGCCTTCAAGTGCAGAGCCCCCAACACATTCAGATGGGGCTGGACAGACACAAAGCTACAGGGTTCCCCTGAGGGGCAGAGGCTGGAAAGGGCCGCCCTCCCACTCAGCCCTCAGGGGACCCATCTAGGGAAGATGCAATGCCGGGGCAGGGGGGAGGGAGGCGGTCAGGGTGAAGGAGGCCAGCCAGGGGACAGAGAGAAGCAAGGAGGCTGCGGGGAGGGGGCTCGGGACGATGGGAGCAGCCCACCCACCACCACCTGCTGCCACTGGCCTTCAGAGGCAAAGTCCTTGTGGTAGGAGTGGGCGGGCCGGCGGTGGGCGTCAGACCTTGTCCAGCAGGGAACGCTGGCAGTAGAGCAGTCGCCTGGGGGTCCCATGGCGTCTGAAGAAGAAGACTGCAAGGCCCACCGCCAGCACCAGGAGCAGCAGCAGCACGGGCAGCACCACGGCAGCCGCGCTCACCGCCCCGCCGCCCTCCTCATCCACCTCAATGATGATCACCTCCGTCTCCTCCTCAGTCCCCTCATCCGGCCGGCCTCCCGATGGGCAGCCCATCCAGTCCCTCAGGGCTGACTTGGGGTAGCCCGGTTCTACCTTCAGCTTCTGGTTGTTGAATTTCCAGTATTTGTTCCCCTTGTAGAAGTAAGTGAAGACTGCAGGGGGTGAATCAGAAGGTGGTAAGGAAGGGAAGACCCAAAGAGAGGAGAGGAGAGGAGCGAGGGAAGCTCTGTTAATGTGAGGGCAGCTGAGCTTCCCTCCACCTTCATGAGCATCAGCTTCCTCAGCTGTAAAATGGGGGTGCTTATAGTACCAGGTTGGAAGGTGGTGGGGATGAATGGGCACCACGTGTGGAAGCACCTAGCCCAGCGCCTGGTATGTGGTATTATCATCGCCATTGTTTTCCACACAGCACTCCCTCAGGCTTCCCTCCCGCTCTTCCTCAACTCCCTGTTCCCATCCTTCTCTCAGCGACACCTTCCCTTGCCCCTCTCACCTTCATCGCTGCCCATGAATGACCCTCTGGGAGACTCAGGGATCCCTTCCCAGACTTTGATGTTCTTGGGGTACTCGCTATCCACTGCCCTGAGCTCTTCGTTGAAACGGTAGTACCTGGGGAAGGGGAAAGGAAGGGCAGTGGCAGACACTGGGCATGTCCTCAGGAGGCGCAAGACCCGGACCGAATCCACCAGTGGGCAAAGGATAGCTGTGGACAGGGTGGGGACAGGGGTTTTGAGTAATGAGGGCCTGCTGCTGAAAGTGGCGGAAGGTGGGGGTGGAAGGGAGGGCCCAGGCTGCAAGGAGCCACCAGTAGCCCTAATGACAGTGCCTGGCTGCTGGGGTGGAGGCACAGTGCTGGGGGCAGGAGGCGCCAAATGACCAGGTCTGGAATGACCCGGTCACATCCCACTCACACGGTGCCCAAAGGAGGCTGCCCATTTCTAGGCAACAGCAGAGGCTCAGCCAGCTCCTTCTCCAGGGAAGCATGTTGGGGGGTAAAGTGGGTCTTTCTCCAGAACTGAGGGAATTTGGGGTGGTGGTGGTTTCTGAGGGAGGCCTGGGGTTAAGGGGTTGAGGTCTTACTTGTTTCCACGGAAGAAGTAGGTCTTTCCATTGGGCATCCAGAAGAGAGCAGCATCAATCTTGTCGGTAGGCAGCCCTCGGCCCAGCTCCTTAATGTGCTTGGGGTAGCCGGGTTCCAGGGACGCCTCATCAAACACCCAATGCTTGTCTCCTGGGGAGGACAGAAGGGCAACGTCTGGGTTCAACTTAGGCTCTAGGGACTTTAGAGGAAATCAGCTCCTCTAGGGAGACCCTCCTCACTCCCAAAGACTAAAGTGGAGTGCCTGGTTACCTTTGAAGAAGACGAATTTGCCATCCTTCCTCTCGTAGGCAGTGTTGATGGACGCAGGCAGGCCCCGCCAGAACTGGCCAATGGGCATTGGGTATCCATCCATCACTTGGTTATTCCTCACCCGCCAGAACCAGCGCTCCTGGAAGCCGGTCAATGCAGGAAAAGTCCATTATGTCTTGCGGCCTAGGTCTCTGGTTCAGTCCCCAAAGCTCCCGCACCGCTATTTGTTCCTCAGTTTTAGTTTTTAGTCCAGCTGTTGTCACTTCCACTCAGCCGCCCTACCACAGAGTACCCCCCCCCCGGCCTTTTTTTTTTTGAGATGGAGTCTCACACTGTTGTCCAGGCTGGAGTGCAATGGCCCTATCTCGGCTCACTGCAACCTCCACCTCCCAGGTTCACGTGATTCTCCTGCCTCAGCCTCCCAAGTAGCTGGGATCATAGGCGCCCACCACCACACTTGGCTAATTTTTTGTATTTTTAGTAGAGACGGGGTTTCACTATGTTGGCCAGCCTGCTCTCGAACTCCAGACCTCAGGTGATCCACCTGCCTTGGCCTCTCAAAGTGCTAGGATTACAGGCATGAGCCACCATGCCCAGCCCATAGAGCTCTTTTGTCTTTCAAACCAGCCCACTTCTTCTCACCTTGAAAACAAACATCTCCCCTCGGAGCATGGCCACGGTGTCAAAGTTCCCGTCACAGATGTTGGGCCCATAGGTGGGGTTTTTGGGTTTATCAGGAACAGAAGGCCGGGAGGTAGTCCTGGGTTGAGGGGGCATCTTGGTGGGGAACCCTGACTCACCCCCTGGGGCAGAAAACACGAGGGGCATTTCAGACTTAGGAGGAGAGAGGGGAAGGAAGGACAGACAGATGGGCAGACAATACCCTTGGAAAGGTGTGGATGGGCTTCTAGGGGAGGCTGAAGCAACCAACTGGGAGGCGACACAAAAGATGGGCTCAAAAGTGGAGCTGATAGAGGCAGGGGCAGGTTGGCAGGGGGCGGTGCGGAGACTGCAAGGCATAAAAGAGGGGAAATGCGTAGACCAGGAGGGAACAAGCAGCAGAGGAGGGAGCAGGCGTGGGTGTAGACTACTCGCCATAAAGTTGCTGGATGCCCCGGCGGTCATCATCAGGCAGCACAAAGTTCTCCGTGTCCATCCACTGGTAAAAGGGTGCCATGATGGCCGAGGGGTCACTGGAATGCTCGAGCCCCAGAGCATGGCCCAGCTCATGCACAGCCACCAGGAAGATGTCATTTCCTGGAAGGATGGGGACAGTGACGATAGCAGCCTGAGTCCCTTCCCTCAGCCTCCCTGCTTCCCCACCAGCAGCTTTGGTTTCACCTCCAAGCCTGCTGCCCATGTTTTCAATCCAAAGTGGCCAAATTCTGAGGTCCAGCTTTTTATCTGGCATTTAAGCACAAAGCCAGTCAGCAAGCTCCTCTGGGTGGAGGTGAGAGAGTGCTTGGAAGCAGGACCCCCATCCCGGGAAGACCTGTGTTAAGGGAAGCCAAGGCCCTCTCTAGTCCCCAGTTTCTCCCGGGAGCTAGACATGACATCGGTCTGGAAAAGTGGGCGATAAGGATGCTTTGAAGTCTTTGACTGGAAAGCCAGTCAGTGGGTGAGAGGGGGGACCAGATGTAAATAGCTCAAACAGGACTCCTGCTTTTGTCAGAAGTTAGACCAGAAGGTCTTTGTGGTCCCTTCTAGCCCGGAGATTTTGGAAGGAGGGAGGGGAACCACCCCTACAAATGACTGTTGGCTTTTTCCAGAGTAAGTCCCAGGGATACTTGGCTCACCATTCAGATCCTCATTCCTGACAGTCCAAGGCTCGGCAGAGTCAAAGTGGGTGTCCCCTCCAATGTTGGGGCCTGGGAAGTAGGCATGGGCCAGGAAGCCGCCCTCACCATCGAAGGGCGTGCTGTCGCCATGGAAGCCCTCGGCAAAGAAGATCATGATGTCGGCCTGCTTCTCATGGCCCTCACGGATGTAGGCATAGGGCACCTCGCGGAAGCGCAGTGGTGTGGCACTCTCCCACACGCGGAACGCCTTGCGAATGGCCTCGTATGTGGCATACTCGCCCACCTTGGGGGTGTAATTCTGGATGCTGAGGTCCAGCCACGTGGGGAGAGGATGGGGTGTGTTAGGATAAAGAGGGGCAACATTCTCCTTCCCTGCACTCTCCCAGGTCTGACTGTGCTGCCCAGCCACCTCTGCCTGACCCAACTCTTCCTGCTACCTCATGCACAACGCCTCTGTCTCAAGAACAAGGGATCCTCAGGCTTTGGCTCTCTGGCACTGGGGTGCACCCTTGATGGCTACACCTCTCTCGAGGATGAGAGCCATTTTCCTCCCCACTCCCACGGATGCTTCCCAGGAACTGAGGGCAGTGGGGCAGGGGGTCTCTGAGTCCCTGCATAAGCACAATGGGTAGGAAATAATAACCAGATGTGAGAAAGATTGCTTGCCTGTTGGACTCACCAGAAAGTGATTTCATTATGTTGCCATTTGAGACCCTGGATGGCGTAGCGCTTCCTTCGAACATTGGCCTTGATCTCAGCCCCAAACTTGTCTGGAACACCACATCGGGGGCGCCTCATGGCCCTGGAGTGGGTTTGGGTGTGAGGATTGGGATCAGTGCAGTGTATGAAAGAGAAAGGTCTCCACGATCAGTGTTTGGTAAGACTTGCTGTGTGTCAATGTGGGGAAAGGCCAAGGTTATGAGGTCAGGGTGAATATGAGAGGGTCAGGATCAGCACGTGGGGATGAGATATGGGGGGGTGGGGTGCACAAGCCAGGCATTCAGGTAGGAACATCTCTGGCACTGGCATTGTCAGTGGATGCTAGGCAGAACTCCTGCCAGGGTCTAGCACTTACTTCATGGTGTCTGCATCAGCTTTGCCTGTTACTTGCAAGCCGTAAAACTTCTGCATGGCAGCGATGGCCGCTGAGAGTGACTGGGGTGAGCGCTGTGTGTGGGTACGTAGGTCCCCGGGAGGCAGGTAGCCATATTGCTGTAGCCAGGCCTGTAGGGAAAGGGGTATGGCTTAGAGTGTCCCCACCTGGCCCATGGGGTGCCTCTACCTCCCTGACAATGCCCAGCATACAGCCTTGGCTTGGTAAGGAAAGGGCAGTGGGTTCCCAGCTTGGCTCCGGCAGCAGGTCTGGAGGAACTCCCAGGCTAGACCTGATCTGTGGCCCAGGCCCCAGTAGGGCTTGTCCCCTCGGGGCTATGGGCCCAAACAGGCTTTTGGCTATAGCTCTCTTGAAAATGAGAGAGAGCCCTGGTGGTTTAATGGGGTTCTGAGATGTCTTCTCAGAGCTGTGATTCCTTCTAGCACTTTTCTCCCCCATGTCAGTGTTCTTGCAAATATAGCATGTTCCACATAGCCCACGATGTGTGGGGAGGGGTGCTGACAGGCTGAGTGAGCTCTACTATTGGGCTTGACCTGAGGCCCTCCTGGGATGAGAGTGCCATGTCCCCAGGACCCTCACAGCTGAGATCTTTTTAGAAAGGAGGGCAGAAAAAAGAGCTAGAGCTAAGGCTGGCTGCTACAAGGGGAAACTAGGAACTTGGGATGTGGTAAGAGGTGTGATCCAGCTGAAGCCAGGATCCTGCCGCTGTCCTTATCCAAGCAGCGTCTGACCTATGGCTTGGAACCTGAAGGCCTATTTAAGATTCTCAGCAGAGGCCGGGCGCGGTGGCTCACGCCTGTAATCCCAGCACTTTGGGAGGCCGAGGCAGGCTGATCACGAGGTCAGGAGATCGAGACCATCCTGGCTAACACGGTGAAACCCTGTCTCTACTAAAAATACAAAAAATATTAGCCGGGCACGGTGGCGGGCGCTTGTAGTCCCAGCTACAGCTACTCGGGAGGCTGAGGCAGAAGAATGGTGTGAACCCAGGAGGCGGAGCTTGCAGCGAGCTGAGATTGCGCCACTGCACTCCAGCCTGGGAGACAAAGCAAGACTCCCTCTCAAAAAAAAAAAAAAAGATTCTCAACAGAGGAAGTGGGAGATAGGGGTGGAGGAGGAGACTTGGTAACTATTTTATTTCAGGTATGTTGTGAATTGGTCATAATATAAAGGCTGGCATATTGCCTTAAATTAAATTAATGTTAGGTTTTTGGTGTTTGATTAAAAGGTACACACACTGCAAAGCCCTGTTGAGGAGAAAGTCAGCCTTTATTGTAAGAACAATGGAGTATTTTCTTAAAGCCTCAAAGTAAAACAAGCCAGGCTGGGCGTGGTGGCTGACGCCTGTAATCCCAACAGTTTGGGAGGCCAAGGCGGGCAGATCACCTGAGGTCAGGAGTTCGAGACCAGCCTAGCCAACAGGGTGAAACCCTGTCTCTACTAAAAATACAAAAATTAGCTGCACGTGGTGGTGGGCACCTGTAATCCCAGCTACTCGGGAAGCTGTGGTAGGAGAATTGCTGAACCTGGGAGGCCAAGGTTGCAGTTAGCCAAGATCGCGCCACTGCACTCAGCCTGGGTGACAGAGCGAGACTCTGTCTCAAAAAAAAAAAAAAAAAAAAAGTAAAACAAGCCAAGTTATATATGAAATATGAAGATGCTTGGATTCTTTTATGGGGAGAAGACACCACCCAGATAGCTCTAGTCCCTGCTCCAGCTTTGCTTTCTTAGGGAGTTCAGGAAGGGGCTGTAGGTTGCCCAGGATGGGACCTTGGAGGGGAGATGGGGGAGGCTGCTGTTGGGTGCTGCATCTCCTAGCCAAGGTCATCAGGATTGGATTGCCACATGGTCCTTCATCTCTGGGCTCAGGTCCTGGTGATGGGGCAGTAGTCTTGCATGGGGACTGGGGGTGACTCAAGAGCAGCTGACTGGGGACCTGAGCCCACAGGGGCAAGAATTGCAACATGGTTCTGGGAAGTGATCCCCCAAGGCTGATGCGAGCTAGAACCCGAGATGTAAACAACCCAGCCTTTTCCCAGCCAACAGTCTTGGCTAGAACAACCCTAGCACCACCTAGCTCTGAGGCTCTGAGAGCCCCTCCTCAGGGGTAGAGGAAGGAGTGACATTTAACCTTTGGTATACCAGAGGGAGCCAAGCAGTCCACACCAGTCAGGGGCTGCTCTCAGGGAGCTGCAGGCTTGCCCTGACCTGTTCTGGCTGATGCCACAGCCAGTGCCTGGGAAGGCCTGCTGTGGCCTGTGCCTAACTATGCAGGAAATGTCTTTTGCCCCTAGCCTACCTGTAGGATAAACACACCCCAGGCTTATGACCCTTGGTTGAGGAGCAGCTGCTTCAGGACTTGGGGGAGGATGGGACTGGTCTACTGACGCTGGAAGGCAGGAGGACTGAGGCCAGGCCCCCTCAACCCTCAGAGAGCAAAGCTGAGAGAATTCGCCTAGAGCAGAACGACAGAAGGAAGGGCAGCACAGAGATGGGGAGAATCCACATCCAGGAGCTCTGGGGGAAATCCCCTCTGGAGTCGTTCAAGAAGCTAGGCGGGTCTAAATATTCACACCCACAACCTCCACCCCATACCCTCGGGAGAAAAATGAAGGCTCAGTCAAATGAAGGACTTCCCTGGAGTCAAGAGAGCCTCAAGGCCTGGAAAGGAAGTGCCCCCATCCCTCTCCTCCCCCCAGGCCTAGGCAAGTTTCTCTCCTCACAGAGACTATGAGGTCGAAACCACAGAAGAGAGGACTCTTGTGTCTGTGGCTGGGTGGGAGGAAGGGCCCAGCGCCAGACAGGCCATGGGGAGGAGAGGGCTGTCCTGGAGCTGGTGCAGGACTCTGGAGGCCTGGTAGGAGGGACCCGCTGCATGAGGCCTGCACCACCCCAGCTTTCCCTCCACATTGGCCTGGAGAAAAAAGCAACTATGTTGGGTCAAAGAACTCAGTTGGCTGGCTTTGTCTTTGCGAATGAGAGAGATGCAAGGTATCTCCTAGGAGAAAGTCAACGGAACACCTCCCACCTTGGCTTAGGGGTCCAGGGGAGGGTGGGGGGACCTCCAGCTCTGCAGTAGGCCCTGGATCCTAGCCTCTGGGGCTGCTCCTCCCTCCCTTCCAGGGCCCAGAAGCAAATGGTGGTTCTGGCACTGGGACCGCCCATGACCCAATTAAAACGGAGCCAGGGCAGCCGCCCCTCCCCTGGGGGACCCAGCAAAGCAGGGGAGGGAAAAAAGGCAGGGCAGTGAAGTTGGCGGTCGGCAGCTCCCCAGATGCTCAGGCTCGTTTTGTTAGGGGCGCTCCCTTTCAGGTCTCAGAGGAGGAGTCTAGGCCTGGGAAGAGGACGACTCCTCCCGGACAGTCAGGCTCAGCCTCCAGCACCAGGGCAGGTTTTACTCTCCCTGGTCTCTGAGCACTCCACGTTTCGTCTTCCACCCCCATTCCTGGGGCCATACTTTTCCAGTCGGCCCCAGACCCTTTCAGGGACGGAGAGAGAAGACAGTATTCTTTCCAAAGAGTTTTCTCCGGGGTGGGACCAGGGCGGAGAAGCCAAACCCAGATCCCATCCCCCTTCTAGGGCCCTTCCTGGCCCCTCCCGACCGCACCCAGGCCCTTGCCAGGCTGAGTGGGTTGAGATGGCCCAAAATAAGAAGCTCATTAAATCCGTCTCCCACCTTCACCCCAAAATAAGAGAGAGAGAGGAAAAACCTCCTCAGACAACTCCCACGCAGCTTCCTCTGGGGCCCGGTGGGCCACCGTCTGGGCCGGGGTGGGGGTGGGGGGCGCCCGAGCCAGCCGCGACGTGAGGGCAGCCCGGACCAGACCCTCTCCCCATTCCCCAAGCGACGCCCCCAGGCTCCCTGCAATTAACACAGAAAAACTATTAACAACAAAAAGGGCCTGAAGGCGCCGACGCGGGTGGGGATAGGGGGAGGCAGCGACCCGGCCGATCGCCCGGCTCACAAGGAGAGCTTTGTGTGTACGGAAACGCGGCCAGCGCGCCGGCGCTGCGACCCTCGACGCCAGGGATGCGGGTAGGGACACAGCGGGGTCCTCTCGGGGAGACGGGGGCTGTGGCCCTGGACGCTCGGCCGTCCACCCTCGACCCCCACCTGGCCGCAGACGCGTCCGCTGAAGGCCTGGGCCACCCGGGGAGGCCGAAGCGCCCATCGGAGGGCGCGCCGGCGGGAGAGCGCTGGAGAGCTGGGAAGTCGAAGAAACAACAAACTCTCGCGCATGACGAGGAGCCGGGACAGCGCGGGGTTTGAGCGGAGTCCAAATGTTTATCAGGCGGTTCCAGAGCTGAGCGCAGAGCCCAAGGGAACTGGGGAAGGGGGAGTTCGCCCCAGTTGTAAAGTTCTTCCAAGGACTGGGAAAAAAGAAGGAATGGGAAGGAGAGTCGGCGGCGCAGGGGGTGGGGGCAGCTGGTTGGAAGCGGGCAAAAGTTGGATCGATCTGGAAGTTTGGAGACGAAGAGGAAAAAGAAAGGGAGGGGGAATCCTGCAGGCCTGAGCAGCGGAGATCCCAAAAGCCCTCCTCTCCGAATAGAGGCTGTCCCCTAGGAGACCCCCGGGCTCGCCTCCCGGCGGGCGCGACTCCGGGAAGGGCCGGGGAGCTCACTTACTTCGGGGCTGAAGCTGCTGCTTTGGGCCGAGCCGAGGCAGGCGAGCGCGGTGCCGAGCGTGAGCAAGGGGAGCAGGAGACAACGGGAGGGTCTTGGGGCGGGAGACATGGTCCGAGACCACCGGGTCAGCCGGGCAGTGTGGGCTCCGCGGCCGGGCCCACGCCCTGGGGTCGCACCGCCACTCCCTCGGGGCGCCTTTGTCTTCGGTAGGCACTGAACTTGAATTCCTAGACCGCTGTCGGCTTGGAGTTAAAGGGATTGTTCCTCAAAGTGCCTGTTTGCTCTTCTCCTCTTTTCCGGTTTTTGATCTTTCTTCTGCTTAGTCGGCGAACTGGGGTCTGGATCCCTCTCTCGCTCTCTCCTCTGGTCCCTCCCTTCTCCCACAGCCTCTCCTCCGTCCCCGCCCCAGTGCCCTCCTTTCCTGGTTGGGGACGTGGTTGTTTTAGCCTGAATCCAATTACAACCAAGAACTGGAAGGAAAAAAAAAAAAAAAACCACCTCTAAGTTGCCTTTTTGTGGTGCAGGCTGCCATCTGCAGGGGTTGAGGCCGCGATGGACAGCAGGGGGCTGTAGGGGGATCCAGGGGACGGGATGTGGGAGACTTTGTCCCTATAAACATATTCTGAGTGGCTTGATTCCTCTGGTATTCAGCATTTGTCTCACCTCAGGGTGGGAATTATTGGGGGCTATGTGGCTAGGGGCAACGAGGAGCTCAGAGTGTGGGATGGTGGTGGGGTCTTCTTCCATGCCCATGAGACCTGCAGAGGGAGAAGGGGCCAGTTTACTAATAGGGGGTTATCTTCTGGGCCCTGTAGACAACTGTCTATGTCCCTCCCTCTGCTGCTAAAAAATCCAAACTATAACCCAACTACCAACAACAAACCCCACAACCATACTGGATCTGTGGCTCCAACCTTTGTAGAAAGACAAAGGTGATTCCTTTATTGTCATTTGTAATGTGGCTGCACCTTTAATTGGAACTCGCTGGGAGGAAAAGGGTACAAGGCAGTGGGATCTGGGGGAAAGCAAATCAAGTTGGGTGAAATTATTGTAAAAGAAGGGATTGGGAGTTGGGACTCTGGGGTTTAGTTCCACCTCTACACTGAAAAAGGAGCCAATTCTTAAAGAGTTATAATCTCCTTTAGGGACTTACTGGACTCAGAACAAAAGGTGGAGGTATGTAGGGAAGGGAGAGGGCAAGATAAAGCTGACCGTGAGAAAGGGAGACAGATGAGTTGGGAACTAGACAGGTCTGGAAAAGCAGCACAACAGAAGCAGGAAAAGCGTGGGAGACAGAAAACTAGACTATCAGCGAAATCTAAGATCCAAGAATTGCATTTGGTCAGTGAGAGAGGACGGAGGTAGTGCGAGGAGGAAGGGAGAAGAAAGCAAAGGAAGGAATAGAGGAGGGTGGACAGAAATTAGGTCAGGTAGGAAGCTCCAGAAATCCTAGGGATGCACTTCTGTGGCAGAAGAATAGAAGTCTAGTGCTCAGTATTGTAATGAAAACAAAGGTCTTTTGCCCTCAGATTCATGATCAATAAAATGAAAAGCTTTTCAGGTCCTGTGGAGTCTCCAGGTTTGTGGGAGGTATATGGTGTGTGTTATTAAACAGCTACCTACCCCACAGTGACTGAGGGCTGAGCCCTTATGTAGGGCTTTCCTACACAAGCTGGGGTTGGGAGGTACAGGCCCCTCTTCAACCAATCTCTGGAATGCAGTCAGAACCACGGAGACCTCAGAACCCCACTCTTGGCAGAACATGCAACACCCAGGTATGATTCTTCCCACATCAGCCTTCCCAGTGGGGGTAACCTCCTGGACCACGTATCTGAATCTTAGGAAGACTGACACCAGATGCTTGCCAAAAAAGGGACCTTGGCTAGAAAATCTTTTTCATGAAAACATTTATTAGATGCCAGCTGTACATGGCCTAAACTGTATATGAGCTGTTAAAGGCTTGACTGCCTGGCTAGAACTGGGAAAACTGCTGTCCCCTTTTCATGTTCACAGAACAGCTATTTCTCATAGTTGGGCTAGTCCTATGGCCTGCAAAGAGGTAAAAATTTTTTTTTTTTTTTGAGATGGAGTCTCGCCCTGTCGCCCAGGTTGGTGTGCAATGGTGCGACCTTGGCTCACTGCAACCTCTACCTCCCGAGTTTAAGCGATTCTCCTGCCTCAGCCTCCTGAGTAGCTGGGATTACAAGCGCACCCCCACCACGCCCGGCTAATTGTTTGTATCTTTAGTAGGGACAGGGTTTCACCATGTTGGCCAGGCTGGGTTGGCCAGGCTGGTCTCGAACTCCTGCTCTTGTGATCTGCCCGCCTCAGCCTCCCAAAGTGCTGATTACAGGCGTGAGCCACTGCACCCAGATAGGAGGTAAAAATTTTAAAGCAAGACTTAGCTGAACTGGAATGGAACCAGAGATGAGGGTACTAAGCCAAGCCTCCCAAGCAGTGATCTAACAGCTTGTTCTTGGTGTCCCAGCTCTTTTGCTCTGAAGACAGATGGGGAACGTGAAGGCTGTCTTCTGGCTGGATGAAGCATCTAGGTGATAGAAAAGAAATCCAGAGACAGGGTGAGGAAGGGAGGCAGGAGTTGCTTTTTATTGACTTGGAAGTGGGGTCTTCAGTGAAGCCCCTTTGGGTTTAAGAGCATTTTCCTGCTTCCTTTGTTCTTCCTGCAACTTCTGCTGCCTGAGCTGCCATGCTTGTAATCCAGCGTCCATTTCCTGTGACAGCAGTACAACTCGTCTCTGAAACAGACAGGAAAACAGTGTGGATAACATCTGGGACTTCAGCGCTATACTATATATCCTTCCACTTACAAATTCAGAGGTTTCATCTGGAAAATGACGCTGCTGACTCCCCAGTGGGAGCGAGTTCTGGCTTGGGAAGCAGAGGGAGACAGCAAAATGTGCAGCAGGATGTCTACTACTGGTTCCTGTCCTGGGAGTGCCCCACTCTCTTCCTCCCTTCTCACAGTGCTATTAAAACCTTTGGCTGGGGCCAGGCACGGTGGCCCACACGTGTAATCCCAGCACTTTGGGAGGCTGAGGCAGGCGGATCACCTGAGGTGGGGAGTTCAAGACCAATCTGACCAACATAGAAAAACCCTGTCTCTACTAAAAATACAAAGTTAGCTGGGCGTGGTGGCACACGTGTGTAATCCCAGCTACTCAGGAGGCTGAGGCTGGAGAATCGCTTGAACCCGGGAGTAGGTTGAGGTGAGCTGAGATAGCGCCATTGCACTCCAGCCTGGGCATCAAGAGCGAAACTCCGTCTCACAAAAAACAAAAACAAAAATGAAAAAACCTTTGGCTGTTATTAATAAAACCTCTGTATGAGGGGTACATGTTTGCTTAGCTGCAACACAGCTCAAGACAAATTATGATTTAAATGTTCTCCTTCCAGGTAGCCCTGGCTGTTGCTCTAGCCACTCACTGCAAACGTCTCCCTTTCAGCTTTTCTTCGAAGCTGGCCTTTCATTGGGGGAGCAGGGCGGCCATCTACAAGCAGAAGTGAGAGAAAAGGCAAGTGTTAGAGATGGTCTGCATCACCTTGTGCAAATACTGTGATAGGAAGAAGGGAAGAACCAATCTCTAGCTCCTCTCTTCCATTTCATATACACTGTAGCTTAATTATCCTAAAATATGTCCATCATCTTCAAGGGTGAGGTACGATAACCCAGAATAAGCTCCTAGACATATTACTACTCTATTTCATTTATTTATTATTTTTTGAGACAGTCTCGCTCCGTTGCCAGGTAGGAGTGCAGTGGTGCAATCTCAGCTCACTGCAACCTCTGCCTCCTGGGTTCAAGAGATTATCCTGCCTCAGACTCCAGAGTAGCTGGGACTACAAACACGTGCCACCACCATCCCTGGCTAATTTTTGTATTTTTAGTAGAGACGGGATTTCACCATGTTGGCCAGGATAGTCTCGATCTCTTGACTTCGTGATCCACCCGCCTCGGCCTCCCAAAGTGCTGGGATTACAAGCATGAGCCACCGTGCTCGGCCTTTTTTATTTTATTTTTTATTTTGAGACAGACTTTTGCTCTTGTTGCCCAGGCTGGAGTGCAATGGCATGATCTCAGCTCACCGCAACTTCTGCCTCCCAGGTTCAAGCGATTCTCCTGCCTCAGCCTCCCGAGTAGCTGGAACTGTAGGCGCATGGCCCTCAATACTATTACTTACTTTTTAAAACGTCCATGCTTTGTCCCAGTTAGACTTTAAGTTCTCTGGGTCAGGGACTGTGTGGCTAGCTTTTGCTATTCACAGTATAGTGTAGACAGATAAGCATGTTAATAAAAATCCATAAATATCTGCTGACTTGCTGAAAAGATGCAGTATCTGACCCAAGTAGTTTACTTTCCGCAAAGAAAGAAACAGAGTGAAAACTCTGCCCAAAAGTTTGAAGGCAAGACAGAGAAGAGGTGTTATTTACCAGGAAGGGGAACCAATATTGTGTATGCCACAGGCTTTACATTGGTTGTTTCATTTTATCCTTAAAAGAACCACATGAGATAGGTATTCTTTTACAGATATGGAAACTAAGATAAAATTAAGTAACTTGTCCAAGACCACAAACTTAGCGAGAAGGGAAGCCTAGATTAAGAATAAGGTCCACAGGCTGGGCGTGTTGGCTCATGCCTGTAATCCCAGCACTCTGGGAGGCTGAGGTGGATCACTTGAGCTAAGGAGTTCAAGACCAGCTTGGGCAACATAGCAAGAGCCTGTCTCTACTAAAAGTTAAAAAAAAAAAATTAGCTAGGAATGGTGGTGTGTGCCTGTGGTCCCACCTACTTGGGGGGCTGAGGTGGGAGGACTACTTGAGCCCAGGAGATCAAGGCTGCAGTGAGCGATGATCATGCCACTGCACTTCAGCCTGGGTGACAGGGCAAGACACCATCTCAAAAAAAAAAAAAAAAAAGAAGCAGTCATATGTAATTCCAGAGTCTTTCCAATAGTCCATACTACTACAAGGAGATGCCAGGCTTCTTACAGTAAATAACAAGTAGAAAAAATCTTCACCATCTTCCTCAGTCACCAATTATCCAATTAAGCAGGATCATACTCCTAGAGAGCAACAATAGGGTATTAAATATTCAGATCTCTGTTGTCAAGGAGGACTGGCCTATGTACTAGTCCTGGCTTTGCTACTACCTAGCTGTATGATCATGTGCAATTCACTTCTGTAGGCCTCAAATTTCCTACTTGTACACTGGAGTCTCATAAGGAGAATGGGGAGTAGCTTCAACTTCTCTAAGGTCCTCCCTTCTAGGGCTAATATCTATTCTCCCTCCCTCTCTCTTTTGTAAGTAAAGGTAAAAGAATTTTCTGAAGGGAGCCTGCCATCCATAGTCTTCATCCTTCTACCCCTCTGAGACGTTTATTTCTCCAGCTTTTCAAAGAGCTCTCCCTGCATTTGGTATCAAATACTGAAAATTCACTAACCACAGAGAAAAGTGGTTCTTGGTTAAAAAAAAATGTCCCCCTTTGAAAAACGCAGAAGTCTTGTCACCCCCTTCCACCCTGGCGGCCCCAAGTCAGAATTATCTTCTGCTTATCTCCACAAGCCAAGATCCTGTTTAGCTTTACCTTCCTTAGTCGAAATGCAATCTACAAAATAAACAAGAGGGTTTCTTTCCCCAAATTCCGTTTTCCAAATAAAAAGTTAAACACTTTTACACGCCCCCACCTTGATACCCCCAGCTCCCCGTCCAGGGGCGTTCCCTCTGGGTGAAAATCTCCCCAGTGGAGTTAACTGCCAGATCAGCGCTTACCCGCATATGACCAGTCTGGGAGCTCTGTAAGGGGCCCGTAGCCGGAGGGGTTAGCAGCCAGTCCCTGCCTGTGTGGAGAAAAACAGATCTGTGAGGACCTAGCCCAGCTTCTGGTCCCCCAGGTCCCCTCATCCCAGCACTCACTGTAGTCGCCACTGGCCGCCCGCCCAAGCGGCTGCGCTGCAGTGCAGCCTCCGGACACCTGCTGGGAGAACAGAGCAGAGTTGGGGGAGAGGCCGCGCAGCCGGATCAGGGGTCCTGTGCCCGTCCCCAAAGGGCCCCCGAGTCCACGGTCCCTATCTATACCCACTCACTGAAGAGAACAGTCCCTAAAGCAGCCATGCTGAGCAGGAGTAGCCGGGGTAGCCGGAAGTAGGCGTGGCCTCGGTGGCCACGCGCGACGCTATCGGGGAAGCAGGAAGTCGCCATCTTGAATCTGGGTTTTCAATCACGGGCTCCGCCATCTTGGGTCATCGTACGGAAGGAGAGACAAAACTGCGGTCCAGGTTTTTGAGGTGAAAACGAATTGTCGTTCAGCGCAAGCATTCTCAGTGGAAGTCGTGTCCTGCCAGATTAAGCCGTTCTGAACAGTTCCCACAACCTCCCTACAGCGGTCTCTAGTTCATTGAAATTGATATTAATAGTAACTTTGATCTCAGGAGTAACATCCACGTCATTCTACAGATCCTCGCATCACTGTAACACAGTTTTCCTAGACTAAGAAAAGTAATCAAATCTAGAGTTAATCGGAAATTGGGCCAGCCTGGGCAACATGGCGAAACTCCCTCTCTACAAAAAAATGAAAAATTAGCTGGGTGTGGTGGCGCATGCCTGTGGTCCCAGCTACTTGGGAGGCTGAGGTGGGAGGATGGCTTGAGCCTGGGAGGCCGAAGGCTGCAGTAAGCAGAGATCATGCCACTGCACTCCAGTCTGGGTAACAGAGCGAGACCTTGTCTCAAAAAAAATTCCGTATGATAAGTGCTGTATTAGGCGTAGATTTTATGGAGAACAAAACCAGACATCAATATCCTGATAGAGCTCTCGGTATAAAACAAACAAGACAGGCCAGGTGCAGTGGCTCACACTTATAATCCCAGCACTTTGGGAGGCTGAGGCTGGCGGATCACCTGAGGTTGGGAGTTCGAGACCAGCCTGACCAACATGGAGAAACCCTGTCTCTACTAAAAATACAAAATTAGCCAGGCGTGGTGGCACATGCCTGTAATCCCAGCTACTCGGGAGGCTGAGGCAGGAGAATTGCTTGAACCCGGGAGGCAGAGGTTGTGGTGATCCGAGATTGCGCCATTGTACTCCAGCCTGGGCAAGAAGAGTGAAACTCCATCTCAAAAAAAAAAAAAAAAAAAAAGAGACAATCAAATGATGACATACATGAATATTGTCATTGAGTGCTGGGAAAGGAAATACATGTTGTTTGTGAGTTTATAGTGTGAACTTGATCTACACTAGACCATCAAAGATGACTTTCCTGAGAAAGGGGTATTGTATTGGAGCTAAGATGTGACATTCCATTTTTATAAGTGCTACCACCACACATTGCTTAATATTATCCTTGCAACAACCCTGTGAGGTAGGTACTAGAAAGTGGCAAACCCTGATTGGCGACTCCCCTCCTTTTATCACTGTCTTGGAGAAGTCATTTATCCTTCATTTTTTAATTTTAAAATTTTAAAAATTCTTAATACGTTACATTTGTGAAAACGATCTAAAAGTGATAGTGTGAGTGAAAGTGCTTTATAAATCCTGAAACTCCTACAAAAGAGCCCATTAACTGTCTGCCAGGTGTGAAGGGAAAATATCTTGGTCCTCTTCAAGCTGAGAACCTGGGAACCACTCAGGGCAAACCTGCCTCCAATTCTATTCAAAGTCATCTGTCTACTCACAGAGACAGATGCATATTCTGACTACCTCTTGTGGAAAGACTTGTCAGAAACTCAAAATAATGCAACCATCTGTCTCTCACCTACATGTGACCTGGGGGCCCCCAGTGAGGGGGCCTTGCTTTGAGCTGTCTCTGCCTTTCTGGACAGAACTAATGCGACTTCTTACATTTTCATGTCTCCCTAAAATGTATAAAGCCAAGCTGTGCCCGGACCACCTTGGGCACATGTCTTCAGGACTTCCTGAGACTGTGTCACAGGCACATCCCCAACCTTGGCAAAACAAACTTTTTAAATTAACTGAGACCTGTCTCAAATTTTGGGGGTTCACATTTTGGTAAGCACAGAGGAATTCTGAGTGGAGATGCCCTTGATCTTAAAAAAAAAATCTCCTATTGGCTGGGCGTGGTGGCTCATGCCTGTAATCACAGCACTTTGGGAGGACAAGGCGGGTGGATCACTTGAGGTCAGGAGTTTGAGACCAGCCTGGCCAACGTGGTGAAACCCCATCTCTACTGAAAATACAAAATTAGCCGGGCGTGGTGGCGTGCACTTTTAATCCCAACTACTCGGGTGGCTGAGGCAGGAGAATAACTTGAACCTAGGAGGCGGAGATTGCAGTGAGCCAAGATCGTGCCACTGCCCTCCAGTCTGGGCAACAGAGCGAGACTCCGTCTCAAAAAAATAAAAGAAATCTCCTATCGGTGCTTGGTACCAGCGTGAGCTAACTTTATGGCTCAAACAAGTAGGACAATTTGCTGAGGTCTGAGAGCATCCCCTCCAGAGAATCCCTGATCTTCCAAAATTTGGTCAAGATCTAAAGTTTATTTTGTACAACTGCTTTTTTTTTTTTTTTTTTTTTTTGGAGTTTTACTTGCTTCCTACATTTTCCTGCTTCCATGAGTTTGAACTCACTTCCAATAGGGAAGATGAGTTTTTTTTTTTTTTTTCCTGCTTCTGGGCTGGTAGAGAACAGTCTACAGCCTGAGACCCATCACTAGGTAAGAAACTGGTTTGGGATTTTGTCTTGCAAATTCCTTTTAAACGACTAAAGTTAGCATTTAACAGCCAGCAGGTGTTAATTTCTGCTTACACTTAGAGCACTCAGAAATTGTATAATTAGTGTGATCATCGTTAGTTTAGTAGCATTTTGTCATAGCTGAAATATGGTAATGAGATTTAAATATATATTTTTTTCTTTTGTTAAGGAGCTCAATAGTTAAAAGTCAGCTTAATTAAAAGGCTAATATCCAAGATGTGTGTGTCTATGGATACATGTGTGCATGTTTGTATTTAAAAGGCCCTCATTAGGCCGGGCGCGGTGGCTCACGCTTGTAATCCCAGCACTTTGGGAGGCCGAGGCGGGTGGATCACGAGGTCAGGAGTTTGAAACCCGCCTGGCCAACATCGTCAAACCCCCTCTAAACCCCAAACTAAAAATTCAAAATTAGCTGGGTGTGGTGGTGCATGTCTGTAATCCCAGCTACTTGGGAGGCTGAGGCAGGACAATAACTTGAACCCCGGAGGCAAAGGTTGTGGTGAGCCGAGATCGCGCCATTGCACACAAGAGTGAAACTCCATCACACACACACACACACACACACACACACACACACACACACACACACACACACACACACACACACACACAGAAAAGATGAGAAACTGGCCAGGTACTGCGGCTCATGGCCTGTAATCCCAGCACTTTGGGAGGCTGAGGTTGGAGGATCACTTGAGCCCAGGAGTTTGAGACTAGCCTGGGCAACACAGTCAGACCTTGCCTCTACTAAAATTTAATTTGTGTGTGTGTGTGTGTTTTGCCAGGCATAGTGGCATGCACCTGTGGTCCTAGCTACTTGGGATGTTGAGGTCAGTGAGGTGAGAGGATTGCTTGAGCCTAGGAGTTTGAGGTCATCCTGGACAGTATGGTGAGACCCTGTCTCTACAAAAAATACAAAAAATTGGCTGGGCGGTGTGGCTCATGCCTGTAATCCCAGCACTTTGGGAGGCTGAGGCAGGTGGATAACCTAGGTCAGGATTCGAGACCAGCCTGGCCAACATGGCGAAACCCTGTCTCTACTAAAAATACAAAAATTAGCTGGGTGTGGTGGCATGTGCCTGTAATCCCAGCTACTTGGGAGGCTGAGGCAGGAGAATCACTTGAACGTGGGAGGTGGAGGTTGCAATAAGCCGAGATCGCGCTATTGCACTCCAGCCTGTACAACAAGAGTGAAACTCCATCTTGGAAAAACAAAAAACAAAAAGCAAAACAAAAAATTAGCCAGGTATGGTGGCGTGTGCCTGTAGTCCCAGCTATGTGGGAGGCTGAGGTGGGAGGATCACCTGAGCCTGGGGAGGTCAATGCTGCAGTGAGTTGTAATCACACCACTGTCCTCTAGCCTAGGTGACAGAGCAAGATACTGTCACAAACAAACAAAAAAACACATCTGGGGTGGAGTGGGGCATATGCATTTAGGTGAACAAATAATGTGTATAATATGAACACGGCATGCAAAAGTGGACAAGTACAATTATTTAACAGATGTGGGAGTCAAGGAGCCAGAGCCAGAGGACTTTGGGAGCAGGATGGGAAGTGTCATTGGAACTAGGAAATCTGGGAAGAGAAGGGTCTTTAGAAGCGCCATGGCTCATGCCTGTAATCCTAGCACTTTGGGAGGCCGAGGAAGGTGGATCATAAGGTCAGGAGTTCAAGACCAGCCTGGCCAATATGGTGAAACCTCATCTCTACTAAAAATACAAAACTGGTCAGGTGCGGTGGTGGACACCTGTAGTCCCAGCTACTCGGGAGGCTGAGGCAGGAGAATCACTTGAACCCAGGAGGCAGAGGTTGCAGTGAGCCAAGATTGTGCCACTGCACTCCATCCTGGGCCACAGAGTGAGGCTCCGTCTCAAAAAAAAAAAAAAAGAAGAAGAAGAAGGAAGACAAGTTCAGCCCATATATATATATATATATATATTTTTTTTTTTTGTAGAGATGGGGTCTTGCTATGTTTCCTAGGCTGGTCTTGAATTCCTAGGCTTCCTGTCTGGGCCTCCCTAAATTTAACCTTTGATGTGGTTAGTGTGATACAGCAGGGGGACAATCCATGGGTTGTAAATACCAGAAAAGGGCTCCTCACCCAAACAGCTACCTCTCTTCTCAGCCTCCCTGGACACAGGGATAGATAGATAGAGAGAGAGAGACAGACAGAACCCCAGAGCGCTGACAACTAACATCATCAGCATTCTCAGGGACCTCATGGAACTCTGTTGGAGGGAGGGGTCTGGCACCTGGACAGCACTCCTCTATGACTTCATCTGCCTCAGAAGCCACAGGAAAGCAGCTTCGTCATCCTAAACTGAATGTCTTTTAACCTCTGGACTTCAACTGGCAAAGACTGGAGTTAAGAATAATGTGAAGCATCAGGCATCTGTGCTTCATGTGTTTCCTCTCTTAAACTGCTTTGCTTTTCAAGGGCATCATGCCCTGTATTTGGCTTTAACATTTTGTTATCCCAGCCTAGGCAGCACAGCAAGACTTTGTCTCTCTCTCTTTTTTTTCTTTTGAGACAGAGTCTCACTCCATCGCCCAGGCTAGAGTGCAGCTGCGTGATCGCGGCTCACTGCAACCCCCGCTTTCTGGGTTCAAACGATTCTCATGCCTCAGCCTCCCGAGTAGCTGGGATTACAGGCACATGCCACCATGCCCAGCTAATTTTTGTAGTTTTTAGAGACAGCCAAGACTCTGTTTCTTAAAGAAAAAACAAAACAAAAAAAACCCCAAAAAAACCCAAACCCCCCCCAAAACAAAACAAAACAAAACAAAACAAAACAAAACACAACAACAACAAAAAAAACCGGGCGCAGTGGCTCAGGCCTGTAATCTCCACACTTTGGGAGGCCAAGGCGGGCGGATCACGAGGTGAGGAGATTGAGACCATCCTGGCCAGTATGGTGAAACCGCGTCTCTACTAAAAATACGAAAATTAGCTGGGCTTGGTGGCGCGTGCCTGTAATCCCAGCTACTGGGGACGCTGAGGCAGGAGAATCCCTTGAACCAGGGCGTCGGAGGTTGCAGTGAGCCGAGATGGTGCCATTGCACTCCAACCTGGCGACAGAGCGAGACTGCATCTAAAAAAAAAAAAAAAAAAGCTGGGTACCCACCTGTAGGCACCCACCACCAAGTCCCAGTTACTTGGGAGGCTGAAGCTGGAGGATTGCTTTAGCCCAGAAGGTCAAGGGTGTGGTGAGCTCATGTTTTATCTAATATGTTTATCCAAATAGCCTCCTTCTGTTCTGTAAGTTTGTATTTATACAGTTACTTTTTTTTTTTTTTTTTTTTTGAGACAGAGTCTCGCTCTGTCGCCCAGGCTGGAGTGCAGTGGCGCGATCTTGGCTCACTGCAAGCTCCGCCTCCCGGGTTCACGCCATTCTCCTCCCTCAGCCTCCAGAGTAGCTGGGACTACAGGCGCCTGCCACCACGCCCGGCTAATTTTTTTTTGTATTTTTAGTAGAGACGGGGTTTCACCGTGTTAGCCAGGATGGTCTTGATCTCCTGACCTCATGATCCGCCCGCCTTGGCGTCCCGAAGTGCTGGGATTACAGGCGTGAGCCGCCGCGCCCGGCCCCTACAGTTACTTTTGTACAAGTGCTTTGCTCTGGGAAATTAGGTGCCTTGTAATCGTTGTGATTGATAATGACATTGGAGAAGGAACATAAGACGAAGGAAGCTGACTCTGGGTAGGCAATTCTACTTCATTTTGCAATCTCTTTTCCTTTTTGCATGCCTGTGAGAACATTCTAAGATTGAAGAAGTTGTGGAGAGAAGAGTGAACTGTTTGGGAATTCTTTCATTATCTCCCTTTTTAGGACAGTACAAAGAACAAATCACTGTCACCTCATGCAAGAAATGTGAGAACTGTGGCTACAAATTACTCAATACACTACTTTGCATATTATTTCCTTACTATTTACATAATTTATTGCGACATATTCTGCTTCTTTTCCCAGAGCTGTCAAATCTCTGCTATATCAGTACTGGCTAAATTAGGTGTTAAATGATTGAGCTTCAAGATGGGCAAATCATGACTTCGGACTACATTCCTCCTTGCCTGGCGGCTGGGAAACTCCGTAAGCTCTGTGTGTTTCTATCAGACTGGTCTTGAAGGCGGTGGCTTTCTGTGGATCTCCGCAGAGCGCCAACGTTGGCTTAAAAAAACCCCAAAGCTAGATTGTCCAAAAGGTATATAAAAGGTAGTTATATTATTTACAAGCCATCTTTTAGCCTTAAAACGTGATGAAGCATTTCCAGTTCCCTTTTCTTGAACTAATTCAGCAACTCCCTTTTTTGTTAGGTCCGCGCTGCTGCTAAGACCTCAGATGAAAGATGCTCCGGGGACTCCGGTAACCTGGGCCCCCTCGGCCCGGACATTTTTGATTAAGCGCTGCCTCCTGGCGGCGGCTTTGCTGCCCGACGCCTTCCCAGCTTAGTGGAGCCCACTTTCTTTGGTTTGGAATCTGGAAGCTGATGCAACAGCTACCCCGAGGGGGCGGGGAGTCGGGAACCCGGGGTGGAAGAGACGGCCTTCGGGAGACCCCTCCTCCGGCTCCGAGGAGGCACATTCCTCGCCCCGCCTCCCGCCCCCGCCCCCCCAACAAGGGGCTTCCCGTCTGGGGGCACTACCGAGATTCAGCCAAGCATCTCGGGGCCGGAGGCAGTTGTGGTCAGGGGTTGGGGCGCTCGCCCAGACCCCTGTCTGGCCGCCAGCTTATGCAGGGTTGGGAGGGAGGGAAGAGGAAGCTGAGCGTTCATGGGGTGGAGGACCAGTCTCTAAGGGTATCCGCGGTCATTTTCATTTCCCCGCAGCAATCCAGCTGTGCGGGAGCGAGGAGCGGACAGGGAGCGGTTTGCGAGGTCTCGGTGCTTGGACCTTTGCACGCCCTTCGCCTACACCCACCACAACCCCCTCTTCTAGCGCTTCCTAGAGTCGGGGGAAGGGCGGGAGCTGCTTGGCCAGGTGGAGGGAGCGGAAGGGACGCCTGTTGGGGTGAGGTCCTGGTACCCCAAGGCAGAGCTCGGGTGGGCCCCCACAGCCAGACCTGGGCGTCGGGGCCACCCTGTTCTTCAGAGGGGTAATGAAGGCGGACGGTGGCTGGGTCCGAGCTTGGGAAGGCGTTGTTCTAGGGCCGCAGACTGGGGGCCCAAAGGAAGGAGGGAAATAAAAGGGAGACAAACGGCAGGGAGGGGCCCGGAGAAAGCGAGGGTGGTTGGGGGGTGGGGATGGGAGAAAGGGACAAAGGTGAGTGAGGCCAGCAGGTTGGGCGGGGGCGGAGAGGGGGATGGGAACGACCAAGGGATAGGCCAGCGAGGATCGCGGGCTAGGGGAGAGCTTTTCAGGGGTAGAGCAGCGGGCCGGCGCATGGTGGGGAGTTGAGTGTATGCTTCGAAGTCCGCTGTAGAGCCCACTTGCATATGTGTGAACCTGAGCGTTCGCCTCCCCTCGGCCTTTTCCTCCCCTGCCCTTCACCCTTTCGCGGCCGTAGCACTTAGCTCTCGCCATCTCCACGCCGCACCCAGACCGGTCACCTGAGCTTGGGTGTGAGGTAGAGCAGACAAGAATTTCCTGGATCCAGGGAAAGAGTGTTAGATGATAGGCTTTTTGTTTTGCTTTGCTTTTCCCATTAATGAAACAAAAGTCCGTTTCAAATCATTCTAGGCCTCCCAGTAAAACTGTGAAAGCCATACTTTCTTCTTTGCCTTTAACGCATTACTGTCAAAAAGAGTACCTCCGGGTACTCCTTGCTTAGGAGCCAGAGCGGCAGCCAAACAGGAGGGCCTGGAGAGCAAATTCAAGGACATGCGCAGGAGCCTAGCCACCTGGGAAATCAAATAGATAACATAGTTCATTCATTCATTTATTAACCCAGCAAACAT
This sequence comes from Gorilla gorilla gorilla, assembly GCF_029281585.2. Classification (NCBI taxonomy): domain Eukaryota; kingdom Metazoa; phylum Chordata; class Mammalia; order Primates; family Hominidae; genus Gorilla; species Gorilla gorilla. The sequence goes on from NC_073239.2 coordinate 33,824,516, forward strand.
TTATTAACTGTCTATGTGAGCCCTGCACTGCGGGGATACAGTAGTGAACAAAGCTCTCGTGACGCTTACATTCTAGTGGGGGTGGTGACAGCAAACAAATGACACCGGGAATGGACAATATCACTGGGAAGCATGTTCCAGGCAGGGAGAACAGGAATTGCAAAAGCTGTGAGGCGGGAGCATGCTTGCTGTGCGGCCACCGCAGGGAAGCCAGTGAAGCTGGAGTGGAGTGAGGAAGACAGCAGGGAGGCCCATGCAGACAAGGACAGCTTCTCTCTTTCTAGGACCTCCCTTACAACTTGGACCCGACCCCAGAGTGCAATTAAGGGGCCGGCAAGTTGGGTAGCAGGCTGAGAGTCTCTAAAGGACACTAAAATATCTTTGGAATAATTCAGGTATTTGGTGCCAGTGTACTATGATTTCTGTGTCTTGGTGAAATATGAGTTGGCTTTCATCCAGTGACATAGACTTATTGACAACTCCTTACCTGGACTGCTTGTGTCTGGAGTAATTTTCCAACAGACAGGTGCAAATTGCAGGGTGTAGCCCTGGGGCCAGCCAGCTGACAGTTGCTTAAAGGCATTAGTCACAGTTGTAATTCCAAAAATTCCTGATGCATTGTGAAGTGCTGCTCCCTGAGGGCAAGAGATTTATACTATTATCTACATTTTAAGTGGTTTACTATGCTCACCAAGAAGATGTTTGCTTCAGAAGATTGCATGTGATGAAGATATGTAATAATTTCTTTTTTCTTTTTTTCTTTTTGGACTGGAGTGCTCACTGCAACCTCCGCCTCCCGGGTTCAAGTGATTCTCCTGCCTCAGCCTCCCAAGTAGCTGGGATTACAGGCACCCGCCACCACGCCTGGCTAATTTTTGTAAATTTAGTAGAGACGGGGTTTCACGATGTTGGCCAGACTGGTCTCGAACTCCTGACCTTGTGATCTGCCCGCCTCGGCCTCCCAAAGTGCTGGGATTACAGGCATGAGCCACCGCGCCCGGCTGATGTGTAATAATTTCTAATTTTGAATATAAAGAGGCTTACACAATTTGTATTCCAGGAAAATTGATATTTCCCCCACCTCTGCTAAGTAAACATTCGACAGATGTTTAAATAAAACTGGTTCGAAGGGATGCCAACTCATTAGTCTGCCCAGGGTGCCATGGCCCAGTTGGCTCTTACCTGGCGACATACATCGATATCACCTGAACCAATTAGAGATCTCAGCTGTGAGTGAGCTTGCTTGGTGTCTAAATGTGTGCTTGGCTGTCCCCCTATAAGTGGTCTTCCTTGGCTTGTATTACCTCCCCTTGGCTTGCTTTAGGGGCTGAAATGGCACTGACACTCTTGAGATGGGACTGCAGAGTTTCCTTCCCCTAACCATGGGATCGTATCCCCTCTGCAGGACTAAGGATAGTACATGAGTGGGAGATGAGTAGGAAATGGGATGAGTGGAGTTGCAAGAGGCATCAGAGGTCACTGTCAATGGAGGGGAAAGCTTAAGTGCTCAGTAAATGTAGGGCAACAAGGAAGGGGGGGCTGGGGCTGAGGTAGGGAGGAGAAGGAGCTGAGACTCAGGTATTTGGTGCCAGTGTAGTAGAGAAGCTGCCTGGAGGCGGGCAGGCACTGAGGTCCTCTGGGTCTGACCAGGCAGTCCCAGCTCCAGCCCGTCCCCTGGCCCCTCCCCGCTGCCGGCCAGAGTCACACATGTGTTTTCCTGTTTTCCGTTTCAGTCCCCGTTACCCTCTGCTTTTTCTGCTCCTCAGAGTCAACAGCTGCTGCAGCGTGAGCGATACCCTTGGTTCTCCTAACTAGCACCTTCCCCTCTCCCCTGATTCAGCTGGTAGCCCCTCCTCCCCGCACCTGCCCAAAGGTCACTGGACAGGTAAGAGGTGGGAGAGGAGGGACAATGGGCGAGAGGGGAAGTGCAGGAGGAGGATGGAGTCCTAAAAATTGGCTGATTGGAGACCCAAGAGCCTCCTGTTTCTTGATCCCAGCCCTGTCCCTCCCTGGGCTGAACCTTCTGCCCAGAGACTTCAGCCCTTCCTTAATGGAAGCCCTGGCCACAGGAGTAAACAATTTCTTTTTTGTTTCACTTTTTTTTTTTTTTTTTTTTAAAGAGACTGTCTTAGCCACAGTGGAATATAGAAAAACAAACAGAGAACTGGGGAGGGAGGAGCTGAGCTTCTAGCTTGGAGTGATGGGGAAATCTAGCCATACCAGAGTGTATCTGTTTTCTGTTTCTGTTGTTAGGGGAGGCAGCACAGACTGATTGGAGCCAGGAAGGCAGGACATGGGGTCTCTGGGAGAGAAAGTGTGTTCTTACAGTAGTTCCCTGAGCTTGGCTGAGGAGCCAAGACCCCGAATTATGTGCTAGTTCCTGGAGAAATTGTGTTTTGGTGTTGTCATTCGAGGGTGAGGTTAGGGTGAGGGGCTCCATTGGCTGTCCTGCCCAGCACTGCATCCTGGAGGCCCTGCTGCCAGTTTCTGAATCAAATTTCTTCCACAGGCTGTAGGATGAGTGTGCTGTCCTGTAGTCTTCACTGGGTGTTCAGAGATGAATGCATCTCAGACAGGGAAAGGCAACAAGGGCTGCTGTTATCTTATGGGGTTTCTCATGTAAAACCTGGGGTGGGTCAGTCACGGTGGCTCACACCTTTAATCCCAGCACTTTGGGAGGCTGAGGTGGGAGGATCACGAGGTCAGGAGTTCGAGACCAGCCTGGACAACATGGTGAAACCCCATCTCTACTAAAAATACAAAAATTAGCTGGGTGCGGTGGCAGGCACCTGTAATCCCAGCTACTTGGGAGGCTGAGGCGGGAGAACCCGGGAGGCGGAGGTTGCAGTGAGCAGAGATTGTGCCACTGCACTCCAGCCTGGGGGACAAAGCAAAACTCCATCTCGGGGAAAAAAAACCCAAAAACCAAAAAAAAAAAAAAAAAAAAAACAAACCTGGGGTAGAAGAGCCCCTTTGGGAGAGCCTAGGGGTGTTGCTGGTCCCAGGCTGCCTGAATGGTGGGGCTGCCTGAATGGTGGAAGCATTACCCTAAGACCCAGGGTCTCAGGGAGAAATGTGAGCTGCCAAAGATGGTGCCTTCTTGTCCAGGGTGCCAGGTAGTGGTTGAGAAAAGAGGGGGTCTTCATGTTCTCAATGCATGGCAGCCTCCCTTGCCTAGTGCGCACGGGCAGACTGAAGTAGGTTAGAGTCCACTAGCACTTCCTGGTGCTACCACTAGGGCGTGCTGTTTGCTGGAGTGTGGGTTTTACCCCCAGCAGATTTCTGTCTCAAAATTCCACGGATTAGGACTTCACTTTTCAGATGCTACCAGTCAGGAATGAAACCCTGTACACTTCTCTCTCCATTCCCCCTCACAGTTTTCCCTTCCTTTGTCCGTCCTTCCTTCCTTTCTTTTACGTCATATTAGGACACATGCCCACCCCTTGGTGCCAGTGAATTTGGTCTTAAAAGGGCAGGCGTGATGATGTGTTTGTGTTTTTTTTTTTTTTGTTTGCTTTAGAAGTGGGCACCCTAGCAATAGCAGCACTGCCAAGAGGACTTGTAATCACCTCTTATCCCTACAAAGAATGAGAAAGGGGAGGGGCAGCCAGGAAGGAGATTAACAAACTTTGTTGGAGCCTTTCGTCTAGGCTATAGACTGAAGGATGACAGAGGCTTTCTTTCTTTTTAATCTAGTCTGCTTACATCTTCCCGTAGGCAATTCATGTAGATAATTCCTGTCCAAAAGCAAGGTCTAAGGTGGCACCGGTGGCTCATGCCTGTAATCTCATCACTTTGGGAGGCAGAAGCAGGTGGATCAGTTGAGGCCAGGAGTTCAAGACCAGCCTGGCCAACATGGCGAAACCTCGTCTCTACTAAAAATACAAAAATTAGGCTGGGCACAATGGCTCATGCCTGTACTCCTAGCACTTTGGGAGGCCGAGGTGGGCGGATTGCCTGAGTTTAGGAGTTTAAGACCATCCTGGTCAATATGGTGAAACCCCGACTCTACTAAAAACAAAAAAGATTAGCTGGGCGTGGTGGTGTGCACCTGTAATCCCAGCTACTCGGGAGGCTGAGGCAGGAGAATTGCTTGAACCCAGTAGGTGGAGGCTGCAGTGAGCCGAGATTGCACCACTGCACTCCAGCCTGGGCGACAGAGTAAGTGTCTGTCTCAAAATAAATAAAATAAAATAAAATAAAATAAAAATACCAAAATACACAAAAATTAGCCAGGTGTAATCCTAGTTACTCAGGAGGCTGATGCATGAGAATTGCTTGAACCAGGAGGTGGTGGAGGTTGCAGTGAGTCAAGATCGTGCCACTGCACTCCAGCCTGGGGGACAGAGTGAGACTCTGTCTCAAAAAAAAGAAAATAAATAAATAAAAAATAAAAAAAATAAAATAAAAGGAAGGCCTAGAGACTAAGGCAGGCCAGGGGGATGGGGAGATGGAGAGATAGTATACTTGTGTGATTAAGAGTATATGAGCTCTGGAGGTTCCATGAGATGATGTGCTTAAGTCCTTAGCAGTGTGTCTGGCCCAGTAAGTGCTCAGTAAGTGATAGCAATTATCATTACAGGAGCATTTTGGAGAAAAGGAGAGTCTCCTCCGGAAGGATTTCAGATCATTGTGAGCCTGTCTTGGGAGAAGCATGATCTCTGGGAAGGCTCACACCAGAATCCTCCTCCTAGATTAAATTAAAAGTTTAAAGAGCTAGAATGGGAGGATGTATGGTAGAGATGTCTCCCAGAGTATATTTAGATCTCTATTCTCTGGTTGTAGAATAACCAAAGAGGGTTAGAACAGATAGGAGAAGAAACAGACAGTTGGATTTCAGAATGGATAAGGGTCTATTTCTGTTGGTAAAAGAGACTCAGAATACCAGATTTAAAGTAAATAATAAAGATAGCATAAACTATGTGATTTCCAAAAAATGCTCAGCTTCCTCTGCCTGTTCTGGGCCTGTCTGTCCAACAGAATTCAGTGAAATCTGATTTCCTCATATTCTTTTTTAATTTTTTTTTTTGAGATGGAGTCTTGCTGTGTTGCCCAGGCTGTAGTGCAGTGGCCTAATGTCGGTTCACTGCAAGCTCCGCCTCCCGGGTTCATGCCATTCTCCTCATTCTCCTGCCTCAGCCTCCCAAATAGCTGGGACTACAGGTGCCGGCCACCACGCCCGGCTAATTTTTATTTTTTTGTGTTTTTAGTAGAGACGGGGTTTCACCGTATTAGCCAGGATGGTCTTGATCTCCTGACCTTGTGATCCGCCTGCCTCAGCCTCCCAAAGTGCTGGGATTACAGGCGTGAGCCACCGCATCTGGCCTGATTTCCTCATATTTTTTAGGAAAGTGGAGTCAACTTATATTTGAGGAAGGCGTTTATAGGAATTTATGCTTATCCCAGAGATCTTGGTATGTTTTGTCAAGAATGAAAAGGCACATGGGTCTGGTGGGGATGCGGTCAGATATTTGATCTCTTGACTGTGTTTCTTTTGAAGTAGTCTGAGGCTCAGACTCTGGGGCAGTGGCCCAGGCTTGGAGGCAACCCCCCAGTCTCTCTTTGCATGGGGAAGTGTGCAGAGTTCTCTTAGAACGCCCAGTCACATGGTGTAGAAACTGCTCTTACACTTCCTGTAATCTCAGCATGGGAACAAGCCTTTGTGTCACACTGTGCAACCTTCCTCCCTTTCTTAAATGCTTGGGGTGAGAGAGAAGAGAGGCTAGGGTGGGGCATGGAGGACACAGAGAGAGAGAGTGCTGTGTATTCCTTCCCCGCTACTGTCCTGTCCTCAGCTAACTTGCTCTGGGACAGCTTCCCCAGGGCTACAGATACTGCACCCAGCTGACTGTCCTTTCTTCTGGGCCCCTGGTCCCAGAGCAGAGCTGACAAAGGAGATTCCTGAGAGAGCACCTTCTTATCACAGAAAGTGCTGAGCCAAGAGCTCCTAGCTGCCCCTTTTGCAGATGTGAAGGGCCAGTGAACCTTGGACCCAGATGGTTGCTTAATACTCCTTTCCCCCTCCCTCACTCCTTCCTTTGCGGGCTGCCTCACCTCCTCCACCCTTCTTGCTTAAATCCATAGGCATTTGTCTGGCCTTCCCTTTTACTGCTGGCTGGGAAGGAGGAGCATCAGACCACAGATCCTGGAAGGCACTTCTCTCCCTGACTGCTGCTCACACTGCCGTGAGAACCTGCTTACATCCAGGACCAAGGAGTGAGTGTGCGTTCCACCGTCTTCTCATCTCCACTCACCTTGCTAACCCTCCTCTTTGCTGCTGTGCAGTGTCTAATCACTTCTTCTCCCGAGTGCCTCTCACCCTAACATCTCTCCATTGCTTGACTAGCCTCTCCCATTTTCCTCTCAGCTGTCTCCTGCTCGGTGTTTTCCAGCATGTGCTGCCTGGCTGCAGCTGTCTCCCTGCCTTGGCTCGGGGTGGTATCTCTCCAGCAGCAACTCTGGGGTAGGGAGTGGCCATCAGCTGCCTCCAATCATCTCTAGGTTTTATGGTACATTGGATCGCCCTTCTCTCATTCATACTTTTTTGGGTGATTCAACGATGCTGATATGAGGGATCTGATAGCAGGAGGCTTAGAATACCAGAGAATGGGAAAGGAAAAGCAAGGAAAAGATAATAGCTTGTCTTCTTTCAGGGTGAAGTGGGTCTACTTGGGTTTTGCCAGGGCTGAAGACTCCAGCTAAGGGTTAAGGGATGCTCTTTGGGCAGGAGGATGGTTGTGGGTTTCCAGCAGATTTCTGAAGCCTTTAGTTTTGGCAGACATAGAGTCCTTGGGGAAAAGAGCAGTGTCATGAGACGCTCCCACAGATTAGTTGCTGGTAAGGTCAGTTCCTAATGTTGTACCTCAGCACAGGTGATCCCTGAAGCTGAAATTGGAGGGAAGACGGGTTTTGGATAAGGCTGAAAACTCGGGGTCAAGCCATTATAGTTATTTTCTGGGAGCCGCCACACTGCCCCCATGCCTGTCTTGTATTATAGCAGGCTCAGAGAGAACCAACATTTAGTTTTTTGTTTTTGATTTTGTTTTTTTTTTGAGACAGAGTTTTGCTCTTGTTGGCCAGGCTGGAGTGCAATGGCCCAATCTTGGCTTACCGCAACCTCTGCCTCCCGGGCTCAAGTGATTCTCCTGCCTCAGCCTCCCAAGCAGCTGGGATTACAGGCATGTGCCACCACGCATGGCTAATTTTTGTATTTTTAGTAGAGACTGGGTTTCTAAATGTTGGTCAGGCTGGTCTCGAACTCCCGACTTTAGGTGATCTGCCCGCCTTGGCCTCCCAAAGTGCTGGGATTGCAGACGTGAGCCACAGCGCCCGGCCCAAGATTTAGTTCTCTATTTGGTGAGTCGGTTGGGCAGCAATATCCTAATGATGAGAGACAGATCCTTTCTCTCTGGCGAATGAGTGCCTTCTCTTAAAAATTCAAGTTGGAGGCTGGGCAAGGTGGCTCACACCTGTAATCCCAGCACTTTGGGAGGCCGAGGCGGGCGGATAACCTGAGGTTGGGAGTTTGAGACCAGCCTGACCAACATGGAGAAACCCCATCTCTACTAAAAATACAAAATTAGCTGGGTGTGGTGGTGCATGCCTGTAATCCCAGCTACTCGGGAGGCCGAGGCAGGAGAATCACTTGAACCCGGGAGGCGGAGGTTGCAGTGAGCTGAGATCGCGCCATTGCACTCCAGCCTGGGCAACAAGAGCAAAACTCCATCTCAAAAAAAAAAAAAAAAAAAAATTAGCCACGCGTGGTGGCAGGTGCCTGTAATCCCAGCTACTTGGGAGGCTGAGGCAAGAGAAGCGCTTGAACCCGGGAGGCTGAGGTTGCAGTGAGCCAAGCCGAGATTGCACCACTGCACTCCAGCCTGGGCTACAGAGAGAGACTCTGTCAATAAATAAATAAATACATAGATAGATAGATAGACAAATATTCAAGTTGGGGTTGTTTTGATGAGTGAGCTGGAGAAAAGGTTATTTGGAGGTCTCCGCAGTGGTTGGTGAGCTGCCCATATTACCCTGTGTTGGAGGCGGGTAGAGGTTCTATGTAATTGCCAACCACCTAATCTATAGCATCATCTTTCTTCCTTAAAGGGCAATGCCACGAAGCTGGTGAAGGGTTTCCACTCCTCCACCATGGTTGACAGCACTGAGTATGAAGTGGCCTCCCAGCCTGAGGTGGAAACCTCCCCTTTGGGTGATGGGGCCAGCCCAGGGCCGGAGCAGGTGAAGCTGAAGAAGGAGATCTCACTGCTTAACGGCGTGTGCCTGATTGTGGGGAACATGATTGGCTCGGGCATCTTTGTTTCCCCCAAGGGTGTGCTCATATACAGTGCCTCCTTTGGTCTCTCTCTGGTCATCTGGGCTGTCGGGGGCCTCTTCTCCGTCTTTGGGGCCCTTTGTTATGCGGAACTGGGCACCACCATTAAGAAATCTGGGGCCAGCTATGCCTATATCCTGGAGGCCTTTGGAGGATTCCTTGCTTTCATCAGACTCTGGACCTCCCTGCTCATCATTGAGCCCACCAGCCAGGCCATCATTGCCATCACCTTTGCCAACTACATGGTACAGCCTCTCTTCCCGAGCTGCTTCGCCCCTTATGCTGCCAGCCGCCTGCTGGCTGCTGCCTGCATCTGTAAGTGGGGCTGGGGTAGGAGGTGGTGGGTGGAGGGCTGGACAGAGGCTGGGATGTGAGTGCAGTCTGGGAGTAAGAAGGAGATAGAGAGGAATGTCTCTGACAACATATATATATATATATATATATAGTTAATGTATGCTTTGTGTGAAAATTCAAACAGTACCACAGTGTATCGCAAAAACACTCACCTTTTCCCCAGCTTCTCACAGTAAGCACTATTAGCAGTTTGCATATTCTTCCTGATTTTTTTTTTTTTTTTTAAAGAGACATGTATTTTGCTCTGTCACACAGACTGGAGTGCAGTGGTGTGATTATACCTTACTTCAGCCTCGAACTTCTAGGCTCAAGCTATCCTCTTGCCTCAGCCTCCTGAGTAGCAGGGACCACAGGCACACTGATTTTTTTTTTTCTTGTTCCTTCAAGAGATGTAGTTTTGGCAGGGTGTGGTGGCTTATGCCTGTAATCCCAGCACTTTGGGAGGCTGAAGTGGGCAGATCACCTGAGGTCAGGAGTTCGAGACTAGCCTGGCCAACATCGTGAAACCCCATCTCTACTAAAAATACAAAAATTAGCTGGATGTGGTGGCAGGCGCCTGTAATCCCAGCTACTCAGGAGGCTGAGGCAGGAGAATCGCTTGAACCCAGGAGGCAGAGGTTGTGGTGAGCCAAGATCGCACCACTGCACTCCAGCCTGGGCAACAGAGTGAGACTCCATCTCAAAAAAAAAAAAAAAAAAAAGAGGTGTAGTTTTGTTCTTTTACAAAAATGAGATCATACTAGTCTGCATGTAATTCTACAGTGTGCTTTTCCTCTAGCATTATCAGTGACATTCTTTTCTACTTACAGATCTACTTTTTAAAAAATGCTTCATATTATTTCATGTTAATTTTAAGGATGCATAGTAATTTATTTATCTAGCTGGTCCTCTGTTAATGGCCATGTACGTTGGTTTCAGTTTCTCAGTCTTACAGATAATGCTCCAGTGAATATCTTTTTGCAGCTGCATGAGTATTTCTGTAGGCTGGATTCTTCCTTTTTTTTTTTTTTTTTGAGATAGAGTCACTCTGTCGCCCAGGCTTGAGTGGTGCAATCTCAGCTCACTGCAACCTCCATCTTCTGGGTTCAAGTGATTCTCCGGCCTCAGCCTCCCTAGTAGCTGGGATTACAGGCATGTGCCACCATGCCTAGCTAATTTTTTTTCTATTTTTGGTGGAGACGGGGTTTCACTGTGTTGGCCAGGCTGGACTTGAACTCCTGACCTCAAGTGATCTACCTGCCTTGGCTTCCCAAAGTGTTGGGATCACAGGCGTGAGCCACTGCACCCGGCTTCTGTGGGCTAGATTTTTAATACTGTCATTTCAGTCCACCTTGGCTTTTTCTCCATCTCATAAATAAAACATTATTTAAATCTGTACATTCAGTAAAGCCATTGGAGGTGCTGAGATGATGATTCTCCATAGCCCCATCCCTCAGATGCCTCTATTCTTGAAAAATGCCCTTCCAACCTGGGAGAGCCTAGGACCTTAGAGATGCCTTCCACCCCGCAACTGTGAAGAAGCTCAGACATTCTGTCAATTTGAGGGGCAGCTGCTCTAGCAGTTGGGGCACAGGAATTTTGCACCAGGTGCAATTGTTCATTGGCTCACCGCTCTCCAATCAGTTTGTGTCCTTTTTTCTTTCAATTTCTGTATTGCCCCATTCACTCCTCAACTTCCTTTCCAGCTTCTCTGATTTTACTGTTGTGTAGAGAACTGGCTGTCTTCTGTGGGGTCCTTCTGTGTTTTGTGTGTCCTTGTATCTGGCCTGGACTCATCTCTGCATATGGGATGTTTGTCATACATGGCAACAGTCAGGGAGGGGTGGAAGGCACTGCTTTGTGTTGCAAGAAGGGGGTTTTCACTGAGGTTTTTTTTTTTTTTTTTTTTCCTGAGACGGAGTTTCACTCTTGTTGCCCAGGCTGGAGTGCAATGGCGCAATCTCGGCTCACCACAACCTCTGCCTCCCGGGTTCAAGTGATTCTCCTGCCTCAGCCTCTCAAGTAGCTGGGATTACAGGCATGTGCCACCACGCCTGGCTAATTTTTGTATTTTTATTAGAGACAGGGTTTCTCCATGTTGGTCAGGCTGGTCTTGAACTCCCGACCTCAGGTGATCTGCCCGCCTTGGCCTCCCAAAGTGCTGGGATTACAGGCATGAGCCACCGTGCCCAGCCTTCACTGAGGTCTTAAATATGATCTGTGATTTCTCTTGCATTACTTGCAGATGATCTGGTAGGTTGCTTACTGGCAAAACTAATTTTAGGATCTATTGGTCTTGGAGCACCCTCAAATGTGGGCATATGGTTAATTATATCATGTGCAGAGAAGGATTATTTCATCTAAGTAATATTTCTAAGATGGCTGCATTCCTTTAAAATACCAGAAGTCTATTATTATTTTTTTTTTTTTGAGATGGAGTTTCGCTCTTGTTGCCCAGGCTGGAATGCAATGGTGCGATCTTGGCTCACCGCAACCTCTGCCTCCCAGGTTCAAGTGATTTTCCTGCCTCAGCCTCCCGAGTAGCTGGGATTACAGGCGTGCTACCATGCCCGGCTAATTTTGTATTTTTAGTAGAGATGGGGTTTCTCCATGTTGGTCAGGCTAGTCTCGAACTCCAGACCTCAGGTAATCCGCCCCCCTCGGCTTCCCAGAGTGCTGGGATTACAGGCATGGGCCACCTTCCCGGCCTTAGAATTCTATTATTTTAACTATCTTTGTCTGTGTCATTTCTGACAGCTCTTGTTCCTCGATTCTGGCATTGTGCCTACCTCTGCCAGTCGACCCTTTTTAATTTTCTGCTGTTGCTGCTTTTTTTTTTTTTTTGAGACAGAGTTTCGCTCTTGTTGCCCAGGCTGGAGTGCAATGGTGCGATCTCAGCTCACTGCAACCTCCGCCTCCCGGGTTCCAGCGATTCTCTTGCCTCAGCCTCCCAAGTAGCTGGGATTACAGGTGCCCGCCACCACGCCAAGCTAATTTTTTGTATTTTTAGAAGAGATGGGATTTCACAGCCACTGCACCTGGCCAATTTTCTGCTTCTAATTTGGGTATAGAGACATACATGTTTAAATCCTCATTCACCCATGTACACATTCACGTGCCTGTACATCCTTGTAAGAATACATGCAAAGGCCGGGTGCAGTCGCTCACGCCTGTAATCCTAGCACTTTGGGAAGCTAAGGTGGGCAGATCATGAAACCCCTTCTCTACTAAAAATACAAAAAAGGCCGGGCATGGTGGCTCACGCCTGTAATCCCAGCACTTTGGGAGGCCGAGATGGGTGGATCACGAGGTCAAGAGATCAAGATCATCCTGGCCAACATGGTGAAACCCCGTCTCTACGAAAACGCAAAAAAATTAGCTGGGTGTGGTGGTGCGTGCCTATAGTCCCAGCTACTCGGGAGGCTGAGGCAGGGGAATCGCTTGAACCCGGGAGGCAGAGGTTGCAGTGAGCAGAGATTGCACCATTGCACGCCAGCCTGGGTGACAGAGCCAGACTCTGTCTCAAAAAAAAAAAAAAAAAAAAAAGCTGGGCGTGGTGGTGGGTGCCTATAATCCCAGCTACTAGGGAGGCTGCCACAGGAGGAACGCTTGAACCCGGAAGCAGAGGTTGCAGTAGCCGAGATCATGCTACTGCACTCCAGCCTGGGCCACAGAGCGAGACTCTGTCTCAAAAGACAAAACAAAACAAAACAAAACAAAAAGAATACATGCAAAGTAGCCGCAGTTATGGTTCATATGCAGAGCTCTTCAGTGAGTAAAATGCATAGAGTTTTGTGCACACATGTGTGACACACATTTGAGATTTCTCTGATAGAGTGAAAGGTGCACACCACTTGTGCACACACTTGTGTTTGAGGTTGGGCTCAATAGCTATGTGACCTTGAGCCAGGTGCACTGACTGTTTAATTCCAGGCTGTTGTGAGAATGGAATGAGATTCAGTGAAAACCATGAATTATGACTCAAGTATAAGGTATTATGTTTAAAATTACTGTCTTTCTTGGTCACTTATAGTCCTGTTCCTCTTCCTGCTTCTTGGCTTCATCTGAGTAGTTATGGTTAGATAAATGAGATATTACTGCATAGATAATATCTGGACTTTGTTCTATCTTTGATAACTTCAGAGGAGCATAGAGATCTAAAGAAGGTTCAGAAGGGCAACCAAGACTAAGAATTTAGTGACATATGATTCATGGGTTTATTCCTTCAGCCACTGTTTTGGTTTTGTTTTTTAATTTTTTTTATAGAGATGGGGTCTCGCTATGTTGCCCAGGCTGGTCTCAAACTCCTGGGCTCAAGCTATCTGCCTGCCTTGGCCTCCCAAAGTGCTAGGATTACGGGCGTGAGCCATTGTGCCTGGCCTTCAGGCACTGTTTAATAAGCACCTGACACAAGTCAGATGCTGGGACCTATGAAGACATTCTGATTAGCCTAAGTGAGAACTTAGGCAGAATCTTCAGATTTAGCAAGAGAAGGGCTTTAATTTAGAGCTTTCATACATTCCCTCCCTTAGAAAAAATTTAATTAGGGCATGCTATGTGTGTGCTAGATATTTTACTTAGTGCTGAAAAACAAAGAAGAATGATGTCTGGCCCTTGCCATTCAATAATTTATAGTCCAGAAAGGAGACAGACGTGTTAACAGATAATTGTCATGCAATATAATTTGTGCACTGATAGAGGCACCATAAGAGCAAATGGGGCAACTTTTTTTTTTTTTTTTGAGATGAAGTTTCACTCTTGTTGCCCAGGCTGGAGTGCAGTGGTGTGATCTCGCCTCACTCACGCAACCTCCATGTCCCAAGTTAAGCGATTCTCCTGCCCCAGCCTCCTGAGCAGCTGGGATTACAGGTGTGCACCACCACGCCCGGCTAATTTTTGTGTTTTTAGTAGAGACGGGGTTTCACCACGTTGGCTAGGCTGGTCTCGAACTCCTAACCTCAGGCGAACTGCCCGCCTCAGCCTCCCAAATTGCTGGGACTACAGGCATGAGCTACCACGCCCGACCTAAATGGGACAACTTTATTTTTGTAGGGGAGGAGAGCTTAGGAAGGTATCGCAGAGAACATGGTGTCTGAGCTGAATTTTGAAAATAAATATAGCTGTCTCCTGTGACCTTTCACACAGGAGACTGCATGTGCAAAGGTGTGGAGGTGCAAGGTACAGAATGTTCAGAGAATTCCATGTCGTTGGTATGGTTAGAATGTGGGGTGGGAGAAGGGTGAGGAGACAGCCCTGGGTGAGATGGGTTTTATAATCAGGTTGGACTTTATCTAAAAGATAAGGTGAAGCTATTGTTTATTTTTATATTTTTAGAGATGGGGGTTCTTGCTCTGTCGCCCAGGCAGGAGTGCAGTGGTGCAGTCATAGCTCACTGCGGCCTCCAACTCCTGGCCTCAAGTAATCCTCCTACCTCCTGAGTAGCTAGGATTACAGGTGGGAGCTACAAAGCTACACAGCTACTGATTTTAAGCAGGGGAATGGGGACTAGTGAAATAATGAGACTTAGTTAAAAGGAGAACTCTGGTGGCCACATGGAGAATGTTTTTGGAAAGAGCAAGAGACAGAAGGTGGGGAGACTGGTTTAGGGAGCTGAAACCTGAATCCATGTGAAGGGTGATGAATATCTGCATTGTGCAGTGGCCTTAGGAACAGAGATGAGGGTATGAATAAAGAAATAGTTGGCCCGGCGCGGTGGCTCACGCCTGTAATCCCAGCACTTTAGGAGGCCGAGGCTGGCGGATCTCGAGGTCAGGAGATTGAGACCATCCTGGCTAACACAGTGAAACCCCGTCTCTACTAAAAATACAGAAAAAATTAGCCGGGCATGGTAGCAGGAGCCTGTAGTCCCAGCTACTCGGGAAGCTGAGGCAGGAGAATGGCATGAACCCGGGAAGTGGAGCTTGCAGTGAGCCCAGATCGTGCCACTGCACTCCAGCCTGGGTGACAGAGAGAGACTCCGTCTCCAAAAAAAAAAAAAAAAAAAGTTAACAGTGGACTTTCAAGGACTTTTTGCCGGGGGTCGGAGAGCTCTCACAGGTACAGCCCTGCCTCCAGCCTTGCCCATAGGTTTCCACCCCAGTATGTTGCTCCCTGTTTAAAATCCTCCAGTGCCTCCTCATACGCTTTAGGATAAAATCTAAATCCCTAGGAAGGTGTGCCTTGTGCTTTTGCCGCTTTGGCCTTCTCATATCCCATAATCCTTCATGCACACCCCATTACCCATACTTCTAGGTATGGGGAATGTGGAAGCTCTCAGAGTTCATGAAGCTAGAGATTTGAGCTTGGACAGGTGTGGGTGATGGGGCTGCCATCTAAAATAGGGAAGGTGGGCTGAGTGTGAGGTAGACAGGGCATCCGAGTCTTCTGCCAGGCTGCTTATGTGGCCCTTCCATGAGCAGCGCTTTCTTTGGGTGTCATGACACAGATTTGGGTCATTTTCCCAGCAGTTGAGTCACGCTTACCTAAAAAAAGAGGTCGATATGGTGAAACTCCGTCTCTACTAAAACACAAAAAAATTAGCCGGGCATGATGGCGGGCACCTGTAATCCCAGCTCCTTGGGAGGCTGAGGCAGGAGAATCGCTTGAACCTGGGAGGTGGAGGTTGCAGTGAGCCGAGATTGCACCATTGCACTCTAGCCTGGGCGACAGAGCAAGACTCTGTCTCAAAAAAAAAAAAAAAAAAAAAAAAAGAGATTGATGTGTGAATGATAATGTCAGTTTACTGATGTATGTACAGTTTTTTTTTTTTTTTGAGACAGAGTCTCACTATGTCGGCAGGCGGAGGTTGCAGTGAGCCGAGATCCCAGCTTCAAGCGATTCTCCTGCCTCAGCCTCCTGAGTGGCTGGGATTACAGGCTCCTGCCACCACACCCAGCTAATTTTTGTGTTTTTAGTAGAGACGAGGTTTCACCATGTTGGCCAGGATGGTCTCAATCTCCTGACCTCGTGATCTGCCCGCCTCAGCCTCCCAAAGTGCTGGGATTACAGGCGTGAGCCACCGCACTCGGCCTTTGATGTATGTACAGTTTGTAGATGAGCATACACGGGTAATTTCTTTTTTTTAAATTTTTATTTATTTAATTTTTCTTCCACTTTTATTTTAGGTTCCAGGGCACATGTGCAGGATGTGCAGCTTTGTTACATAGGTAAACATGTGCCATGATTGTTTGCTGCACAGATCAACCCATCACCTGGGTATTAAGCCTAGCATCCATTAGCTATGATTCCTGATGCCCTCCCTCCACCAACCTCTACCGACAGGCCCCAGTGTGTGTTGTTCTTCCCCCGCATTTGTCCACGTGTTCTCACCATTCAGCTCCCACTTATAAGTGAGAACATTTGGTGTTTGGTTTTCTGTTCCTACATTAGTTTGCTGAGGATAATGGCTTCCAGTTTCATCCATGTCCCTGCAAAGGACATGATCTCATTCCTTTTTATGGCTGCACACTATTCCATGGTATATATGTACCACATTTTCTTACTTGCCGTACCTTTCTTTTTCTTTTGAGACTGAGTCTTGCTCTGTCGCCTAGGCTGGAATGCTGTGGCATGATCTTGGCTAACTGCAACCTCTGCCTCCTTGTTTTGGGTGGTTCTCTGCCTCAGCCTTCTGAGTAGCTAGGATTACAGGAGCCCACCACCACACCTGGCTAATTTTTGTATTTTTAGTAGAGACGGAGTTTCACCATCTTGGCCAGGCTGGTCTTGAACTCCTGACCTTGTGGTCCACCTGCCTCGGCATCCCAAAGTGCTGGGATTACAGGCATGAGCCACTGCACCTGGCCAGGCGTTCCTTTTTCTCTGCAAACTTGCCAGCATCTGTTGTTTCTTGCCTTTTTTTGTTTGTTTGTTTTTTGTTTTTTGAGACGAAGTTTCACTCTTGTTGCCCAGGCTGGAGTGCAATGGCACAATCTCGGCTCAATGCAACCTCCACCTCCCAAGTTCAAGGAATTCTCCTGCCTTAGCCTCCTGAGTAGCTGGGATAACAGGCGTACACACCCCCATGCCCAGCTAATTTTGTATTTGGCTAATTTTGTATTGTTAGAGACGGGGTTTCTCCATGTTGGTCAGGCTGGTCTTGAACTACTGACCTCAGGTGATCCACCTGCCTCAGCCTCCCAAAGTGCTGGGATTACAGATGTGAACCACCATGCCTGGCTGTTTCTTGACTTTTTAATTATTGCCATTCTGACTGACGTGAGATGATTTCTCATTGTGGTTTTGATTTGCATTTCTCTAATGATCAGTGCTGTTGAGCTTTTTTTCATGTTTGTTGGCCGCATGAATGTCCTCTTTTGAGAAGTGTTTGTTCATGTCCTTTTCTCACTTTTTAATGGGATTGTTTGTTTCTTTCTTGTAAATTTGTTTAAATTCCTTGTAGACTCTGATTATTAGACCTTTTTCAGATGGATAGATTGCAAAAATTTTCTCCCATTCTGTAGAGGTTGTCTCTTCCCTCTGATGATAATTTATTTTGCTGTGCAGAAGCTCTTTAGTTTAATAAGATCCCATTTGTCAATTTTTGCTTTTGTGGCAATTGCTTTTGGTATTTTTGCCATGAAATCTTTGCCCGTGCCTATGTCCTGAATGGTATTGCTATAAAACCCTAGATTTTTTTCTAGGGTTTTTATAGTTTTGGGTTTTACATTTAAGTCTTGAATCCATCGTGAGTTAATTTTTGTATAAGATATAAGGAAGGGGTCCAGTTTCAATTTTCTGCATATGGCTAGGCAGTTCTCACAGCACCATTTATTAAATACGGAATCCTTTCCCACATGAGTAATTTCTAATGACCAGAAGGTGTGTGTTCACTATCAAGGCATCCCCTCCCTGATACCATAGTAACTGGGAAACCAATCTAGTAATCAGGAAGTTGCTTGCAGGGTATGGAATTGGAACAAAAGAAGAAAGTTTGAATAATTTGAGAAATTTTTTCTGAACATGTTGGGGTCTATAAAGCATGGAGCTGAAAGGTGGAGCCCCTGCCTGTAGGGAACGCACAGTGTGGTGGGGAAGCGAGGTAAACATAGTCACTTAAACATGTATATGTGGCAGGTGCTTGCAGGGGTGGAGAGTGGCTTGTTCAGGGGATGATGTCTGTATCAGCACTGAAGGATGAAAGGAGTCAGGCTGGGCTGAAGCACCCACATTTCTACCGTGGCCTGTGTGGCCCTACTCCACCTGATTTCTTTGATTCACCTTGGACTTCTTGCCCTCACTTTGTCTGCTCCAGCTACACTGGCCTTCTTGCCTCTCCTGCATTTTCCTGGCACATACATGTCTCAGGGATTTTGTATTTGTTTCTTCTGCAAGGAAGGCACGTCTCCAGATGCCTGCAGAGCTTATTCCCTTACTCCATTCACCTCTTTGCAAAAATAGTACCTTACTAGAGACCTATCCTATCTAAAATGGTCACTCTCAGTTCCCCATCCTGTTTTCTTTTTCTTTTTTTTTGAGAGGGTGTCTCGCTCTGTCGCCCAGGCTGGAGTGCAATGGCACGATCTCGGCTCACTGCAACCTCCGCCTTCTGGGTTCAAGCGATTCTCCTTCCTCAGCCTCCTGTGTAGATGGGATTACAGGTGCCTGCCACTATGCCTGGCTAATTTTGGTATTTTTAGCAGAGACAGGGTTTCACCATGTTAGTCAGGCTGGTCTCAAACTCCTGACCTCAGGCGATCTGCCTGCCTTGGTCTCCCAAGGTCCTGGGATTACAGGCGTGAGCCACCGTGCCTGGCCTCTTTTTCTTTATAACAGTGTTCAACACATCATTTACTTGTCTCTCTTTCCCTCTAGAATATAAACATATGTGAATAAGGACTTTGTTTTACTCACTGCTGAATCACCAGCACATAGAACAGTGCCTGGTATCTGCTAGGTGCTCAATAATTATATGTTGAATGAAGAAGGGGGCAGGACGTTTTAGGCACAGGGAAAGCCAATGTAAAGGCACAAGATGAAAAAAATGTATGGGGTGTGGGGGTGCATGGGGGATTGTGGGATATGAGGGGACCAAGATGGGCAAGGGGCTAGAATGCAAGTTATATCTTTGTAGGAGTTTAGAATTTATTCAAAGCATATGAGGAGCCATTAAAGGACTTTAAACAGGGGAGTGATATAGCTGGGGTGGAACTTAGGGGACAAGGCTGGAGGCAGAGACACTATTAGGAAGCTCTTGCAGCAATCCAGGCAGGAAATGACAAAAACCTGAAGTACGGTGATGGCAGTTGGGGTGGACAAGGAAGGATAGATCTGAGCGCAATTTAGAAGGTATAATCAATACAACCAATGAGACCTATTAAGATGTCAAGTATAAGGGAGAGGGAAGTGTCAAGGAAAACATCTACCATCTTGTAAGTTTTGTGCCAGAAGAGCTGTGCCTATCTATGATCCACTGTATCTCCAGCAAGGAAACAGAGAAGCTTGATAAATATTCTTTTTTTTTTTGGTTGTTGTTGTTGTTGTTTTGAGACAGAGTCTTGCTCTGTCGCCCAGGCTGGAGTACAGTAGCAGGATCTTGGCTCACTGCAACCTCTGCCTCCCGAGTTCAAGGGATTCTTCTGCCTCAGTGTCCTGAGTAGCTGGGACTACAGGTGCATGTCACCCCGCCCGGCTAATTTTTGTATTTTTAGTACAGATGGGGTTTCACCATGTTGGCCAGGCTGGTCTCGAACTCCTGAACTCAAGTGATCTGCCTGCCTCGGCCTCCCAAAGTGCTGGGATTGCAGGTGTGAGCCACCTACCGTGCCCGGCCCTCAATAAATAGTCTTTGAATGAAGAGATGAAGTTTCTGGTTTAGACAATTTGTAGGCAGTGATATCATTTACTGTGAGGAGGAGGATGGGGGCATGTTGAATTTGGAATTTATTTGTAGCATAGTAGGCGGATATGCCCTTTGGAATTTAGGAAAGAGATAGGGTTGGAGATTAAACATTCAACAAGTATTTGTGAAGAGGTTGCCACGTTCCCTGCACTGTCACTGTCTTTTTGGAGCACTTTATGTGTGTGCGTGTGTGTGTGTGACTGCATGCATGGGTGCATGCCGGGGTCAGGATGGGCAACCCGATACAGGGATTTTTGTTTTGTTTTGTTTTGTTTTTTTGAGACGGAGTCTCGCTCTGTCACCAGGCTGGAGTGCAGTGGCGTGATCTCAGCTCACTGCAACCTCTGCTTCCCAGGTTCAAGAGATTCTCCTGTCTCCTCCCGAGTAGCTGGGACTACAGGCACGCACCACCATGCTCAGCTAATTTTTGTATTTTTTAGATGGGGTTTCACCATGTTGGCCAGGATGGTCTTGATCTCTTGACCTCATGATCCGCCTGCCTCGGCCTCCCAAAGTGCTGGGATTACAGGCATGAGCCACCGTGCCTGGCCTCCGATACAGGGTTTTAATGGATTGTGATGGTGTTGTGATTTGCAAGGTAGAACAAGGCACAGGAGGAGACCAGTCCTAACCTAGGCATTTAGAAACCATTCCTGTAGAAGTTTGAGCTGATACCGGAATGGCGAAGAAGAATTAATCAAGAGTAGAAGAGGAGTGTTCCAAGCAGCAAGAACAGAATGTATGAAAACCTAAATGCAAGAAGTGCTCCTTTCAGGCACTGAAAGGAGTTCAGGGTGGGCTGCAGTGTTGAATTTCAGGAAGAAAAGGTTGAGAGTTGGCTTGCAGAGGTAAATAGAGGTCAAGGCATAGGTTGTTCAAAGCTTTATAAGCTGTGCTAGTTATTATTGTGCTATAACAGTCTAAAACATAGTGTCTTAAAACAATAGTCATTTTATTTATGATTTCTGTGGCTTAGAAATTTGGGAAGGGCTTAGTGGGACAGTTCTAGGTCAGGGTCCCTCATGTGGTTGCAGTCAGATGGTGACAGGAGCTGGAAAAACGGTTGCTGAGGAAGTTGCAGACAATCTGGGCTTCTTTTTTTTTCTTTTTTTGAGATGGAGTCTTGCTCCGGTTGTGCAGGCTGGAGTGCAGTGGCGCGATCTCGGCTCACTGCAGCCTCCACCTCTCAGATTCAAGCAATTCTCCTTCCTCAGCCTCCTGAGTAGCTGGGATTACAGGTGTGCCCCACCACGCCCGGCTAATTTTTATATTTTTAGTAGAGACGGGGTTTCACCATGTTGGCCAGGTTAGTCTTGAACTCCTGACCTCAGGTGATCTACCCGCCTCGGCCTCCCAAAGTGTTAGGATTACGGGTGTGAGCCACCGCGCCCGGCCTTCTTTCTCTTATCAAATTGTGTCAGAGTCTTTCCATGTGGTCTTTCCATATGGACTGTGTTGAGCTTTCTCACAGCATGGTGACTCGTGGGCAGTCAGACTGCTTATGGAAGCAGCTGAAAGCGTCCAGAATGAGTGTTGTAGCACCCAAAGTGGAAGTTGCATTGCCTTTTATGACCTAGTCTCTGAAGTTGCATGGTGTCAATTCTGTCATACTCTATAGGTAGAGGCATTCACAGAAGACCATCCAGTTTCGAGAAGAGGGGTACAGACCCTGCCTCTTGATGGGTAGAGTGTCAAAGTCACATTGTAAGAAAGGAATATGGGATGGGAGACGTTGAGGCATATTGGAAAACTGCAATCTATTGCACCAACTATATTAAGGAGTTTGGTGGGCTTTCTTCTAAGGCAATGAAAAAACTCTTAAGGCCTTTAAAAGCAGAAGAGTGGCATTTGTGATTTAGATTTTAGAATTTGTGAGTTTAAGAAAGATTAGTTTTTCTATGTAGGATTGAAAGCTGGGAGACAGGTGGGAAGCTGCTGCTATGATCCTAGTGAGAAATGATGGTGGCTTGGACTAGAGTCATGTTTTGGGGACAGGGAGACTTAAGACTTGGACTATGAGTAGATATGAGTGGAAGTTGTTGATGACAATAACATGCCCAGGTCTTTGGCTTGCATAAATGGGTGGATGGTGATGCCAGTTACTTGTATGGGGAACACTGAAGGTGCAGTAGGTTTGGGAGAAATTGATGGAATCAGTTTTGGACATGTTGAGTTTGATGTGCCTGGTAATGTCCAGTAGGTGGTTGAATATTCATATATATCTAGAATCATGACAGTTGGGCTGGTGATATACTTTTGGGAGTCATCATTGTATATATGGTTATTGAAACCATAGGAACAGGCCAGGGCGGTGGCTCACACCTGTAATCCCAACACTTTGGGAGGCTGAGGTGGGCTGATCACTTGAGGCCAGGAGTTCGAGACCAGCCTGGCCAACATGGCGAAACCCTGTCTCTACTAAAAATACAAAAACTAGCCGGGCATGGTGGTGTGTACCTGTAGTCCCAGCTACTCTGGAGGCTGAGGCAGGAGAACTGCTTGAACCCTGGAGGCAGAGGTTGCAGTGAGCCGAGATAGCTCCACTGCACTCCATCTTGGGTGACAGAGCAAGATTCTGTCTCAAAAAAAAAAAAGAAAGAAAGAAAAAAAAAAGAAACCACAGGAACAGATGAGATGACCTTGGGACAAGATGTAGAAAGGGAGGACAAAAGGGCTTAGAAGCATTCTGAGGAATACCCACATTTGAGGGATAGGTATTTTGTGAAAAGATGGAGAAGGAGCATCTAGAGAGATAGGTGGAAACCTGGAAGATGGTAAGTAGAAGGGAGTGAATTGAGAAGAAATGAATGACTACCTGTGTCCAATCTGCTAAGAGGTCAAGCTAGGTAAAGATTGAGTATAGTTGATTGGATTTATTGATATGAAGGTCACTGGTGGCTTTTCATGTGGGCTTTCTCCTAAGGCAATGAAATTTCAGGGCAGTGAGGGTGCAATCAGGTTTCAGAAATATCATTTATTCACCCAGCAAAATGTATTAAGTGTTACTGTGTGTCTAGTTCAGGACTATGCCCATGGGTACAAGGATAACTGTTATCCACTCTCTGCCCTCACACAGCTCTCGTGGGTGGGAGAGACATACGTACACTGTTCTAATGCAGTGTAGTTAATGTGGGGAGGTGAGAGCACAGAGCAAGGGCAGCATACCAGAGGTGGCAGGTTTACACTCAAAAATAGCCTTTCTGGAGGAGCTGTTAAGTTTAAAATAAGGAATAAAATGTCATTTGGAATTGGCAACTCAGAGGGTCAAAGGAAAACTTTTGCAGGGTGAAAGAGGAAGGAGTTGCAACATCTCAGACTGCATTGTAGAGACCCAGGAACAGGAAGAAATGTAGACATGCTCTTCAGATGAATGATTCTGAAAGCATGGAGGGTGATTGTTAGAGGAAAGGACCAAGGTTGAGGGACGATTTTATGAAAAAGAGTTAAGCCTGCCTTAGGTTGGTTGAGGTATGTTTCTGGAAAAGTTGGATGAAATATCTCTACCCTACAATGATGCCTTCTCCATGGCTGTAATGATTGGGTGCCCTGAGTCAGACTTCTTTTTCTTGAACAGTGTAGGGGATACCCTTATCCCGTTGGGAGGCACTGGTGCATGGTGGTGAACAGCGTGGAATCAGGCAGGATTCAATCAATCCTAGGTCAAATTTATTAGCCTCAGTTTCCTCTTGTTCTCCTTCTCCTTCTCCTTCTCCTTTTCCTCCTTCTCCTTACTCTTCTTCTTTTTTTTTTTTTGATGGCGTTTCACTCTTGTTGCCCAGTCTGGAGAGCAATGGCGTAATCTCAGTTTACTGCAACTTCTGCCTCCTGGGTTCAAGCGATTCTCCTGCCTCAGCCTCCCGAGTAGCTGGGATTACAGGTGCCCACCACTATGCCTGGCTAATTTTTTGTATTTTTAATAGAGATGGGGTTTCACCATGTTGGCCAGGCTAGTCTGAAATTCCTGACCTCAGGTGATCCACCTGCCTCGGCCTCTCAAATTGCTGGGATTACAGGCATGAGCCACTGTGCCCAGCCCTCAGTTCTCTCTTCTATAAAATGGGGTCCCTACCTCATAGAAATGTGATCTATATTTCTACCATATTTTCATCTTTTTCTATTCAAACCATGACAGTTTCCAAAGAGCAAACACAGAGTCTCTGCTCCTGCCAGTTGTTTGCAGTGTTTTGGCAGGCATAATCTACCTTTAGAGCTGTTGAACTACAGCCCTAGATAGTCTGGTATTACTAATAGACCTTGAAATCATTTACTGGTTATTGCTTAAGTAGGTTTTTTTATACGGGTGGTTGACTTCATTCATTGCTGATTTCATTGTCAGGGTAATAACGTTTTGCCCTCTCTGTCAGGAATATTGCTTCCCCTCCCCCACCCCAGCACCAGCCTCCATGCACTCAGTCCAGATAACAGTGATCCTGGTGCTTGCCTGCACCCCATTCACTCCTCCAGTGACGTGTGGGTGGATAGGTTGCCTCTCAGTGACTTTCGTAGCACCTGATTCTTGTAATTGTCAATGTCCACTTTTGAGTGAAGGCTGGAGACTGGATCTTAATCTCAGAGCCTGCACAGGGCCTGGAACACAGTGGGTACTCAATATAAGCTTAATGAATGAATGAATGAGTGAGTGACTGAAGGAATTCTGAGTTTTGAAGGAGCCTCACTGTCCTGTCTAGGGTAGTAGAAATGGTTGCTTTTCCCAAACAGAGAGGTGTGCAGATGGCACCTCCTGAAGCTGCTTATTCTGACTTCTTGGAGAAATTCGTGGACTGCCGCAGTGCTCTGAAGTTCTAGGCATCTCCATTACCACAGGGGGAGATAATCCCACTCCCAGTCTCACATTCTTGCATACAGTTAAGGAGGTATGTGGTGTGGTGGAATGGATATAGGCTTTGGAGCTAGTCACTGCCTGACCTCAGTTTTCTCAAGTGTAAAATAAAGATAATAAAACTTACTCTCTGTCAGATTAAATTAGAAGATAGGTGTAAGTACATAGCGACCTGGCACACAGTTGTCAGTTAAAAATAGTATCTATTACTGCAAGTTATATTCATATCGTATGCATCTTATTGATTTCTAAAAGCTTTACCTTCCGCATGCTGTCTTTGGATGACTTAAAAGCAGTTTACATTTTACTTCACAATAGCTCAGGGATCAGAAAGGAGGGCTGAGCCTTTTCTTTCTGTTTTGCGAGAGAGGTGGAACTTTCCTCTCAGCAAGAGGATAGGTGTCCAGAAGTCCAGCTCCACCCGACTGTCCTTTCCTCAGAGCCAAGGTGTTTTGGCCCACTGTTCACAGGTGGACATGACTGTTCTTGCCTTACCTACACTTGCCAACACTGAGACCAAGTTGTTTTGCCATTCAGGACACTACCAGGAC
The DNA here is from genome assembly GCF_029281585.2 of Gorilla gorilla gorilla. Taxonomy (NCBI): domain Eukaryota; kingdom Metazoa; phylum Chordata; class Mammalia; order Primates; family Hominidae; genus Gorilla; species Gorilla gorilla. Next base: position 33,849,409 of record NC_073239.2, read on the forward strand.
ATTTTTACCATCTATGTCTTCAGTATGTCCCCTGTACCAGTGAGTCAGCAGTACCTGGCAGTTCAGGGCTCTTTGTTTACAGAGTACTGTTCTTCAGGGATCAGGCAAAGGTTCTTCGTGTCATACACACGTGGCCACAGTGAATTGCATGTAGTGGGTTCTTCAATAAATGTTGGCTGGATGAATGAACAGAAGATACGATTCCAGGTTCAACTTGGCTGAGAAGGGTATTTCGTGCTTTTGCCTTTCAGGGTGCTGGTGGGGGCTGAGGGTTGCTGTGGGAAGGGGACAGACAGCTTACCCTGAGTCTGCCAGAGCCGCTCTGGGCTGTGAAGGACTTTGGATCTCTGTGTGTCTGAGAGCTTTGGCCAGGTGTCCTCGTGCAGCTTCTCCTGGTACCAGAATGACTGATCTCATGTACTTGTGGCTAATGAGGTGGAACAGTCAGATGCTGGGCCCCCCAACTGACTTTTGCCCTTTGAACCTTCTACTTGGAAGCTAGTTGCCTTTTTCAGAGGGCTTTTCCCAAGAGCCATCTGAGGGTGGAGGTGAAGAAACTTACCTTTTCTGGCCCATATTCACCTCAAGAAATAAGCTTTCATCAGAGCCTTGGGTTCTAGTGTGGGTTTGTTGTGAACTTTGGAACAAACTCTTGACCAGCAGTGAAGGGGTAGACCTTTATGCTGCTTTGATCATCAAGTCCTTTTGGGGGCTCATCCTTGCTCTCTTCCTTTCTATGTTCTATGTTTCTATGTTCCTTTCTTTTTCTCTCTGCCTCAGAAGAAGCTGGGCAGGTAGCCTAGAGGAGGTTGCGGAAGATGCTGGGCAGCAGTGGGTCTTAACTCTGGCTGTGGATTGGAATCATCTGGAGAGTTAAGAAAACAAGGCCGGGCACGGTGGCTCACACCTGTAATCCCAGCACTTTGGGAGGCCGAGGCGGGCAGATCACGAGGTCAGGAGATTGAGACCATCCTGGCTAACATGGTGAAACCTGTCTCTACTAAAAATACAAAATATTAGCTGGATGTGGTGGCAGGCGCCTGTAGTCCCAGCTACTCGGGAGGCTGAGGCAGGAGAATGGCGTGAACCTGGGAGGCGGAGCTTGCAGTAAGCCGAGATTGCACCACTGCACTCCAGCCTGGGCGACAGAGTGAGACTCTGTCTCAATAGAAAAAAAAAAACAAGCAAGCAAGCAAGCAATACTCAGGTTGGGCACGGTGGCTCACACCTGTAATCCTAGCGTTTTGGGAGACTGAGGTAGGAGGATGGCTTAAGCTCAGGAGACCAGTCTGGAGAACTTGGTCTCTACCAAAAAAAAAAAAAAAAAAAAATTAATTGGGCATGGTGGTGCATGCCTGTAGTCCCAGCTACTCAGGTGGCTGAGGTGGGAGGATTGTTTAAGCCCATTTGGTCCAAGCTGCAGTGAGCCAAGATTGTGCCACTGCATTCCAGCATGGGCAACAGAGTGAGACCCTGTCTCAAAAAAAAAAAAAAAAAAAGAAAGAAAACAATACTCATCACTCCTACTCCCTGACTACATACATCTGAACCACTGGGGAGAAGAATGAGATGAGAATTGGCTCGGAGAACGAGAATTAAGGAAGCAGAAAAATTGCTTTTGAGGAGAACTGATGAGGGTCTTGTGTCACTAGAGGTGGGAAAAGCCGTTCTCAATTGTCACCATGCTTCAGAGTCACCTGGGGAGTTCTAAAAACATGCCGATGCCTGGGTTCCACCCCAGAATTTCTGACTTCATTGGTCTGGGTGGAGCCTGAGCACTGGACTTTGTTAAAGCTCGTCAAGTGATGCTAGTTTGCAGCCAGGATAGAGGAGCCTTGAGTTAGCAAAGGGTTGCGACTGTTCTGATACAGCTGCTCTGTGTGTGGTTATGTCCGTAGGTGATTACCTAAGGAAACACACCCAGAGAAGCAGGTCCTCAGATTAGCCTGCGAAACTGTCTCAGGTCTCCTGCATCAGAACCTCTGGGGTGTGGGGCCCTGAAGTTGTGGGTCGACAAATTCCTCAGGTGGTACTGATGCTCACTCAGGCTTGAGATCTGGTACCTGAGGACTTGAACTGACCCCTAGCTAAGCAAACCAATAAGGATTCGATTTACACGGCTTGGAGAAGGGACTCACGGGGTTGTTACTATAAGACCCTCCTGGTACAAACTGCCTGCTTGCTCCCTCAGAGTGGTCAGAGCTGCAGGGACCAAAGTGCTGACTGAGTTCCAGGAAGGAGAGCGGGAGGACTCTGATCCAGTGACCCACAGGGATTGCATTTGGTGTGTCTTCTTGCCAGAGGTGTAACTGCCCAAGGGGTTCACCTTGCCCACTGCCTAGACAGAGCCAATTCTTCAAGACAGTGATATTGCAATAATGAGTAATTCACACCGAGCCGGCTGTGCGGGAGACCGGAGTTTTATTATTACTCAAATCAGTCTCCCCGAACATTCTGGGAGCAGAGTTTTTAAGGATAACTTGGTGGGTCAGGGGAAGCCAGTGAGCCAGGAGTGCTGATTAGTTAGAGATGAAATCACAGGGAATCAGAGCTGTCTTCTTGCTCTCAGTCAGTTCCTGGGGGGGGGGCCACAAGATCAGCTAAGCCAGTTTATTGATCTGGGTGGGGCCAGCTGATCCACCAAGAGCAGGGTCTGCAAAATACCTCAAGCACTGATCTTAGGAGCAGTTTAGGGAAGGTCAGAATCTTGTAGCTTCCAGCTGCGTGACTCCTAAACCATAATTTCTTTTTTTTTTTCGAGATGGAGTCTTGCTCTGTCACCCAGGCTGGAGTGCAGTGGTGTGATATTGGCTCACTGCCACCGCCACCTCCCGGGTTGAAGTAATTCTCCTGCCTCAGCCTCCCTAGTAGCTGGGGTTACAGGTGCACGCCACTACACCCAGCTAATTTTATTTTTTATTTTTAGTAGAGACAGGTTTTCACCATGTTGCCCAGGCTGGTCTTGAACTCCTGACCTCAGGTGATCTGCCCTCCTGTGGCTCCCAAAGTACTGGGATTACAGGCATGAGCCACCGTGCCCAGCCCTAAACCATAATTTCTAATCTTGTGGCTAATGTTAGTCCTACAAAGGCAATCTAGTCCTCAGGCAAGAAGGAGGTCTGCTTAGGGAAAGGGCTGTTATCCTCTTTGTCTAAATTATAAACTAAGTTTCTCCCAAAGTTAGTTCAGCCTATGCCCGGGAATGAATAAAGACAGCTTGGAGGTTAGAAGCAAGATGGAGTCAGTTAACTTAGATCTCTTTTCACTGTCTCAGTCAAAATTTTGCAATTACAGAGGCTCTCACCCATGACACCTGAGTAAGCGAATTGGTTGTTTGTTTAAAATTTTTATTTTAATTGGCCGGGCGCGATGGCTCACGCCTGTAATCCCAGCACTTTGGGAAGCCGAGGCGGGCGGATTACGAGGTCAGGAGATTGAGACCATCCTGGCTAACACGGTGAAACCCTGTCTCTACTAAAGAATACAAAAAATTAGCTGGGCTTGGTGGCGGGCGCCTGTAGTCTCAGCTACTTGGGAGGCTGAGGCAGGAGAACGGCATGAACCCAGGAGGCGGAGGTTGCAGTGCGCCGAGATGGCGCCACTGCATTCCAGCCTGGGCGACAGAGCGAGACTCTGTGTTTAAAAAAAAAAAAAAGATCTTTTTCTTTTCTTTTCCTTTCTCTCTCTCTCTCTCTCTCTCTCTCTCTCTCTCTCTCTCTCTCTCTCTCTCTCTTTTCTTTCTTTCTTTGAGACGGAGCCTCGCACTATCATCCAGGCTGGAGGGCAGTGGCGCAATCTCGGCTCACTGCAACCTCCGCCTCCCGGGTTCAAAATGATTCTCCTCTCTCAGACTCCCAGGTAGCTAGGATTACAGGCGTGCGCCACCACGGCTGGCTAATTTTTGTATTTTTAGTAGAGACGGGGTTTTGCCATGTTGGTCAGGCTGGTCATGAACGCTTGACCTCAGGTGATCCGCCCACTTCGGCTTCCCAAAGTGCTGGGATTACAGGTGTGAGCCACCACCAGGCCTGGTCAAAAATGTTATTTTATTTTCTGAGATGAAATCTTGCTTTGTTGCCCAGGCTGGTGTGCAGTAGCATGGTTATGGGCTCAATCCTGCACTCAAGTGACCTTCCCACCTCAGCCTTCCAAGTAGCTAGGACCATCAGTGTGCACCACCAAGTCCAGCTAATTTGTAATTTTTTTGTAGAGAAAGGGTCTTGCTATGTTGCCCAGGCTGGTCTCCAACTCCTGGCCTCAAGTGATCCTCACGTCTTGGCCTTCCAAAGTGCTGGGATTATAGGCATGAGCCACTGCACCTGGAGTAAAATGTTTCTGTAGTCTGAAAGGTAAAATAATTTGAAGGTCATCTGCTATCTGAGAGAAATAACAGCACCTAGGGAGAGTGGAAGAAATAATGTATCAAAGAAGCCAGGGTGAAATTGTGATTTCAAGGTGTAGAGAGTTTCCAGGCCGGGCGCGGTGGCTCAAGCCTGTAATCCCAGCACTTTGGGAGGCCAAGGCGGGTGGATCACGAGGTCAGGAGATTGAGACCATCCTGGCTAACATGGTGAAACCCCGTCTGTACGAAGAGTACAAAAAAATTAGCCGGACGTGGTGGCGGGCGCCCGTAGTCCCAGCTACTCGGGAGGCTGAGGCAGGAGAATGTCGTGAACGCAGGAGGCGGAGCTTGCAGTGAGCCGAGATGGCGCCACTGCACTCCAGCCTGGGCGACAGAGCGAGACTCCATCTCAATAAAAAAAAAAAAAAAAAAAAAAAAGGTGTAGAGATTTTCCCAAACCAACATTAGACAAAACAAATGGGGATGCAGCAAAGAAAAGGAAGAAGAGACTTGAAATCTCTGGGTTTAGGTAACAGATATGAGGCGTTTCCAGAGAGCTTATATCTGGACCTTCTGAGGAAACAGCAGTGGTAGAGTATTTTGGAGACACCAGGGTATTAGCAGGCCTGAGTATGCCAGTTGTGGGGTTTGGCCTTCCCCCAGGAATAGTGTGCATCTGACTATACACAGACCCAGCCTAACCTAGAAATGTGCAGTTTTTCTGAGCAACATGTGACCAAGAGCTTGCTCACACCAATTAAGCCTAGGGACTGCTATCCTTCTGCTGATTGCTGTGGGATGAATGATGTCACCAGTCAGAAGATAGCTGAGATGTCTCACTGGTGACGTGAAGTTTAAAGTAGCAAACTGAGTGGCAGGTGGAATTTTCGTCTCTTTGTCAACTGAAGGCTGTGTATGTGAAAGAAAAAAGAACACAGAACAGAGTTCCTGACCGTAAATTCTAAGATTCTAAGATACCAGAAAGATAAACTCCTGGTAAGGGATAGAGGAGGTTTATAGGGATTGGGAGAGATGTGTATAATAAGGCTTTAGAATGGAAATTTTAGAGGCAAGGAGAAAAATGCCTAGATAAAAGTATAAATCTGGGTATTTTGGAGACTACATAGCAGAGAATAAAGGCAGAGAGGAGTTGCTCAGTAACGCATTTGGAGAAAATGGGATGGAAGGTCAGAAATGATGCTTTTGAACTCTTATCTACAAATATTACAAGTAAGGCTAATAAACTTATTTGACCTTTTTTTGTTTTTTTTTTTTTTTTGTGAGACGGAGTCTCGCTCTGTCACCAGGCTGGAGTGCAATGGCGCGATCTTAGCTCACTGCAACCTCCGCCTCCTGGGTTCAAGTGATTCTCCTGCCTCAGCCTCCCGAGTAGCTGGGACTACAGGCGCACACCACCACACCCAGCTAATTTTTGTATTTTTAGTAGAGACGGGGTTTCACCATGTTGGCCAGGATGGTCTCAATCTCTTGAACTCGTGATTCGTCCGCCTCCGCCTCCCAAAGTGCTGGAATTACAGGAGCGAGCCACTGTGCCCAGCCAATATATGAGTTTTCTATTGCTTCTCTAACAAGTTACCACCAACTGAGTGGCTGAAAACAACACAAATTTATCATCTCATAATTCTGGAGGTCAGAAGTCTGAAATGGGTCTCACTGGGCTAATATGAAGTAGCACTGTGTTTCTTTCTGGAGGCTTAAGGAGAGGATCCATCTTCTTGCCTTTCCCAGCTTCTAGAGTCTCATGGACCCTTCCATTTTCAAAGTCAGCAGTAACTGGGAGAGTCTTTCTCATATTGTACTACTCTGACATTGACCTTTCTGCCTCCCTCTTTCATCTTTAAGAACTTTTGTGATTACATTGGGCCCACCCAGATAATACAGAATGATTTCCCTGTTTTGTCACTTGATTAGCAATCTTCATTCTGTCTGCAACTTTTTTCTTTTTTTTTTTTGAGCCAGAGTCTTGCTCTGTTGCCCAGGCTGAAGTGCAGTGGTGTGATCTTGGCTCACTGCAATCTCCGCCTCCTGGGTTCAAGCAATTCTCCTGCCTCAGCCTCGTGAGTAGCTGGGATTATAGGCACCCACCACCACACCCAGCTATTTTTTGTATTTTTAGTAGAGACGGGGTTTCACCATATTGGTTAGGCTGACTCATGTTGGTTAGAATTCCTGACCTCAGGTGATCTGCCTGCCTTGGCCTCCCAAAGTGCTGGGATTACAGGCATGAGCCACTGCACCTGGCCTCTATCTGCAACTTTAATTCTCCCTTGCCATGCAATATAACATGGTCCACAGGTTCCAGGGATTAGGGGGTGGACATCTTTGGGGGGCCATTAGTCTGCCTACCACAAGTGATAGCCCAGCTTTCCACCGGAGGTGGATGAGCAGCACTCTGAAGTGATAACTTAAGGTGGATTCTTGCCCAAATTCTAGGCTTGTAAGTTAAACCTGGTTAGTGAAGTACGAGGAGAAGGGTGGGAAATCATTAGTAACCGGTATGAATTCACTAAGAACAAGCCATACTCTGCTAACCTCACTTTTTGGTTCAATTTTAATTTTTTTATTCAAATATAATATACAGAAGGAACAGTGCAATCTCATAAGTTTATGGCTTAATGAATTGTCACTAGTTGAGCACATGTGTAACTAGCACCCTTGAACCCTTCCTATGCTCTTCCCAGTCCCTGCCTCTCCACCCCACACAAAGGGAAATCACTATTCTGACTTCTAGTAGCATTGATTAGTTTTCCCTGATTTTATGTAAATGGATATAATCTATATGTACACTTTTGCATCTGGCTTGCTTATTATGTTGGAGATTCTTCTGTATTTTTGTCTGTAGTTGTAGATTGTTCATTTTTTTTTTTTTTTTTCAGACAGAGTCTCACTCTGTTGCCTGGGCTGGAGTGCAGTGGTAGGATCTTGGCTCACTGCAACCTCCACCTCCTGGGTTCAAGCAATTCTCCTGCCTCAGCCTCCTGAGTAGCTGGGATTACAGGTGCCCACCACCATGCCCAGCTAATTTTTTGTATTTTTAGTAGAGACGGGGTTTCACCATGTTGGCCAGGCTGATCTCGAACTCCTGACTTTGTGATCTGCCCGCCTTGGCCTCCCAATGTGCTAGGATTACAGATTGTTTATTCTTAGTGCTGTTTAGTATTTATTCAATCTACTATTGCTGGGCATTTGAGTTGTTTCTAGTTTTTGACTACTGCAAGGGTGTAACTATGCATATTCTACATAAATATGTACTAATTTGATTTGAATTGTTTGATAGCATCATTAGATTGTTAGAGCAGAGGCATGTGTATGCAGATTTCGGAGAGGTTCGTGGCAAATTCTCATGATATTCTTGTTGACAAGGTAGACTAGATAAAAATAAAGTTTGGTAGATTCTTAGTTGGCTGAATAACGTTGTGGAATAATGACAAATACAGGAAGGTCTACAGTGATAGACTATACAGCTCTGCTGATCTTAGTCAACATTTTAATTTTTTTTTTTTTGAGACGAACTCTCGCTCTGTCACCCAGGCTGGAGTGCGGTGGCACGATCTCGGCTCACTGCAACCTCCGCCTCTCGGGTTCACACCATTCTCCTGCCTCAGCCTCCCGAGTAGCTGGGACTACAGGCACCCGCCACCACTTCCGGCTAACTTTTTGTATTTTTAGTAGAGATGGGGTTTCATCGTGTTAGCCAGGATGGTCTTGATCTCCTGACCTTGTGATCTGCCTGCCTCGGCCTCCCAAAGTGCTGGGATTACAGGCGTGAGCCACCGTGCCCGGCCTAACATTTTAATTTTTTTATTAAAAAAATTTTTTTTGAGACAGAGTCTTGCTCTGTCACCTAGGCTGGAGTGCAGTGGCACAACCTTGGCTCAGTGCAACCTCTGCCTCCTAGGCTCAAACAATTCCCATGTCTCAGCCTCCTGAGTAGCTGGGACCACAGGCATGTGCCATCACACCCTGCTAATTTTTGTATTTTCCTTTTAGTAGAGATGGGGTTTTGCCATATTGCCAGGCTGGTCTCGAACTCCTGGCCTCAAGTGATCTGCCTGCCTCAGCCTCCCAAAGTGTTGGGATTACAGGTGTGAGCCACTGCTGCCAGCCCATGTCAACATTTATTTATTTATTTATTTATTTTTGAGACGGAGTCTCACTCTGTCGCCCAGGCTGGAGTGTAGTCGTGTAATCTTGCCTCACTGCAACCTCTGCCTCCTGGGTTCAAGCGATTCTCCTGCCTCAGCCTCCCGAGTAGCTGGGACTACAGGTGCCCACCACCACGCCCGGATAATTTTTGTTTTTTTAGTAGAAACGGGGTTTCACTATGTTGGCCAAGCTGGTCTCAAACTCCTGACCTCAGGTGATCCTCCCTCCTTGGTCTCCCAAAGTATTGGTATTACAGGCGTGAGCCACTGCGCCCGGCCCTAGTCTACATTTTTAGGGTGACTTCAGTGAAGACTCAGGAGGTATGCTGATCAAATTTGCAGATTTCACAAAATTAAAGGGATTTGAACTAATAAAATCAAGAACGAAAAATCCCATATCTAATATATAAGAATAATGCATAAAAACTCAGAGGAAAGTCACTAAGACTAAATATGAAGTCCTGTATCTGGGGGAAAAAATCACTTTTTTTGTTTTGGAGAAAGGATCTTACTGTGTTGCCCAGGCTGCAGTGCAGTGGTGGGATCACAGCTCCCTGCAGCCTTGACCACTTGGGCTCAAGCGATCCCCCTGCCTCAGCTTCCCAAGTAGCTGGGACCACAGGTGTGTGCCACCATGTCTGGCTAACTAAAAAAAATGTTTTGTGGAGATGTGTTCTCACAATGTTGCCCAGGCTGGTCTTGAACTCCTGGACTCAAGCGATCCTCCCACCTCGGCCTCCCAAAGTGCTGGGATTATAGGCATGAGCCATCGCACCCAGCTAAAAAAAATCATTTTTATAGGTCCAGAAAGAGGGGAGGAAAGAGCTCATCACTTTGAGGTGGGAAAGAAAGGAGTTGTAGTAAACAATGATTTCAGGTTGAGACTCCATAGTCGGCAACAGTGTCTGGAGTTTTCTGTGTGGGGTCTTGCATTTCTGGGGAAACACTGACACAGTGAAGTATATGCAGTAAATGACAAAGTGAAATAAATGACGGTCCTGGGACGGTGAGGGGTCTGGAAGCCACATTTGCTCCACAAGGGGTTGTAAAATCTGGGTTTTAGCCTGAAGGAGTAAAGACTCAAGGGGACAGGATGTTCATCCTTTTTTTTTTGTTTGTTTTTAGATGGAGTCTTGCTCTGTGGCCAGGCTGGAGTGCAGTGCCGTGATCTCGGCCCACTGCAACCTCTGCCTCCCGGGTTCAAGCAATTCCCCTGCCTCAGCCTCCCGAGTAGCTGGGACTACAGGCTTGTGCCACCATGCCTGGCTAATTTTTGTATTTTAGTAGAGACAGGTTTTCACCATGTTGGGCAGGCTGGTCTCGATTTCCTGACCTCGTGATCCACCCGCCTTGGCCTTTCAAAGTGCTGAGATTACAGGCGTGAGCCACCGCACCTGGCTTTTTTTTTTTTTTTTTTTTTTTTTTTGAGACAGAGTCTCGCTCTGTTGCCCAGGCTGGAGTGCAGTGGCGCGATCTCGGTTCACTGCAAGCTCCGCCTCCTGGGTTCACGCCATTCTCCTGCCTCAGCCTCCTGAGTATCTGGGACTATAGGCGCCCACCACCACGCCCGGCTAATTTTTTGTATTTTTAGTAGAGATGGGGTTTCACTGTGTTAGCCAGGATGGTCTTGATCTCCTGACCTCATGATCGGCCTGCCTCAGCTTCCCAAAGTGCTGGGATTACAGGCGTGAGCCACCGCGCCTGGCTTTTTTTTTTTTTTTTTGAGATGGAGTTTTGCTTTTGTTGCCTAGGCTGGTGCAATGGCGAGATCTCAGTTCACCGCAACCTCCACCTCCTGAGTTCAAGCGATTCTTCTGCCTCAGCTTCCCGAGTAGCTGGGATTACAGGCATGCGCCACCACGCCTGGCCAATTTTTGTATTTTTAGTAGAGACGGAGTTTCTCCATGTTGGTCAGGCTGGTCTCGAACTCCCAACCTCAGATGATCTGCCCGCCTTGGCCTCCCAAAGTGCTGGGATTACAGGCGTGAGCCAGCGCCCGGCCGTGATATTCATCTTTAATGTTAAGAAGGGCCATTGGGTGGAAGAGGATTTAGCTTCATTCTGTGTGGAGTCAGAGGAGAGGTCTGGCACCACTGGTAGAAGCTGGGAGGAAGATGCTGTTGGCTTAGTAAAAGGAAGAGCTATAGATCACTTTATTTTATTTTATTTTTTGAGATGGAGTCTCACTCTGTCACCCAGGCTGGAGTGCAGTGGCGTGATCTTAGCTCACTGCAATTTCTGCCTCCCGGGTTCAAATGATTCTCCTACCTCTGCCTCCAAGTAGCTGGGATTGCAGGCATGCGCCACCACACCCAGCTAATATTTATATTTTTAGTAGAGACGGGGTTTCGCCATGGTGGCCAGACTGGTCTCAAACTCCTGGCCTCAAGTGATCTGCCCGCCTCAGTCTCTCAAAGTGCTGGGATTACAGGCACGAACCACCGCGCCTGGCTCTATAGATCACTTTTAAAATGGAATGACGCCGGGCATGGTGGTTCACGCCTGTAATCATAAGTTTTGTGTGTTACATTGTGTGTATTTAAAGGTAATAGTGCTTACAGAATTGTGGGTTTAATGTTCTTTTTCAGGAAATGTTTCATTTAGGTATCTAAACTAAACCTGAGCATCTGATCCAGAGTGGGCCTGCAAGCTTTGTGCTGTTCTGGATCCACCTGGTCTGGTGCTTTCTGGCTTTTAGTTCTAGCGCTGATGCTGGGCCTTACCACTAGAACTAGTCTCCTACTCCCGGGGACCCTATGTAGGCTGGGTTTGATGATCCATTCAGGAACATCTTTTTGATGGTTATAGGAGTGACTTCTCTTTTTTTTTTTTTTGAGATGGAGTCTTGCTCTGTCACCAGGCTGGAGTGCAGTGGTGTGATCTTGGCTCACTGCATCCTCCGCCTCCTGGGTTCAAGTGATTCTCCTGCCTCAGCCTCCCAAGTAGATGGGACTACAGGCACGCACCACCATGCCCAGCTAATTTTTGTATTTTTAGTAGAGACAGGGTTTCACCATGTTGGCCAGGATGGTCTCGATCTCTTGACCTTGTGATCCGTCCACCTCGGCCTCCCAAAGTGCTGGGATTACAGGCGTGAGCCACTGCACCTGGCCAGGAGTGACTTCTTTGCAGATTCTTTTTTTCTCCCCCTGGGGTCAAAGCAGGAGTGCTGCTGCACCTGAGTCAAGGGTCAAAGGTGATTTCAGGTTAGCCTCCTATAGACTTGGCCCAGTGTTGGGTGGGGATTGAATTGCCCCTAGAGGTAGAAGGGGAGGGCATCTCTGCCCTTGAGGTTAACTTGCATTTGCCTCCATATTATCCTAACCCCACGGTCCCCTCCTGTCCCTGGCCCTGAAGCAGGAGGCTGGGCTCCACTTCAAGAGCAGTGCACTTAGCTGGGCTCTGGGGCCAGTGGTCAGCTGTATCCGCTGAGGTGGGGACAAAAAGCCCTGTCAGCACTGCTGCCTGCCATACCCATTTCCTGCTCCCACAGTCAAGAGGCCCTGGAGGAAGCTAGACTTTGAGGAAGAGGAGGGCTAGCTCTCTTCAGGCAGTTCCCTCTGCTCCCTGGTTTCTTTCTGTAGGATTCCCTTCCTCATTCAAACTGAGCCTTCTGTGCTCAGTAGAGAGAGCAGATCAGGGCTGGAAGGTGGGTCAGTGGCTGAGAAATCAGGCTCAGGAGTGGGGGAGGTGGCATACTGGTGGACAAAGAGAGGGATACAAATGGATGGATAGAGAAGTAGAGAAGAGACTGGGCACGCCACGCTGGTGACTCACACCTGTAATCCCAGCACTTTGGGAGGCTGAGGCAGGCGGATCACCTGAGGTCAGGAGTTTGAGACTAGTCTGGCTAACACGGCGAAACCCTGTCTCTAGTAAAAATACAAAAATTAGCTGGGCATGGTGTTGAATGTCTGTAATTCTAGCTACTCGGGAGGCTGAGGCAGGAGAACTGCTTGAACCCAGGAGGCGGAGGTTGCAGTGAGCTGAGATCGCACCACTGTACTCCAGCCTGGGGGACGGAGCAAGACTGTCTCGAAAAAAAAAAAAAGAAGTAGAGAAGCAATAGGGATTAAAATGTAAACAAGCCACCCAGGTGCCATGGCTCTTCCCTATAATCCCAGTTACTCCTCAGATAGCTGAGGTGGAAGGATTGCCTGAGGCCAGGAGTTCGAGACCAGCCTGGGCCACATAGCAAGACCCTGTCTCTAAAAAAATTAAAACAGCCAGGCACGGTGGCTTACGGTGGCTCACACCTGTAATCCCAGCACTTTGGGAGGCTGAGGAGGGCAGATCACGAGGTCAGGAGTTCGAGACCAGCCTGACCAACATGGTGAAACCCCGTCTCTACTAAAAATACAAAAATTAGCCAGGTGTGGTGGTGGGCACTTGTAGTCCTAGCTACTCAAGAGGCTGAGGCAGGAGAACTGCTTGAACCCTGGAGGCAGAGGTTGCCGTGAGCTGAGATCGCACCACTGCACTCCAGGCTGGGTGACAGCAAGACTCCATCTCAAAAAAAAAAAAAAAAAATTAAAACAAATTAGCTGGGCATGGTGGTGCACACCTTTGATCCCAGCTACTAGGGTGGCTGAGCTGGGAGGATCCCTTGAGCTCAGGAGTTCGATGCTGCAGTGAGCTATGATTTCTCCACTGTACTCTGGCTTGGGTGAAAGAGTGAGACCCCCATCTCCAAAAAAAAAAAAACAAAAAGGGCCGGGTGTCGTGGCTCACGCCTGTAATCTCAGCACTTTGGGAGGCCGAGGTGGGTGGATCACCTGAGCTCAGGAGTTCGAGATCAGCCTGGCCAGTATGGTGAAACCCCATCTCTACTAAAAATACAAAAATTAGCCAGGCATGGTGGCACACACCTGTAGTCCCAGCTACTCGGGAGGCTGAGGCAGGAGAATTGCTTGAACCTGGGAAGTGGGGGTTGCAGTGAGCCAAGATCATGCCATTGTACTTCAGCCTGGGTGACAGAGCAAGACTGTGTCTCAAAAAATAAAATAAATAAATAAATAAGAAAATAAATAAGTAAATAAATAAAATAATAATAAACTATAGGCCGGGCGCGGTGGCTCACGCTTGTAATCCCAGCACTTTGGGAGGCTGAGGTGGGTGGATCACCTCAGGTCAGGAGTTTGGGACAAGCCTGGCCAACATGGTGAAACCTCATCTCTACTAAAAATATAAAAATTAGCTGGGCATAGTGGCGCACACCTGTAATCCCAGCTACTTGGGAGGTTGAGGCAGGAGAATGGCTTGAACCTGGGAGGCAGATGTTGCCATGAGCCGAGACCATGCCATTGCACTCCAGCCCGGGCAACAAGGGTGAAACTCTGTCTCAAAAATAAAAATAAAAATAAATAAAATAAAATATAAACAAGCCATGTATTTCCATTTCAGAATCTGCTGTGGTAGCAGGTGGTGAATTGGTTGCTTATCCCTCCTTTTCCCTGCCTACATCCCTGGACAGAACTGAGAAGAACCTCGTGGCACACAGCTCAGACTCTGAGTCTGAACTAGAACTAGTCCTGTAAGCTTATTCCAGTTTGGTGTTATGACTCATGGTTACCCTGCAGGGAATCATAAATTTGTATTTGGGGATCCCATTTTCCTGACAATGTGGCAGCATCCTTTGTGTCTGGTGTTTCTACTTGGAAACCTGGCTATGTTGTGGTTATGAGCCAGCCACAGAGCCTAGGATAAGGGCAGAGGTTACAGGCTGGGCAGAAGGGGCACTAAGCTGTTGAGTGGCTGGAGGCTGGAGTCCAGTGGGGAGTAAAGGATGGGTGACTGGCTGGGGAGGAGTGACAGATTTGAAAGATTTGTGGAGGGCAAGATACAGGCACTTTGGTCATTTTGTGGGGTGCTGCACACTTGTGTCTTAATTATTAACTTAGCACTGGGGTGGCCTGGAGCTGTGGGTACATTTTTGCCCAGCCCTGTGATAAGGTTTGTTGTTTATTAGGCAGAAAGGCAAGCATTTGTATAGGACAGGAATGCACCTTCTCAGGAAGAGCAGAAAGGAACTTGGGCAGTCAGTAGAATGAGGGTGGTGGTGGAAGGGAGGGTGAGAGAGAGAAGATGGGGCAGCTGTTCTGAGAGGCCAGACATTCCTGCTTCTCAGGATGAAGTAGCCAGAATGTGGTGAGGCCAGGACACCACAAAATAGGAGGACTAGCGACACCAAGGCCACACCACTGCCAGGAGAACTCAGAGGGTGTTTCTGACTGTGTTGGTGGCCTGAAGTAGGCAAGAACTGTACTAGGCCTCATTCTCTTGACTGGTAAGGCAGGGTGATGTTGACCTTGGCCTTGGAGCCCTTGGGAGAAGGGCTTTAAAGTTAAGCCCTCCTTATAGTGTTCCAGTTGCTGAGCTGGGAAGGAGGGAGCAATGAAGCGATTCGCTATGCTACCAGTGGGAAGATCCGTGTTTTTTTTTTCCAACTTTCTTCTCTGCCACATCCTGGGGCTACTGGTCAACCTCACAGCATGTGTGAGCCTCCCTTGTTGAATTTCTTCAAGTAATTCAAATTCAAGTCGTAGATTGTAACTTTTTTGTTGGGGGAGGGATAATGGACTTCTTTGAGATTCTGATAAAAGCTATGATCCCTTTCTAAGAAAAGGTATGAAACTTTTTCTTAGGTATGTCTGTATTCATATGGACATAACACTTTGAAAAAAGAATTTTGAGCCTTATGGAGGCCCTAGTTAAGAACGCTGATAAAAGGTACTTTTAAAACCTGTACTTCTGAGTAGAAGGACTGGGGGAATGTGTGTGGCTCTTACTTCTCTATTGTCCCATCAGGAAAAATGCCCTGTCCCCATTCTACAGGAACCACTCTTAGCTGCAAGAATCTTTCCAAGCACAAAAGCAGGCAGCTGAGCTGCCAGGCAGTGGGCAGGAAGTCTGGCCTTCATCCTAATCCTTGGCCACACAGCCTGACCTGCTGGCTCAGCATTGGATAAGTCACATCAGAACTCCTCAAGGTTAACAGTAATACCACAGAGTCAGAGTGCTGTGTCCTGGAGCCCATGGGGAATGGGAGGTAGGAGGGAGAGACCATGACTTTTCAGAGCCAAGAGCCGGAACAATCAGTAATCCTGTACAGTTCCCAGTTGCCTCCCACTGCTGTGATTGGACATTTGGATGTATTTTTTATGTAAGCAGATCTGCAGTCACTTTGTTTTGTGTCTCCCATATAAGGTGCTGGGGGTAGGGAGTATAGAGGCCTTTGTATGATAATGGTGAGGACATTCTGGGGCCCGAGGGTTCCAGTGCAGAGCAGGTCAGAGGGTTTGTCTTTGGCTGAAGGGTATATCTTGGTGACTGGTACTGGAAAAATTGCTTGGGAGTCTAAGGCCCTAGGGTGGTAAGGGTAAGTCACCAATCAGTATTATTTTTCTTTCAGGTCTCTTAACCTTCATTAACTGTGCCTATGTCAAATGGGGAACCCTGGTACAAGATATTTTCACCTATGCTAAAGTATTGGCACTGATCGCAGTCATCGTTGCAGGCATTGTTAGACTTGGCCAGGGTAAGAAATAATATTAGTAGCAACTAATCTTTTTTAAGCATTTTCTGTGAGCCGCACTCCTCTAAGTGCTCTTTGTGCATTATCTCATTTCTTACTATAACCTTATTCAGTGGGCACTATTATTATTCTCATTTTATGGATGAGGAAACAGCCTGCAGAATTAAGCATCTTGGGCCGGGCGCAGTGGCTCATGCTTGTAATCCCAGCACTTTGGGAGGCCATCGTGGGTGGATCCATGAGGTCAGGAGTTCAAGATCAGCCTGGCCAAGATGGTGAAACCCCATCTCGACTAAAAATACAAAAATTAGCCGGGTATGGTGGCAGGCGCCTGTAATCCCAGCAACTTGGGAGGCTGAGGCAGGAGAATCGCTTGAACCCAGGAGGCGGTGGTTGCAGTGAGCTGAGATCACGCCACTGCACTCCCACCTGGGTGACAGAGCGAGACTCTGTCCCAAAAAAAAAAAAAAAAAAAAAAAAAAAAAGAATTAAATATCTTGCCCAAGTTGCTACTGGTAAGTAGTGGAGTTGAAATTTGTATCCAGGACAACTGACCCAAAAGTCTGTCGTTTAACTTCCATGCACGCTGCCTCCCAGAGAAGGCTGATCTTGGCAAAGCGTTGACAGCCATGCCCTGAGAGCTGGCTTTGGCAGATTGTGATAGGAGGCAGGAATCAGGCAGCCTGCAGAGCAGAACAGAACTGCATTGTTTCTATTCTCCAGCCTTTCTGCTCTATGGTGGTTTCTTATCCTAGAAAGCTACCCTGGACCCTTCCTGTCAAGATCCCCATCTATGTCATTAGGATGCAGGGCATTCTGGTCTATCTCTATAGACGTCTCTCTTCTGTTTCCTGTTCCCTTACTGGTACTCTTGCTGCCAAAGGTGTTGTAGGCCACTTACCTGCTATTATATTACCATATTCTGTCAGTCCTTTACTTGACCATCTTGAAGTGGGAGAATGAGCCACTAATCCCCTGCCTTCCAATGTTCTTGGGTTCCAGGAGCCTCTACTCATTTTGAGAATTCCTTTGAGGGTTCATCATTTGCAGTGGGTGACATTGCCCTGGCATTGTACTCAGCTCTGTTCTCCTACTCAGGCTGGGACACCCTCAACTATGTCACTGAAGAGATCAAGAATCCTGAGAGGTAGGTACTGCACCACCAACTTTCCATAGCAGTGATAGCCATCATTTAATGAGCTCCTACTATGTGCCAGACATCATACCACAACCACTATGAGGTTAATTTTACCAGCCTCATTTTAATAGATGGGAGGCCTGAGGCTCAGAGAAGTAACTTGTCTATGATCACAGTAACAGGGCTAAAATATGAACTTACTCATGTATGCTTTGTAAATTTTTTAAAGGCATTTTTACATTTGTTCATTAATTTCTGCATTAATTAAAGCAGGTTGTATTATATGCTTATGTATGTTTTTAAAACAGATTTTCCTTGATAGATATTTTATCCACCCTTATCCCCACATACATAGCTTTGGGATATAGACTTCCAGAAACCTTCCTATGTTTCCCTCTGATACCTTCCTTGTTTCCTAAATTCATACTGACATTGTGGTATAGGTTTCAGTCATTCAATTAAGTCACCCTACCATTATTGCTCTGTAGTCTATATATAGAGTGAAAAGAGAACTGGACAGGAAGTCAAGGACCTAGAGTTTATCTTTCCACTGACTTGTTGGCTAACCTTCAGGGAGTTGCCTGGCCATCTCTTTGGCTGCTTCCTTATCTGTAATTGAGGGGGTTAAATTCTGTGATTTCCATGGCCTTTCCTGGCTCTAAAATTCTATGATTCTGGGAACTAAGATTTGCCAGGGAGTGAAGTTTCTGTAAAATGTTTTTTGTTTTTTGGAGAGAGTCTTGCTCTATTTCCCAGGCTGGAGTGCAATGGCATGATCTTGGCTCATTGCAACCTCTGCTTCCCAGGTTCAAGTGATTCTCCTGCCTCAGCCTCCCAAATAGGTGGAATTACAGGTGCCTGCCACCACGCCTGGCTAATTTTTGTATTTTTAGTAGAGACATGGGTTTCACCATGTTGGCCAGGCTGGTCTCGAACTCCTGACCTCAGGTGATCCACCCGCCTTAGCCTCCCAAAGTGCTGGGATTACAGGCATGAGCCACTGTGCCCAGCTTTCTGTAAATGCTTAAGTGAAAAGAATCACAATTCTTATACCAATAAACTCCTTTTGGCTTGAGAAACAGAAGAACACTCTTGGTACACAACTAGTGGTAACGCTATGGGAACAGAGATAACAGAAGCAGGATCAAGGCCTAGGTGGTACTTCCACCTACCGGACAGAAGCTGCATGACTCTATTTGCAGAGTATTTGCCCCACTTTGTGCTTTTTTTTTGGCAGCCTTACTGTTAAGGATGTTTATAAAGATCATGGCTTTATTGGGCTACAGGGACCTTGAGAGCTCTTTGCATCTTTCTTTTGCCCACCAGTTAGGATGGCTCCTGAGGTTCTCAAACTGAGGAAGGGGTGGGCAGACATATCTTCCAGGTTGCTAGTCAGATACATACACTTCTCTTCCTTCCTACTGAAGGCCTATCTTATTCTCTGAAGATGTTAAATTTCACAATTTGCCTCCATAATTTCTTTTTATATTTCTCACCCTTGAGGCAAAATTGCCAATGTTGATAATCTTAGAGATGGAATCCTGACACCAAAAGATCTTTGGAGTATAAAACAAAATAACCTCCCATTTTCCTGTGCATTATGATGCTGGGACAGTCTTTGTTAATCCCCCCCTGCCCTGCTTTTTTTTTTTTTTTTTTTTTTTAGACAGGGTCTGGCTGCCTTGCCCAGGCTGGATTGCAGTGGCCCAGTCATGGTTCACTGCAGCCTTGACCTCCCCAGGCTCAAGTGATCCTCCCACCTCAGCCTCCCAAATAGCTGGGATTACAGGCATGCGCCACCACGCTTGGCTAATTTTTTTTTTTTTGGTTTGTTTTTTGAGACAGTGTCTCGCTCTGTCGCCCATGCTGGAGTGCAATGGCACAATTTTGGCTTACCAAAACCTCCGCCTCTCGAGTTCAAGTGATTCTCGTACCTCAGCCTCCTGAGTAGCTGGGACTACAGGTGCATGCCACCATGCCTGGCTAATTATTTATATTTTTAGTAGGAACAGGGTTTTGCCATGTTGGCCAGGCTGGTCTTGAACTCCTGACCTGAGGTGATCCACCCGGCTCGGCCTCCCAAAGTGCTGGGACTACAGGCGTGAGCCACCAAGCCCAGCTGCTTGGCTAGTTTTTTGTAGAGACAGGGTTTTGCCATGTTGCCCAGGCTGGTCCAACTCCTGGACTCGAGCCATCTCCCTGCCTCAGCCTCCCAAAGTGTTAGTACTACAGGCATGAGCCACTGCTCCCAGCTGCACAGTCCTGTCTCCTAATATGATATTCCTTTCCCCTAACGTTCTTTAGTTCTTAAGTGTTCAGAGCTTCAGCCACTATCCAGGGCACCGTCAAAGACAAATGCATTGAGGAAATGTAGCAAGAGTCTCCATCCCTGGAAAGACTGGTGTGGCAGGGAGAGTCTAACGATTAAAGGAGAGATAGGGATATGACTGTGGGACTAATGTGTATTTTATTCTATTTGGCTGTAGGAACCTGCCCCTCTCCATTGGCATCTCCATGCCCATTGTCACCATCATCTATATCTTGACCAATGTGGCCTATTATACTGTGCTAGACATGAGAGACATCTTGGCCAGTGATGCTGTTGCTGTGGTAAAGGATTTTCACTAGCAGAAGGTTGAGGGTGTCTTGTGGGGTACTGGGTATATTCCGGCTCTTGAAAGTCCTGGAAAGGGGGTAGACAGCCTTGAAAGGAGTTCATTTAGAATACCGGGCTTGCAAGAAGGTCCTGTTAACCCCACTGTGGAAGAAAGGTTGGAGTCCTAATAAGGGGAATCTGGGGGCATGCCCATCCATGTCTTTCATCCCTTTTAGATCCTGCTAATGACTCTTCCATTCTTTTCCCTTAGACTTTTGCAGATCAGATATTTGGAATATTTAACTGGATAATTCCACTGTCAGTTGCATTATCCTGTTTTGGTGGCCTCAATGCCTCCATTGTGGCTGCTTCTAGGTAAGAGTGGCAACTTTTGTGAGGGGTGTATCATCGAAGGGCTATGCAGTGGACAGAACTTACAGGACCCAGCCTTTGATTACTTGTGTTCTCCAACCGATACCACAACCTCTTTCTTCTTGTTTCTAGCAGAAGCCTGCAGTTGTCATTAATCTTACTACTGAGCTCCAGTCCATATTATCCAAATACTTTTGAAGGAAGGGATGGCAGAGAGGGAGGGCCATGTGGCAGGTGAACCAGGCTGCACCGTGTCCACCAATTTTCTCAGCTTCTCCTATCTTACCTAACATAGGCTTTTCTTTGTGGGCTCAAGAGAAGGCCATCTCCCTGATGCCATCTGCATGATCCATGTTGAGCGGTTCACACCAGTGCCTTCTCTGCTCTTCAATGTAAGTGAACTCAAGGATGAGACTGAAAGCCAGATTGCGGGGGAAACTTTAGTAACAGCAGAAGCGACTGTTCTAGCTTCCTGAAAGCTCTAAAAGAGATTCCAATAGAAAAACTATTGGTGGATCAGAATGTTCACCATGGGCAAGGCACTATGCTAACTGCTACAGGGAAAATCCAAATGCTCTAAGGAATGGTACACCTCTGCTCTAAGATAAGGCATAAAGTACATGGAATACACTGTAATGATTGATTGCCATGACAGATAGTGAGTGATACGGTGTTTAAGAGAAGAAACGATCACTTCCATGAGAGTAGAGGGTGAATGAAGAATTACATCTAGAAGTGTGTGTGTGTGTGTGTGTCTTAAAATCCACCAAAGTGTTCTCAGAAAAAAAAAAGTGCATCTTGATGGCTAGGGTTGCAAATGGTAGAGATGGGCTTTAGGTAGGAGAAATAGCATCAGAAAATCCTGTGGTAAAGCAGTATGGGTTTTAATACAGGTTGAGTATCCCTAATCTGAATATCCAAAATCTGAAATGCTCTAAAAATCTGAAAATTTTTGAGTGCTGACTTGACACTCAAAGGAAATGCTCATTGGAGCATTTTGGATTTTCAGAACAGGGATACTCAACATGTAGGAGGAGATAAGAGCGGGTTATTGTAGGTTGGAGCCATTATGGAAAAGGTCCTATGCAAGACTTTTGAGGGATTGTTTCGAGCTTGCTTTATACCGGGTTAACTTGAAGAATGGGTTGAAAAACCAGTTGAGACTACTGACTTATAAGAGAGGGGATAAGGTACTGAAACTAGGGTGTTAAAGGGATTAAAAACAGAAGAGGACCAGGAGACTTTGAGGATTGACAGGGGATGGATTTCTGGGGTATAAAGGGAGTGAAAAGCCTTTGGATTAACAAAGGCCCTGAGAAGAGCTGACTTAGGCTCACGCTTACAGGGTATCATGGCATTGATCTACTTGTGCGTGGAAGACATCTTCCAGCTCATTAACTACTACAGCTTCAGCTACTGGTTCTTTGTGGGGCTTTCTATTGTGGGTCAGCTTTATCTGCGCTGGAAGGAGCCTGATCGACCTCGTCCCCTCAAGGTAAGGCAACTCCATCCTACCTCTGCTCCACCTGAAACAGCTGGAGTTGCTGCTACAAGGGACTATTACAAAGCACTTTATTTAGAAACCTTTGCCTGGGACTTGGTGGTTAGTAATGTGTTGAAATTAAAGGTATGGAAAGAAGGCTCAGTGCGCTAATCCTTATGGGAGGTGGGATTATTTTAGCTGTTAAGAATCCTGAGTTGTCCACTCCAGTTGTGTTTCCTGTGCCCTTAGCTCAGCGTTTTCTTCCCGATTGTCTTCTGCCTCTGCACCATCTTCCTGGTGGCTGTTCCACTTTACAGTGATACTGTCAACTCCCTCATCGGCATTGCCATTGCCCTCTCAGGCCTGCCCTTTTACTTCCTCATCATCAGAGTGCCAGAACATAAGCGACCGCTTTACCTCCGAAGGATCGTGGGTAAGCCGTGCATCCTTAAGTCCGTTCAGCTATTGTAGAGCTTGGTTTTTGCCTTTTTCTGTAAATCCAGCCTCCAAAGACATCTTTGCCTTAGTCCCTTCTTATGAACCCTTCGGCTTAGTGGAATCACTCCCCTCACACTGAGTTCCATTCAGTGACACTTGAACTCAGCCCAGCTGACCTCTTCTCAATTCCAACTCAAAGTTCTCTTTGTAGGGTCTGCCACAAGGTACCTCCAGGTCCTGTGTATGTCAGTTGCTGCAGAAATGGATTTGGAAGATGGAGGAGAGATGCCCAAGCAACGGGATCCCAAGTCTAACTAAACACCATCTGGAATCCTGATGTGGAAAGCAGGGGTTTCTGGTCTACTGGCTAGAGCTAAGGAAGCTGAAAAGGAAAGCTCACTTCTTTGGAGGCACCTGTCCAGAAGCCTGGCCTAGGCAGCTTCAATCTTTGAACTTACTTTTTGAAATGAAAAGTAATTTATTTGTTTTGCTACATACTGTTCCAGACTTTTAAAGGGGACAATAAAGGTGACTGTGGGGAGGAGCATGTCAGGTTTGGGCTTGGTTGTTTTAGAAGCACCTGAGTGTGCCTACCTACTCCTCTTTTCTTTTAAAAGTGCCCACAATGCTCCAATTTCCTGTCTCCTTTAGAGAGACATGAAACTATCACAGGTGCTGGATGACAATAAAAGTTTATGTTCCTAAAGTCTGAGTGGCTTCATTTTATATAGTATCTCTAGGACAGCTCCCATTAGTCTAGAAACACAAAGACTAAAATCAATCTTATGCTTGAAAGTATATCCATCTTTTCTCTCTCAAGCTAGCTGCTGAAGGCTGATAAACCAGGCTCTACACAAAGGCAGACAATAGAACACTTAAACTGCTCTAGTCAAATGTTGGATTGTTACATAAAAATGACATGAACTTCCTTTCTGAGACAGGATCTTGCTCTGTAGCCAAGGCTGGAGTATAGCGCATGATCTTGGCTCACTGCAGCCTCAACCTCCTGGGCTTAAGCTATCCTCCCACCTCAGCCTCCCAGGTAGCTGGGACTATGGGCAAGCACCACCATGCTCAGCTAACTTTTTAGCAGAGACAAGGTCTTGCCATGTTGCCCAGGCTGGTCTCAAATTCCTGGACTCAAGTGATCTACCCACCTCAGCCTCCCAAAGTGCTGAGATTATAGGTGTGAGCCATTTTGCCCAGCCTGGAACTTTCGTTCTTAATTATCACTAAGAATTTGCACACATCTACTTCTTGAAATTTTTAAAGTAATCTTGGGATCAAGAAGTGCGGTTACTATATTTAGATACAATCTCAACATTCAACATTCAACTTATCAGCCACACCTCTAGACTGCAATCCAAATGTGCATAGAACAACACATGCATGGGTTGGAAGTTTAAACTGTTTTTTTTTTTTTTTTGAGAAGGAGTCTCACTCTCTTGCCCAGGCTGGAGTGCAGTGGCGCAATCTCGGCTCACTGCAAGCTCCGCCTCCCGGGTTCACGCCATTCTCCTGCCTCAGCCTCCCGAGTAGCTGGGACTACAGGCGCCTGCCACCACACCCAGCTAATTTTTTGTATTTTTAGTAGAGACAGGTTTCACCATGTTAGCCAGGATGGTCTCGATCTGCTGACTTCGTGATCCACCCACCTTGGCCTCCCAAAACTGCTGGGATTACAGGCGTGAGCCACTGCACCTGGGTGGAAGTTTAAACCCTTAATGCCAGGTTAAAACATTATATTTTCCAAGGCCATGGGCCAGCAAAAGCAATCATGACTCACTCTATTCTTCAGTTTTCTTTTTTTTTTTGAGACAGTCTCCCTCTATTGCCCAGGCTGGAGTGCGGTGGCGCGATCTTGGCTCACTGCAACCTCCGCCTCTCGGGTTCAAGCAATTCTCCTGCCTCAGCCTCCCGAGTAGCTGGGACTACAGGTGTGCACCACCACGTGTGGCTATTTTTGTAAAACAGCAGAGATGGCGTTTCCCCATGTTGGCCAGGCTGGTCTCAAACTCCTGATCTCAGGTGATCCACCCACCTCGGCCTCCCAAAATGCTGGGTATTCTTCAGTTTTCTGAAGTGCACACTCATTTCCCTGTTCAATAAGTATCAGGAAGCAGCATGTAGTACAGAGGTTTACTAACTCTGTGAATGGGAAGATCACTTGGCTACCCAGTGCTCTCCTATAAACATAAGTACAAGAGTGTTTCATGAAATCCGTTTTTAAAATGAACATCTCTGTGTGCCACAGTTCCTAGGACTGGGGCAAGGACACAGTGTCAAGTCTTGTTTTGAGGATGAGTCTCTGAAGAGACAGAATTCCTGCCAGAATGTGCACAGAACATAAGTCAACCAAGTGTGTCGTGCCAGGGATACTTTGACTTTGGTTTGCTGCTGCTGCTAGGGATATTGGGAGGGTTATCCTTTCCAGGTTGTAGGAGAGGGTTGTGGGTAAAGGTCTGTCGTAAGGGACCTGAGGGGAGAAGAGAAAACAAATTTCAATGAAGAACAGAAAGGAAGAAACAAAAGACAGAATTTGGCCTGAAAGGACTATTTACCCCTGGCTGCTAGCTCCAACTGATTCCGCATGCGTTGTTCACGCTCTCGCAGCTGACGCGTCATTTCAGCATTTTTCCAGCCTGTGTAAAGAGAAGCAAGAGAGTCAGTTGCATTCCTATTTTTAGACCCCTTTCCCTAGTCCTGTTTCACAGAGGACGAGCCCTTACCTTTTTTGAAGCTCTCTAGGAAGCCTTCCCGTGGAGGTAATTTGTCCAGGTCATGTACAACACGCTGGGGGATTTTAAGTACAGTGCGTACTGCTGGAATCCGGAGACAGGATACTTGGACCAGGGAAAACAAATTGGAGGAGAGCCAGTACATAAACACTGCCTGGGTGAGAACACAGAGAAGGGACTCAGAAGCTGTATCCCTGGTCAGCTTGCTAGGTGGCTAGGCTAGGCAGAAGGCCTTGGAGCCAGCCCATAAGGCATTACATACCGTGGGGAAATGCATGGTTATGGGCAAGGTTATCAGGGGCATCATTCTGATGACATTTCTCATCCACTGAAGGTCAGAACTTTGCACACCTGTCTCAGCACCTAGCTGCCAAAAGAAGTGGGGTGGAAAAGTCGGGAAAGCTGTCAGTTTCAGTGAATCTGTCTCTAATCTCTTACCCATCAACTCTTTCTCCAGCAAGTGAAGGATGACCATTCTGTACAATTACTTTACCCTCCAATCCCAGTTCACTTTGCAGGCCTGGCACTTGGCCAATCTGGGCTTACCTCAAGAACAGCCCACATTGTAGCAGTGACTGCCAGTGGTAATATGTAGATGGGATCGGATACCGTGAGATCCTGGAACCACCAGAGGCCACCTGTCTGCAGGCTGGGCACAGGAAGGTTGGCCATCTCTCTCAAAGCAATGAAGAAGGAGATGAAGATTGGGGCCTATTACACAAGATAAACAGTGTCAGCATGCTTTACCAGAGAGAACATCTTCATCACCCCACTACTGAAAGCCATGTATAATCCACCACCACCTGTTTTTTGGGGGACCTGGGAAACATGAAACACAGAGAGGAAATTTCATGGGTACCGGATGAAATAAGGAAGGAAATGTTTTTGCTCACCTGAGTCACAGGGAGAATGAGAGGTTTATAGAGTTTAATACCATGTTTTTTCTGGTAAAGTGCCATCTCCGAGGAAGCCTTGTAATCTGTGAGGTGAGGGGAAATTAATGGTTGGGGTAACAGTTACATCAGCGGAGGTGAACATCCTCATTATCTACCTGGCCTGTGAAATTTCTAACCAACCCTGGCCACTCCTTGGGAGCATTAGGTCTAAGAAACAGATAAACCTTTAGAACTTTCCCGACTGTCGCAACTTCTGATTTACATTGTTCCTTTCCCCCAGCAGAATGTAAGGAAAAGTGCAAATGTGGACTTCTCCCACGCTCATTCTGCAACTGACTCACACTCAATATGGTCTCCTGCTAACTTGGCCTCTCTGATTCGACTGGAAAACTTCTGGATCTCTGGCAAGTGATTGTGGATCCTGGCTGCCTCTCGCTGGCCCGTCACGATGAGAGGAAAAATCAGGCAGCGGGCAAAGACT
The DNA here is from genome assembly GCF_029281585.2 of Gorilla gorilla gorilla. Classification (NCBI taxonomy): domain Eukaryota; kingdom Metazoa; phylum Chordata; class Mammalia; order Primates; family Hominidae; genus Gorilla; species Gorilla gorilla. The sequence continues at coordinate 33,875,593 of NC_073239.2, forward strand.
GTACCTGGAAAATACAAACTAGGATTGGAGTGAAATTAAAGCAATTCTGCAGCTAGAAGGTTGAAGGCTTTTAGGTCCTTACTGAAAGGGTCTTATTCTTGCCTTGTCCATTCTATGACTCATGCCTAAGAGGCCCAGAAATAAGGTCAGGGGTATGAATTAGTTGCTTTAAGGCTCAGTTCTCTAATTTGGCATCACAAAAATATGGCATTAACTTCTCTAAGCAGATGATTAGGAATCCTGTTTGTTTCCTCAAACAAAAAGCTGACAGCAGTGGATTTAGCAATTATGTTACTGGCAGTTCGAATGAGGTGATATGAGTAAAAGCCAGACGGCTGAGGGAGTAAATGGAAAGAAGTAGGCTAATTGGATGCAGAGCAGTCTTTTAAGTAACAGCTATCAAAAGAATGAAATCCAGTCATCTGTGACAACGTGGATGGAACTGGAGATCACTATGTTAAGTGAAATAAGGCAAGCACAGAAAGACGAACATCGCCATGTTCTCACTTATTTGTGAGATCTAAAAATCAAAACAAATGAAATCATGGGCAGAGAGTAGAAGGAAGGTACCAGAGGCTGGGAAGGGTAGTCACGGTTGGGAATAGTTAATGGGTAAAAAAAAAATTAGAATAAGATCTACTATTGATTGCACAACAGGGTGACTATAGTCAGTAATAATAGCATATTTTTAAATAAAGAACGTAAAAATTAGCCAGGTGTGGTGGCACACCTGTAGTCCCAGCTACTTGAGAGGCTGAGACATGAGAATCGCTAGAACCTGGGAGGTGGAGGTTGCAGTGAGCTGAGACTGCACCACTGCACTCCAGCCTGGGTGACAGAGCAAGACTCTGTTTAAAAAAATAAATAAAATAAAAAATAAAATAAAAGTGTAATTGGATTGTTTGTAACTTAAAGGATAAATGCTTGAGGGGATGGATATCTCATTCTCCATAATGTGATTATTACACCTTGCATGCCTCTATCAAAACATCTCATGTAGCCCATAAATATATACACCTACTAGGTATCCACAAAAATTAACAACAACAAAATAAATAACAGCCATCAAAGGAAGAAGATAGGGTAGTAAGTGAAGGGGAACTAAGGATGAAGGGAAGAAATCTTCCCCCAGGTAACACATGGGTGTGCCTGAGCATGTTTACATGTTCAGGGTAGGGCAGTGAGGAGGGAAACGCTGAAGACACAGGGGAGAAAAGATAATTGATGGAGCAACGTGGCAGAGAGACACATAATTCAAAGCAGAGTTTCAGCCTTTACAAAAGCAATGTGAGTGGCTTCCCAATTTAGGGGTTTAAGTGCCTGACCTGAACCTCTGTTCTAAACCAGGATAGCTTCATGACTGTTAATAAGGTCCCCTGACTCTAACCCCATGTTTGTATTCAAATATCTATACTTCTTGAATCCCAGATGATCTGGTGGTTTTATAATGCTCTTTAAGAAATATAGGCAGAGTGCATCTAGGTATCATGAACCTCTATCGCTCATTTGAAATCATCTGCTCTTCTGACCCCAGAGCTTCTGCAACTACTTCCTGAATCCATTCAAAGAATTGTCATCTATGAGGTTAAATCCCTAACCCATGTCCAGGGTATATTCCCCTTACATGCAGCAATGGCCCCCCACCAAGGTAGGCCCAGATCAACATGCATAAATTCCAGTAAATTCTGGATCAGTCCCACTGGGGTGTATGACCCCAGCCCCAGTTCAGCGAAGCTCTGCTCTGCAGCAGTTTGGACTACATCTGCAGTCTCTCCAGAAGCCACCTCAGGTACTGCTGTGGGTGAGGGAGTTGCAGCAACAACAGGAGGGGCCTGAACCTGTGTGAAAGAAAGCCTTGTATTATATTTATTCAGTAGTGAACACAAAGAAAGTGAGATCTTTTTATAATAACCAGTACTGGGTTCTGTTCTCTCTACTTCTTGTTCTTCCAGGTTAGCCTACTGTCTGCAGATTTCAAGCTTAAAAAAGACATCTCATTTTTATCAATAGTTAGGAAGAGAAGTTACTTTGAGTAAGAATCCATGACTTCCCTTCATGCTGGGAAGTTATTTCTTTTATCACTGTTTTCCAAACTTCAGCCATTTGAATATCACTGTCATGATTTTTGCCATATATTAACATGAAACAATTGCTTTTCTTTAAAACAGCTCAGAAAACCAAATATAACATCTCTCCTGTTGTACTTTCAATCATTTCCCCACTGAATTGAAAATCCATCCTAAGCAGAGATGCTATCATTTTGGAGAGCTGTGTGGAGCGTGGACAAGAACTCTGCTCCATATTCCCCCTGCTCCGAAACAAAACAAAATATGAAACCAACCAGGAAACACCACTCCTAATATTGCAGGAACGAAAGGCCTCTTACCTGGACTTCTGCAAACGAGATGGCAGAGGTACTGAGGCTGCGGGGGCCGGAAGCCGCAAGGAAGAGGTAGTGTGGGCGACAGCAGCACGGGGCTACTGGGAATAGGAGCCGTGTGGTCAGCGGTTTCCCAAGCCATTGCGAGGGCCCTGCGGCGCTGTGGACCTGAGCGTGTAAAAGGATGATGGAGCCCCTTTACCGGGCGCAGAAGTCCTCGCGTGGGGGCAAACGGGATTCATTATGCTAACTCCCCAAGAAGCAGGCAGCTCGGCCACTACATGGGAGGACATTGCTATCACCGCGCGCAGACCTCTAGCCCGAAGGCATGCAGCGGGTGGTGCCTGCAGAGCGAAGCTCGAACCTGGGTTCCCCGCATCTCAGTTATCGCAGACCCACATCGGAGGGCCCTGAGAACGAGGCCGAGGTGCTCTCGCCAGGGGCGAAGCCAATTCCAGAAGCTGACACCGGGCTGCTGGGCCCATAGTGTCGGGGACTAACCCTAGCGCGTCCTCACATGACCCGAGGTCATGACATTCAGGTCCCAGTGAGCAGGTCAGCGTCTGCTCATACCCCTAGCACGAGCTGTCCTGGGGCCTGGTTCACTGGGTCAGGGCAGCATCCCGGTGCTCAGCCCCGGGGCATCCTTACCCGACGCCCGGACTGTAGCAAGCGCAGAAGCTCCCGGCGTCCGCACATTAGTCCCATCGCCATTTTGCCCGGAAGAGGACTTGCTTTTGCGCCTGCGCACTAAGAACCACAACCCCTCGAAAGGAAGCACTTTTGGAGGCGGGCATAAAGCCAGAATTGTAGCCGCAGATCAGGTGGTAAAAGAGAACGGAGCTTGGCGGCCATATTTGAAGTGGGTAAAAATCTGTAAAGCCACGTTACCATGAGCACGCAGAGAGCCTTTTCTGGAGATTGAAAGGAAGTTGAAGAGCTGGGTTAGCTATCATCGTAAGCTATCATCGTTAGTGATGGCGTAAACCTGGGTAATTTTCCTCTAATGTCGCGATTGTCCTCTGATTTGTAAGTTTAAAAATAGCCTCAGAAAAGGCTTGGCTGTACTTGCAGAGGATTTTTCCCACTCAATGATGTTCGATTCTTTTGATTCTTATTGCTAGGTAATATTGTAATCGCAGGTCCAATGAAATTTGAGGGTAGTCTAGAGTCTGACAGAAATTAAGAGAAGGCAGCTTCTGAGAAATATTTTCCTCCCAGATAAAAAGACGAAGCTTCCAGAGGAGACTTCACCTTTCCATTTTTTTCTTCTGTAAGTGGGGTGGTGTGAGGACTGACCATGAGGGGACAAGTTTCCAGATGAAAAGCTCACGTGCAGGCCGGGCGCGGTGGCTCAGGTCTGTAATCCCAGTACTTTGGGAGGCCGAGGTAGGTGGATCACGAGATCAGGAGGTCGAGACAATCCTGGCCAACATGGTGAAACCCCATTTCTACTAAAAATACAAAAATTAGCCGGGCGTGGTGGTGGGCGCCTGTAATCCCAGCTACTCGGGAGGCTGAGGCAGGAGAATCACTTGAACCCGGGATGCAGAGGTTGCAGTGAGCCGGGATTGTGCCACTGCACTCCAGCCTGGGCAGCAAGAGCGAGACTCCGTCTCAAAAAAAAAAAAAAGAAAAGAAAAACTCACGTGCTGAAGATGGTTGACGGCAAAGATAGAAAACACCCAAATACTTGATGATATCATTGAGCTGCTGTACCATGCTTGGAACTGCCTATCTCCAGACTTTGTTGTGTAAGTTAATTAAAGGTCTTGGCCGGGTGCAGTGGCTCATACCTGTAATCTCATCACTTTGGGAGGCTGAGGTGGTCTCGATCACTGGGTCAAGAGATCGAGACCAGCCTGGCCAACATGGTGAAATCCTGTCTCTACTAAAAATACAAAAAACAAAAAAACAAAATAACTAGGCGGGCGTGGTGGTGCATACCTGTAGTCCCAGCTACTAGGGAGGCTGAGGCAGGAGAATCGCTTGAATCCGGGAGGTGGAGGTTGCAGTGAGCCGAGGTGGAGCCACCTCACTCTAGCCTGGGCGACAGACTCCATCTCAAAAAAAAAAAAAAGATGATTAAAGGTCTTTACTGTTTAGACTCTAAGTCTGTTGCTTGGGTGTTCTGTTTCTTGAAGTTAAAAGCATTCATCTTCAGGGGAAAAATATTACTGGTCAGAAAGGTGGAGTTTGATTATGTTTGAACCCTTACAAAGTCTCTCAATATGCAGATTACTTTCTAAACAACAAATTATAGTTTCAGAAAGATACAATAACCTGAAATTATTTCAGTGACTGCTCATTTCAAACGATTATGAATGTACCTGACGATATGGCGAAAATAGGAGGCAAAGAACTGTAATACTGATTTAGTAATAATTAGTGGTATGAGCTAACACTTGCATATGTTGGATGCTATTGTAAACATCAATAGATTTTTGATATGGAAACACTGTTTTTTTTTTTAGAGATTACTTTTAAAACTCAATACAATTAGAAGTAATTACAAATATACAGCTACAGAACACTTGGCAGGGTGACTGTCTTACGGTACACTGCTACTTTGGTGGCCCCAAATGAACCAGGCTTCCCAATATTTGCACCTTTAGGAGTTCTCTTCTCTTGAGTCTGATTGGGCCTGTAACTTGCTTTAATCAATAGTAGAATGCGTTGGAAGTGATGTTATGCCAGTTTGGGACTATGCCTTAAGAAGGCCTGATAGCTTCTGTTTTTGCATTCAGGGGGAAGCCAGCTGCTGTGTTAGAAGTTTGACTTCTCAGACTTACTGCCTGTGAAAAGCCCAACCAACCATGTGAAGAAGAACTGAGGTTTGGGCCAACAGCCTCAGTTGAACTCCCAGCCAGCAGTCAACACCAACTTTTGCCAGCCACGTGAAGAAGGCCATTTAAAAAGTGGATTCTCCAGCCCACTGGAGCCACCTCAGGTGACTGCGTGTGGAGCAAAGAAAGGCTATTTGAGCCCACATTGCAAAATTACAAGCAAATAAATAAAATTATTGTAGTTTTAAGCCACTAAGTTGTTCAATAATAGATAGCTAAAATGTACAGGCAAACTTGGAAGATACTGTGGGTTGGGTTCCAGACCACTACAATAAAGCCAATATCATAATAAAGTGAGTCATAGGGATTTTTTTGTTTTGCAGTGCATATAAAAGTTATGTTAGGCTGGCATGGTGGCTCAGGCCTGTAATCTCAGCACTTTGGGAGGCTGAGGCAGGTGGATTGCTTGAGCTCAGGAGTTTGAGACCAACCTTGGTAACATGGTAAGACCCCATCTCTTAAAAAAAAAAAATACTAGGCTGGGTGTGGTGGCTCATGCCTGTAATCCTAGCACTTTGGGAGGCCGAGGTGGGTAGATCACTTGAGGTCAGGAGTTTGAGACCAGCCTGGCCAACATGGTGAAACCCGTCTCTATTAAAAATACAAAAATTAGCCAAGCGTGGTGGTGGGCACCTGTAATCCCAGCTACTTGGGAGGTTGAAACAGGAGAATTGCTTGAACCCGGGAGGTGGAGGTTGCAGTGAGCCGAGATCATGCCATTGCACTCCAGCCTGGGCAACAAGAGCGAAACTCCATCTCAAAAAAAAAAAAGAAAAAGTTATGTTTACACTATACTGTAGTCTCTTAAGTGTGCAATCACATGTTTAAAAAAACAATGTACATACCTTAATTTGAAAATGTTTTATCACTTAAAAATGTTGATGATCATCTGAGCCTTCAGGAAGTCATATTTTTACTGGTGGAGGGTCTTGCCTTGATGTTTGTTGACTATCAAGGTGGTGGTTGCTGAAGGTTGGGGTGGCATAAAATAAGACAATGAAGTTTGCTGCATCAATTGACTATGCTTTTCATGAAAGATTTCTCTATAGCATGTGATGCTGTTTGATAGGATTTTACCCACGGTAGAACTTCTTTCAAAATTGGAGTTAGTCCTCTCAAACCCTGCTGCTGCTTTGTCAATTAAGTTTATATGATATTTTAAATCTTTTGTTGTCATTTCAACAATGTTCATAGCAACTTCACCAGGAGTAGATGTCATCTCAAGAAACCACTTTGTTTGTCTAGAAGAAGCAACTCCTCATCTCTTAAAGTTTCATCATGAGATTGTAGCAATTCAGTCACATCTTCAGACTCCACTTCCAATTCTAGTTCTCTTGCTATTTCTACCACATCTGCAGTTACATCCCTCCATAAAGTCTTAGACTTCTCAACATCAACCATGAGGGTTGGAATCAACTTCTTCTAAACTCCAGTTAATGTTGATATTTTCACCTCCTCCCATGAATCACAAATGCTCTTAATGGCATCTGGGAGGGTGAATCCTTTCCAAAAGGTTTTCAATTGACTTTGCCCAGATCCATCATAGGAATTGCTATCTATGGCCGCCATAGCTTTACAAAATATATTTCTTAAATAATAGACTTGAAAGTCAAAAGTACTTCTTGATCCACAGGCTAAGGAAGAGATTTTGTGTTAGCAGGCATGAAAACAACATTAATCTCCTTGTACATTCTCGATCAGAGCTATAGGGTGACAAGGTGCACTATCAATGGTCAGTAATTTTTTTTTTAATGGAGACTGAGTCTTGCTGTGTTGCCTAGACTGGTCTCGAACTCCTGGCCTCAAGTGATTTTCCTGCCTTGGCCTCCTTAAATGTTGGGGTTACAGGCATGAGCCACTGTGCCCAGCCTGCAATAATATTTTGATAGGAATCTTTTTTTCTGAGGGGTAGGTATCAATAATGAGCTTAAAATATTCAGCAAACTGTAGGGTAAACAGATATGCTGTCATCCAGGCTTTGTTGTTCCCTTTATAGAATACAGGCTGAGTAGATTTCGCATAATTTTTTTTTTTAAGAGACAAGATCTCTCTCTGTTGCCCAGACTGGAGTGCAGTGGTGTGATCATGTCTCACTGTAGCCTTGATCTCCCAGGTTCAAGTGATCTTCCTGCCTCAGGCTCCTGAGTAGCTGAGACTACAGGTGCAACTAATTTTTGTGGTTTTTTTTGTAGAGATAAGGTTTTGCCATGTTGCCCAGGCTGGTCTCAAACTACTGGGCTCCAGTGATCCACACAGCTACCTTGGTGTGTCCCAAAGTGTTGGGGGTTACAGGTGTGAGCCAGCATGCCTGTCCTGACAGTTTTTTTTTTTTTTTAAAGCACTTTAAATGTATTATCCCACTGCGTTCTGGCATCCAGGGTTTCTGCTGAGAAAATGGCCAGTAGTGTTTTTTTTTTTTTTTTCCTCAGAGTGATTGGACTTCAGCTGATAGTGTTATTGAGGATCACTTGTACATTATGAGTTGCTTCTCTCTTGCTGCTGTCAAGATTCTCTATCTTTCAACAGTTTGATTATAATGTGTCTCAGTGTGAGTCTCTTTGGATTTATTTTACTTGGAGTTTATTGAGATTCTTGGATTTGTAGATTAGTGTCTTTCATCAAATTTGGGAAGTTTTCAGCCATTTCTTCAAATAATCTTTTTGCCCCTTTCTCCATCTCCTCTTTGGGAATCGTAATGCATATGTTGGTCTACTTAATGGTATTCCACAAGTTCCTTGGTCTCTGTCCACTTTTCTTTTTTTTTTTTTTTGAGACAGAGCCTCACTCTGTTGCCCAGGCTAGAGTGCAGTGACACAATCTTGGCTCACTGCAACCTCTGCCTCCCAGGTTCAAGCAATTTTCCTGCCTCAGCCTTCTGAGTAGTTGGGATTACAGGCACTCATCACCATGTCCAGCTAATTTTTGTATTTTTAGCAGAGATAAGGTTTTGCCATGTTGGCCAGGCTGTTTTCGAACTCCTGACCTCAAGTGATCCACCCGCCTTGACCTCCCAAAGTGCTGAGATGACAGGCATGAGCCACCTCACTTGGCCTATCCACTTTTCTTTATTTATTTTTCTTTATGCTCCTCAGATTTGAAATTTTCAATTGTCTTATTTTCAAGTTCACTGATTCTTCTGTGTTTGAGCTCCTCTAGTAAATTTTCATTTCAGTTATTGTGTCTTTCAGCTATAGAATTTCTGTTTAGCTCCTTTTTACAATTTTTGTCCCTTTCTTGGTATTCTAATTTTGTTAATATACCATTTTCCTGATTTCCTTTAGTTTTTTGTCCATGTTTTCTTTTAGCTCTTTGAGCAAATTTAAGATAATTGTTTTAAAGTCTTTGGTAAGTCAAATGTCTGGGTGTCCTCAGAAATGGTTTCTGCCAATTAATTTTACTCCTTTGAATGTGCCATGTTTTCCTGTTTCTTTGTATGCCTTGTAATTTTTGTAGTTTTTGTTGAAAAGTAGACATTTGAAAAAACAGCTAACTCCCCTAGTCTTTGCAGATTGGCTCTATACTGATACAGTTCTTCAGCACTGAGCAAGGCTTGCTTTGAGCCTAGGGATCAGCTGAGGTGAAGGCTTAAGGTCTTTTCAGGGCTTTTCTGACCAAGTGTCTTACCTGGGCATGTGTAACTTCCCAATTTCCCCATATACATGGCTGCTTTTGAATGTCTTATTTCCTAAAGAGTCTCAGTCCGGTTTCTCCTGGGGCCTTACATGGTCTACTGTATGTATCCACCCATAGTCTTTTACTCCACATGTCAGTGGGTCTGCAGTCTCCTTGCAGCTTTCATGAGCAATGACTACCGCTTTTCTGAGACCTGAGGCCAGTCCTTTAGGTAACCCCCATATGCGCACAATAATTTGCAAAAAGCTTTGCTCTTCTCCCTTCCATTTAAGGGAGGGAACTTGGAATTAGGCTGCTGCCTCTTCCAGACTAAGAGCACTGCCGCATCAGGGAGGAGGAGGGGACGAGGGCAAATAAAGACACCACAAAACTTTCTTAAGATTTGGAAGGTGGGCATTCACTTGGTTACTGTAAACCTTTAACTGTTTTTTGGAGCTCTTACAGGTTAGTTCAGCTCATTTCTGGTTGTTTTATGACGTTTCTGTTGGATAATGAAAGCTTGGAGCTTTGTCGTCCACCATTTTGCTGATATCACATGAGCATCCATTTTAATAAGATAGAAGAAAAGAGCACATTGGACCTTAAGTAAGTGTAAGAAAAGAAATAGAAAGTTAAGAGAAGAGGCCAGGCACGGTGGCTCACACCTGTAATCCCAGCACTTTGGGAGGCTGAGGTGGGTGGATCACCGGAGGTCGGGAGTTCAAGACCAGCCTGACCAACATGGAGAAACCCCATCTTTACCAAAAATACAAAATTAGCTGGGCATGGTGGCACATGCCTGTAATCCCAGCTACTCGGGAGGCTGAGGCAGGAGAATCGCTTGAACCCGGGAGATGGAGGTTACAGTGAGCACTCCAGCCTGGGCAACGGGAGTGAAACTTAAAAGAAAAAAAAAAAAAGATCAGGAGTTCAAGACTAGCCTGAGCAACACAGTGAGATCTCATCTCTAAAAAAAATTTAGGGCCGGTGGCTCACACCTGTAATCCAGCACTTTGAGAGGCTGAGGCAGGAGGATCACAAGGTCAGGAGTTTGAGAGCAGCCTGGCTAACATGGCGAAACCCCATCTCTACTAAAAATACAAAAATTAGCTAGGCACGATGGCTGGCGCCTGTAATCCCAGCTACTTGGGAGACTGAGGCAGGAGAATTTCTTGAACCCAGGAGGCAGAGGTTGCAGTGAGCTGAGATCGTGCCTTGCACTCCAGCTGGGGTGACAAGAGCAAGACTCCGTCTCAAAAAACAAAACAAAACAAAAAGAAATAATCTATATTTCGATTATTGTGGTGGTTACGTAGGTGAATACATTTATCAAAATTCAGCAAACTATTCATTTAAATGAGCACATTTTATGTAAGTTATACATGAATAAATTTTATTCATAAGTAAAAAAACAGTTTACAGAGGACATTTCCCTGTCAAAATGGTACATTTGTCTCGATTAATTCATATATTTTGAGTGAAAAATTTTAAAAAGTTTATTCTCTGGATAATTACTTTGCTTTGTCACCTGGTATGGACATTTAGTCTTTGGTGCCTTATGAGATAAATGAATAAAGTGCTTGGGTAGTTCTGATGAGAGAGATTATGTCTAAGAATACATCAGGGATGGCTTCATGGAGGAAACCATTTTTAATCTTGGCCTTAATTAATAGATACAGAGAAAGAAAGATAAAAATAAAGAAAATAGCATGGCATTCCAGGCAGAATGAACAATAAAGGAAAACAATATTGCCTTTTGCAAAAATACACTGTTTTTTTTTGAGGGACTCTGTGTTTTCATTGTTTGTAATATCACGTCTCCGTGTTAAAGACCTGTGTGTAATTTTCAGTCATTAATTATGCACGGATGATTTCTCCCTATGCTGAATGCTGTTTGGGCTTAATCAGGCAATCTTTTAAAAGATGTAGTCTCTAGGGATTTGCTATTTAAGAAGTGGAACTAGCTACGTTATAATTAAATAATTCCTGCTACAGTACCATGTAAAAGGTCATTCATCATTCAACATTTATTTATTCTACAAAATATTTATTGAGTGCCCATTATATATCTGGTACTATTCTAGGCAATAGAGATACACATAAGTCAATATTTATCCCTCATGGGGCCTAATATTCTTTTTTTGTTCTTTTTTTTATTATTATACTTTAAGTTCTAGGGTACATGTGCATAACATGCAGGTTTGTTACATATGTATACATGTGCCGTGTTGGTTTGCTGCACCCGTTAACTCGTCATTTACATTGGGTAGTTCTCCTAATGCTATCCTTCCCCCATCCCCCCACCCCACGACAGGCCCTGGTGTGTGATGTTCCCTGCCCTGTGTCCAAGTGTTTTCATTGTTCAATTCCCACCTATGAGTGAGAACATGCGGTGTTCAGTTTTCTGTCCTTGTGATAGTTTGCTCAGAATGATGGTTTCCAGCTTCATCCGTGTCGCTACAAAGGACATGAACTCATCCTTTTTTATGGCTGCATAGTATTTCATGGTGTATATGTGCTACATTTTCTTAATCCAGTCTATCATCAATGGACATTTAGGTTGGTTCCAAGTCTTTGCTATTGTGAACAGTGCCGCAATAAACATACGTGTGCATGTGTCTTTATAGTATCATGATTTATAATCCTTTGGGTATATACCCAGTAATGGGATGGCTGGGTCAAATGGTATTTCTAGTTCTAGATCCCTGAGGAATCGCCACACTGTCTTCCACAATGGTTGAACTAGTTTACAGTCCCACCAACAGTGTAAAAGTGTTCCTATTTCTCCACATCCTCTCCAGCACCTGTTGTTTCCTGACTTTTTAATAATTGCCATTCTGACTGGTGTGAGATGGTATCTCACTGTGATTTTGATTTGCATTTCTTTGATGACCAGTGATGATGAGCATTTTTTCATGTGTCTGTTGGCTGCATAAATGTCTTCTTTTGAGAAGTGTCTGTTCATATCCTTTGCCCACTTTTCGATGGGGTTGTTTGATTTTTTTCTTGTAAATTTGTTTAAGTTCTTTGTAGATTTTGGATATTAGCCCTTTGTTAGATGGGTAGATTGCAAAAATTTTCTCCCATTCTGTAGGTTGCCTGTTCACTCTGATGGTAGTTTCTTTTGCTGTGCAGAAGCTCTTTAGTTTAATTAGATCCCATTTGTCTATTTTGGCTTTTGTTGCCATTGCTAATATTCTTAAATTGTATTTAATATCAAACATTCTAAGAAATTACTCTGTAATGAATGTAAAACCACTTTGGGTAGAGAGTATGATACCAGTAGTTCTATTTAATCTTCCTTTTAAACAAATATATATTTATTTTAAAACATGGGTTTTTCATGATTTTTTTTTTGGTTAAATTTTCAGCAATGTGTTTAATACTCCAGGATACCAAAAAAAAAAAAAAAAAGCCTGGGGAATTTATAGTCTAGATATGGAGAAAATACCTATACATGACATGATTAAAGTACTTTTAAGTAGAGTGTGTAATGAAGTTTGAGGTAACAAAATACAGGGTAACTGTGAGGGTGAAATTGACATGGGGTCACAACATTCAGGGGACATTTATGAAGGAGTGTTGGTGAGATTTTAGTTGGTGCTTCCAGGCAGAGGGAACAAGACAGCAGGCCTGGAAGCAGTGATGAGTGGGGTATGTGGAGGACACTGTGAAGACTGGCCTGTAATAAAGTTTAACCTGTAATTCCTTTATAAAGATTTCCACGTAGGAAATTAATCACAGTTATATTCATAGAAGTTCATTACAGTGTTATTTAAAATGATGAAAATTGGCCAGACGCGGTGGCTCACGCTTGTAATCCCAGCACTTTGGGAGGCCGAGGCAGGTGGATCACGAGGTCAGGAGTTTGAGACCAGCCTGACCCATATGGTGAAACCCCGTCTCTACTGAAAATACAAAAATTAGCTGGGTGTGGTGGCATGTGCCTGTAGTCCCAGCTACTCAGGAGGCTGAGACAGGATAATTGCTTGAACCCAGGAGGCAGAGGTTGCAGTGAGCCTAGATCACACCACTGCACTCCAGCCTGGGCAATAGAGGGAGACTCTGTCTCAAACAAACAAACAAAACTCCAAAAAAGATGAAAACTGGAGGGAAGTGATGACAACTGTGACTGTTGTGTGACACTGATTTCTCTCATATTTGTACTGGCTGATCCTGAGGTGAGTCAAAAAAAGACAAAAATGTATAAAAATAAAGAAAAATAAAATGATTAAAAATGGAAACAAGTGACATTTTAATCAATAGGGGAATAGAAATGACTTAGACTGTATTCATTCAATAGAGCAATATGTAGCCATTTCAAAACATGTTTTTGATAACAAGGTGGTAAAATGTCCATGATGAAATAAAAATGTTCAGGCCAGGCGCGGTGGCTCACGCCTGTAATCCCAGCACTTTGGGAGGCCGAGGCAGGTGGATCACGAGGTCAGGAGATCGAGACCATCTTGGCTAACATGATGAAACCCCACCTCTACTAAAAACACACAAAAAAATTAGCCGGGTGTCATGGCGGGCGTCGGTAGTCCCAGCTACTTGGGAGGCTGAGGCAGGAGAATGGTGTGAACCCAGGAGGCAGAGGAGGTTGCAGTGAGCCGAGATCGTGCCACTGCACTCCAGCCTGGGTGACTGAGCAAGACTCCTTCTCAAAAAAAAAAAAAAGAAAAATGTTCATAATTATGTAAAAGAAGCAGAATATAAAACTGTAAGTACATTATGATGGTAATTTTATGAAAATGAAAAAATATGTATATCTTAGAAAAAAAGCCTGGAACAAAATACTCCAAACATTTTATTTACTTTAATATAATTTATGTATTTATTTTATAGAGACAGGTTCTCCCTATGTTGCCCAGGCTGGTCTCGAACTCCTGGGCTCAAGTGATCCTTCTGCCTCAGCCTCCCAAATTTCTGGGATTACAGGCATGAGCCACCATGCCTGGCCTCCAAATATTTTATGATGGTTATCACTTGTTGATGGAATTATAGGTGATTTTTATTTCCATCTTTATATTTTTCTGTAATTTTAACATTTATTGTAATGATTACATATTTTGCTTATGCTCTTAGATAATATTTGTATTAGTTTGCTAGAGCTGCCATACCAAAATACCATGCATTTGGTTGCTTACACAACAGAAATTCATTTTCTCATAGTTCTGGAGGCTAGAAGTCCATGATCAGGGTACCAGTAGGCCTGGTTTCTTCTGAGGCCTGATTCCTTGGTTTGCAGGTGGCTACTTTCCCACTCTGTCTTCATATGGTTTTCCCTCTGTCTGCACATGTTTCTGGTGTCTCCTGGTATGCCTAAATTTCTCCTTCTTACAAGGACACCAGTCATATTGGATTAGGGCCTACCCTGAAAAAAAAACAGAGCACCTCATTTTAACCTAAGCAATGCTTTAAAGACCTTATCTTCAAATATAGTCACATTCTCAAGGACTGGGGCTTAGGACTTACACAAATTTTGGGAAGACACAATTCAACCTATACACTAATTTAAAAAGTAATTGGTATATTATTGGTAATACAGACACAAAAACTGGGGCAAGCCTGACTAGAGTAGAAAGATATGTGGCAAATAGCAATAGGAGGGTAGGTGAAATAACTTCAATGATACCTTAATTATTGATTGTTCACTGTGTACTGGGCATTGTATTAAGATATATTGACTGTCTCACGAAATCATTGATTTAAATATTGATTTAATATGGCATCAAGTTTGGGAAAACATTGAATCATGACAAGCTGCGGACTTTGGGTAGACATAAGGAACGATTTGAAGGTAGGAAAATGACACGAGGAAGAGTATTTTATTTATTATTATTATTATTATTATTTTGAGATGGAGTCTCGCTCTGTTGCCCAGGCTGGAGTGCAGTGGCACAATCTCGGCTCACTGCGACCTCTGCCTCCTGGGTTCAAGTGATTCTCCTGCCTCAGCCTCCCGAGTAGCTGGGATTACAGGTGTGCACCACCATGCCCGGCTAATTTTGTATTTTTAGTGGAGACGGGGTTTCCCCATGTTGGCCAGGCTGGTCTCAAACTGCTGACGTCAGATGATCCACTGGCCTCAGCCTCCCAAAGTGCTGGGATTACAGGCGTGAGGCACAGCGCCTGGCCATTTATTTTTATTATTTTTTTTGAGACGGAGTCTGACTCTGTCACTCAGGCTAGAGTGCAGTGGCATGATCTCGACTCACTGCAACCTCTGCCTCCCGGGTTCGAGTGATTCTCTTGCCTCAGCCTCCTGAGTAGCTGGGACTACAGACATGCACCACCACGCCTGGCTAATTTTTGTATTTTTAATAGAGATGGGTTTCACCATGTTGGCCAGGCTGGTCTCAAACTCCTGAACTGTAATCTGCTTGCCTCGGCCTCCCAAAGTGCTAGGATTAGATGCATGAGCCACTGTGCTCGGCCACAGGAAGGGTATTTTAGGAAGATTAGTTTGGTAACAGAATGGATTAGTGGGCCAGGCACAGTGGCTCATGCCTGTAATCCGAGCACTTCGGGAGGCCGAGGCAGGTAGATCACTTGAGGTCAGGAGTTCGAGATCAGCCTGGCTAACATGGTGAAACCCTGTGTCTACTAAAAATACAAAAATTAGCTGGGCATGATAATGGGTGCCTGTAATCCCAGCTACTCGGGAGGCTGAGGCAGGAGAATCGCTTGAACCTGGGAGGCGGAGGTTGCAATGAGCCTCGCCATTGCACTCCAGTCTGGAAGATAACAGTGAAACTCTGTCTCAAAAAAAAAAAAAAAAAAAAAGAATGGATTAGTGTCAGTTTAATTTCAGGAATCAGCAAACTTTTCTGTGAAGGACCAGAAAGTAAATATTTTGGGGCATACATATGGTCTCTGTTGCAAATACTGAACTCTGTCATTATAATGTGAAAGCAGTGACACACAATAACTAAATGAATGAGCATGGCAGCTGCTAAATCTCAGGTTTAAGCTAAAGCTACCTTCTTACATATTTTAAGTTCATCCTAAAGGTTTCTTTGTACATTGTGAACTACAACCTAAATGGAATTGTAAACAGACTGTAGCCTACTCTTGTGCCAATCACTGTTTCGGCCAATCAAACATGGCCAACTGTTCAAACTGTGTTCAAATAGGGCAAATGCCGAGCTACAACCAATCTGGCTGTTTCTGTACCTCATTTCCATTTTCTGTATGTCACTTTCCTTTTTCTGCCCATAAATCTTCCACCACGTGGCTGCTCTAGAGTCTCTCAGGATACTCTAGCTCGGGAGGCTGATTCGTGAATCATTTTTTTGCTCAATTAACTGTTTTAAATTTAATTCGGCTGAAGTTTTTCTTTTAACTCAGTGTACCAATAAAACTTATGTACAAGGAAAATTGCAATGTTCCCAACACAAAGAAAAGGGTTGGTTTTTAATATCAATTAAAAAACCCTTGATGTACAAGAACAGGTGGTGGGCTAGATTTGGCTGATTGGCCATTGTGTGGTGACTCCTGGAATAGACCACGTAGAAGGGACAGTAGCAGATAAAAACTGGAGGTTCAAGCCAAGTTAGGAAGAGAATACAGCAATAATTAATATCTGCAGTGAGGAGGGCCAGAATTAAGCTGGGCCAATGTGATGGAAATGGAGATATATTGGAACCCTTTTAGGGGAAAAGGACTGCAGACCAGGTGATGACTGGAATGCAGAACTTGAAGTGGAGAAAACGAAAGATTTTGGGGATTCTGAGCAGGGAAGTGGGGAAAGGGCAGGGCAGTGCCACCGACATAAATGGATACATCCATGAACTGGCCATTTGCCTGGATGCTCCCAAATCCTTTTCTGCTCTTACCCTCTCTAACTCATATCACATGAAACTACTTGCCCCTGGCTTCTGAGTGGGTTCTGGCAATGGAAGTGTAAACCAAAAATAAAATTCTAAGACCCCTCCTCTTGGCCAAGGGCATTCCAGAATTAACCTGAAAAACTAGCTCAGGCCATGATGGAAGAGAGGGTTGAAAATGCCTCATTATACCCTCTTCCCTTTTGGAATTCAGGAAAAGCCCGACCAGCATTGACCAACACAGATCTTAAGTCTGATCAGAAACATTTACAATCTACTCTCTCAGAAGCCTGCTACCTGGATGCTTCAAGTGCAGGATAAAACCTTGGTTTACACAACCCCTCACTGTAACCCAGACATTCCTTTCTACTGATAGTAACACTTTCAACCTGATGCCAATCAGATAATGGTTTCTTTTTTCTTTTTTTTTTTCTTTTTTTGAAGCAGAGTTTCACTCTTGTTGCCCAAGCTGGAGTGCAGTGGCGTGATCTTGGCTTACCGCAACCTCTGCTTCGCGGGTTTGAGCGATTCTCCTGCCTCAGCCTCCTGGGTAGCTGGGTTTACAGGCATGCACCACGATGCCTGGCTAATTTTGTATTTTTAGTAGAGACAGGCTGGGCACGGTGGCTCACACCTGTAATCCCAGCACTTGGCAAGACTGAGGCGGGTGGATCAGGAGTTTGAGACCAGCCTGACCAACATGGTGAAACCCCGTCTCTACTAAAAATACAAAAATTAGCCAGGCATGGTGGTGCGTGCCTGTAGTCCCAGCTACTCAGGAGGCTGAGGCAGGAGAACTGCTTGAACCTGGGAGGTGGAGGTTGCAGTGAGCCGAAATCATGCCACTGCACTCCAGCCTGGGTGACAGAGTGAGACTCCATCTCAAGAAAAAAAATAATAATAACTAAAACAAATTAGCCACGCATGGTGGTGTACACCTTTGGTCCCAGCTACTAGGGTGGCTGAGGTGGGAGAGTCCCTTGAGCTCAGAAGTTTGATGCTGCAGTGAGCTATGATTTCTCCACTGCACTCTGGCTTGGGGAACAACAGAGTGAGACCTGCCATCTCCAAAAAAAAAAAAAAAAAAAAAAAATGGGCTGGGCATGGTGGCTCATGCCTGTAATCCCAGCACTTTGGGAGGGCGAGGCAGGCGGATCACCTGAGCTCAGGAGTTCGAGATCAGCCTGGCCAGTATGGTGAAACCCCGTCTCTACTAAAAATACAAAAATTAGCCAGGCGTGGTGGCACACGCCTGTAGTCCCAGCTACTCGGGAGGCTGAGGCAGAAGAATAGCTTGAACCCGGGGGGCGGAGGTTGCGGTGAGCCAAGATCAAGCCACTGCAATCCAGCCTGGACGACAGAGCGAGACTCCATTTCAAAATAAATAAATAAATAAATAAATAAATAAATAAATAAATAAGTAGAGACAGGGTTTCTCCATGTTGCTCAGGCTGGTCTCGAACTCCCAACCTCAGGTTATCTGCCTTGGCCTTCCAAAGTGCTGGGATTATAGGCATGAGCCATGGTGCCGGGCAGAGAATTGTTAAATCTACCTATGACCTGGAAGGCCCATCCCCCACCTCCCTCCTTTGAGTTGTTCCACCCTTCCAGATCAAACCAATGTAAATCTTACATGTATTGATTGATGTCTTATGTCTCTCTAAAATTTATAAAAGCAAGCTGTACCCCAACCACTTTGGTCGCATGTTGTCAGGGCCTCCTGAGGCTGTGTCACAGGCGCGTCTTTAGCCTTGGCAAAATAAACTTTCTAAATTGATTGAGACCTATCTCAGATACTTTTAAGTTCACAAAAGTCACTGGCACAAGAGTGTAGACGGGGGGAAGAGAACCCAGGGTAGTTCTCTCCTGCTGTCTCTGCTTCCTGTATTATTCCTAGCAGCAACATCTCTTCCTCCTTGGCCAGACAGCCTTTCTCTCCACTATTCTAGTTCCCTCCATGCAGACCTTGCCATGATTCTTCTGACCTCTGGATGCCCTTAGATTCTGGGCTCCACTAACTCCACTAACTCCCATTGTCCCTCCAGCCTAGGAGGTGGCGGCAGGTGCCTGCTGTTGCATTTCCAGATTGCTTCGTTGTGCCCCTTTTGGCTTCTTAGCTCTTCTCTTACCCATGTACCAATTCCCTGTGGTAAAATCCTTCTGAAATACTTAGAGTGGTTTCTGCTTTCTGGCTGGACCCTAACTAATATAGTTCAGAAGCTGCATCAGTTATTAAGTTATTATCTCTTAGCTCCAAACCCACTGCTTTGTGATTCTGGGGCTGGTATTCCACAAACTGCTTTTCTGCTTCTCCAACTGGCTCCCTGTTCCACTCTGCCAATGAGGGATGCTAGAGCAGGGCTAGAAGGCTGGATGTGGGAGAATGAATTGTTACCTCTAGTTTGTTCCATGTGGGTTTCCTATCTAATTGCATCCTGTGAGCACCATCAAGCGGCGCTTCTTCATTCCGGCAGTGCCTCTCATCCAGGAGCTGTATCCAGTTTCCAATCTTTCTAACACTTGCAGAGCCCGTCTTATCATGCCCACTCAGGAACATCAGTGGTGCTCTCTCCTCAGATGTATGAATTTCAGTTCTGTGGGAGCCTTTGTTTAAGCTTCAAAGTTTTTTATTATTTATTTATTTATTTATTTATTTTAAGACGGAGTCTCGCTCTGTCGCCAGGCTGGAGTGCAGTGGTGCAATCTTGGCTTACTGCAACCTTTGCCTCCCAGGTTCAAGCGATTCTCCTGCCTCAGCCTCCCAAGTAGCTGGGACTACAGGCGTGTGCCAGCACACCCAGCTAATTTTTGTATTTTTAGTACAGACGGGGTTTCACAATGTTGGCCAGGATGGTCTTGATCTCCTGACCTCGTGATCCACCCACCTCGGCCTCCCAAAGTGCTGGGATTACAGGCGTGAGCCACTGTGCCTGGCCTGAGCGTCAAAGTTTTAATCACCCTGGCCTCTTCCCTTTGTTCCCTCAGCTGTAGGGGTGGCAACTGCGTTCTGCAATTGCTACCTCTGTGGTCCTTTAGAGTTCTCTTTTTGCTCTTTTAGTTACCTAATTAACAACTTTATAATTACTTAACAATCCTTTATATTTAATTCTTTCCATACACTGGTGTGGTTTCTGTCTCCTGACTGGGTCTTGCCAGTTACAGAAGTGCAGCTGGGTTTTTTTTTTGAAAGGTGTCAGGTTTGGTTTTGAGAATATTGAATTTGCAATGACAGCGGGCTATTCAAGTGGAGATAACTTGTACATAGATCAACTATGGCCCTGGAGTTTGTGGGAGAGACAGGATCTGAAAACGTTTTGTTCTCGTCAGCACTGATGTGGTCACAGTAACTATGATTGCTTGAGCTCTTTGGGTGAGTGGTGTGAAGTGCCAAGAGCAGATGGCTGAGAACAGCCTCACAAAGAAAAGGTGGCAACATTTTTAAAAATCACAAATTTGAAGATACAATGATGAATTTATGATAAAGTGTTGATAAATGAAGCTCATACCAAGATTTTTTTTCTGGCTACACTTAAATTCTTACCCAGCCCGTGTTTCAAAGGGTGTACCAATATTGAGGCTATCCTTACAAAGCAAAAGCCTAGGTACCCTGGAGCTCTTACTTTTCCTCTAGCACCACTAGGGAAAGCCACCAGGTCACAGTGAAGACATTATTAATTTATCCTTCCTTCTTTTGATTCTGCGAATCTACTATCAACACTGTAGTGGTACTACAGAAAGATATAAAAGTTATAAGAAAATTTTATCATCTGATCAGTGGGGCTCTCCCCATTACTAACCAGCTATTTTTTAAAATGTCTTTTAAAAAACTTTTATTTTATTTTACTTTTTTGTAAAGACGGGGTCTCACTATGTTGCCTAGGCTGGTCTTGAACTCCTGGCCCAAAGTTATCATCCCTCCTCAGCCTCCCAAAGTGCTAAGATTACAGGCATGAGCCACCGAGTCTGGCCTTTTAAAATGTCTTATCAATTTATTCAAACATCTACTGAGTAGGTACTGACACCTGGTGTCAGGTGTCCATTTCTTTGCAGTTTCCTGCCCACATTGTTCTAAGCCTTTTTTCTCCTGCACCCTCCTCTTGGTGCCCCTCCGTGCCCCTTCTCCTTTGACAGGGGCTATCTGTTACTTTGCTGGCAAAATAAAGACCATGCGAGATAAGCCTTTTAATCCATTCCAAAACAACTCTGTGGCAATTTCTTTTTCTTCCCCATCTTAGGCGAGGAACTGAACTTCCTCTTTCTAAGTTTAAACTAACCTTATGTTTTCAG
The DNA here is from genome assembly GCF_029281585.2 of Gorilla gorilla gorilla. Taxonomy (NCBI): domain Eukaryota; kingdom Metazoa; phylum Chordata; class Mammalia; order Primates; family Hominidae; genus Gorilla; species Gorilla gorilla. Next base: position 33,896,550 of record NC_073239.2, read on the forward strand.
TCCTCTCTGTTCTCTCCCTTTTCTCCCTGGTGGGTGCTATAACATCTGCAATCAAAGATTTTCTGTCTTAATTATCTTCTTTTTGTCTAGCTTAAGCACCTTTAATTTCTTCTTCTCTCCTCTGCCTGCAGACATAATCCTTTTTCCTCCTTGCTGAAAAAAACAAACAAAAACCCCAAACCCCAAAGCCTTCATTTGACCTTGCTGCAATTTTTATCCTAATTTCCTCATCCTTTTGTTGTTACATGTTTTGAGGACAGAATTCCATTTTCTCAATGCAGAGTCACTCCTTGTTCTGCCCTCTTGACGTCTGCTGCTCCCTCAGCCCTCATCTCTGCCACTCAAACTGATTGCTGAAGGCAACCCTGGGTTCCTCATCCTGAGGCGTGGCGGATTTTTCTCATCCCTCATTGTCTTAGATTTCTCAGTGGTATTTGACACTGTTGATTATCTTTCTTTCTAACTCTCTCCTTTCATAGTTTTCATAGAACAACATATAATTTTCTTCCCATCTTTTGTAACCTTTCGAGACAATTTGGATGACTATATGTGCTGAGCTTAAATTCCAACATATCTACTGCAGTTTGATGGGGGCATGAAGAAATAGTGGTGTCACCGAAAACTGATTGCTGCTAAGATAGGCTTTGTATAATTTTGTCCAATGATATAATCAACTAGGGGTCTGTCTTCAGCTTGAGAAGTCTTACTGTTTGATTGTGTCAGAAGCTGACTAAAGTAACCAGTCTCATCAGAGAATAGTGCTTGTTGTATAGTCTCTCCCTTGAACCATGCTAGGTAGCTAATCCCTAACACATTTTGCCCTTCCAATCCCTTTCATTTCTCCACGTTTTAACCTTCCAGTTTCTGATCTAGATACATTAATTCATTGTTTAGGATGCGATCAAGTTCTATGTTCTGACTTTTTACGTTTATGTCCCAGTGGCATGTGTTGGTTTTATTCATTAAACTTAGAGTTCTGGAGGTTTTTCTGCCCTAAGTGTAACTCACAGTGCTCTATATAAGAACAACAACAATAACAAAAACAAACCCACTTCATTTGACAGGCTTTTCTCTCTTCTTTTTTTAATTTTTAATTTTTTTTTTTTTTTTTGAGATGAAGCCTTGCTTTGTTGCCCAGTCTGGAGTGCAGTGGTGCGATCATGGCCCACCACAGCCTCGACTTCCTAGGCTCAAGCCATCCTCCCTCCTCAGCCTCCCAAGTAGCTGGGACTACAGGGGTGCACCACCACACACAGCTAATTAAAAATTAAAAAAAAAAAGAAATGGGGTCTCACTGAGACAGCCAGGTGGGAGGTGGTCCCTGGAGAAACTCCAACCAGCCTGCCAGCTGAGGTGGAGCCTGGGGAAGTTCATGACTTTCGCAGCGGGGAGGAGCCTGGCCCCTCTTCCTGTGTGGAACCTGAGATTCAAACGGTGGGTGGGATGCGCTCTAGCAGGGGGCTCTGGCCTTGTGGAGGATCCTTGTTTCCCCCTTTTATTTCCCTTTTCATTCAGTAAAACCCTACTTCACTCACCCTTTAAACTGTCTGTGAGCCTAAATTTTCGTGGCAGTGGGACGGACAAGAACCCCGTCTTTAGCTGAACTAAGGAAAGTCCTGCAACATCACTGTGTTGCCTAGGCTGGGCTTTTCTCTCTCCTTAAATGTAGAAGTTATTTAACATGATCCTGATTTTGAAAAGTAGAATGCCTCTCGGAGATTTTATGTTTGTTATTCAAGATGAAGAAAATAGGGTTTATTATTGTATGAGAATAATTCTATTCATAAATAAAAAATGCTAATTTGAAAAATGTCATCATCCTATGAGACTGGATAAAAATAAGAAAGGATAGCCTGGTCTTATAAACAATGTTTTGGGTATTGTGCAAAGTTATAGAGGAACTTCTAGTTCTCAGTGTTGTTAGCTGATATCTATCATGGCGCTTTAGACCAAATAGAAAGAGAACTGAGCATTGTGAGTTGTGGGAAAAAGAGGCCTCTACAACAAAGAAAAAAGAAGACTACAGTTTTTTGAACTTTAACTGTTACTTATTCCTGATTTGAACATGGCAGATTTTTTTTTCTTTTTTTTGAGACAGAGTTTTGCTCTTGTTGCCCAGGCTGGAGTGCAATGGCAGTATCTTGGCTGACTGCAACCTCTGCCTTCTGGGTTCAAGCGATTCTCCTGCCTCAGCCTCCTGAGTAGCTGGGATTATAGGCATGTGCCACCACACCTGGCTAATTTTGTATTTTTAGTAGAGATGGGGTTTCTCCATGTTGTTCAGGTTGGTCCCGAACTCCTGACCTCAGATGATCAGCCCACCTTGGCCTCCCAAAGTGCGGGGACTACAGGTGTGAGCCACTACACCTGGCCTTCAAACATGGCAGATTTTAGTAGAGCCTTAACACTTATCCCTACTGCTGTCATTTACCATGAGTTAACTTATATTGCTGAAAGTAGGGAGATTTTGCTACTTATAGATCATAGAATTTCCCTACTTTCCCATTTTTATTCTTTTATGTTGTATTTTTTCTCCTATACATATGGTGTAGTTGGGTACACTGTGCAACTCAAATGCACAATTTAATTTTACTTTGGTGTGAAGAAGTTGAGAGTACAACGTGACTTGGCTAGTAATGAGGAAGTCAGGGCGAGAATGCATCTTGGATTCCCCACTAGCCAATTCTGGGACAATTTGAGCCTCAAAGTTACAGATAGTTAACACATAATAACTTACTGACCAAAATAGAAATCCAAGAGTCCAAACCGATGTACGTGAAGAAATGAATAGCCTATAAAAGGAAGACAACAGAACACCTTCTCTTTACAGCAGAATGCCAACTAATAAGTGTGATAAATGTAGATAGAATGATGGAATGAGAAAATCACCATTTGATAACTACCATATTAGTAATTGCTTCAGACAGGAATCATCAATGGTAGCTAAAGTTAGCCAGCAAGTTTGATGAGGAACATGGTATTTACTAGTCTTGAATAATCTCCCTTAAGGTTACCTAGTCATTACAAAGGGAAAAATAGTAACAGTGGCGCTGTCTGGTAAACACTGCTTTAACCAAGTAATCAAAGTTATATCACTAATGATGGGACCAAGTAACATGCATTTCTCATGTGATGTATTTTTTTTTTTTTGAGACAGAGTCTCCATCTGTCACCCAGGCTGGAGTGCAGTGGCAAGATGTTGGCTCACTGCAAACTTCACCTCCCGGGTTCCAGTGATTCTCCCACCTCAGCCTCCTGAGTAGCTGGGATTAGAGGCACCTGCCACCAAGCCCGGCTAATTTTTGTATTTTGAGTAGATACTGGGTTTCACCATGTTGGCCAGGCTGGTCTCGAACTCCCAACCTCAGGTGATCCGCCCGCCTCGGCCTCCCAAAGTGCTGAGATTGCAGGCGTGAGCCACAGTACCTGGCCTTCTGATGTGATGTATTAACAAGGACACAACATCATTTTAGTGGTATTCCTGCCAAAAATGCATATGCTGAATCTAATCATGAGGAAATATCAGAAAAACTCCAATTGAGGGATATTCTACAAACTGGCCTCCAGTCTTCAAAAAAGTCAAGGTCATGAAAGACTGATGATCTGTTTCAGGTTAAAGGAGACTAAAGAGACATGACAACTGGATGTAACATAATCCTGGAATTGGAGACTGGACTTAAAAAAAAAAAAGACGTGTTGGCATAACTGATGACAGGTGACTACGTACTGGATTAGAAAATGGTATTGTAGGCCGGGCGCGGTGGCTCACGCCTGTAATCCCAGTACTTTGGGAGGCTGAGGCAGGTGGATCACCTGAAGTCAGGAATTCGAGACCAGCCTGACTAACATGGTGAAACCCCATCTCTACTAAAAATACAAAAAATAGCTGGGTGTGGTGGCTCATGCCTGTAATCCCGGCTACTCAGGAGGCTGAGACAGAAGAATCGCTTGAACCCTGGAGGCGGAGGTTGCAGTGAGCCGAGATTGCACCATTGCACTTCAGTCTGGGCAACAGAGTGAGACTCTGTCTCAAAAAAAAAAAAAAAGAAAAAAAAAATAATGGTATTGTATCAATGTTAAATTTCCTGATTTTGATAATGGTACTATGGTTATGTAAGAGAATGTCCTTGTTCATAGGAAATGCACATTAAAGAATTTAGGGACAAATAGGCATGATGTTTGCCACTTAATAGTCTCAAAGTGTTCAGGAAAAATGTATACACATATATCTGCAGAGAGAGAATGACAAAATATGGGACAAATGTAAACAATTAATGAATCTAGAGAAAGAGTATACAGGAATGCTTTGTACGATTCTTCAACTTCTCTGTAAATTTGAAATTATATCAAAATAAAAAGTTACCAAATAAGCCCAATTCTTAATTTTTTGGGGAGGGTTAATTTTTTTAAGTAAATTATTTTTAAAAGTATAATATATATACAGAGGAGTGCACACACCAAAAGTGAACAGCTTGATACGGTTTATGAAACGAACCCCCCATGTAATCACAATCCAGGATTTCAAACACAAAACTTCCATATTCTCTACTCAGATTTCCCAGTTGTTAACATCTTGCCATATTTCTCTCTCTCTCTAACGTATATGATGATTCTTTTTCCAAACCATTGAAGAACAAGTTGCAAACACGATGATCTAACCCTTAAATACTACAGTGAATTTCCCCTGAACAAGGACATTTTTCCTGTATAATACAACTATCCCAATTCAGGAAGTCAACATTGATATAACGCTACTATGCAATTGACAGACCCTGTTCAAATTTTGCCAACTGTTCCGTTCTCTCTTTGTAGTCTAGAATGTGATCCAGTATCACATTGCATTAGTTGTTGTGTCTTTTTAGTCTTCTTCCATCTAGAATTGTTTCTTAATGTTTCCTTGTCTTTCATGACCTTTACAGTTTAAACAGTATATTCTATTTCATTCTCTAAGTACTCTCAGTTGGGGTTTGTCTGATGCTTTCTCTTGTCCATACTCAGGTCATGAATTTTTGGCAGGAGTGGCCCCCAAAATAATACTAAGCTGGCTGGGTGTGGTGGCTCACGCCTGTAATCCCAGCACTTTGGGAGGCCAAGGCGGGTGGATCACCTGAGGTTGGGAGTTCGAGACCAGCCTGACCAACATGGAGAAATCCCATCTCTACTGAAAATACAAAATTAGCTGGGCATGGTGGTGTATGCCTGTAATCCCAGCTACTTGGGAGGCTGAGGCAGGAGAATCACTTGAACCTGGGAGGAAAAGGTTGCAGTGAGCCAAGATTGCGCCATTGCACTCCAGCCTGGGTAACAAGAGTGAAACTCCGTCTCAAAAAAAAAAAAAAAAAGAAAAGAAAAGAAAAGAAAAAGAAAAACTTTTCCTTCTTCCTTAATCATTCATTCATTCATTTATTCATGTCAATGTGAACTCATGGACTCTTATGTTAGTCAATAGATTAGGATCTGTTATCATCATTTATTACAATGCTCAGATTGTCCCAGTTTCGGTCAGTGAAAACCCTCTCAAAGCTGAGTCCCATTTCCTTTGGATATATCTCCATCATTCTTTGAGTACTTCCTTATTTTCTGCTATTATAGAGTATTCCAAACTCAACTTATACCCCAGCACTGGAATCTGTCATTTCTCCAAGGATTCCTGGCTCCTTTTAGTGGAAGATGGTATTTAGAAACCAAGATCTGGGTGCTTAGTAGGCTCATTGGAACTAGGGTTCACATGCACACATTGATTATCTATATCTATCTAATCTTATCTATCTAATCATCATCTAGCAAATATAAATTCACACCAGTATCTCCAATTCCAATCCAATATCTCAATTTTTTTCTAGCTTTCTTCCATTCCATGTGGGAGAAGGTCACTCCATTTTTCTTGACCCTCTCAGCTTCTCAGTCCCAGCTCTGGTGACACCTCCTTTGCCAGCATCTTCTTTGGTTCTCTGCCTCCCTGTGGCTGCCTCTTTGGTGGGCATTCTGCCTCCTTCATGGGATAGACAGGAAGGGCAGGGAAGAGGGAAGAGGAAGAGCCATTCTGATATCCCCCTAGCTCTTTTTTTTTCTTTTAAATGGAGACAGGGTTTCACCATGTTGTCCAGGCTGGTCTTGAACATCCGAGCTCAGGCCATCTGCCAGCCTCTGCCTCCCAAAACGTTAGGATTACAGGCATGAGCCACTGCACCAGGCCTTCCCTGACTCTTTAGTTAGAACCCAACACTTTTCAGGAATTGATACACACTGAGAGTTTGACACCGCAAGATATACCAGTGTGATGGGTTGTTTTATGACTTAAAGTGACTAATATTTGCAAGATGAGTTAGTGTTTAGTGAGAATAGGGGAAAGGAGTAGACAGAGGGGAGAAAATAATGGAATGGATAAATAATCTCCCTTCTAGTTGGGGATGGACAGAACTCAACCCTAGTCTTAGTTTTATAGGGGCAATGATTCTCACCAGTGCTCATGCCCCAGAGCACGCGCTTGCCATAGAAAGGCTGGGTTGGTTGGAGTGGGGATGGAAAGTAGGTTTTCAGATCCATCAAGGAGAGAATGCACATTTTAGAATGGCTTTGGAATCAACTTGGCCTTTCCAGATGACCTGTGGTCAGGCTAGACTTTTTAGGACCTTTCTTCTCTTTTTTTCTTTTTCTTTTCTTTTTTTTTTTTCTTTCTTTCTTTCTTTCTTTCTTTCTTCCTTCCCTCCTTTCTTTTTCTTTCTTTCTTTCCTTTCTTTCGTTTCTTTTTCTTTCTTTCTTTTCCTTCCTTCCTTTCTTCCTTCCTTCCTTTCTTTCTCTCTCTCTTTCTTTCTTTGTCTCTTTCTTTCTCTCTTTCTCTCTCTTTATCTCTTTCTCTCTTTCTTTCTTTCTTTTTTTGAGAGTCGCACTCTGTAGCCCAGGCTGGAATGCAGTGGCGTGATCTCGGCTTACTGCAGCCTCCGCCTCCCGGATTCAAGCAATTCTCCTGTGTCTGCCCGCCAAGTAGCTGGATTACAGGTGCCCACCACCACGCCTGGCTAATTTTTGTATTTTTAGTAGAGATGAGGTTTCACCGTGTTGGCCAGGCTGGTCTCTAACTCCTGACCTCTAACTCCTGAGGGGGGTGATTCACCCCCCTCAGCCTCCCAAAGTGCTGGGATTACAGGTGTCAGCCACCACACCCGGCGTTTAGGTTCCTTTAAAGTCATAACCAGGACTCTGTCCCCAGGTTAGAAGTCAAAATGGTCTTCGTAGGGCAGGGGAACACCCTGCCATCATTCCTCAGCTCTAATCTAATGTAATAACTTCTATTGCCCTCTTAATTTGTTAATAAACTTCCAGAACTCCTTGACAGACCAACTGTTCTTTATATTTTGTCTAGTAAACTAGAAGGAATAGGAGATTGATAACCTGGGATCAAACTCAGAAGAGTTAGGTGACACTTGTCTGTTATAAAGTTACACTTTGGCTCATATCTGTAAATAGGGAACAGCAGTGAGCAAATTCAAGAATTAATGTTCGGCCAGGCACGGTGGCTCACGCCTGTAATCCCAGCACTTTGGGAGGCCGAGGCGGGCGGATCACGAGGTCAGGAGATCCAGACCATCCTGGCTAACACAGTGAAACCCCATCTCTACTAAAAATACAAAAAATTAGCCGGGCGTGGTGGCGGGCGCCTGTAGTCCCAGCTACTTGGGAGGCTGAGGCAGGAGAATGGCGTGAACCCGGGAGGCGGAGCTTGCAGTGAGCCAAGATCGCACCACTGCACTCTAGCCTGGGCGACAGAGCGAGACTCCATCTCAAAAAAAAAAAAAAAAAAAAAAGAATTAATGTTCAATGTATTGATTTGTTTGATGTAGTCATTACTAGCAGTCTCTAAAACATAGTTATTTGAATTTCTAACAGTGGGTACAATTGCCCAGGCCTTGTATATCTGGCTATGTAAGACAGTGGCTAACAGTGAGGATTGTCTCAGACAGTCGAGGTTTGCATCCTGATGACTAAGGATATACTTACCAGATATGTGTCATTAGGCACAACATTTTCCTTACCTGTGAAATCTGTAAGTATCACATCAGGCTGTTTTGAGGTTTAAGTGAGATAACACAAAGTTTTTTTGTTTATGTAGGTCATAGTTTTATTATTACTAATAATATTGGCATTATTTTTCTGAAACAAATATACATCAGATAAAATGAGTAACTTTGTCAGTGTCACTAGGACCAATATTTTCATCATAAGTGATTATAGTCTTAGGGAAATTGCCTAAAAGTGGAATGGCTGGGTCAGGAGGTCTGCACATTTTAAGGCTTTTTTTCACATTCCTAGACTGTGCTCCTGAGGATCACACTAGCTGTTGGAGAGCATCAGTTTTCTGAATTCTCTACAACATAGTTATTATTATTTTGCCAATTTTATGTGTTGAGATGAACGTTGTTCTTATTTTAAAAAAACAAGAACTGAGGCTGAAGAAGGCTATGGATGATAGATAGAGTGGACAGCAGTGCATGAGTACAGCTGGGCCAACTCTTCAATATCACACCTTCATTACTCATTCTCACTAGAAGGCCATATTCCTCCCAAGTAAAATGGGTGTCAGTTTACCTAGATTATATGTTAATTTGTTCCTTTTTATGGCTGAGGAGCATTCCATAGTATGGGTCTTCCACCATACGCTCATCTATTCACTAGTTGATGGACATGTGGGCTGTTTCTAGTTTTTGGCTATCATTAATAAAGCTGCATACAAGTCTTTGAGTAGATCTCTATTTTCATTTTCTTTGGGTACACATCTAAAAAGGGATTTGATGGTTTGTATGGTAAGTATATGTTAAACTTTATAAGAGAAGGTTAGAGTATTTTCTAAAGTGATTATATCATTTTGCACTCCCACTAGCAATGTATGAGAGTTCCAGTCATACATAGACTCTGAGATGGAGCAAAGACCCCTCTTGGGGGCCTGCCAGGGATGACCTTCCCCACAAAGCATGGAAATAAAGAAAAATCTTGAATTCCTTCAAGGGAAATTCCAGGCACCTAGCTAGCCTTGAGAAGTAAATGAACAACTTGATAAGCAAGAAGGGAATGGTAGCTTAAAACAATAGCCAAGGAAGTTGAAGTCACAGGATGTTTGGTTTCCTTTAGAAACTGAAGATAACATCTTAACATATATCCCTGAGTTGTTTTTCAGAAACCCAGACCTCCATCAAATGGCTCCTCTGGCACGCAGACCTCAGATAAGGGGGAAACTGAGGAATGAATGCTGGCCACCATTCTTTGTTATAAATTTCTTCCTGAAGGGTGTGGAGGGAGCATGCCCATAAACCAGAGCTAACATTCTTTTCTGCTGATCCTAAATTTTTTACAAAGTTTTCCCTCCTTAACCAATTGCAAATCAGAAAAATCTTTGAATTCACCTGTGGCCTGTGGGCCCCGATTTGAGATGTCCTGTATGGCCTCCATGTATTGATTTATGATTTTTTTTTTTGAGACAGAGTCTCGCTCTGTCACCCAGGCTGGAGTGCACTGGCACAATCTTGGCTCACTGCAACCTCCGCCTCCCTGGTTCAGGTGATTCTCCTGCCTCAGCCTTCCAAGTAGCTGGGGATTACAGGCGCCCGCCACCACACCTGGCTAATTTTTGTACTTTTAGTAGAGATGGGGTTTTTCCACGTTGGCCAGGGTGGTCTTGAACTCCTGACCTCAGGTGATCTACCTGCCTCGGCATTCCAAAGTGCTGGGATTACAAGTGTGAGCCACAGCACCTGGCCCAATTTATGATTTTTGCCCATAACCGCTGTTTCCTTGCCTTAAAAAACCCTTAACTGTAAGCCACTGGGGAGGTTGGGTCTTAAGTGTGAGCTGCCTGATTCTCCTTGTTGGGTGCCCTGCAAATAAATGCCCTCCTTTCTCCCACTGCAAAAAACTTGGTGTGGATGTTTGACTTTACTGTGCTGGGTAAGCGAACCCAAGTTCAGTTTGATAACTCTTTATAGGATCCCTCACATACATAGACTCTACTTTTCCTACCATTAATGGATTTTGAAAGGGCCTTTTTTTTTTTTTTTTTTTACCGTGAAACTCCAGAAAAAGTTTTGTAATTGCCCAACAGGTTTCTCCTGCCTGCTATACAGACAAAACCAATTCACGGAGACCATGGCATTGCAGTAAAGAGTTTAATTAACACTTGGCTAGGCATGTGGAAAACAGAATTATTACTGAAATCAGCCTCCCTGAGAACTCAGAGGCTAGGGTTTTTGTAGATAATTTGGTGAGCAGGGGCTAAGGAGTGGGTGCTGCTGACTGGTTGGGGATAAAATCATAGGAATGCAGAAAACAATCCTTGTGTGCTGAATCTACCTCTGGGTCGGGGCTGCAGGATCAGTTGAGTCATGAGATAGAATACAAAAGTCTGGAAAACATCTTAAAAGACCAATCTTAGGTCCTAGCATCACTATTACATTGTAATTTTTTTTTTTTCAGATGGAGTTTCACTCTTGTTGCCCAGGCTGGAGTGCAGTCATGTGATCTCAGCTCACTGCAACCTCCACCTCCCGGGTTCAAGCGATTCCCCTGCCTCAGCCTTCCGAGTAGCTGGGATTACAAGCATGTGCCACCATACCTGGCTAATTTTGTATTTTTAGTAGAGATGGGGTTTCTCCATGTTGGTCAGGCTGGTGTGGAACTCCCAACCTCAGGTGATTTGCCTGCCTTGGCCTCCCAAAGTGCTGGGATTACAGGCGTGAGCCACTGCGCCTGGCCTTTTTTTTTCTTTTGAGACAGAGTCTCACTCTGTTGCCAGGCTGGAGTGCAGTGGCAAGATCTCCGCTCACTGCAACCTCTGCCTCTTGGGTTCAAGCGATTCCCCTGCCTCAGCCTCCAGAGTAGCTGGGACGATAGGCACACACCATCACACCCAGCTAATTTTTGTATTTTTAGTAGAGACGGGGTTTCACCATGTTGGCCAGGATGGTCTCGATCTCTTGACCTCATGATCCTCCCACCTCAGCCTCCCAAAGTGTTGGGATTACAGGCGTGAGCCACCACTTATATTGTCCGGCCTATATTGTATGGTTATGGGGCAGTTGGGGAAATCACAAATATTGTGACCTCTGGCAACATGACTCCTGAGCAGTAAGTGGTTATAGAAACTATGTTTACATCCTTAGCAGAATTCAGGCTCCTCCCATAATCCTAATCTCATGGCCTATCATTCATTTTTAGTCCCTGAGCAAGGAAGGAGGGGGTTAGTGTTAGGTAAGGATTATTATCATTCTTGCCTGAGAGTTAAACTATAAATTGAATTCCTCCCATGGTTAGTTTGGCCACACCCAGGCATGAGTGAGGACAGTCAGCCTGTGAGGCTTAGAAGCAAGATGGAGTCAGTCATGGAGGCATGGAGGCATGATTAGAAGCAGTCATGGAGGCAGTCAGGACAGCCATTTCTCCCACTGTCATAATCCTTGCAGAGGCAGTTTCAGTTTCAGAATCTGTTTCAGTTACTCATTCAAAGAGTTGGTATAACAGATTCCACTGCTAGAAAACTGCCGGGTGTGGTGTCAGAGCCCTGGCATCAGCACTGGGCAGTGATGGACTTGCAGGTTGGTAAGAAGAATCTACTGACTATAGTATAGGTTTGAAAAAGGAAAATTTTGGGCCGGGTACGGTGGCTCATGCCTGTAATCCCAGCACTTTGGGAGGCTGAGGTGGGTGGATCACCTGAGGTCAGGAGTTCAAGACTGGCCTGGCCAACATAGTAAATCCCCATCTCTACAAAAACACAAAAATTAGCTGGGCGTGTTGGCAGCTGCTTGGGAGACTGAGGCAGGAGAATCACTTGAACCCTGTAGGCGGAGGTTGCAGTAAACCAAGACCATGCCATTGCACTCCAGGCTGGGAGAGTGAGACTCCGTCTCACAAAAAAAAAAGAAAAAGGAAAGTTTTATTAGAAAGAAAGAATGCTACAGAAGACGGCAGTGGCGCACTAGAGGAGTGAAAACGCCAGTGGATTTTTCCTTAGGGGTATTTATGGACCTTAATGCAGGAGCTGAAGGGAAATTTGCACAATAAATGATTACATTTACAGATATTTTGGTACCTTAATGTCAGCAAGGGTTGCACAATGAGTTTCAACATGCATGCATTCTGGAGATGTATAGAAATTCTAGTTACTGGCCGGGCGCGGTGGCTCACGCCTGTAATCCTAGCACTTTGGGAGGCCGAGATGGGCGGATCACGAGGTCAGGAGATCGAGACCACCTTGGCTAACACGGTGAAACCCCGTTTCTACTAAAAATACAAAAAATTAGCCGGGCGTGTTGGCGGGCACCTGTAGTCCCAGCTACTTGGGAGGCTGAGGCAGGAGAATGGCATGAACCTGGGAGGCGGAGCTTGCAGTGAGCCGAGATCGCGCCACTGCTCTCCAACCTGGGAGACACAGCGAGACTCCGTCTCAAAAAAAAAAAAAAAAAAAAAAAAAAAAGAAATTCTAGTTACTTACAAATTTTAAGTTGAGAAAAGGCCTGGAACCAGATGCCTTTAGATAACAGGGAAGTTTAATTACTTCTAAATTCCTCAGATAAGGAGTTTTTGTCTCCAGGGCCTGCTAGATGGTCACCAGGTGATTTTGCTCTTTTCATTTTTTCCCTGACAGACATTTTGGTCAAATCTTTGGCCCTTTATGTTCCCTCATGATCATGGCTACCTGCTGCCTATTGGGGTCTCAAGAAAGGGAAAATGGCACAGTGAAGAGGGGTGACAAGTACGTCTGGCTATTTCCTGCCGAAAAGGGGTGTTAAGGGGTTAGGTTGAGTTTTTCCCTTTCTTGCTCTCTGTCATGAAGGGAATGAAGGGTCATGAAAGACTTGTGGAGAAGACTGAATTCCATCAAGAGACCCCATGTGAATGGAAGTTGCTGTTGCAGGCTGGTATTGGGATTGCATAGCCATCTGTAGGTGGAATTGTTTTAATATCAAAGACGTAAACTTAACGAGAGCATTAAAAAGGCAGGGACCAAATATTAAAAGAATGACAAGGAATAAAGGTCCAGAATGGGAGAAGCCAAGTGATTTTTGGAGAGCAATCAGTAAAGGTTCTGGCCCAGTCTTGGCTACTTTGGGAAAGTGTGTGTAGCCACTTGGCTTGTTAAAAAATTTCTTGGACATTGGAAGTTCCACTTCTCCATACACATTAATGTAGGTGCAACAGGTTTTGTTGATGACAGCACAGACTCCTCCTTGTTCAGCTATTAGATAATCCAGAGCTCATCTGTTATCAAACACCATTCCTGCTAGCGAGTCTAAAGACTTTTCTATTGCTGATAGACTTGCACCAGTTTTTGCTAAGCCTATTTCAAGGGAGACAGTATGTCCTTGTAGTGTGATTTCATGGTAAGCAAAACCCCCTCAAGGGGTGAGTGTTGCAATCGTTCCCACAACTCCAGCCATAATAAGTCCTAGGGCTCCCTTTCTTCTAGAATGGAATTCTGAATTGGAAGTTATATTCAAGACAGTGATTTGGATGGGAACTATTGTTCTCAGAGTGCAATCACCATAATGAAGAGAATTATCAAGGTGGGATAGGGCCAAAGCTTGAAAAGGGTTTAAATAATTATTGGCAGTGCCACAAAGCCCTAAGAGCCCAGGAGGAGCAGGTAATATAGTTTGAGGCTTTTTGGACTAAGAGGGCCACTGCAGCTTTTTTGTTTTTTCCCTCCCCATATGGAGTTTTTGTCTGTTGCCCAGGCTGGAGTGCAATGGCACAATCTCGGCTCACTGCAACCTCCGCCTCCCAGGTTCAAGCAATTCTCCTGCCTCAGCCCCCCGAGTAGCTGGGATTACAGGTGTGCACCACACCCAGCTAATTTTTATATATTTTTTTAGTAGAGACGGGGTTTCACCATGTTGGCCAGGCTGGTCTCGAACTCCTGACCTTGTGATCCTCCCGCCTCAGTCTCCCAAAGTGCTGGGATTATAGGTGAGAGCCACCGTGCCTGGCCCACTGCTATTTTTAAGTAGGGGTGCCATCCCTGGGGTACCAAGTCTAAAGTTTTTGAAAAATATTCTGTAGGGCACTTAGAGGGCTCCAGATCTTGGTCTAAGACTTCCAAAGCAATTCCCTTTTGTTTGTGTACATACAAAAAGAAAGGCTTAGTCAGATCTGGTAAGGCTAGGGCTGGGGCTGAGATTAAAGCCTGTTTAAAAGTGTTTAGAGCATGTTTCATATCATTAGTCCATGTTAGAGGCTGTTCCTCAGTTCCCTTGAAAGCTTCATATAAAGATTTTGCTATTAATCTGAAGGAAGGAATCCATATTAAACCTGACTCTACCCAGAAAGGACCAAAGCTGTTGTTTATTTACTAGAGTTGTCATGTTTAAGATCTTTACGAGCACTAGAGAGGCTCTTTGTACCAAGGGTTAAGATAAGACCCCAAAATTGAACCCTTTGTGTGGGTGTTTTGGCCTTAGAAGAAGATAATTTGTATTCACAATCAGCAAGTTTGTTTAGTACTAATACTGTATTTTGGTCTGAAACGGCCTCATTAGGACTACAGATTAGTAGGTCATCCACATACTGGAGCAGATTGCTATATGGGAGAAGCTGCAGGGTGGACAAGTCCCTAGCTAGAGCCTGTCCAAAAAGGTGGAGGCTATCTCTGAATCCCTGGGGCAGAACTGCATGAGTTAATGGTTGAGTTATTTGTGTATCTGGATATTGCCATTCAAAAGTGAACGAAATTTGGCTATCTTGGTGTACAGGAATGCAAAAAAGTCATCCTTAAGATCAAGTATGATAAACCAAGCTGTGGTGGTGGGAGTTTGTCCAAAAAGTGTGTAAGAATTTGGGACAATACGATGAATAGAAATTACAGCTTCATCAGTGATTCTAGGGGCTGGGTGTGGTGGCCCATGCCTGTAATCCCAGCACTTTGGGAGGCTGAGGCAGGCGGATCACCTGAGGTCAGGAGTTTGAGACCAGCCTGACCAACATGGAGAAACCCCATCTCTACTAAAAATACAAAATTAGCCAGGCGTGGTGGCGCATGCCTGTAATCCCAGCTACTCGAGAGGCTGAGGCAGAAGAATCTCTTGAACCTGGGAGGCGGAGGTTGCGGTGAGCTGAGATCAAGCCATTGCCCTCCAGCCTGGGCAACAAGAGCGAAACTCCGTCTCAAAAATAGTAATAGTAATAATAATAATAATAATTCTAGGCCAGGGGCGGTGACTCACCCCTCTAAGCCCAGCACTTAGGGAGGCTGAGGAGGGCAGATCACAAGGTCAGGAGATCAAGATCATCCTGGCCAACATGGTGAAACCCCATCTCTACTAAAAATACAAATATTAGCTGGGTGTCGGTGGCCCATACCTGTAATCCCAGCTACTCAGGAGGCTGAGGCAGGAGAATCGCTTAAACTCGGCAGGTGGAGGTTGCAGTGAGCCAAGATCACGTCACTGGACTCCAGCCTGGGTGACAGAGCAAGACTCTGTCTCAAAAAAAAAAAACAAACCCAGAGCAGCTTGGTAGGACTAAAAAGGAGTGGGTAAA
Source organism: Gorilla gorilla gorilla (assembly GCF_029281585.2). Taxonomy (NCBI): domain Eukaryota; kingdom Metazoa; phylum Chordata; class Mammalia; order Primates; family Hominidae; genus Gorilla; species Gorilla gorilla. The sequence goes on from NC_073239.2 coordinate 33,912,075, forward strand.
GAAATAGCCTTCCATTTTTCAAGGGAGTGGCTGTGTGAAACAACCTCGTTGGGGTTTTTCGTCAATGCCCGTGAGGAATATGGAGGACTGGCACATTTGGTCAACATTTGAAGCTGAACCCTGTATCTATGAGGAACATTATCTCTTGTTCAGCCACAGCTGGATTGACTGAGACTCCTCCATAGAGTTGGAAAAGATAAGGGCCTGGATGGCCTCAAGGCCCCATCAGTCATCTAGGGGATGACTTTCAGAGGCTCGATCATAATCCAGGAATAGAGTTAGAGGTGCTTGTGCTTGCCTTTGCCCTTGTCCTCTTTCTGCAGGACCCCCTTGTTGGGTAGGTTGGTGAGGTTGTGGCTGCGACGGCCCAGAAGGAGGAGGTGGCCCCTCCTTATGAGGGAGAGAAGGACACTCGCTGTTCCAATGACCCTCTTGCTTACAATGAGGACAGGATCCTGGGGGCAGCTTTGTAACCTGGAGGTTTGGAATGTTCTCTACGCCAATATCCTGGATTTCTGCAGTGATGACAGGCCCCCATTCTGTTAGTATTATAGGGACATGCCTTGGGGTTATTAACTAACGAAAAAGAATGTGTCAATGCTGTGTTACGACGTAATTAGCTTGGCGATGGCATTGTTCTTCCTCCAATTGAGTCTTTTTTATTTTTGAGGTTTCCTCCCAGTTATTGAAAACCTTAAAGGCTGTATTTAATAAAGTAGGAAAGGGAATCTGTGGGCCTTGCTCTAATTTTTGGAGTTTTTGTCTGATGTCTGGGGAAGCCTGACTTACAAAATGTACGGCCAGAGTGAACTGGCCCTCAGGGCTTTCAGGATCTAAATTTGTATATTTATGTATGGCCTCCACCAGTCTAATTTGGAAAAGGGTGGGGTTCTCAGATGGCTGCTGGGTAATTTCCGGTAATTTAGAAAAATTGGCCCGGTGCAGTGGCTCACGCCTATAATTCCAGGACTTTAGGAGGCCGAGACGGGTGGATCATGAGGTCAGGAGTTCAACACCAGCTTGGCCAAGACGGTGAAACCCTGTCTCTATTAAAAATACAAAAAAATTAGCCGGGTGTGGTGGCATGCACCTGTAATGCCAGCTATTCTGGAGGCTGAGGCAGAGAATTGCTTAAACCCAGGAGGTGGAGGTTGCAGTGAGCCGAGGTTGCGCCACTGCAGTCCAGCCTGGGCGACAGAGTGAGACTCCATCTCAAAAAAAAAAAAAAAGAAAAGAAAAAGAAAAAAGAAAAATTAATAGGTTTTATTACAGCCTTTTTCATTCCTTCCAACAGGCAAGCTATCATGCAATCCCGCCTCTGTTTGGGCCGGCATCAGCAGCCTGATATTGCCAACTGGTTTCTGTGTTGTGGTCACCTACTGCCCTGGCTCTATTACCATTAAGATTATGAGCATGAGCTTCATCTGCCCAAAAACTCAAGCTAAAGACCATATGCATGATTTTTCTTTGTGGGAACAACAAGTAGTTAATACCACAAACATGTCTTGCCAGGTTAAATCAAAGGCAATAGTCAAAAGCCCACAATTCTTGAATGAGCTTAAACGGATCCTGGCTAAATGAACCCAACTTGGATTAAATTTGGGAAAGGGACATGACTTGAATTGTTCCCAAGTTTCCATTTGTCACCTCATGGAAAGGCAAAACATTATTGGGATATTCTGAGGACTCTGTACTAGTGGCGTATGTGACTCCCATGAGAGTATGTGAGGGGGATGAAGTGTCTGGATATGGAGGGGCGTTGACTCGGGGATGGAGCAAATGGAGAGGGTATAGGTGAAGCAGGTGCAGGCTGAGGAGAGTGTGACAGGCAAAAGGAAAGATCATCTACGACATCAGAATTGGTGAGAGAGTGGGAGGCAGAGGTTGCAGTGAGCCGAGATTGTGCCACTGCACTCCAGACTCGGTCTCAAAAAAAAAAAAAAAAAAAGAATTGGGGAGAGAGGAAGTTCCTTGGAAGCATGTGTGACAATTTTTATGTAATTTTGGGTTTTGGGATGAAGCCAAAAAGACTTGAACATATGGGACCTCTAAATACAAAGGAAAATTACACACTTCTTTTTGAGAGTTTGTGGGTTAAAATGGGATGAATTTTTAAGAATGCAACCCAAGGGTGAATTGGAATGAATTGAAGAATGAATTGAACCCGTGTTGGGTTTAGATAAGGGACTACAAGATCCCTGAGGGATTTGGACCTTCCTTTTCCCTTTGGCTCACTCTACTTGGGGGCATCCCACCACGGATAGAGGGCCTGCCCTTGCCTGGAGGACCAGTCCAGGCGTGCCCTTGTTTGAGTGGTCAGCTCCAACCTAATGTGAAGGAGAACTCACCCATAACTTGGGATGCAGTGCTTGTGATGAAATTGAATCCAAAATTAGGTCTGCAACTAGTAGCATGTGTCTGCGCAGAGTTGAGTTGAAATCGCTGTTGCTCGTTTCCAAGGCACAATTTACAGAGTGTTAAAGTAAAAGTGGGCTTGCCACCCTGATGAGCAATAGCAAATTCACTCTTTTGTCTTGGCTTTGGGTAATACCAGGGAGTGCCCTCGGTCAGACACCCTCAATTGCCAAAGCGTACTCAAGCTGGTTCACTGGCAGTCTGAAAATAGAAAAGAACCCTGGCTATTCCCTCACCCCTCTGGGCAATGACGGACAGGTATCCCTTCTCTAGGGCTTCAGGATCCCACCAAAGAGTGGCCTCAGCCTATTAGGGGCGGCGAATATCTGAGTTACCGACAGTGAATCCATATGGGTCTGCAGCAACTTTAATTCTTGCCTCCTCAGAAGAAAGAATTTGACTGAGGGGCATAAGCAGAAAAAAGAGACCACGGCAAGTTTCAGAGCAGGAGTGGAAGTTTATTAAAAAGCTTTAGAGCAGGAAAGAAAAGACAGTACACTTGGAAAAGACCCAAGAGGGGACCGTGGAGGTCAAGTGTGGTGTTTGACCTTTTGACTTGGGATTTTATATGTTGGCATACTTCTGGGGTCTTGTGGCCCTTTTCTCCTGATTCTTCCCTTGGGGTGACCTGCCCATATGCATGGTGCTTTCCTTGTGCTTGAGAAGTAAGCATGGCCAGTGTATTTAAGAAGTTGTAGGCCAGGTGCGATGGCTCACACCTGTAATCCCAGCACTTTGGGAGGCCGAGGTGGGTGGATCACCTGAGGTTAGGAGTTCGAGACCAGCCTGGCCAACAGGGTGAAACCCCATCTCTACTAAAAATACAAAATTAGCTGGGCGTGGTAGTGGGCGCCTGTAATCCTAGCTACTGGGGCCGAGGTAGGGGAATTGCTTGAACCCGGGAGGTGGAGGTTGCAGTGAGCCAAGATTGCACCATTGCATTCCAGGCTGGGCAAAAAAAGCGAAACTCCATCTAAAAAAAAAAAAGTTCTAGGCCGGGTACGGTGGCTCATACCTGTAATCCCAGGACTTTGGGAGGCCAAGGTGGGTGGATCACGAGGTCAGGAGTTCGAGACCAGCCTGGCCAACATAGTGAAACCCTGTCTCCACTAAAAATACAAAAGTTAGCTGGGCATGGTGGCGCACGCCTGTAGTCCCAGCTACTGGGGAGGCTGAGGCAGGAGAATCGCTTGAACCTGGGAGGTGGAGGTTGCAATGAGCCGAGATTGCACCACTGCACTCCAGCCTGGACAACAGGGTAAGACTCCCTCTCAAAAACAAAACAAAAGAAAGAAAAAAACAACAAACAAAAAACAAAACAAAAAGAAGCTGTAGGCATGCTCACCTGAGACTTTCTTCCCTTTTCTGGTGGAATGCCCCTGGAAGGTCATACTCTGCCATTTTGTCTCTTAACCCATTTATGCCTGAGGTTGCAATTTTTTGAATTTTTGCAATCAGACCTTCGTGATGACATTGAGCAGTAGGATATAAATAACTCCCACATGCTTAGAGTTCCAGTAATGGAACACTAGGCATTAATGGGTTTTACTGTGCATGCTCATGCCTACTCACTCACTACCTGAGATTTTATTGGAAGCTGCTGATTTCAAGTGTTTTTTGGTTTGTTTTTTTTTTTTTAGATGGAGCCTCACTCCATTGCCCAGGCTGGAGTGCAGTGGTGTGATCTTGGCTTGGCTCACTGCAACCTCCACCTCCCGGGTTCAAGCCATTCTCCTGCCTCAGCCTCCTGAGTAGCTGGGATTACAGGTGTCTGCCACCATGCTCAGCTAATTTTTGAATTTTTTTTCTTTTTTTTTTGAGATGGAGTCTCGCTCTGTTACCCAGGCTGGAGTGCAATGGCATGATCTCGGCTCACTGCAACCTCTGCCTCGTGGGTTCAAGTGATTCTCCTGCTTCAGCCTCCTGAGTAGCTGGGATCACAAGCACGTGCCACCACACTCAGCTAATTTTTCTATTTTTAGTAGAGACAGGGTTTCACCATGTTGGCCAGGCTGGTCTCAAACTTCTGACCTCAAGTGATCCACCTGCCTCAGCTTCTCAAAGTGCTGGGATTACAGGCGTGAGCCACCATGCCTGGCTAATTTTTCTATTTTTGGTAGAGACAAGGTTTCACCATGTTGGCCAGGCTGGTTTCGAACTCCTGACGTCAGGCAATGCACCCACCTTGGCTTCCTAAAGTGCTGGGATTATAGGCATGAGCCACCGCGCCCAGCCGCATTTTTATCTGTTGGGAAATTGCCTCTCCCTGGTGCTGTGACCAATTATCATTTTAGTGTGACAGCTGTCAGACCATAATCTGATGGTGGCCTGACATTTCTGTTGGGTGGGGGAAACCCTCTCCTGCCCCGCTCATGCCTGACTAGCCACCTACTGTAGAAACCTGCCATTGCAAAATTGTAACTGAGATAATGAAAGAGATTTGACCTAGCCAGCTCCATCTTGCTTTTAACCTCAAAGCTGTCCTTGTTCATTCCTGGGGGTATGCTGAACTAACTTTGAGAGTAACTTAGTTTATAGTTTTTTTATGTTTTGTTTGTTTGTTTGTTTTGAGACAGAGTCTCGCTCTGTCGCCCAGGCTGGAGTGCAGTGGTGTGATCTCGGCTCACTGCAACCTCTGCCTCCCGGGTTCAAGCAATTCTTCTGCCTCAGCCTTCTGAATAGCTGGGACTACAGGAACCCATCACCACGCCCGGCTAATTTTTGTATTTTTAATAGAGACAGGGTTTCACCATATTGGCCAGGCTGGTCTCGAACTCCTGACCTCATGATGCGCCTGCCTTCTCCCCACAAAGTGGTGGGATTACAGGTGTGAGCCACCGGGACTGGCCTTAGTTTATCGTTTAAAACAAAGACAATAACAGCCCGTTTCCAAAACAATCATCCTTCTTGCCTGGAGACTAGACTGCCTTTGTAGGACTAACAAATTAGTCACAAGATTAGAAATTATGGCTTAGGAGTCATGCAGCTAGAGGCTACAAGATTCTGACCTCCCCAAATGCTCCTAAGATCAGTGCTTGAGGTATTTTGCAGACCCTGCACTTGACAGATCAACTGGCACCATCCAGATCGATTAACTGGCTCATCTGGCAGTCTCATGTGGCCCCCACCCAGGAACTGACTCAGTGCAAGAGGACAGCTTCAATTCACTATGATTGCATCTCCTACCTGGCCAATTAGCACTCCTGGCTCACTGGCTTCCCTCCATCCACGAAGTTGTCCTTAAAAAATCTGCTCCCAGAGAGACTGATTTGAGTAATAACAGAAGTCCAGTCTCCTGCACAGCTGGCTCTGTGTAAATTACTCTTTCTCTATTGCAGTTCCTCTCTTGATAAATCGGCTCTGTTGAGGCAGCAGGCAAGCTGAACCCACTGGGTGGTTACACTGTAACAGACAGGGACCTTCAGTTCCCAAGAATAAAGAACCAAACAGGCCGGGCGCGGTGGCTCACATCTGTAATCCCAGGACTTTGGGAGGCCGAGGCAAGCAGGTCACGAGGTCAGGAGTCTGAGACCAGCCTGACCAACACAGTGAAACCCCATCTCTACTAAAAATATAAAAATTAGCCAGATGTGGTGGCACACGCCTGTAATCCCAGCTACTGGGGAGACTTGTATCCAGCAAATATTTATTTACCACCTGTTGTGTGCCAGACATTATGCAGATTTTACTATTAAGTTTAGCTAGAGAGATAAGTGGGTAAATCTATAATGATAATACCATGAAACAACCAGTGATGAGCACAAGGACATGTATTATGGGTGATTAGAGTCAGGGTGATTAACTCTGCCTGAGGTATTCAGGAAACTAGGAGCCATATCTGAAAGAATAAGCAGGAGGCAGCCATGCAGAGAGAGAAGACATTAATGAAAACACAGAGACAAGCAACAACTGCAAGTGGGAACAGGGAGTGGAGTGGGATGACGCTGGGAGGGGCCCAGGGCCAGAGAGGTCATTGTAGGCCATAAGGAACTTGGCCTTCTTGCTCAAGGTGGTGAGCAGGCAGCCAAGGTTTCAGACAAGGGGCATGGGCCAGCTGCACATGCATGTATGATTGTCAAGGGCTCTGCATTCCTTAATCATTGACCCCCCAACCCTATCTCACAAGCATGTGGGGGCTTTGAGTACTGAGATGCTGGACTGTCGGCACAGAGTGGCTCTGGCTGGCTGAAGCCTCTCATACCCTCCAGGCCAGGCGAACCCAGTCCCCAGCTAACCCGGCACCCCTCTCTGGGCTCAGCAGCAGATGGGCCAGACCTTTAGCCAGGCCAACAATTGGAACAGCGCCTGGATGATTCAAGTAAAGTTTGAATGGGGAGCTGGTTTCCCTGACACCAAGGAGGCCCTGGGGAGGTGAAGTCCAGAGTACTACACTGCCCATGCCCCTGCTGTCTTCTCTCACCTCAACCTGCTCCCCTCAACCCCCATGGACTGGGAGATGCTGATGGAACCACTCCTCTTATTCATGGCTGTGACTCCCAATGGGGAGTCAGCCCCTCCAGCAGTGCCACTGCCTCCCCAGGCTCCACACTGCCATGTGGTGATGTGGGTCCTGTGTGGGGAGCAGCCTATGTGTTGGGAGGAGGATGTTGTGCTGGAGACACCGTGGGGGAGTGGAGATGGCTCACAGCCTGCATCAGCTCCTGTAAGAGAAGCTGCTTGGGACCAAGTATTCTACCAGCTGACAGCAGCCTCTCTGGACTGGGATAATGAGCAGCTAACTCTCCGAGGAAGGGCAGAGACCACAGCTGACCAGGGTGAATTGCTTGTGGGTCCAGTCAGGGCCCAAGGGCATGAGCAAAAAGTGGCAGAGGTATAGGTCTGTGTGTTTGATCACTCTCTATACCTTGTCTTGATCACAAAAGATTTATTTTTTATCTGCCTCAACTATCAATAACTAAAATAATTGTGTGAAATATTCTACTATGATGATGGTTTTATAAATATTTCCTTTTCATCATGTTAATCCTTGCTTTATATTTTTTGCAGCTATGTTATTCAGTGCTGGAACTTTATGTCATTAAGCAATGTGGGGAAAAGCAAGAGAGATCAGATTGTTACTGTGTCTGTGTAGAAAGAAGTAGACATAGGAGACTCCATTTTGTTCTGTACTAAGAAAAATTCTTCTGCCTTGAGATTCTGTTAATCTATGACCTTACCCCCAACCCCGTGCTCTCTGAAACATGTGCTGTGTCAACTCAGGGTTAAATGGATTAAGGGCAGTGCAAGATGTGCTTTGTTAAACAGATGCTTGAAGGCAGCATGCTCATTAAGAGTCATCACCACTCCCTAATCTCAAGTACCCAGGGACACAAACACTGTGGAAGGCCGGCCGCAGGGACCACTGCCTAGGAAAGCCAGGTATTGTCCAAGGTTTCTCCCCATGTGACAGTCTGAAATATGGCCTCATGGGAAGGGAAAGACCTGACCATCCCCCAGCCCGATACCCGTAAAGGGTCTGTGCTGAGGAGGATTAGTATAAGAGGAAGGCATGCCTCTTGCAGTTGAGACAAGAGGAAGGCATCTGTCTCCTGCCGGTCCCTGGGCAATGGAATGTCTCGGTATAAAACCCGACTGTATGTTCCATCTACTGAGATAGGGAAAAACCGCCTTAGGGCTGGAGGTGGGACATGCGGGCAGCAATACTGCTTTGTAAAGCATTGAGATGTTTATGTGTATGCATATCTAAAAGCACAGCACTTGATTCTTTTTACCTTGTCTATGATGCAAAGACCTTTGTTCACGTGTTTGTCTGCTGACCCTCTCCCCACTATTGTCTTGTGACCCTGACACATCCCCCTCTCAGAGAAACACCCACGAATGATCAATAAATACTAAGGGAACTCAGAGGCTGGCGGGATCCTCCATATGCTGAACGCTGGTTCCCTGGGTCCCCTTATTTCTTTCTCTATACTTTGTCTCTGTGTCTTTTTCTTTTCCAAGTCTCTTGTTCCACCTAACGAGAAACACCCACAGGTGTGGAGGGGCAACCCACCCCTTCAAGCAATGATCCTCCTCATCTTCATAATGATATTTTTGGCTTTAAAGTCTATTTTACCTAATATTAATAAACGTATGCCGATTTTTTTAGTTAATGTTTTTCTAGTATGTATTTTTTCATCCTTTTACCTCCTATAAATAGCTTATAGTTTAGTTTTGAGTTAAAAATTTCATTCTAGGGCCAGGCGTGGTGGCTCACACCTGTTATCCCAGCACAAAGGATTCAAGGCTTACCACATTGACAAGATAAAAAATTAAGGAGGGCAATGGGAAAAAGTAAAAATCAAAGGAAGCTGAGAATGAGGTTATATTAAAGGCGCATGCCATGAGGCTGTATACTCTTGCAACCATAGGATCCAAAACTGACAAGCTTCCTAGCAGCCAGCACAGAGAGAAATGTGATCTTGTAATGATTCACAGCACCCATAACATAAAAACAAATCTTTGTCATTTAGGAAAAGACATTACAATTAAATAAAATAAAAATTTCATTTCCCCAGTTGCACTAGCCACACTTGAGGTACCCAATAGTCACATGTGACTAGGGGCTACCACATTGGATCATGCAGACATAGAACATTTCCATCCTCACAGAAATTTCTATTAGTAGAGAAATGGGTGGAGGAAAAGGTGCCAGTAAATGCTTCCTCTTTGTGTTGTCCAGAGTGCTGAATTTCTGGGTGGCCAGGGGGACCTTGCTCTGCTATGGGTTGAAGATTCAGCCTGATTGCTTCTTGTCAAAGTTGGTTCTGGGCCTAGCAAGGCAATCTATTCTGTTCAAAAGTGGATAGAGGGAGAAGCTGGGAGGAATATTACAATTTTTTCTATGAGCCCTCTGTAGAGGGTGGATGATGGGGGTTCCACAGGCTGCTCCTTGGTTTCGCAGCCCATGCCCAGGGGTGCTGGCTTCAAGCCCTTCAGACAAGCAAGGTCAGCTCTGCCCCTCCTGCTTCACTTGCCCTGTAGCTGTGGAAGCTACCACTAGGGAGGTCCTGCCTGGGGCCCTGCAGGTGTGGAGCTCAGGTAGGAGCCCTATTCTGGTAACCTCTCAGGTGCAGCCCTTACCTTACTGGCCACCCTCCTGGACAATCCTGACTCCTATCCCCTGTTCCCCTGCAGAGCCAGCTGAGCCCCCAGGAACCCCTCCTGCCTCTCACAGCCACCTAGATGCAGCTTCTCTGCCCACAATTGTCCCCTCTAAAGGTAGCACCCAAAGTTAGGGAAGGGTTAGGTGGCAACTGGGCTTAGAGACCACCTGCTGTCACTGATTGTCCCCACTGCTGGCTAATTTTTAAAAATTGTTTTAGAGACAGGGTCCTGCTATGTTGCTCAGGCTGGTCTCAAACTCCTGGCCCTAAGTGATCCTCATTCCTCATCCTCTTTTTTTTTTTTGAGAGGGAGTCTCACTCTGTCACCCACGCTAGAGTGCAGTAGCACAATCTCGGCTCACTGCAACCTCTGCCTCCCAGGTTCAAGCAATTCTCCTGCCTCAGCCTCCCAAGTAGCTGGGATTACAGGTATATGCCACCACACCTGGCTAATTTTTTTATATTTTTGATAGAGATGGGGTTTCACCATGTTGGCCAGGATGGTCTCAATTTCTTGACCTCACAATCCACCCGCCTCGGCCTCCCAAAGTGCTGGGATTACAGGCGTGAGCCACCGTGCTCAGCCTTCCTCATCCTCTTGAGTAGCTGGAATTACAGGTGTGAGCCACTGCACCTAGCTCCTAAACTGACATAGTTTGGATATGTCCCTGCCCAAATCTCATGTTCAATTGTAGTCTCCAGTGTTGGCGGTGGGGCCTGATAGGAGGTGATTGGATCATGGGGGCAGTTTCTCATGGTTTAACACCATCTCCCTTGGTGCTGTCATCACAATAGTGAGTTCTCATGAGATCTGATTGTTTAAAAGTGTGTGGCACCTCCCCCTGCCCTCAGTCCTGCTCCTGCCATGCAAGATGCCTGCTCCTCCTTTGCCTTCCACCATGAATCAAAGCTCCCTGAGGCCTTCCTAGAAGCAGATGCTGCCATGCTTCCTGTACAGCTTGTGGAACTGTGAGCCAATTAAACCTATTTTCTTTATAAATTACCCAGTCTCAGGTATTTCTTTATAGCAGTATGAGAATGGACTAATAAATAAACATTTTAATATTCTAACTATTTATTGCTGATATATAAAACAAAGCTTTTTTTTGTGGACTGAACTTGTATCAATTGAAATTATTAATTCCAAGAGCATATCAGTGGTGATAATAATAGCATTATTTCTTCCATTCTCAATACTTAGTCCTTTAATTTCTTTTTCTTGCTATAATGCATTGGCTAGCAACTGTAGTACAGTAGAAGTGGGTGATAGCATGGTGATTTATTCCTGATCTCAGAAGGTAATCTTTCAACATTTTACGACAAAGTATGATGTTTGCTATAGGTTTCTATAGTTGCTCTTTAATAGATTACAAATATTTCTTTAACTTAAGAGTGTGATAAAGAGTTATTTCTTTTTTTAATTTTTATTTTTAGAGATGGGATCTTGCTCTATTTCCCAGGCTGGAGAGAAGTGGCTATTCACAGGCTAGATCTTAGTGAAATACAGCCTTGGACTCCTGGACTCAAGTGATCATGCTGCCTCAGCCTCCCTAGTAGCTAGGACTACAGGTGCAAACCACTGCACCAACAAAGAAATATTTTTTTTTTTTTTTGAGATGGAGTCTCACTTTCTCACCAGGCTGGACTGCAGTGGCACGGTCTTGGCTCACTGCAACCTCCAACTCCCAGGTTCAAGCAATTCTCCTGCCTCAGCCTCCCGAGTAGCTGAGACTACAGGTGCATGTCACCATGCCCAGCTAATTTTTGTATTTGTAGTAGAGACAGGGTTTCATCGTGTTGGCCAGGATGGTCTCGATCTCCTGACCTCATGATCCACCTGCCTCAGCCTCCCATAGTGCTGGGATTACAGGCGTGAGCTACCATGCCTGCAAGATGCATTATTTTTTTGTGTATCATTTCATTCAGTATGCTGATATTTAGGATTTTTGTAGCTATGTTTGTGAGAAAGATTCGTTTGTAATTTTTCTTTACTGTCATGTCCTTTTCAGTTTTGATATCAAGGTTTTGTTAGCCTCTTAAAATGATTTGGAAAGTGGTTTATACTTTTTTCAGGTCTACATTCTCCCAGTTTCAAGTTCAGAGAGAGAGAGAGCCTCTCTCCCATCAGTTCTCATAAGTGTCTCTGAATTGACTCATTTCGTCTCATTGGCCTGATTAGATGGTTGTGAGGCCATCCCTAAGCCAATAACCATGGCCGTGCTCTGATTCATTGAGAATGAAGTCAGTGCCACCTGGACTACATAGACTGAGAATGGAAAGGGGCTTTCTTGAGAAAAATCAGGATCCTATTAGGGTAAGAATGGGTAATGGATGCTAGGCAGGTAGAAACTGCATATGGCCATTGCATTATTTATTTTTCTCTGACTTAAAGAACTTTAAAAACTTTACATAGCCAAATTTACATTTATTTTTTCATATTTTTTCCATTAAAACAACTCTACACACCTTAAATAAGATAATTTTCTACCTAAACTTTTCTTCTCTTTCATGTTTTATGTTTATCTGTTTAATTCATTTTGAATTAATTTCAGTTTAAAATATGAAGTATCTTACTTATTTTTTCCCTAAGATAGATGTCTCTCTCTCTTTTTTCTTTTTTTTTTCTTTTTTTTGAGATGGAATCTCTCTTTGTCACCCAGGCTGGAGTGCAGTGGCGTAATCTCGGCTTGCTGCAACCTCCGCCTCCCGTGTTCAAGTGATTCTCCTGCCTCAGCCTCCCAAGTAGCTGGGACTACAGGTGTGCGCCACAACGCCCAGCTAATTTTTGTATTTTTAGTAAAGATGGGGTTTCACCATGTTGGCCAGGATGGTCTCAATTTCTTGACCTTTTGATCCGCCTGCCTCGGCCTCCCAAAGTGTTGGGATTACAGGCATGAGCCACTGTGCCTGGCTGAGATCTCTTAATTCAGCTTTATTTGTTCAACTGATTCCTTCTCTAAAAGATAATACCTTCACTTAACATGGTACTTATTCTGTACCAAGCCCTGTGTTCAGCATTCTAACAAAATATTTACCTATTTAATGTTTATAAGGATTTTATAAGGTAGATACTATATTGCCATATGTATAACTGAGATACAGAGAAATCTTTCTTTTTCAAGATTAAATGGCTAAAAGGTAGCTGAGCTGGGATATGAATGCAAATAGTATGCTTCCAATAGCTCTGTTCTCCATCTGTGTGCTCCCAAATGATTGATGTCCACCGCATGCTGAGCCTTTGCAGCTAGTAGGCTTCTGTACACACACTTGTTCCACCAGTTGACTTATACCAAGAATCAGTTGTTTCCAAACTCCTCCTTTCATAAATGGACTAGTTATTGTAATTACGTATTTTAACTAACTAAAAATAAACCAGTGAAATACAAGTGTAAAAATCAAGTTGATTTCTTTAAATATGTTCCATAAAGACAGGCAACAACAACAACAACAAAATGTTGAATTAGATGTGGCAGGGACTATGAAGACTGGCAAACAGAGTAAAAATCTCACAGTTTTGCTCACAGTTACTCAGCGTCTTTAAAATTTTTGTACTACTGGCCGGCATGGTGGCTCACACCTGCAGTCCCAACACTTTGGGAGGCCAAGGTCTTGAAAAAAAAATTCGAGACCAAACTGAAACTCTATACCCATTGAACAATAAATCCTCCAATCCCAGCTACTCGGGAGGCTGAGGCATGAGAATCACTTGAACTCGGAGGAGGAGGTTGCAGTGAGCTGAGATTGTGTCACTGCACTCCAGCCTGGGCGACAGAGCAAGACTCCATCTCCAAACAAACAAACAAAAATAAAAACAAAACAAAAAAATTATTTTTGATGAACTTTTTTTTTTTTTTGAGATAGTATCTCACTCTGTCACCCAGGCTGGAGTGCAGTGGTGTAATCCTAGCTCACTGCAGTCTCAACCTCCTGGGCTCAATTGATCTTCCCACCTTCACCTCCCAAGTAGCTGGGACTACAGGCATGCACCACCACTCTTGGCTGATTCTTTTTTTTTTTTTTTTTTTAGAGACAGGGTTTTACCATGTTGCCCAGACTGGTCTCAAACTCCTGGGCTCAAGCTATCCTCCAGCCTCAGCCTCCCAAAGTGCTAGGATTACAAGTGTGAGCCACTGCTCCAGGCCTGATTTCGATGTACTTCTGTTGTATTTTTAAATTTTTATTTATTGTTTATTAGTTTATATAGCTATGCTCATAGATTATGTACTTTGTATCCCTTTCCTTCCTGCTTATCACTATAACAATTTTTTGTCATGTTATTAAGAACTGAAAGTTTGTGTCCTCACCCCCAAATTTATATGTTAAAGTTTTAACTCCCAGGGGTATGCCATTTGGAGCAAGGGGCATTTGGAAGGTAATTTGGTTTGGGTCATGAGGTGGGGCCTCATGATGTGATTAGTGTCCTTACTGGAAGTGGAAGACAAACTGGAACTCTCTCTCTCTCCATCACTGAAGACACCAGAGAGGAAAGAGACGGAAGAGGACCCTCACCAAGATCCAAATTGGATGGCACCTCTAACTTGGACTTCTTCACCTCCAGAAGTAGAAGAAATAAGTGTCTGTTGTTACACCCAGTCCACGGTATTTTGTTATAGCAGCCTGAACAGACTAAGACCTAGCACTTTCTTATTTTCTGATGCAAAAAGTTACTTCGGGCCCATCTTCTACTTGCTCTCACTTCCAACTCTGAGATCAGCAATTTCTTTAAGGAATTCTTGTTTGTATTAATGAAACATGGCATTTAATAATCAAATAGTAGATAAGTTTAGTGGTACTTGTGTGTTATTATTTCTAGACCCTTTCTGCAGAGAGCTACGATATAGACACATAGTTTACATATGTTGAAACCATGATTGCATATTGATACATCATTTCTGATGTCAAAAAAACAAAACAAAACAAAACACCACAGGGTACATTCTAGTCTTCTGCCTTTCCATTGGTAACATTGTGTTCGAACTGTGAGAAATCTGGTTCCTGTAATTCTCAAAAGCTTATTTATTTGCCTAAGTTTATAAAAAATAGTTTCAGAATTTTACAAGATACCACTTGATATGGTTTGGCTGTGTCCACACCCCAATCTCATCTTGAATTGTAGTTTCCATAATTCCCATGTGTTTTGGGAGATAATCAAATTATGGCGACGATTATCCCTATGCTGTTCTCATGATAGTGAGTGAGTTCTCCTCAGATCTGATGGTTTTATAAGGGGCTTTCCCCCTCTTTGCCTGGCATTTCTCTCTCCTGCCACCCTGTGAAGAGGTGCCTTCCACCACCATGATTGTAAGTTTCCTGAGGCTTCCCCAGCCATGCAGAACCATGAGTCAATTAAACCTCTTTTCTTCATAAATTACCCAGTTTCTCCATAGCAGCATGAGAATGGACTAATACACCACTATAAAAGAAAACCAACTCAATGGAGTTTAATGTTTATTTCAAAACATCAAACTTATCACTTATTTGCTTTTTTTAAACTTACATTTACATACAGTGAAATGGACCAATCTTAGGTTTACAACTTAATACATTTCACAAATGCATACACAAGTATAAGCCCCACCCTTTTCAAGATAAAAGCATGTTTATTACACCCAAAAGTTTCTTACTGCCTCTTCCTGCACAGAACAACCACTTATCTGTTCTAGAACTTCATATATTTGGAATTACACAGTATGTATTATTTTGTGCCCAGCTTTTTCTTCTCCTTAGAATGTTTTTGAAATTCATCCATGTTGTGTGTTTCTTTTTTTTTTTTATCATTAAGTGGTATTCTATTAAACAAATATACTAAAATGTGTGTACGTACTGCTGATTGAATTCTGGGTTATTTTCAGTTTTTCTGTTGTAAATGAAGTTGCTGTGAACATATTTTTATAAGTCTTTTGTAGGCATGCATCTTAATTTTCCTTGGAAAAGTAACTAGGAATAGAATTGTGTGGTTGTAGAATAGATGCATGTTTAATTTTATAAGAAATTGCAAAAAATTTTTCAAATTTCATTATACCACTTTACCTTTTCATTATCAATATAGGAGGTCATCCCACATCCTCACTAACATTTGTTGTAGCCAGTCTTGATGTATCCATTCTTGAATGCATGCCAAAATTAGGCAAGCACAACCTACCTTATGCAAGGAATTGCTAAACGTGAAAAATCATTAACTTTCATGGGAAAATATGGCAGTTCACAGAAAGTGAAATTTCTAAATAAAAAACATATTTCTGAAATATAATTATTGCTAAAAACCATTTTATAAAATGACCCATGCATATTATTAAAGTATATTCTGTTAAAAATAAAAATTTGAGCTTATATACTTAAAATCCATGTAAATGATCAAATAAATTCAATAGGAAAAATTATCTATTTCAGCAGAAGCCAGAGAATATCATCTAAATATTGACATTTCAAGAAACCAAATGTAAATGAAACCAAAGTGAGATATGAAACAATCCAGTGAGGAGAATAAAAAACCTGCCTGAAAATGAGTTTTGAAAGTAAGGATAAAATGCGAGGGCATAACTAATGATTGTTCATAGTGTACCTTAGATAAAATGCCAACTCAAGCTAAGGGTGTGTGTGTGGCAGAGTTGAGGGGGGAGGGTGGTGTGTGCTGCTAAAATTTGGGTTTTTGAAATCCAAGTTTTACTCCAGAACACTAATTCCTTAGAAGGAGGGCCTTTCCATCTCAGAGTAAAGTCACCCAGAGTATCTTTTCTTAACATTGATCAAGTTGTTTTTCTGCTATTTGTTAAGATAATGACAGAAGCTCATGTCCTTCAGAACAGGGCTTGAGAAATTGGATATTAAGGTATATGTGTTTAAATCTGTTGCATCTGAATTTATAACAATTGTTCCAAGCATTCATTTGGATAGACTGAATTCTACTATATGTAGCACTTACAGTTTGCACTTACTGTAAACAACATTCTGAGTAAATCTTCAGCCTTACCAAGGATGCTTCCTTTAAAGACAATTAGAGATGGATTTTTGCATTATTTAGTTTGACTTTCTATAGTGCTTGCAAGACAAAATATTTTTCAAGTATTCGCCCTGCCTATGTATGTCCTGTCTTACTCAGTGCAGACTACGAAATCCATAGACAGATGAAAAATCATTCAATATTTTCTGTTGCTTGTGCAAGATTAAGATGGACAAAAACCACATCACTTCCAAATTCTTTGCAATTGTAGACCCTTTTCTAACAGAGAAAGTGGGTTGATTTGGGAATTTAAAGAGAGAGCCTAATATGTGAAATCTTAACAAATACCTTTTTGAAAAGAACTAACCCAAAGCTGTGAAAAATCTTTCCTAATGTTTACATTTTAAAATGCGATTTGAAAGATAATTGTACTAATATAAATTATATAAAATTAATTTAGAAATTATAGAAAAAATACTGAGAAAAGTGAGAAAAATCATAGCTTAAAAACATAATTGCTGAGCAGAAAAACTCAATGGAATTATGCAAACAATACTTTACAGAGGCAGTGAAGATCTACATGGTAAATTATTGCATAATATAAACAAGAATGATAAGAAGATAGAAACTATGAGTATGAAAATTCTGTGTACTTTATATTCTCCAAAGAGAAAACTATTCTAAAAAAATACTCTCAAAAAGGCAACTACAAAATTTAAAAAATTTCTATTATTTTTTATTAATTTAATTAAATAAAATAATTTAATTTAACATTTTTTATTAATTTAATTTTATAATTTAAATTAAAAAGTTGTTTTGGAAAAATAGAAGTGGTAAGTGAAATAATATAAAGCTAGATTTGTTGAGTCATTGCTTTAATATGTTTATTAGTCTTAATAACACTATAGAAATGAATTAATAATGATAATGTCCACCTCCTGCCATATGGAAAGTAATATCACCCCCCTCTCCCCACCTGGAGGTTACGAGCCACATGGCAGGGGGGTGTCCACCCCCACCATATGGGGAGTAATATCACTGACCCCATTCACCCTGGAGGTTACGAGCCACATGGCGGGAGGGCGTCCACCTCCACCATATGGGGAGTAATATCACCCCCTTCTTCCCCCCTAGATATTACGAGCCACATGGCAAGGGGAGTCCATCCCCACCATATGGGGAGTAATATCACTCCCCCCATTCGCCCTGGAGGTTATGAGCCACATGGTGGGAGGGTGTCCACCCCCACCATATGGGAAGTGATATCACCCCCGTCTACCCCCCTGGAGGTTATGAGCCACATGGTGGGAGGGTGTCCACCCCCACCATATGGGAAGTGATATCACCCCCGTCTACCCCCATGGAGGTTATGAGCCACATGGCAGGGGGGTGTCCACCCCCACCATATGGGGAGTAATATCACTCCCCCCATTTGCCCTGGAGGTTATGAGCCACATGGTGGGAGGGTGTCCACCACCACCATATGGGGAGTAATGTCACCCCCTTCTCCCACATTACGAGCCACATGGCAGGGAGTTGTCAACACAGTGTGTTTATGTTATTGAGAGTAATATCATCTCCCTCTTTGGAAATTACGAGCAATATCACAGGGGGTGTACAGCACCTGCGAAATTGGGAGTAATATCACCCTCTCCCCTTCTGGATATTAGAGAAAAATATCACTGGGGTGTGTACACCTCCTACAATATTGGGAGTAATATCATACTCTTTCCCCCTGGATATTAGGAACAGTATCACAGGGAAGGTGTACGCCTCCCGCCATACTGGGAGTAATAATATCCTCTCTCGCTCTGGATATTAGGAACAATATTACAGTGGGGTGTACAGCGCCTGCGATATTGGGAGTAATATAATGTTATCCCCTCCTCCTGGGTAGTAGGAACAATATCACAGGGGTGTTTACATTCCCTGCGATATTGAGGTATTGAGAGTAATATCATCTTCTCTCCTCCTGGATATTAGGAACGATATCACGGGGGGGGAGGGGTGTACACCATCTGCAAATTTGAAAGTAATATAATCTTCTTCTTCCATGGATATTAGAAACGATGTCACAGAAGGAATATACACTTTCCCTGGTATTGGGAGTAATATGATCTTCTCCCTGCCCCCCCGGGTATTAGGAACAATATCATGGGGCTGGGGTGTGTACACCTCCTGTGATATTGAGAGTAATAGTTTTTCCCCTGGATATTAGGAAAAACTTGATAGGGTGGGTGTACTCTCCCTGCAATATTGGAAGTAATATCATCCTCCATCCTCAAATATTAAAAACAATATCCCAGAGAACGTGTACATTCCCTTCGATATTTGGAGTAATATTATCCTCTACCCCCGCTAGATATTAGGAACAATATCACATAGGAGTGTACACCCCCTGCGATACTGGGAGTAATATAATCCTCTTTCCCCTTGGATATTAAAAACAGTATCACAGAGGGGGTGTACACCCCCTTCGAAATTGGTAGTAACAACATACTCTCCCTCCCGGGATATTAGGAACAATATTACACGGTGGGTGTACACTCACTGCAATTTTGGGAGTAATATCGTCTGCTCCCTTAATGGATATTAAGAACAATATCACAGGCGGGGTGTTTTCCCCACCTGCGATATTGGGAGTAATATCATCCTCTTCCCACCTGAATATTAGGAATAAAATCACAGGGAGGGTGCACACCCCCTGCGATATTGGGAGTAATATCATCCTCTCCCCTCCTGGATATTATAAACGATATCACAACGGGGGGTGTACACCCCCACGATTTTGAAAGTAATATCATCTTCTCCCCAACTGATACTAAAAACATTATCACACGGATGTGTATACCTCCTGCAATATAAGAAGTAATTTCATCCTCTCCCCTCCTGGATATTAGGAAGAATATCACGGGGCGGGAGTTTGTACGCCCTCTGCAATATTGGGAGTAATATCATCTTCTCCCCCCTGGATATTAAAAACAATATCACAGAGGGGGTGTACAACCCCTGCGATAGTGGGAGTAATATCATCCTCTCCCGCCCTGGATATTAGGAACAATATCACGGTGGGAAAGGTGTACACGCCGTGCGATATTAGGAGTAATATCATCCACTTCCCCTCTGGATTTAGAAACAATATCACAGGGAAAGTGTACACCCCCTGCAATGTTAAGAGTAATATCACGGCTGGGCGCGGTGGCTCACGCTTGTTATCCCAGCACTTTGGGAGGCCGAGGCAGGCGGATCACGAGGTCAGGAGATCGAGACTATCCTGCCTAACACGGTGAAACCCCGTCTCTACTAAAAAAAAAAATACAAAAATTAGCCAGGCGCGGTAGCGGGCGCCTGTAGTCCCAGCTGCTCGGGAGGCTGAGGCAGGAGAATGGCGTGAACCCAGGAGGCGGAGCTTGCAGTGAGCCGAGATCGCGCCACTGCACTCCAGCCTGGGCGACAGAGCGAGACTCCGTCTTAAAAACAAACAAAAAAAAGAGTAATATCATCCTCTCCTTCCCTGGATATTAGAAACAGCATTACAGAGAGGTGTATACCAACTGTGATCTTAGGAATAATATTATCCTTTACCCCCTGGATATTAGGAACAATATCACAGAAAGGTTGTACAACATCTCGATATTGGGAATAATATAATCCTCTCCACTTCCGCATATTAGAAACAATATCACAGGTGGGGGTGTACATCCCCTGCGTTATTGGAAGTAATATCATTTTCTTCCTTTCTGGATATTCAGAACAATATCACAGGAGGGCTGTACACCCCCTGCGATATTGCGAGTAATATTATCCTCTTCGCCCATGGAAATTAAGAACAATATCACAGGCAAGGTGTACACCTCTTGAGATACTGAAAGTAATATCACCCTTTCCGAACCTGGATATTAGGAACAATATCACGGGGAGTTTACACTCTCCGCGATATTGAGAGTAATATCATTTTCTCCCTGCTATATATTAAGAACAATATCACAAAGGGGGTGTACAACTGCTGCAATATTGGGAGTAATGTCATCTTTTTTCTTCTGGATATTAGGAACAATACTACAAGGGATGTGTACATCCCTGCAATATTGAAAGTAATATCAACCTCTGCCACCCTGGATATTAGGAAAAATATCACAGGAGGGGTGTACACCCCTCGCATTACTGGGAGTAATATTATTCTCTCCTAACCTGGATATTAACATCACAGGAGGGGTGTACACCCCCTTCGATATTGAGAGTAATATTATCCTCTCCCTCTCTAGATATGAGAAACCATATCACGAGGTGAATGTACATTCCCTGCGATATTGGGAGTAATATCATTCTCTTTACCCCTGGTTTTACACCCCCTCTGATATTTGTACTAACAGTATCCTCTTCTGTCCTGGATATTAAAAACAATAGCACAAGGTGGGTGTACACCCCCTGCGATATTGGGAGAAATATTATGCTCTCTTCCCCTGGATATTAGAAACAATATCACAGAAGGGGTGTACACCCCCTGCGACATTGGGAATAATATCATCCTCTGCGTCCCTGAATATTAGGAACAGTGGTTCACCCCCCTGTAATATTGGGCATAATATCCTCTCTCTCTCTCTCTGAATATTGGGAACAATATCACAAGGGAGGTGTACAGCCCCGGTGATATTGGGTGTAATATTATCCTCTCTCACTTTGGATATTAGGAACAATACGAAAGAAGGTGCATACACCCCCTGCGATATTGGGAGTAATATCATCCTCACTCCACCTGGATATTAGAAACATTGTCACCTGGGGGTTGTACATCCCCTGTGAAATTGGGCATAATATCATTATTTTCAACTGTGGATATGACGAACAGTATCACAGAAGAGGTGTATGCCCTGTGCGATATTGAGAGTAATATCATCCCTTCCCTTTTTGGATATTAGCAACAATGTTACAGAAGGGGTGTACACCCTCTGCGATATTTGGAGTAGTATCATCCTCTCCCCCTTTGGATATTCGGGAAATATAACTTGGGGGTGTACACCCCTAGCGATATTGGAAGTAATATCACCCTCTCCCCCCATGAATATTAGGAACAATATCACGATGGGGGTGTACACCCCCTGCAGTATTGGGAGTTTTCCTTTTCTCACCCTTGTGATATTAGGAACAATATCACAGGAAAAGTGTACACCCCCTGCGATATTGGGAGTAATATCATTTTGTTTCCTTCTGGATATTAGGCACAATATCACGGGGTGGGTATACACCCCCTGCGACATTGTGAATAATATTCTTCTCTTCTTCCCTGGATATTAGGAAATGTATCACAGTGGTGGTGTACACCCCCTGTGATATTGGGAGTAATATCATCCTCTCCCCCCAGAATATTAGGAACAATATCACAGGGGGCGTATACACTTTCTGCGATATTGGGAGTAACATCATTCTCTTTTTCCCAGGATATTAGGAACAATATCACAAAGGGGGTGTACACTGTCTACAATATTGGGAGTGATATCATCTCCCCCACTGAATATTAGGAACAATATCCCAGAGGGGAGGCACACCTATTGCGATATTGGGAATAATATTATCCTGTCTCCTCTTGGATATTAGGAACAATATCACAGAGGGGTGTACACCCCCTGCGACACTGGAAGTAATATCATCCTCTCTCTTCCTTGATATTAGGTACAATATCACAGGGGGATTGTACTCCCCCTGCGATATTGGGAGTAATATTATTCTCTTCCCCTGTGGATATTGGGGGTATACACCGCCTTGTTATATTGTTTGTAATATTTAGGGGGGAGTTGATATTACTCCCAATATCATAAACACCCTGTGTGTACATTCTTGGTGATAACGTTCATCATATCCAGGGTGGCAGAGGATGATATTACTCCCAATATCACAGGGTGTGTACCCCATCCTATGACATTGTTTATAATATCCAGGGGAGGAGAGGGTGATATTACTCCCAATATCGCAGAGTGTACATCTTCCTGTGATATTGTTCGTAATATTCAGAGGGGGAGAGGATGGTATTACTTCCAATATCGCATGGAGTATACGCTCCCCTATGATGTTGTTTATAGTTTTTCAGGGGGGAGCATAAAATTATTCCCAATATCACAGAGGGTGTACATCCCCCTGTGATATTGTTTGTAATATCCACTGGGGGAGAAAATGATATTACTCCCAATGTCGCAAAGATTGTACACCCTCCGTGATATTGTTCATAATAACCAGGGGAAAAGAGAATAATATTACTCTTAATATTACTGGGTGTGTACACCCCTTTGTAATATTGTTCACGATATCCAGCGGTGGGAGTATGTTCTTACTCTTAATATTGCAGGGGGTGTACACTCCATTGTGATATTGTTTGTAACATCAAGGCGGGGAGAGGATGATATTTCTCGCAATTTCGCAGGGGGTGTACACCCACCTGTGATATTTTTGCCATTTTCCAGGCGCGGAGAGCATGATGTTACCCTCAATATCGCAGGGGGTGTACACTTTTCTGTTATATTGTGTGTAGTAATCAAGTCGAAAGAAAATATTAATCTCAATATCTCAGGGGGTGTACACCCTTCTATGATATTGTTCATAATATCCAGGGAGGAAGAGGATGATATTACTTTCTATGTCGCAGCAGGTGTAGAACCCCCTGTGATATTATTTGTAATATCTAGGAGGGGAGAGGATGATATTACTTCCCATATCTCAAGGAGTTAACACTCTTCTGTGATGTTGTTTATAATATCCAGGTGGGGAGAGGATGATATCACTACCAATATCGCAGGAGGTGTATATAACACCTGTGATATTGTTCCCAATATTCATGCTGTCTTCCCCCCGATATCACGGAAGAGGCCTTCACCCCCTGCGACATTGAAAATAATATCATCCTCTGCACCCCTGAATATTAGGAACAATATCACAGGAAGGGTGTACAACCCCTGCAATATTGGGAGGAATCTCATCCTCTCCCACCCTGAATATTAGAAACAATATCACAGGGGATGGTTCATCCCCTGTAATATTGGGCGTAATATCATCCTCTCTCTCTCTTTCTCTGAATATTGGGAGTAACATCATTCTCTTTTCCCCAGGATATTAGGAACAATATCACCCAGGAGGTGTTCTCTCCCTGCAATATTTGGAGTGATATCATCTTCTCCCCTTCTGAATATTAGGAACAATATCACAGAGGGGATGTACACCTCCTGCGATACTGGGAATAACATTATCCTGTCTCCTTTTGGGTATTAGGAACAATATCACAGAAGGAGTGTACACCCCAAGCGACACTGGAAGTAATATCATCCTCTCCGCCTCTGGATATTAGAAACTATATCACAGGAGGGTGTACACGCTCTGCGATGTGGGGAGAAATATCATCCCCTCCATAACTGGACATTAGGAACAATCTCACAGGGAAGGTGTACACTTGCTGCGATATTGGGAGTAATATCATCCTTCCCCACCCTGGATATTGGAACAATATCCCAAAGGGAATGTACACCCGCTGCGATATTCGGAGTAATATCATCCTCTCCCTTCCTGGATATTAGGTACAATATCACGGGGGGAGGTGTTGTACTCCCCCTGAGATATTGGGGGTAATGTTATTCTCTTCCCCCATGGATTTTGGGGGTGTACACCCCCCTGTGATATTGTTTGTAATATTTAGGGGGGAGTTGATATTACTCGCAATATCGTAAACACCCTGTGTGTACATTCTCGGTGATAACGTTCGTCATATCCAGGGTGGCAGAGGGTGATATTTCTCCCAATATCACAGGGTGTGTACACCATTCTATGATATTGTTTGTAATATACAGGGGAGGAGAAGGTGGTATTACTCCCAATATAGCAGAGTGTACACCTTCCTGTGATATTGTTCATAATATTCAGAGGGGGAGAGGATGGCATTACTTCCAATATAGCATGGAGTGTACACTCACCTGTGATATTGTTCTAATTTTCGGGGGGGGGGGAGCATAAAAGTATTCCCAATATCGCAGAGGGTGTACATCCTTCTGTGATATTGTTTGTAATATGCACTGGGGGAGAAAATGATATTACTCCCAATGTCGCAAAGATTGTATACCCCTCGTGATATTGTTCATAAGATCCAGGGGGAAAGAGGATGATATTACTTTTAACACTGCAGGGCGTGTACACCCCTTCGTAATATTGTTCATGATATCCAGGGGTGAGAGTATGTTCTTACTCTTAATATCGCAGGGGGTGTACAGCCCCTCAGGATATTGTTTGTAATATCAAGGCGGGGAAAGGATGATATCATTCCCAATTTTGCAGGGGGTGTACACCCACCTGTGATATTTTTGCTATTACCCGGGGGGGGGGAGCATATCGCCCCCAATATCGCAGGGGGTGTACACCGTTTTGTCATATTGTTCGTAGTAATCTGGTGGAAAGAAAATGATATTAACCTCAATATTGCAGGGGGTGTACACCCTCCTGTGATATTGTTCACAATATCCAGGGAGGGAGAGGATAATATTACTTTCTACATCGCAGCAGCTGTAGAACTTCCTGTGATATTATTTGTAATACCCAGGAGGGGAGAGGATGATATTACTTCCCATATCTCAAGGGGTTAACACCCTTCTGTGATACTGTTCATAATATTCAGGTGGGGAGAGGATGATATTACAGTCAATATTGCAGAGGGTGTACACCCTTCTGTGATATTGTTTGTAATATTGGGGGGGTGAGGATGACATGACTCCCTATATCGCAGGGGTGTATACCTTCCCGTGATATTTTGTAATATCCAGAGAGGGAGAGGATGATATTACTCCCAATATCGCAGGAGGTGTATACCCCTCTGTAATATTGTTTGTAATATCCAAGTGGGGAGAAAATGATATTACAGGAAGTATAGAACCCCCTGTGATATTATTCGTAATATTCAAAAGAAAAGCGGATTATATTTCTTCCAATATCGCAAGAGGTGTACACCCTTCTGTGATACTGTTCGTAATATCCAGGGAATGAGAAGATAATATTACTCCCCATATTGCAGGGCTTGTACACCCCCGTGTGATATTTTTCATAATATCCAGTGAGAAAGAGGATGATATTACTCCCCATATCGCAGGAGGTGTACACTCCCTTGTAATATTGTTCATAATATTTGGTTGGGGGGAGGATCATATTATACCCCATATCGCAGGAGGTGTGCACTCCTTTGTAATATTGTCCATAATATTTGGGTTGGGGGAGGATAATATTATACCCCATATCACAAAGGGTGTACGTACACCCCCCTGTGATATTGTTCGTAATATCCAGGGAAGGAAAGGACGATATTACTCCCCATATCGGAAAATGTGTACACCCACCTGTGATATTCTCCAACACATTCAATGGAGGAAAGGATAATATTACTCCCCATATTGCAGAGGGTGTACACTTTTCCTATGATAATGTTCGTAATATTCATGGGGGGAGAGGATAATATACACTCCCCTGTGATATTGTTTGTAATATTTAGGGGTTGAGAGAATGACATTATTCCCCATATCGCAAGGGGTGCATGCCCCGCTGTGATATTGTTCATAGTATCCAGGGAGGGAGAGGATGATATTACTTCTTATATCGCAGGGGTGTACATTCGCCTGTGATATTGTTCGTCATATCCAGGAGAGAGAGGATGGTATTACTCCCCATATCGCGAATGTTTTACACCTTCCTGTAATATTGTTCATAATATCTATAGGGGGAGAGGATGATATTACTCCCCATATCACAGGGAGTGTACACCCCCGTGTGACATTGTGATATCCAAGAGGGAAGTGGATGATATTACTTCCCTGTGATATTGTTTGTAATATCCAAAAAGGGAGAGGGTGGTGTTACTCCCAATATCGAAGAGGGTGTACACCCTTCTGTGATATTGTTCGTAATATTCAGGGAAGGAGAGGAAAATATTACTCCCAATATCGCAGGGAGTGTGCATCACCCACCAAATGGTTCGTAATATCCAAAAAGAAGAAGATGTACTCCCAATATCACAGGGGGTGTACACCCCCATGTGATATATTGTTTCTAATATCCAGGGGAAAGAGGATAATATTATTCCCAATATCGCAGGGGGTGTAAACCACCTTGTGATATTGTTCGTAATATCTAGGGGAAGAGAGGATGATACTACTCCTCATATCGCAGTGGGTGTACGCCTTCCTGTGATATTGTTCATAGTATTTCAAGGAGGGTGAAATAATATTTCTCCTTATATCACAGAAGGTGTAGACCTTGTAGTATTATTGTAGGTATTGTTCATAATATCCGGGGGGGAGAGGATGATATTACTCCGCATGTCGCAGAATGTGTACACCCATTTATGATATTATCATAATATCCAGTGAGGGAGAAGATAATGTTACTCCCCATATCGCAAAGGGTGTACACCCTCCTGTGATATTGTTTGTAATATCCGGGGTTGGGATAGGATGATATTACTTCATATATCGCAGAAAGTGTACACCCCGCTGTGATACTGTTCATAATATCCAGGGCGGGGAAAGGATAATATTATTTTCCATATCGCAGGGAGTGTGCTACCCCTTGTGATGTTGCTCGTAATATCCAGGGGTGAAGAAAATGATATTACTCCCCATATCGCAGGAGGTATACATCCACCTATGATATTGTTTATAATGTTCAGTGGGGGAGAGGATGATATTACTCCCCATAGAGCAGGAGGTGTACACCCACCAGTGATATTGTTCCTCATTTCCAGGGGGCGAGAGGATAATACTACTTCCCACATTGCAGCGTGTGTACGTCCCCTGTGATATTGTTTGTAATATTTAGGGGAGGAGAGGATGACATTACTCCCCATATCACAGGGGGTGCACACTTCCCTGTGATATTGTTCATAATATCCAGGGAGGGAGAGGATGATATTTCTGCCCATATCACATGGGGTGTACACCCCCTTGTGATATTGTTCTTAATATCTAGGGAGGGAGAGGATGATACTACTCCCCATATCGCATGGGGTGTACACTCCCTTGTGATATTGTTCGTAATATCCAGGGGAAGAGAGGATGATATTTCTCCCTGTATCACAGGGGGTGTGCACCCCCTTGTGATATTGTTTGTAATATCCAGAAGGGGAGAGAATGATATTACTCTCCATATCGCTGGGAGTGTACATTCCCTTGTGATATAGTTCCTAATATCCATTGGGGGAGAGGATGATATTACCTCCAGGATCGCCTGAGGTCGGGAGTTTGACACCATCCTGGCCAACATGGTGAAACCCTGTCTGTACCAAAAATACAAAAATTAGCCGGGCGTGCTGGCACGTGCCTGTAATCCCAGTTACTCGGGAGGCTGAGGCAAGAGTATCACTTGAACCCGGGAGGTGGAGGTTGCAGTGAGCCGTGATCATGCCACTGCACTGCAGCCTGGGTGACAGAGCAAGACTCTGTCTCAACAACAACAACAACAACAACAACAACAACAACAACAACAACAACAACAAAGACAGATTTTATAATAAACCTCCATGTATCAATGTAGTCATCATCTAGCTTTAACAATGACCAAGTCATACCGGTTTCACCCAGATCACCACCAACTCCCCTCCTCCTTTTATTATTCTGAAGCAAATCCAAGACACCATATCATTTTCTCTGTAAATATTTTAGCATGTATTAAAACAAGAGTAATTTTTCAAGTATAAATTTACTTTTAAAAACTGAAAATGCTTCATTAATTATTAAGAGCTGTTATTTTTATTTTTATTGTTTTAACTATTAACATGATTGGACATCTTTTAATTTATTTATTGGCTCTTTAAATTTGCTTTTTTCTGAAGTGTCTATGCATATCTTTATCTCATTTATCTATTAGATTGTTTGTCTTTGTAAATTATGGATAATAACCCTTTATTTGTAATACATATTCTCCACTCCACCCTCTTCCTATATACTCATTCAAACCTGTTCATGTAGTTATTTTTCCTTGATCCCTGATGAAATCCAGGACAAGTCTAGTGATTTTTCTGGTCACTCCTACATAATTTTAAAAGTCCTCTATTAACTATCAGTCCATAGAATAGTGTTAGTAAACTGTCCAATTCTATGTAATTATTAAAATTTGGAACTTCATTTAAAGTTAAAACTTACTCTTTCCTCCACCTAGAGCTTGTTTCAGGCAAGACATCAGAGAGAAATGGTGTGTGTTGTTGGCTTTATCTGTCTTGACTCTGCAAGCACATCTACCCCTTACCTGTGGCTTCTCCCTCCCTCAGGGCTATGTGGATGTGGGAGAGGTGACAGGTAGGAGATGGAGAACCAAGAGGAAATGGAAGGTTGCACAGACAAAGGTGGTAACAGTGGTAGTGGTAAGAAATAGTAGGGTTCTGTATATATTTTGAAGGTATAACCCACAGAATTTGCTAATGGATTGGTTGTAGGATATTGGAGAAAGAAGGAAGTCAAAGATTACATAGTTTTGGGTTTTTATTGATCTGAGATCTGTATTTTTTATTGTGGTGAAAAATATATGACATAAAATGTATTATATTAAGCATTTTTAATTATTCAGTTAAATGGCACTAAGTAAATTCACATTGTTGAGCAATCATCACCAGTATCTATCTCCAGAACTTTTTTATCATCCAAAACTGAAACTCTGGGCATGCGCAGATCACCTGAGGTCAGGAGTTCAAGACCAGCCTGGCCATCACGGTGAAACCACGTCTCTACTAAAACTACAAAAATTAGCTGGGCATGGTGGTAGGTGCCTGTAATTTCAGCTACTCAGGAGGCTGAGGCACAAGAATCTCTTGACCCCGGGAAGCAGAGCTTGCAGTGAGCCGAGATCTTTTCTTCTCCCATGCACTCCAGCCTGGGAGATAGAGTGAGACTGTATCTTAAAAAAATAGTAATAAATTGAGACCAAACTGAAACTCTACACCCATTAAACAATAAATCCTCCATTCCTCCTTGGCCTGGGCCCTGGTAACCACCGTTCTACTTTCTATCTCTGAATTTGACTGTTCTAGGCACCTCATATAAGTATAGTTATACATTATTTGTCCTTCTGTGATTGGCTTATTTCACATAGCATAATGTTTTCTAGGCTCATGTATGATTTAATATTTGTTTATTACAGATAGTGTGCATCAAAATTTCATTGCTTTTAAGGCTAAGTAATATTCCATTGTATGTATATGCCACATTTTATTTTTCCATTCATCTGTTGTTGGACATTTTTTTAAACCACCTTTTGGCTATTGTGAATAATGATGCTGTGAACACGGGTCTACAAAGATCTGTTCAACTCCCTGCCTTCCATTCTTTTGGGTATATTCACAGAAGTAAAATTGCTGGATTTTATGGCACATCTATGTTTAATTGTTTTAGGAACCACCATCCTGTTTTCCACAGTGACTGTACCACTTTACATTTCCACTAGCAATGTGTATATGCAAGAGTTCTAATTTCTTTACACTTTTTTCCAGTCTTATAAGAAAGTCTAGATGACTTCTGTACCTTCTTTTCTTCTTTCTCTTTCTCTCTCTCTCTCTCTTTTTTTTTTTTTGAGACAGGGTCTTGCTCTGTCACCCAGGCTAGAGTGCAGTGGTGCAATCATGGCTCACTGTAGCCTCAAACTCCTCGGCTCAAGCAATTCTCTCACCTCAGCTTCCTGAGTAGCTGGGACTACAGGTACACACCACCATGGCCAGCTAATTTTTGTAGTTTTTTTTGTAGAGATGGGGTCTCACTATGTTGCCCAGTTGTCCAGGCTGGTCTTGAATTCCTGGCCTCAAATGATCCTCCTGTCTTTGCCTTCCAAGGAGTTAGGATTACAGGGATGAGCAACTGTACTCCTAACTCCTTGGAAGTGGCCACTCCACATTCTTGACAACACTTGTTATTTTCTATTTTTTTAATTAAAAAAATAGACTTCCTAATTGGTGTGAAGTGGTATCTCATTGTGGTTTTGATTTGCATTGCCCTAATGATTAAGTGATGTAACACTTTTCTTTTTTTCTTTTTTTTTTTTTTTTTGAGACGGAGTCTCGCTCTGTTGCCCAGGCTGGAGTGCAGTGGTGCAATCTCAGCTCACTGCAAGCTCCGTCTCCCGGGTTCACGCCATTCTCCTGCCTCAGCCTCCCGAGTAGCTGGGACTACAGGCGCCCGCCACTGCGCCCGGCTAATTTTTTGTATTTTTAGTAGAGATGGGGTTTCACCGTGGTCTCGATCTCCTGACCTCGTGATCCGCCCACCTCGGCCTCCCAAAGTGCTGGGATTACAGGCGTGAGCCACCGCGCCCGGCCTAGTGATGTAACACTTTTCGTGTATTTATTGATCATTTGTAGAATTGGGTTGTTTGCTTTTTGTTTTTGAGTTATAGTAGGCATGTAATCTGATTTTGAGGTTTTTCTATAGTAATATGTCTAATCAAGTTTTCTATTTCTCCTTAGGTCAGTTGAAAAAAAATTTCTTTTCTGGAAAATCATCCATTTCCTCTTGGTTTTCAAATTGGTTGTTGAAGAGTTACATGTGATATTTTCTTACACATTATCATTTTCTACCCTGAATTATAGTATTTGCATACTTCATATTGTCTTTGTTTGATTTCAAATTCTTCAAAGGCATAGATTATTATCTACCAGACCACACATTTACTTGAACATGACTTCTGTGTAACAATCACTTTGGAAGAATTAATGTTAATTGATTTGGTTACTTATTTAATATTTGTTCATTTACAGATATGACTTTATCTTTGTTTTCAGCAATAGCAAATATCTTGGTAATAAATTGCAATAAGTTAAACACTGTATTTAACTTTAAAATTTAAAATAACATTTTGAATATAAAATCTTCAAAAATGCTTTTGTTGATAACTGGTATAAAACAAAATAAAAAAGGGAGTGGGAAAGTAGGATTATAATTGGAAGAAAGGAAGGAATACTTATTGAGGACCAGACACTATTTAAGCAGTTTTACATAGAAAATCTCATTTGACTTTTATTACAATTCTTTGAAATGGCCATTGTCATCCTCATTTCGTAGATGAGAAAACTGGGGCTCAGAGAGGTAATATAACTAGTAGATGAAAGAGCCTTTATCAGTAAGAATGAGGAATTTCTAGGAATTTAAATACTAAAAGAGCATAAATAGCTTATACGCAAAATGATAAGCAATTAGCTTTAGCATTTTCGATGTCTTGCTAATATATTTCCGTAACAGGATTGTCAGTGTTAAATAAGGACAGTACTAATAGATAACTGTTCTTTCCCCTGAGGATGTTGGAGAAACAGACACAGAGTGATCAATCAGCACACAAGTTTTTTTTTTTTTTTTTTTTTTTTTTTTTGAGACGGAGTCTGGCTCTGTCGCCCAGGCTGGAGTGCAGTGGCGCAATCTCAGCTCACTGCAAGCTCCGCCTCCCGGATTCACGGCGTTCTCCTGCCTCAGCCTCTCGAGTAGCTGGGACTACAGGCGCCCGCCACCACGCCCGGCTAATTTTTTGTATTTTCAGTAGAGACGGGGTTTCACCATGTTAGCCAGGATGGTCTCGATCTCCTGACCTCGTGATCCGCCCGCCTCGGCCTCCCAAAGTGCTGGGATTACAGGCGTGAGCCACCGCGCCCGGCCCACAAGTATTTTTTAAGAATCTATATGGTCTATGACAATGGATTGACACTTGAGGCTTATAGTGAGTTATAGAGCTAGTTTCTGCTTTCAAAGAACTTGTATTTTGTTGGAAGCCAGGCAGATACAGATGGAATGAACAGAAATATTCAAATCCACTAATTAATAGTGCCAGAGGGTCCAAAGAGTTTATGCTGAATTGCATAGTGACTGATCCCGTAGAAACACATGATGTACAAACATATCATCAGAGCTTTTTCTGAATCGGAAAGGCTCAGTTGTTTCAAGGGGCCTATATTCTCTTAGCTTGTCTGGGAATGCTGAGCTTCAGTTTTCTTGTTACACAGCTTTATATGAGGAGTTTGCTCACCTGCTCCCTAAACACCTGTTTCATCTGTTTGTTCCTCAGGGTGTAGATGAAGGGGTTGAGCATCGGGGTCACCGTGGTGTTAAGCAATGCCATCACCTTGTTCCTGTCTTCCTTCTGGTCACTTTTGCCTGACTGAATGTACATGAAGATGCAGCTGCCATAGAAGAGAGACACGACAATGATGTGGGAGGAGCAGGTGGAGAAGGCTTTCTGCTTCTCTTTGGCTGAGGGGATGTGCAGAATGGCGTGGAGGATGTGGCCATAGCAAGTGGCCGTCACAGACAGAGTGCCCAGTAAGCTGACGTTGGCTATAACAAAACCCAGGAGCTCTATCAGAGTCATGTCTGCACAAATGAGTTTCAAGAAGGGAAAGTTGTCACAGAAGAAATGGTTAATGATGTTGGGGCCATAGAATGGCTGCTGAAGGACAAGAAAACTTGGAACAATGATGAGAAGGAATCCTGTCATCCACTAACAGAGGACTAGCTGGACACAGACCCTTTTGCTCATGATGGTGGCATAATGTAAAGGGTTACATATGGCCACGTACCTGTCAAAGGACATCACCGCCAGGAGGAAGAACTCTGTGGTGCCCAAGAAAAAATAGAGGAAACTTTGCAGGAAGCAGCCTGGGAGGGAGATGGTCTTGTATACTGTGAGGATGTTGGCCAGCACCTTGGGAAAGATGACCGAGGTGAACCAGATCTCCGGGACAGCAAAGTTGCAGAGGAAGTAGTACATGGTGGTGTGGAGGCACCTGTCCATGAGGGTGATGACCATGATGACCAGGTTCCCCAGCAGTGTGAGGAGGTAGGTCAGGAGGAGCCCCAGGAAGATGAGCATCTGCAGCTCACAGGTCTCTGAGAGCCCCAGCAGGACAA
This sequence comes from Gorilla gorilla gorilla, assembly GCF_029281585.2. Lineage (NCBI taxonomy): Eukaryota > Metazoa > Chordata > Mammalia > Primates > Hominidae > Gorilla > Gorilla gorilla. Next base: position 33,945,425 of record NC_073239.2, read on the forward strand.
ACTCGGTGACGGTGGTGCGGTTCCCCATGGCTCCTCTGACCTTTGCTGGGGAGGGCTGATCAAAGGTGTTCAGCATCAAGAATCGTGATGTTGGGGACCTGAGAAGAACCTGGAACTGAAAGGAGAGAGGGCTGAAGGTGTACTTTATTTCTGTGAAGGATGTATCTTCCCACCACTGAGTACTCAGGCTTATCTGCAGAACCTCTGGGGTTACCTGTTTCACGTGTGGTTTCTGGTGCATCTGTGTGTTAGACAAGAGTGTGGTGATGTGCAAGGTGGCCCAAGAAAGGCTCAGAACCAAAATTTATCCTTTCTTACTTTTCTTAACCAAAACTTTTACTCCTAATTTCTCAATGAATCCCTTTGCCTATACTAATATTACCTGCTTTCAATAACTTTTGTTCTTGTGTTTATACCAATATTGGGTCTTCATCCATAAAGAGTTCATATTCGAGGGTGTTGCTGTTTAAACATTGCCAGAATCTTTGATACCTTTCATTTAGTTTTTGGATTGATAAAAAGAGTAGAGGAAATCTGTGAGAGAAAAGCACACCTCTCACAAATCAAATAAGGAAAAATCCAAGTAGTATCCACATAAATCAACACTCCTTAATGGGAGTTTGATATTCAACATTCTTAATGACCTGTTTCCAAGGTTCTCCTTTCATTATATCCTTCCACAAACTCTGAGCTTTGGATATAATAGATTCTTTGCAATATTTTGATTCTTTATCCATTTTCACACAACTGTGTGTTTGCTCATGTCACTCTTTCAGTTTGGAATCATCAGCCTTTCAAGTCCTATTTATCCTTTAAGTCTTTCCTCAATAAATGCTATCTTTTCTATAAAGACTTCTCTTCCAAACAAATGTGTCTTTCCTCTGTACCTCCCATAATTTTATTATATATCATCTTTTTATTGTATTGTTTCTTTTTTTTCTTTTTTTTTTTTTTTTTTTTGAGACGGAGTCTCGCTCTGTCGCCCAGGCTGGAGTGCAGTGGCGCGATCTCGGCTCACTGCAAGCTCCGCCTCCTGGGTTCACGCCATTCTCCTGCCTCAGCCTCCCGCGTAGCTGGGACTACAGGCGCCCGCCACCGCGCCCGGCTAATTTTTTGTATTTTTTAGTAGAGACGGGGTTTCACTGTGTTAGCCAGGATGGTCTCGATCTCCTGACCTCGTGATCCGCCCGCCTCGGCCTCCCAAAGTGCTGGGATTACAGGCGTGAGCCACCGCGCCCGGCCTTTATTGTATTGTTATAGTTGTTTTTCACTTCTTGCTCACTGAGTCAAAAATTTCTCTATTAACCTTTGTATTTTCTGTAGTACTTAGAACAAGTTTCTTGAAATAATCAGCTTTAACAACATTTATTGAATGAGTAAGCCACATCTCAAATGTCTGAGAGATGGATTCGGTGGGTGTTTGACACACAAGTGGTTGAGGACATGTAATTTATGTAGCATTTCCTAGGGGTCAGCAACCTTGCCAGCAGCATGCCAACTCATCTGAAATTGGTCCATCTGAAGAGAGTTTGCTTTTCCTCACGACAAGGTGGAGGCATTGCTCCACAATCATTCTCTGAAGGGAGAGTCTACATCTTTGAGATGGTCCGGAGTTTGAGTGAGTGAGTAGACAGAGGTCTGGTTGGGTTTGCTGGGGAGCTTCCAGCAGCAGAAAACCCAAAAAACAAAAACCTTAGAAAGGTTTTGCCTTCTTTTTAGCACAGGCTACATTATTCTAGGTCATTCCGTAAACTACCCTTATCTCTAACTTTTGCTGACAGTTATTAAAGAACACAAAATAGTTGACCAGCCTTTGAGGATATAACTAGGGCTATTTCTCATGGGCTAATTCTAGGCTTCACATTGTCTAGATCCATCAACAATTGGAAAAATAGGTTTTTGTAGCCTCATCATTTTGTTCAAAGATGACCGCAGGTGGCCCATGACAAAAGCAGAATCCAACATGAACATGATGCCCAGAAACATCATCAGGAACTAATAGGATGAGTATTAGAGTATTTTCTAGGCAAGTCCTGGGTGGTACACATTGGGAGAAACATAGGAACAGAGATTAAGGTGATAAAGATCCAGATGTGAATGGGACTAGAAGAAAAAGCTCCAGGTTCATGCTGAGTCATGAGCTTAGCACAGATAAATGAAGGCACTGTGACCAGCTAAGGAGATAGCATCTAGCCAGGGCCGCTGATGAACTTTTTTTTCTTCCCGTTTCAAAGCAGAGGTCACTAGTTCTTGGCCTTCCAGATACAAAGTAAATTAGGCCACTTCCTGAATCCCAGGCATTTCCTCCTTTATCCTACATGCTTGATGAGTCAAGGGGAGACTTGCCCAGCAGCCTGAGAGCCTGGACGTGGCTGCACCATCTACTTCAGACCATTCATTGTTTTTAGGGTCAGTTGTGTAGTGCCCCATGGAAAAGTATGCACGACCTGGAGGTGTGTCCTGCCATGGTAGGAACTCAGGCTCTTTTTTTTTTTTTTTTTTGCCCAGGCTGGAGTGCAGTGGCACAATCTCGGCTTACTGCAACATCTGCCTCCTGGGTTCAAGTGATTCTCCTGCCTCAGCCTCCCAAGTAGCTGGGACTGCAGGCGTGCCCCACCATGCCCGCCTAATTTTTGTATTTTTAGTAGAGACAAGGTTTCACTATGTTGGCCAGGCTGGTCTAGAACTCCTGGCCTCAGATGATCCACCCTCCTCAGCCTCCCAAAGTGCTGGGATTACAGGCGTGAGCCACTGTGACTGGACTTCATGCTCTTTTGAACAGCTCCACTACACTTAGAAGGAGGATGAGATATTCCCCTTGAAAGCAAAAGCATTTGGAGTTTCACCCAGATTCCGTGTTGTCCAGAGCTTTGTGTCTTCCAAGAGGACAGTTACACAGAGCACAGCGTGGCACAACATTGGGCAGATCAGGCCAGGCAAAGTCCCTCAGTGCAAGTGAGTAACGTAATGGCTCTGACTGAATAAACATTGGCTTACCCACTGCTGTGTTCCAGCATTGACTTGGGTGGGGCTAAAGTTACAAATGAGACCCAGTGCCTGTCCTTGATGTGCCAGACCTTCTGACAAAATATAAAAACAAGTGCCAGCAAGAGGAGGGTTTGAGGAAGCAACTGCTGCTCTGCCAGCCCCTGAAGTGCCAAGGTGGAGATTACTTGCCAGGTCCAGGGTCAGGTGTCTACCAGTCCTCTGGGAGACTCCCAATCAGGCCATTCCAAACACACTGCTCACAGGACTACAGGAGATAACTGGTTCTCATGGTTATTTCCCGTGGTTGCAATATTGTCTGTTGGCTATAAATGCTGGTCCTATACTGTTGGTGTGAGTTCTGTATCTCTCATGAATTTGATGGTATTTTCTAAGAACACCTGTTCTCTTACAAAGCTTCCTGAATGGGCAGTTGCATTCCCTGGTCACTCAGAGAAGAATAGCTTCTTTGGAGCCATCATTCAGCTCAAAGGGTCTGAAGAGTATAGAGTGTTTCAAAATCTTCAATTTTCAGCAAGCTCCTTCTGAAGTAAACATCTTTTGGTGAAGGTAATATCAGGGCTGGAAGATTTGGGTTGCAGTTTTGTTTTCTTAAGGGATCTATTCATCTCCCTAGTTTGATGGGACTTGGGATCCCCAGAGAGTTAGTCTAATGAGCCCCACTCAGCCTCTTTCCAAGTCTCTTGGCTGTTACTTACTACAACTTTGCAAACAAAACTTTCTGTTGTTTGTTCAGATCGAGAATAACAACTACTTTTAGTTAAAGTAATAAATCCAGGCTGGGTGTGGTGGCTCACGCCTGTAATCCAGCACTTTGGGAGGCTGAGGTAGGGGGACTCACTGGAGGCCACGAGTTTGAGACCACACTGGCAACATAGAGAGACTCTGTCTCTACTAAAATTAAAAAAATAAATCACATTATGCCTCCAAAATAGGGGACTCCTGTGTAACACTAGGCAGTCTTATTGTTCTGGGGATATAAGGAACCATCACAAGTAATGTAGAACTCTGGCCAGTCCTGTCCTGCAGGATCCCTTTCCTCCCAGGGCTGGGACATGGTTGAAGACAGAGTACTGGAGAGAGGGACAAAATGCAAGAAAATGAAAAAGCTGCGATTAAATGTCTTTTTCCTTTGGTTAAAAATATAAAAGCATTTGGTAAAAAGGATCAGAAACCCACGTTCAAGGCATCGTTAAGAAAGTGGGAAAAAAGAATGAAACGTACATAGGCTTGATTCTCAACCAGGCTGTACAATTGGGCTCTTCGACAAGGTCTTGGTTATTCAATTTTTAAAGCTGTTTATGAGAAAATTAAAGCAGATTTTTAAAGATAGATTTATGTTTTAGATCAGTTTTAGGGTCACAGAGAAATTGAATGGAAGTTATAGAGATTTCCCATATATTCCCTGCACCTACACATGCATAAGCATAAATATATATTTTTTTATTTTAAAAATTATTTATTTATTTTAGAGACAGGGTGTCACTCTGTCACCTAGGCTGGAGTGCAGTGGTGCAATCATAGCTCATTGCAGCCTTGAACTCCTAGGCTCCAGTGATCCTCCTGCCTCAGCCTCCCAAGTAGCTGGGATTACAGGTGTGAGCCACCACACTTGGCTAAGCAGATTATTATTATTATCTTTTGAGATGGAATCTCACTCTGTCACCTAGGCCGAAGTGCAGTGGTGCGATCTCTGCTCACTGCAACCTCCACCTCCTGGGTTTAAGCAATTCTCCTGCCCCAGCCTCCTGAGTACAGGCGTGCACCACTACACCTGGCTAATTTTTGTATTTTTGGTAGAGATGGGGTTCCACCATGTTAGTCAGGCTGGTCTTGAACTCCTGACCTCAAGAAACCTGCCCACCTTGGCCTCCCAAAGTGCTGGGATTACAGGTGTGAGCCACCACGCCCAGTCCTCCTAAGCAGATGATTTTTAATGTCATTTTACCACACTATAGAAGCAAGTAATCCTATAATATAGAAAGTTTGGAAACTCTAGTTAAATACATATTTTTAAAAATCCCTCATTCATGACCCCAGCTCAATACATCTAACACTTTAATTTTCCATCAGATTATTTTTCTGATACATTTTTTACATGAGCGTGATTGTATTCTACATGCCTTTACTACTCAAAAAGTGGTATGTACACCAGCAGCATTGGCATTATTTCTGTTAAAAAAAGCAGAATCCCAGGCATCACTTTAGTCCTCCTGAATCAGAATCTCTATTTTAATAGGAACCCTGGGTGATTGCTTAGTATCACATTATATTTACATATATATTTTTATTCTGCTTTTTTTTTCATTTAAACCAGCAATAGAGGTGTTTTTCATGTAACTAAAGATTTCACATAAATATAATTTTAAATGCTGGATTTATCATTAGTTTACATAACCATTCCCTTTTCACATTTAAGTTGTTTCCAATTTGTCATTATTAAAGTAGGACTTGGATAAATATCTTTGTATATAAAACATTTTCCATATTTGAGATATTTCCTGAAAACAAATTCTTAGAACTGGAATTACTAGTCCAGAGGACTAGAGGCTGGCAAATGTCTAACAACAGGCCCTCAGGAAAACAAAAGGTGCCTTGATTTGTAGTATTTGCGATTTCTATGGTGTAAATACTTTCATTCTGGCTAATTTTATTTACTTATTTTTTTCCTGAGATTGAGTTTCACTCTTGTTGCCCAGGCTGGAGTGCAGTGGTATACTCTCGGCTCACTGCAACATCTGCCTCCCGGGTTCAAGTGATTCTCCTGCCTCAGCTTCCCAAGCAGCTGGGATTACAGGTGCCTGCCACCACGCCCAGCTAATTTTTGCATTTTTAGTAGAGATGGGGTTTTGCCATGTTGGCCAGGCTGGTCTTGAACTCCTGACCTCAAGTGATCCACCTGCCTCGGCCTCCCAAAGTGCTGGGATTACAGGCATGAGCCACTGCGCCCCACTCTGGCTGATTTTAAGTACCAATGTGATGTTACTAAATGCAGACCTGGCAAGAAATGTGCATAATCAGCTCTCAAAAGCTGATGGGAGCTGACTCCAGCATACAATCAACACACTGTCAATGCATGGGATGGCATGCCATTATGTCTCTTACATGTATGTTTGTATGTATGTATTTATTCATTGCCTTCCACCCACTTTCCAAGCTCTCATTCTTTTGCCCTGTAAGAGGTCACTGTAATTGAATTTGCACGTGTCTATGTAAAACATATAAAGTGTATTTTTATTTTATGTAAATATTATATAGTTCTTGTTCTTTTTCTTACTCTTTTTACTCTGCAGTGTACTATGAAGACTTATTGATATGTATACTTTTAGTTTAATGTTTCTAATTGCTGCATTTTATTCCATAGTGTGCATTACCACATTTTATTGATCCATTTTCCCAATGATGGTCATCTGGATTGCCAACAATATCCTGCGACAAGCGTCTTTATAGAAGTAGCCTTATGGATGTGTGGCAATTTCCTGGGATACGTACATGTGAGTAGGATAGCTGGGCTATAAGTTGTATGCATTGACTTGACTAAGCACTGCTAGGATGTATTTATGTCTCTTAGGTGAGCCTACATTCCCCATTGCGTTATTGGTGTAGACAACACTAGAACAGAATTATAGCTGTGTTCCAACTTATAGCTATCATTAATATTCAGTAGTCAATTGATGACATTAGCGGTATTAGGAAATGCATTTATATAAAACAATACACAAGTTTTTAAACCTATATTTTATATTTTACCAATATAGGTCTCAAATTTGGCAGAAAAGCCTAGCAATATCTATATGAGTAGTGAAAATATTTTGGTACAAGCAAGTGGAGCAAATTCACAGGGTGTGCCTGAGACTGTCAGATGCTTTCAAGGAATGACCTCATATGGACTCTTGTATCCAATTCAAATCAAATAGGCCAGCTGCAGTGGCTCACACCTGTAATTCCAGCACTTTGGGGGGCTGAGGCAGGCGGATCACCTGAGTTCAGAAGTTCGAGAACAGCCTGACCAACTTAGTGAAACCCTATCTCTACTAAAAATACAAAACTTAGCCAGGCGTGGTGGCAGGTGCCTGTAATCCCAGCTACTTGGGAGATTGAGGCAGAATAATTGCTTGAACCTGGGAAATGGAAGCTGCAGTGAGCCGAGATCACACCACTGCACTCCAGCCTGGGCAACAGAGCAAGACTCTGTCTCAAAAAAAAAAATCAAATATATTTGGAGTAATGAGTCCTGTGACATTAGGCAACTTCATTATTAATGATAGACCACCCTTTCCATTTCCGGGGAAGCAAAGAGAAGCTATAAGGAAGGGACATCACAAGGACTTAGTTCATTCACTTCCTGACATCATTGTTTAGTGGTCTTAGATGCTGAACCTTCAAATGCTTTCTTCTTCTTGCTGCTTTTCACATGCACATAAATATGAAAAAGTAGTTTTCTATTTTAAACAATCTTCCTCTTATCCTGAATCTTCTAAAGTTTACTTCTTCTCTCTTCTTTGAGAGCTGGACTTTATTCAATGGTTATTTCGTACTTACTAGGTTTCAGGCACTGGGCTAGGCACCACAAAAACAGTGGTAATTGAACATAGGCTCCTCTGTGGAGCACATAGTTTACTTCTTGGAAAGAGACTTTTAAGTTTACTGTCTTCACCCTTTTACCTTGTATTTGTTATTCATCCCTGGTGTCCTACAGAGTTTTGTCCTTAGGTTTCCCATTCTCTCTTGGTGGTCTCATCTGTGCTTACATCTTCAACTCTTACTTACTCCTGCATTGGTGATTCAATGTATATAATGAACACAGGCATCTCTCTTAAGCCCCAGAAACATCTATCCAACTATTTACTAAAGGTATCCACCTGTATGCATTAAAGCCAATATGTTGAAAGTGCTCTTCCCTTTTGCGACCATCACTGAAGTGGGAAAAGCCAAAATGAAGTTCAATCCCTTTGTGACTTCTGACCAAAGCAAGAACTGCAAAAGGCATTTCAGTGAACCTTCCCACATTTGCAGGAAGATAATGTCTTCCTCTCTTTCCACAGAGCTGAGATAGAAGTACAACGTTTGATCCATGCCCATCTGAAAGGATGATGAAGTTCAGGTTGTATGAGGACTCCATAAAGGTCAGCAAACTGGCAAAGTACTCCAGGTTTACAGGAAGAAATATGTCGTCTACATTGAATGGGTGCAGTGGGAAAAGGCTAATGGCACAACTATCCATGTAAGCATTCACCCCAGCAAAGTGGTTACCACTAGGCTAAAACTGGACAAAGACTGCAAAAATGTCCTTGAATGGAAAGGAAAATCTCACCAAGTAGGAAAGGAAAAGGGCAAATACAAGGAAGAAACAATAGAGAAGATGCAGGAATGAAATAATCTTATATACAAGCTTTCATTAAAACTTGAAATGAAAAAGAAAAAAAAAGCCAATATGTTGAAAGTAATTGAAGAATGTACCAGAAACCAAAAAAAGTAACACTTGTAGGTGGTAGTTTGGGGTGGATAGAGTCAGGGTGGACAGCATGATTCCTTAATATGTATCTTTTCATTTATTTAAAAAATCTGGGGGCTGGGCACAGTGGCTCATGCCTGTAATCCCAGCACTTTGGGAGGCTGAGGCAGGCAGATCTCGAGGTCAGGAGTTTGAGACAAGCCTCACTAACATGGTGAAACCCCGTCTCTACTAAAAATACAAAAATTAGTCGGGCGTGGTGGAGGGTGTCTGTAATCCCAGCTATTTGGGAGGCTAAGGCAGGAGAATTTCTTGAACCTGGGAGGCAGAGGTTGCAGTGAGCTGAGATCATGCCACTGCACTCCAGCCTGGGTGACAGAGCATGACTCCATCTCGGAGGAGAAAAAAAAAATCTGGGAAATCCTAGACAGATCAATTAGGCAAGGGAAATAAATAGACATCCAAACAGGAAAAGAAGTCAAATTATCTTTCCTCAGATGATGTTATTCTCCATCTAGAAAACCCTACAGACTCTGCCAAAAGGCTAATGGAACTGATAAATGACTTCAGTAATGTTTCAGGACATAAAATCAATGTACAAAAATTGGTTGCATTTCTATATACCAATAATGTTCAAGCTGAGAGCCAAATCAGAACACAATCCCATTTACAATAGCCACACAAAAAATAAAATACCTAGGAATACATCTAACCAAGGAGGTGAAAGGTCTCTACAAGGAGAACTACAAAACACTGCTCAAAAAAATCACTGATGGCACAAACAAATGGCAAAACGTTCCACACTCATGGATTGGAAGAATAAATATCATTAAAATGACCATAGAACCCAAAGTAATCTATAGGTTCAATGCTATTCTGGTCAATGTCATTTCTCACAGAACTAGAAAAAGCTATTCTAAAATTCATATGGAAGCAAAAAGGGCCCAAATAGCCAAAACAATCCTAAGCAAAAGGAACAAAGCTGTCAGCACCACATTACCTGACTTCAAAATATACTATAAAGCTACAGTAAGCAAAACAGCATGGTACAGTACAAAAACAGACACACAGACCAATGGAACAGAATAGAGAACCATAAGTAAAGCCACACCCCTACATCCATCTGATCTTCAACAAAGTTGACAAAAATAAGCAATGGGGGAAGAGACTCTCTATTCAATAAAGGGTGCTGGGATAACTGGCTAGCTATATGCAGAAGAATGAAACTGGACTCCTACCTTTTACCATGTACAAAATTAACTCAAGATGGATTAAATATTTAAATATCAGAGCTCAAACTGTAACAATTCTAGAAGAAAACCTAGGAAACATCATTCTGGACATCAGCCTTGGGAATGAATTTATTACTAAGTCCTCAAAAGCAATTGCAACAAAAACAAAAATTGACAGGTGGGATCTAATTAAACTAAAGAGCTTCTGCACAGCAAAAGAAACTATCAACAGACTAAACAGACAACCTACAGAATGGGAGAAACTATTCACAAACTGTGCAGCCAACAAAGATCTAATATCCAGAATCTATAAGAAACTTAATTCAACAAGCAAAAAATAAATAACCCAATTAAAAAATGGGCAAAAGACATGAACAGTCACTTCTCAAAAGAAGACTTTCAAGCAGCCAACAAACATGAAAAAATGCTCAATATCACTAATTATCAGAGAAATTCAGATCAAAACCACAAAGAGATACTATCTCATACCAGTCAGAAAGGCTATATTAAAAAGCCAAAAAACAACAGATGCTGGTGAGGCTGCAGAGAAAATGGAACACTTACACACTGTTGGTAAGAATGTAAATTAGTTCAGTCACTGTGGAAAGTTTTTAAAAGATTTCTCAAAGAACTTATAACAGAACTATCATTCAACCCAGCAATCCCATTACTGGGTGTATATCCAAGAGAAAATAAACTGTTTTACCAAAAAGACATGTGCTTGCATGTTCATTGCAGCACTACTCACAATAGCAAGGACATGGAGTCAACCTAGGTGCCCACTGATAGTGGATTGGATAAAGAAAATATGGTACCTATATACCAAAGAATGCTATGCAGCCATTAAAAAGAATGAAATCATAGTTTTCTGCAGCAACATGTATGCAACTGAAGGGCATTATCCTAAGTGAATTAAAGCAGAAACAGAAAACCAAATATCGCATGATCTCGCTTATAAGTAGAAGCTAAATATTGGGTACACATGGACAAAAAGATGGAAAAAATAGACACTGGGGACTACAAGATAGGGGAGGTAGGGAGTGGGAGAGAGGGTGGAAAAACTACCTATCAGGTACTATGCTCACTACCTGGGTGCTGGGTTCAGTCATACCCCAAACCTTAGCACCATACAATTCACCCATAACAAACCTGCATGTGTTATCTCCTGAATCTAAAATAAAAGTAGAAATTATTTAAAAAATAATAAATAATAAAAATTCAAAATCTGAACCAAGTGAACTATTAAAATGAAATGGCTGATGAATGAAAAAAATGTGAATGTATCAATCTCCTGTCCACCCCAGCCCTGACCACTTCTGCCCACACTTGCCCTTCCTCATGTGTTCCTTTCTATATGAATTGTATCATCATTTCCTTGGTCACTTAACCCAGGATTTTGGGAGTTATCCTAAATTCCTTTTTCTCTTTCACTCTGTTACCCCAAGTTCTATAATTTTACCTTAAAAATATCTTGTGAGTGAACTTCCTCCTTTTTTCCCATCCCCACTGTCATTGCCTTAACTTGGGCTCTTTTATCTCTTATCTGGATTTTAATATTCTTCTCACTTTAGTTCTTCACATTCTGCTAGAGTGATCTTTAAAAACACAAAACAGATTATACTATTTTCCAGCCTAAAATTATATGATGCCTGTAAATAATCTTCAGGGTGCAATGTAGCTTTCTAGTATGGCATCCTTTTGATCTTGGGTCACCTACTTCTCCACTCTGTTCTCCCAGCCTCTTCCTTACACAACCTAGTCTCCAACCACACCACCTGTTTCTCTTGAAAGTTATCACATTCTCTTGGGCTCCCACGCCTTTGCATATGCTGTTCTTCCTACTTGAAATGTCTTCCCGACCTTGGCCAAAAGCAGGTTGAGTTTTCCATTGGAAAACTTTTCTAAGTACTTCCCCCTTCCCTCCACCCAATCATACTTCTCTTGTCTATAAATAGTTCTGATATTGCACTAAATACTGTATCATCACTTCTGTTTTTTTCTTTGTATCCGCCTACTAACAATGTGACCCTGGACACATCCTGACAGCAGGAATTTAATCACATTTTTCTTTGTATTTCCAGCATCTGGCACAAGTACTTATATGGTGACATCATATAGATTGAAATGTTAACCATGATTTTTTTTTGATAAGCCACTGTGTGAAAAACCTTGATTTTTTATGAGTATTTCTTATTCCTCTCAATTTGGGTAGGTAGACTGGGAAAGAAATGATGCAGAAGGCAGAGTAAAGCTTTTCTGAAGTTTAAGACTCATGGAGTGGAAAAAAGCTGATGGGTCAGAACATGCCTTTTTACTTCCTCAGATTCTGCACACTAGGGAGAAAGAGGAGACTTGAAAGAGAAGAAAGGACAGTTCAGAGCTAATGGGGCTCCAGAAAGGGGCATAGTGCTTTGCCTTTCCCAATTCCTGGCCGAGTCTGAAAGGGGAAATGATAGAACCACACATAGAGTTGTGGGTCTGAGAACAGAAAAAACTTGTGATTTGCTTTCTGGAAAGGGCCTTCAGGCAATGGCAATACCACAGAGGAGAAGAGGCTACATAAAGTTTCTAGGCAGGTGGGATTTTCAAGAGCATCAAGGAGTTTTCTGCAGCTCAGAGGTGCAGAAATAGAGTAATGAGGTATAGAGTGCCTGAGAGAGGTAAAGAAGTAGCAGGGAGAGCTGCCCAAGCTTCAAGGACCTCACTGAGAAGAATGAGGAGTGATGCACTAGCCACCTGTGTGGACTGACAACCTGGGACAGGGTGGGAGAACGCCAGAGGATAGATGGGCAAAGGACTGGCCATTTCCTAGTCCCTTCCCATCCTCATCAGAACTTCAGCACAACTCTGAAGAAAAGTGTACTTGTGGGAGAACCCAGAGTTGCCTGAGATTTAATTTCTGCCATCAGGCTAATGAGGCACCTAGGGAAATTAAGCTGAGTTTTAAAAATATCCAGAAAGTTAAATTTGTTGCACACGTGAGTTTCTGAACCCAGATTTGTATTTGCTTTACCTGGCATCAGGCAGTGTTATAACTCAATAAATTTATGTAAAATGTAAAAAGGAGTATCAAATTTCCATAAATAAACTTTGCAATATAAACATAATTTATGTTATTAATTCTTTGTCAATAAAAATGTGGCAACATTCTGCTGCTCTGAGAGCTAGTGTCTCTTGGTCAATTACTTGATACAGTGGAAAAGACTTTGACCTTACAGTCAGATAAATATGGATGTATACACTGGCTCTGCAATCTGCTGGCTGGGTTACCCTTTCTCTCAGAACCTCATTTTACTCACAAAATAGGTGCTTAATATAGTTAGTTTCCTTCCTTTACCTTCTATTTTGTCCCACGATATCTCTGATAGTCTCACCTGTAGAGCTGCCATTACTATTAATATCAAATGGAATTTTTATTGATTATATCAATTAAATAAATTATTGTTAAATTATTATTTTTTCACCATTTTGTTTTAAATTCATGTGTTAGTTATGTGTACTATTCTTTTTTTTTTTTTTGAGACAGGGTCTTGCTCTGTCACGCAGGCTGCAGTGCAGTGGTGTGATCTCAGCACATTGCAGCCTCGACTTGGTGGGCTCAAGTGATCCTCCCACCTCAGTCTCCCAAATAGCTAGGATTACAGGTGCATGCACCCACACCCATCTAATTTTTTTTTTTTTTTTTTGGAGAGACAGGGTTTTGTCATGTTGCCCAGGCCGGTCTCAAACTGCTGACCTCAAGCAATCTGCTCACCTCAGCTTCTCAAAGTGCTGGGATTACAGGTGGTTATATCTACTATTCCAAAATAATATGTTTATACTACTGTTCCTTGATTTATCTACTTTAAGCAATTTGATTTATCTACTTTAAATAACAGGTGAGGAATTTTGCTCACTTACAGTAATACTCTCCACAGGGCTGCTTACATGACTCATGAAATGGCAGCTGGCTTCCTTCAGAGCGAGTGATCTGAGAGACAGCAAGTTGGAAGGTGCAATGACTTTTATGACCTAACTTTGAAATGCACACACCATCATATCCTCAATATCCTGTTGCTTATATGAGTCAGCCCCATTCAGTGTGAAAGGGATTACTCAAGGGCATGCATACCAGGCAAGATTGTACCAGAGAACTATAAAGCTGTTGGTATGGTCTGAATGCATGGTCTGGCTAGTGGTCTATCTATTTGTTGATCTCTTCAAAAAACCAGCTCCTGGATTCATTGATTTTTTTGAAGGGTTTTTTGTGTCTCTCTCTCCTTCAGTTCTGCTGTGGTCTTAGTTATTTCTTGTCTTCTGCTAGATTTTGAATTTGTTTGCTGTTGCTTCTCTAGTTCTTTTAACTTTGATGTTAGGGTGTCAATTTTAGATCTTTCCTGCTTTCTCTTGTGGGCATTTAGTGCTATAAATTTCCCCCTACACACTGCTTTAAATGTGTCCCAGAGATTCTGGCATGCTGTGTCTTTGTTCTCGTTGGTTTCAAAGAACATCTTTATTTCTGCTTTCATTTCGTTGTTTACCCAGTAGTCATTCAGGAGCAGGTTGCTCAGTTTCCATGTAGTTGAGTGGTTTTGAGTGAGTTTCTTAATCCTGAGTTCTAATTTGATTGCACTGTGGTCTGAGAGACAGTTTGTTGTGATTTCTGTTCTTTTACATTTGCTGAGGAGTGTTTTACTTCCAATTATGTCATCAGTTTTAGAATAAATGCAATGAGGTGCTGAGCAGAATGTATATTCTGTTGATTTGGGGTGGAGAGTTCTATAGATGTCTAATAGGTCTGCTTGGTCCAGAGTTGAGTTCTAGTCCTGAATATCCTTGTTAATTTTCTGTCTCGTTAACCTGTCTAATATTGACAGTAGGGTGTTAAAGTCTCCCATTACTATTGTGTGGGAGTCTAAGTCTCTTTGTAGGTCTCTAAGAACTTGCTTTATGAATCTGGGTGCTTCTGTATTGGGTGCATATATATTTAGGATAGTTACCTCTTCTTGCTGCATTGATCCCTTTACCATTATGTAATGCCCTTCTTTGTCTCTTTTGATTTTTGTTGGTTTAAAGTCTGTTTTATCAGAGATTAGATTGCAACTTGTGCTTTTTTTTGCTTTCCATTTGCTTGGTAAATATTCCTCCATCCCTTTATTTTGTGCTTATGTGTATCTTTGCACATGAGATGGGTCTCCTGAATACAGCACACTGATGGGTCTTGACCCTTTATCCAATTTGCCAGTCTGTGTCTTTTAATTGGCGCATTTAGCCCATTTACGTTTAAGGTTAAAATTGTTGTGTGTGAATTTGATCCTGTCACTATGAGGCTAGCTAGTTGTTTTGCCCATTAGTTGATGCAGTTTCTTCATTGTGCCAATGTTCTTTACAATCTAGTATGTTTTTGCAGTGGCTGGTACCAGTAGTTCCTTTCCACGTTTAGTGCTTCCTTCAGGAGCTCTTGTAAGGCAGGCCTGGTGGTGACAAAATCTCTCAACATTTGCTTGTCTGTGAAGGAGTTTATTTCTCACTAGATCTAAAACCATAAAAACCCTAGAAGAAAACCTAGGCAATACCATTCAGGACATAGGCGGGACTTCATGTCTAAAACACCAAAAGCAATGGTAACAAAAGCCAAAATTGACAAATGAGATCTAATTAAACTAAAGAGCTTCTGCACAGCAAAATAAACTACCATCAGAGTGAACAGGCAACCTACAGGATGGGAGAAAATTTTTGCAATCTACTGGTGTGTCAAAGGGCTAATATCCAGAATGTACAAAGAGCTCAAACAAATTTACAAGAAAAAACAAACAACCCCATCAACAAGTGGGTGAAGGATATGAACAGACACTTCTCAAAAGAAGACATTCATGCAGCCAACAGACACATGAAAATTAAATGCTCATCATCACTGGCCATCAGAGAAATGCAAATCAAAACCACAATGAGATACCATCTCACACCAGTTAGAATGGTGATCATTAAAAAGTCAGGAAACAACAGGTGCTGGAGAGGATGTGGAGAAATAGGAACACTTTTACACTGTTGGTGGGACTGTAAACTAGTTCAACCATTTTGGAAGACAGTGTGGCGATTCCTCAGGGATCTAGAACTAGAAATACCATTTGACCCAGCCATTCCATTACTGGGTATATACCCAAAGGATTATAAGTCATGCTACTATAAAGACACATGCACACGTATGTTTATTGGGGCACTATTCACAATAGTAAAGACTTGGAACCAACCTAAATGTCCAACAATGATAGACTGGATTAAGAAAATGTGGCACATATACACCATGAAATACTATGCAGCCATAAAAAAGGATGAGTTCATGTCCTTTGTAGGGACATGGATGAAGCTGGAAACCATGATTCTCAGCAAACTATCGCAAGGACAAAAAACCAAACACCGCATGTTCTCACTCATAGGTGGGGATTGAACAATGAGAACACTTGGACACAGGAAGGGGAACATCACACACTAGGGCCTGTTGTGGGATCGGGGGAGGGGAGAGGGATAGCATTAGGAGATATATCTCATGTAAATGACGAGTTAATGG
Source organism: Gorilla gorilla gorilla (assembly GCF_029281585.2). Taxonomy (NCBI): domain Eukaryota; kingdom Metazoa; phylum Chordata; class Mammalia; order Primates; family Hominidae; genus Gorilla; species Gorilla gorilla. The sequence continues at coordinate 33,961,665 of NC_073239.2, forward strand.
GTGCAGCACACCAATATGGCACATGTATACATATGTAACAAACCTGCACATTGTGCACATGTACCCTAGAATGTAAAGTATAATTTAAAAAAAAAAAGAACTTGGGAGTTGTGATCTAGGCTGTATCTGTTTTAGGGGGGTACACCAAGCCCAGTAATACTGTGGTTATTGCAGACTTGTAGAGATACTGCTTTGATCATCTTAGACAAGATCCAGAAGTATTCTCTAGATAACCAGGCAGAGACTCTTGTTGTCTTCCCTTACTTTCTCCCAAACAAACAGAGACTCTGTCTGTTCTGAGCCACTGGGAGCTGGGGGTGGAATGACACAGTCACTCCTGTGGCCACCACCATCAGGACTGTGCTGAGTCAGACCTGAAGCCAGCACAGCACTGGGTCTCACCCACGGCCTGCTATAACTACTCCCTGGCTACCACCTATTTCACTAAAAACCCTGGGGCTCTACAGTCCACAAGTGGCAAAGCCAGCCAGGCCTATGTCTTTCCCTTCAGGAAATTTCCTGATTTCCTCTAGCCCCAGGGTGGGTCCAGAGATGCTGCCTGGGAGCCAGTGGCTACAGTCAAAAACTTTAGAAGTCTACTTTGTGTTCTATTGTACTGTGGTTGAACTGGCACTCAAACCACAAGATGCAGTGCTTCCCACTCATTCCCAAAGGCAGAGGAGTCTTACCCTGTGGACAGTCGCACCTCAGGCCCATGGGGAGTACTGCCAGACTACTGCCAATATTCCCTTAAGACCTGAAGTATCTTCAGTCAGCCTGGCCTGAGACTCACTCTTCAGGGGAATGGGCTCCCCTCTGGCCCAGGGCAGGTCCAGAAATGCCATCCAAGAGCCAAGTCCTAGAATTGGGGACCCCAAGAACCCACTTGGTTCTCCACCTTCTTGTGGCTGAGCTGGTACCTAAGATGCGAGACAAAGTCCTTTTTACTTTTCCCTTCACTTTTCTCAAGCAGAAGTTTTGTCCCATAGCCACCACAGCTGTGATGTGCTGAGTTTCACCTAAAGCTAGCAAGTCTCAGTGTCTCATTCAAGGCCCTTGACATAGTACCTGGGTATTGCTGCTGGTTATTCAGGGTCTAAGGGCTCTTCAGTTAGCAGGTCATGAATCCTACCAGGACTGGGCCCTTCCCTTTAAGGTGGTGGATTCTTTCCTGGCCCAGGGTATATCTAGAAATGTCTGGGATCTAGGGCCTGGAAAGGGGGCCTCACAACTCTTACTGCTCTCCTATCCTGCTGTGGGTGATCTGGTATCCAAGATGCAAGACAAAGTCCTCCCCACTCTTCCCTCTCCACTACTTAAGTGAAAGGAAGATGTCTCTTTCGGAGCTGCAAGCTAAGCAGCCTGGGTTTAGAGGAGGGACAATGCCAGCACTCCCTTCGCTGCCCTGGCTGGTGTCTCACTAGGTCGCATGTCCCCCCAGTCCACTGTCTCCGGGCCCAGTTCAGCACTAAGATTCCCCTAAGTGTTGCAGTCCTTGTGGCCTAGACTGCCTTTCACATTGGTCTGGGGTGCCAGAGCACTTTAGCTGGCAGTAGTGAGGCTTGCAGAAACGCAAGTTACAACCACTGGAATCGGTGATTCTCCTCTGGCAAGGGCTGGTTTAAATACTCCCTCCGTGGGTGGGTGTCAGCTGAGTTTGGTTCGGTTTTGCTTTCTGCTATAACAAGGGCAGCACTGAATTCAATGCCTCACAATTACTGGCTCTCCCTCTCCCCATGGCACAGAAGTGCTTTGCACCATGCAATCACTGCTAGGGGATGGGAGGAGAGGAGTGGCACCAGCAATTCCAGACTGTTTTTCCTACTTCCTGAGTGCCTCTTTCAGTAAAATGAAGTTAATTAAAACCAGGTACTATGAGTGCTCACCTGATTTCTGGTTCTTATGAAGGTGTTCTTTCTGTGTAGATAGTTGTTAAATTGATATCCTTGCACAGGCTATAATTGGTGGAGACTTCTTTTCTGCCATCTTGTCCTGTCCTTCTCCATATGACCCGTTTTCTGTGTATGTGTGAAGAGATACAGCTCTGGCGTGTCTTCTTTTCTTACAAGGACACCAGTCCTATTGAATTAGGGCCCCACCCCCATGACCTCATTTAACCTTAATCACCTCCATAAAGGCCCTGTCTCCACATAGAGTCAGTCACTTTGGGGGTTAGGACTTCAATATATGAAATTAGTGTTTTAAAATAATAAACACTTATCTCATAGTTTCTGTGGGTTAAGGATTCAGAAGAGGTTTAACTAGGTGGTTCTGGCCCAGGGCGTTTCATGAGGTTGCAGTTAAGATGTAGGTTGTGGCTGTAGTCATCTGGAAGCTTGATTGGGGCTGAAAGCTTCCAAGATGGCTTACTCACGCACCTGGGAAGATGGTGTTGGCCGTTGGCAAGAAGCCCCAGTTCTTTCCAGGTGGGATATGCCCAGAAAGAGCAAGGAGTCAGCAAGGTGGAAACTGCTGTTGGTTTTATGACCTAGCCTTGGAAGTCATGCATTGTCATTTCTGCAAGACTGTATTCTATTGGTTACCCAGGCTGTTCAATGTGGTAGGCACTGTACAAGGGCATGAATACCAGTGGTTAGCATCACTGGAGGCCATCTTGGAGGCTGGCCACCACAGGATACCAGAGTGTATCCTGGATTCCATGGGCAGGAGGTGCATCTGGTTTCATACGAAGTCCTGGACCTGAAAGGAAGGAGGACAAGAAGCCTGCCTTTCTTTGTGCCTTCTTTTCTCTCTGTGTCCTTCTCTCTCTCTCTTTGTCTTTCTATCTCTCCCCCTTTGATTTTTTTGGTACCTTGTTTATGCTTCCTTCCACTTTGCTCTATGAACTCTATATCTGTGAACATCTATCTGTGAACCACCATTTGCTGTCTTAGCTAGACCTCAGCAAACATGGCTGCTGCACAATGGCAGCCACATTTCCTGGGTTTTCATATCTATTGAAGTGAAGAGCATAGAATGACTAGGATCAGTGAGTCCCAATTCCAGATTCACAAGAGATAGAGTCTGTTGTCTATCCTGGTTTGATTAACTGAGGAAAGGGGGTCAAGAGGCGTGTAGTAAAAATGTGACCACAGCAGCCCAGAGAATGGGGAGTGGACTGTGAACTGGAAAACATGTTTAAGTGTCTGTTATTTTGATGATAAACCACACTGACATCTTCTCAAGAGCATAAAGCTGAATTGCATTAAAAAGTTATTTAAAGATTCAGCTCTTAGAAGGGTTAATTTACTGTACATTCTCTTATACATCTTTCACATAAACATTTTATTTTTTCTTTATTTTTTTAACTTATCTTTTTTTCTTTTCTATTTTTTTGTGGAGGTGCTGGGGATCAAATCTGGGGCCTCATACATCCACACAAGCATTTTAAAACTTCACAAAAACTTTAAGTTTTACTCATTTCTCACTTATGTTTCACATACACTTTATTCTTCAAACCAAGTTCTATAAAATTTGTTTTAAACTTATCTCTAAAATTTCACAAGATATTAGTCATATAGCTCATGCTTTGAGAACATTCTGAAAGAACTGACCTTTGAAACTTCAACCCAGCCAGCTAGAAGTGATTTTAGAGAAAGAAAGATGACTAAGTCATCTCCTGGGACTTTCTCTTATTAGAATGCTTGCCTACAGTAGTTTGGGGGCACTTATCCTTGTTGTAATACTGCAAGTAATTTGTAAGCAGTTTTAAATATTTTAGTTAATGGATCAATAGGTGGAAACATAGAAAATGGCCTCATCCAAAATGCAAGTAAAATAGATTGCTTCCACTTCACTGAAGTCCATTTCCTTTGACAGTGTGTTCTGCTGATGGATATGCTGAAATGGACATGAACCTTGAGAAGGATTTCTTCTGCATGGTATAAAATTTGTTAGCACATTTGGAGCAGAATAAAATGATGATTAAGCCTTGGGCAAGTCACTCTTTAAGCTTCAGTTTCTTTATTTGCAAAATGGGGTGTTCTTGGTACAGTTGTTATGTAGCAAATCACCATAAACTTACTGGTGTTGATATGGTTTGGATGTTTCGTGTGTTCCAAATCTCATGTTGAAATGTAATCCCCAGTGCTGGAGGTGGTGCCTGGCAGGAGTTGTTTGGGTCATGGGGCAGATCCCTAATGGATGGCTTGGTGCCGTCCTTGCAGTAATAAGTGAGTTCTCACTCTGAGTTTACATGAGATCTTGTTGTTTAAAAGAGTGTGGCACCTCCTCCCTTTCTCTCTCTTGCTCCTGTTCTTGTGGGACACACGTCATGCTGGCCCCCTGTCATCTGCCACCATGACTGTAAGCTTCCTGAGGCCCTCACCAGGAGCAGCTTGCTGGCATCATGCTTCCTGTACAGCCTGTAGAACTGTGAGCCAATTAAACCTCTTTTCTTCATAAATTATCCAGTCTCTGATATTTCCCTATAGCAACACAAGAATGGACTAACACAGAAAATTGGTACTGAGGAGTAAAGCATTGCTACAAAGATACCTGAAAATGTGGAAGTGGCTTTGGAACTGGGTAACAGACAGAGTTTGGAAGAGTTTGAAGAGGTCAAAAGAAGACAGAAAGGTAAAGGAAAGTTTGGAACTTCTTAAGACTGGCTAAATGGCTATGACCAAAATGCTGATAGAAATATGAACAGTGCAGACCAGGCTGAGGAAGTCTCAGATGGAAATGTTGAAGTTATTAGGAACTGGAGTGAAGGTCACCTGTGTTATGCCCCAGCAAAGAACTTGGCTCCGTTGTGTTCATGCCCTAGGGATCTGTGGAAGTTTGAATTTAAGAGTGATGACTGACAGGGTATAATGGTTCACGTCTGTAATACTAGCACTTTGGGAGGCCAAGGACGAAGGACTGCTTGATCCCAGGAGTTTGAGACCAGCCTAGGCAACAAAGTGAGACCCCAATACCGGTCCGTGGCCTGTTAGAAACTGGGCTCCACAGTAGGAGGTGAGTGGTAAGCAAGCAAGCATTACCACCTGAGCGCCGCCTCCTGGGTGGTATTAGATTCTCATAGGAACGTGACCCCTACTGTGAACTTCACATGCAAGGGATCTAGGTTGCATACTCCTTATTAGAATCTAATGCTTGATGATCTGAGGTGGAACAGTTTCATCCTGAAACCATCCCCCCTCCCTAATATGTGGAAAAATTGTCTTCCACAAAACTGGTCCCTGTTGCCAAAAAGGTAGGGACTGCTGACCTAGGGTATTTGGTGGGAGAAATGTCTAAGCAGAAAAACCTTCAAGAGGTGGCCTGTTTCTAAAAATCTATGATCAGATACAGGAGCAAAGAAATGACTTAAAGTTGGAACTTACATTTAGAAGGGAAGCAGAGCATAAAAATTTGGAAAATGTGCAGCCTATCCCAGTGATAGAAAAAGCAGGCTGTGGAGCAACCACTTGCTGGAGAGATTAGTGTGACTGAAAGGCAGCCAAGTGCTAATATCCAACACAATGGAAAAAGGGCCTTGAAGGCATTTCAGAGACCTTGGAGACAGTTCCTTCCATCACAGGCCCAGAAGCCTAGGAATAAAGAACAGTTTCAGGGGCAGGGCAATGCCTCGGGACACTAATCCCTGTATCCCAGATGTTCCAGCTACAGCCGTGGCCCAAAGGGCCTCAAGTACAGCCTGAGCCACCAATCTGGAAGGCATAAGCTGTAAGCTTTGGAAGCTTCCACCTGATGCTAAGTCTGCAGGTGCACAGAATGCAAGAGTAAAGGAGGGTTGGCAGCTTCCCTCCTAGATTCCAAAGGATGTATCAGAAAGCCTGGGTGCTCATGCAGAAGCCTGCCACGGGGCCAGATCCCTGACAGAGAGACTCTACAAGGGCAGTGCCAAGGGGAAATGTGAAGTTGCAGCATCCCCACCCCACCATAGTCCCCACTGGGGCACTGCCTAGCGGAGCTGTGGGAAGGGGACCACTGTCTTCCAGACTCCAGAATGGTAGAGCCCCCAGCATCTTGCACTCTCAGCCTGGAGAAGCTGCAGGCACCAGACTTCAACTTGTGAGCAGTCACAGGGGCTGAACCCTGCAAAGCCACAGCAGAAGGCCTTGGAAGCCCACCGCTTGCACCAGTGTGCCTTGGATGCAGGACATGGAGTCAAAAAAGATAATTTTGCAGAGTTAAGGTTTAATTACTGACCTGCTGGGTTTCAGACTTGTGTGGGGACCTGTAGCCCCTTTCTTTTGTCCAGTTTCTCCCTTTCATAACGGTAATGTTTGCCCAATGCCTGTATCACGATTGTGTCTTGGAAGTAAATAACTTGTTTTTAATTTTACAGGTTCATAGGTGGAAAATCTCAAATGAGCTTTTGGACTTTTGACTGAGTTGACTCTAGAATGAGTTAAGACTTTGTAGGACTATTGGGAAGGGATGATTAGTTTTGCAATGTGAGAAGAACATGAGAATTTTGTGAGGGGTGGGCAAGGGCAGAATGATGTGGTTTGGATGCTTCATCCCCTCCAAATCTCGTGTTAAAATGTAATCTCCAGTGTTGGAGGTAGAGCTTGGCGGGAAGCGTTTGGGTCACGGGAGCAGATCCCTCATGAATGTCTTGGTGCCCTCTTTACAGTAATGAGTGAGTTCTCACTCTGAGTTCATGCAAGATATGGTTGTTTAAAAGAGTATGGCACCTCCTCCCTCTCTCTCTCTTGCTCCCATTCTCATGGGACATGTGTCATGCTGGCTCCCCATCACCTTCCATCATATCGTAAGCTCCTTGAAGCCTCAGCAGAAGCAGATGCCAGCACTATGCTTCTTGTACAGCCTGCAACACTGTGAGCCAATCAAACCTCTTTTCTTTTTTTTTTTTTTTTTTTGACAGAGTCTTGCTCTGTTGCCCAGGCTGGCATGCCGTCGCATGATCTTGGTTCACTGCAACCTCCACCTCCTGGGTTCAAGCGATTATCTTGCTTCAGCCTCCCGAGTAGCTGGGACTGCAGGCACCCACCACCATGCCTGACTTATTTTTGTATTTTTAGTAGATGCGGGGTTTCACCATGTTGGCCAGGCTGGTCTTGAACTCCTGACCTCAAATGATCCACCCACCTTGGCCTCCCAAAGTGCTGGGATTACAGGTGTGAGCCACAGTGCCCAGCCACCTCTTTTCTTTATAAATTACCCAGCCTCAGGTTTTCTTTATAGCAATGTAAGAATGGACTCGAACAAGCATAAAACATGGGTCAGGACTTCAGAAAGGACTTAGGTGGGAAATTCTTGCAACTCGCCCATGCAGTTGCATTCAGATGCCAACTGGGACACAGGCATCTGAAGGCTTGACTGGCCTGGGAATCCAAGATGGATGTTCCGTGGTTTGCAGTGGAGGCTGGCTGTTGGCTGGTGACTAGGCTAACATCGTTGGTTGGAAACACCTGCACGTGGCCTCTCCAGCATGTGGCCTAATGGTAGTAGAACTTCTTTTTAAAAAATTTATTTATTTATTTTAGAGACACAGTCTCACTCTATTGCCCAGGCTAGAGTTCAGTGGCATGATCGTAGCTCACTGCAGCCTTGAACTCCTGGCCTCAAGCGATCCTCCTGCCTTGGCTTCCAAAAGTGCTGGGATTACAGGTGTGAGCCACCACATCCTGGTAGTAGAGCTTCTTAAGTGGCGTGGTGTCTCGTTTCTCCCTGAACAAACATCACAAGAGGGCCTGGTAGAAGTTGCATGACCTTTTCTGAGCTAGCCTTGAAAGTTAATGACCTCATACTGCTATACTCAAGTGGTTAAAGCCTACTGGGATTAAAAGGGCGGAGACCAAAGGTCCAGCTTGTTGATGGGAGGAGTGGCAAGATCACATTGTGGGAAAGTATTTGGGATGAGAGACACTGTTGCGGCCATATTTAGAAAATACAATCTTCTGCATATAGATAATATTACTGACTATTTCATAAGGTTTTGTGAGGACCTGTGAAAAGTATGTGTGGAATACTTAATATTGTGTCTGGCACACTGGAAAAGTTCAATAAATGTTACCATTCTTCTTATTATTTCAACACTTCCCTTTGCAGAATTTTTCAGTTTGGAGTAAACACTATTTTGAGTTTCTAAATTGCTTCCAGTTCTCAGAAATATCTGATTAAGTTTAGGCAGGTCAAGGCTAAAAAATATAAGTGAAATTGGATGGAAGTGTATTGTGGTTACCTGTAAAGTGTCTTTTTGAATTCTGAAATACACAGCAGCCTTTTGTGTGAAGGCAAAATGTTCTAAATGAGAGGAAAATTCTCTGTGGCCCTCTTGCTACATGCTTTGGTAATGATAATGAACATGCTTTGGATTGGAACTTCCACTAGAGGGTTAGTACCTATCGTTTGCCTTTGTTTTCTCACCTTTAAATCTGTTGTAATGATGAAGTCGATGCAAACTTTCTTATCAAGGTTTGCAGGACTGTTCTTTATGGTTGTAAAAGTCACAGATTTTCAGATGTTACAAAATTTAGCAGCAGTAACTTTGCCTTCCCAGAGGAATTTGAAATGAGCATCCCAGACAATGAAAATGCCTCTGACAAACTCAGCTTGTGCTTTGTTGTCAAGCTGTGATGATTTAGATCCTCCTCTCCTTGACTTCAGAAATCTATGTCACTGCTGCCCCAGGTAGCTGGCAAATGATGTTCTCTTTATCTGCCTTTTGCTGTGAAATCGTGTTCTTATCACTGTGCGTTGAAGGACATCTTTGCACCTGACCACTTTGATTTGAGGGTGATGTCAAACAGATTTTCACTCAAATAAATATTCAGTTGTGGCAAGAATGACAAATAGAATCTTTGTGGGCTTGTTTCAATTGGGAGCAATGAGGAATGCATTAGTATGGAAAAATATATTAAAATAACTTTTTTTTTCTTTTTGATGCAAAATAATTTATGTTCTGCATAGAAAATTTTAGAAAGTCTAGACAAGCGGCGGGGCATGGTGGTTCATGGTTGTAATCCTAGCATTTTGGGAGGCCAAGGCTGGTGGGTCACCTGAGGTCAAGAGTCCGAGACCGGCCTGGCCAACACGGTGAAACCTAGTCTCTACTAAAAATACAAAAAAAAGTAGCTGGGCGTGGTGGCGTGTAGTCCCAGCTACTCAGGGAGGCTGAGGCAGGAGAATTGCTTAAACCCAGGAGGCAGAGGTTGCAGTGAGCCAAGATCGTGCTACTGTACTCTAGCCTGGGCGACAGAGGGAGACTCCATCTCAAAAAAAAGAAAAGAAAGAAAGTCTAGACAAGTGAAAAGGAAAAAAAATAAGGCTGGGCATGGTGGCTCATACCTGTGATCCCAGCACTTTGGGAGGCCAAGGCAGGAGGATCTCTTGAGATCAGGAGTTTGAAACCAGACTGGGTAACACACCAAGACCCTGTCTTTACAAAAAAAAGAAAAAGCGAAAACTTAGCCAGGCATCACGGTGGCGAGTGCCAGTAGTCCCAGCTACTTGGGAGGTTTGAGGTGGGAGGATCACTTGAGCCCAGGAGTCTGAGGTAACACTAAGTTGTGATCATGCCACTGCACTCCAGCCTGGGGACAGAAGGAGACCCTGTCTCTAAAAAACCAGAAAGGAAAAAAAAATCACCCTCATGCTTATCACCTGGATATCATAATTAACATTTTAGAATATGTACTTTTGGCAAATACACATATATACACAACACAGATTTTTTAAGAATGGATCATGCTGAATGCAGTGGCTCACGCCTATAATCCCAGCACTTTCGGAGGCTGAGGTGAGAGGACTGCTTGAACCCAGGAGTTCAAGACCAGCCTGGGCAACAAAGTGAAACCCTATCTCTACGAAAAAATTTTAAAAATTAGGTGGAAGTGGTGGCCATATAATCCTTGACAACAACAGGTTAAATAGAAAATAATATAATCATATCAATAGATGCTAAAAAGTATTTGACAAAATTTGGCAGCTATTCTTAATTTAAAATAGAGAGAATTTTTTAATTAATTATTTTTAACTAATTTTAATTTTTAAACTAATTTTAATTTTTAACTAATTACCAAATATGCTAATAAGACTAATTGAAATATGGTTTAACTAAAATTAGGAACCAGATAAGGACGCTTGCTATCAACACTGTTATTTGACATTATCTTCTAGACTTTCTAGCAAATTATAACATCACAAAATTAAATAGGTGGTTGAATCATTGAAAAAGAAGACAAACATATTCCTTCAAGCTGGCAATATAAATGTAGAAAATTTGAGAGATTTAGTAAGATACCTCTAGAATTAATAAGGAAATAAGCAAATGGGGAAAATAATGTATTCAGAATGGAATGATAGCAATAAGAACTGTCAAATGCTTATGTATAAGTTTAACAAGAAAGATAACATCTTTACAAATAGCAGATTTATTTATTTATTTATTTATTTATTTGAGATAAGGTCTTGCTCTGTCACCCAGGCTGGAGTGCAGTGGGACAATTATGGCTCACTACAGCCTCAACCTCCTAGGCTCAGTTAATACTCCCACCTCAGCTTCCCAAAGTGCTGGGATTATAGGCATGAGCCACCATGCCCAGCCTAAGAACAGAATTTGACACAAAAACTGAACAAAAAAGACATACCTCTTCTTGGGAAGTCTTCATATTAAAAAACTGATTCCTTCAAAATTAAATCCAATGCAATTACAATTAGAATAGTAACCTGTGTGTGTGTGTATGTGTGTGTGTGTATGTGTGTGTGTGTATGTATAGAACAAACACAGTTTAAATAAAAGATAAGTGCTTCAAAGTAGTCAAGGATTTTGTGTGTGTGTGTGCATATGTGTGTGTGTGTGTGTGTGTGTGTGTGTGTGTGTGTGGAAAAATTAACAAATCGCAATGACATGCTTGCCACATATCAAAAACTACATAGCAAATCAGGATGGTATTGACACAAAAATATCAAGTAAATTAGTAGAGTAGAATGGAGGATCCACAATGGATCCCATTATGGGCCATGTGCGGTAGCTCATACCTGTAATCTCAGCACTTTGGGGGCCAAGGCGAGTGGATCACCTGAGGTCAGGAGTTCGAGATCAGCCTAGCCAACATGGTGAAACCTCGTCTCTACTAAAAATACAAAAATTAGCCAGGCATGGTGGCAGGCGCCTGTAATCCCAGCTACTCAGGAGGCTGAGGCAGGAGAATCACTTGAACCCGGGAGGTGGAGGTTGCAGTGAGCCGAGATCGCATCACTGTACTCCAGCCTGGGCGACAAAGAGTGAGACTCCATCTCAAAAAAAAAAAAAAAAGAAAAAGAAAAAGAAAATTAAACAATATGCCTTGAAAGAAAGGGGATTGACATAGATGCTTTTAGAAATGAAAGTCCTGACCTAAACCAATCATTTCATATTATTAGGTAGATAAGGACAGTCAGCAAAAACATTTACATGTCAGTTACTCAAAAATTTAAATCTATGTTTTATTTTGTATACTGTGCTTAAAGAATTGAGCATTTATCTAAATCAGCCAACTAAAAGGTCAAAGAGCTTTCCTACAATATTAAAATTTTTTTTTTAATAGTCCCAAGGATAGTTGTAACCCTGTGCTATGGTTTGAATATTTGTGTCCCCTCCAAAATTCAAGCTGAAACTCAATCCCCAGTGCTACAGTATTAAGAGGTAGGGCCTTTAGGAGGTGATTAAATAATGAGAACAGAGCCCTCATGAATGGAATTAGCAACCTTATAAAAGGGCTGGAGGGAACTAGATAGTCCCTTTTTGCTCTTTCATCCCTTCTGCCATGTGAGAACACAGCCTTTTAAGTTGCCATCTTGGAAGCAGAGACTGGGCCCTCACCAGACATGAACGCTGCTAACACCTTGATCTTGGACTTCCCAACCTAATAAACTAATATTGAGTCTCATACATAATAGGATCTATTTTTTGTTTTTGTTTTTGTTTTTTGAGACGGAGTCTTGCTCTTGTCATCCAGGCTGGAGAACAGTGGCCCAATCTCAGCTCACTGCAACATCCACCTCCAGGGTTCAAGCCATTCTCCTGCTTCAGCCTCCCGTGTAGCTGGGAATTACAGACACCTGCCACCATGCCCGGCTAATTTTGGTATTTTCAGTAGAGACGGGGTTTCACCATGTTGGCTAGGCTGGTCTCGAACTCCTGATCTCAGGTGATCCACCCGCCTTGGCCTCCCAAAGTGCTGGGATTACAGATGTGAGCCACTGCGCAGGTCAAATGTTGTTTGTTAACTAAGGCTTATAGCTTTTCTCTTCAGTTACAGTTTCTAACCAAGATGAAATGAAAAAATATGGAGCTTATATTTTTCTGATTTTGTAGTTAGAATTATTTTAATATTTCAACATTGAATATAATTATTAATTAGGCTTCTTATGAATGCTTGAAATTTCCTCCTATCCTTAGCTTACTAACAGTTTTATTTATTTATTTTTGAGACAGAGTCTCTGTTGCCCAGGCTGGAATGCAGTGGCATGATCATGGCTCTCTGCACCTTGATCTCCCTGGCTCAAGCAGATCCTCCTACCCCCACCTCAGCCTCCTTAGTAGCTGGGACTATAGGCATGAGCTAATTCTTGTATTTTTTTGTAGAGACAAGGTCTCATTATATTGTCCAAGCTGGTCTCGAACTCCTAGGCTTGAGAGATCCTCCTGCTTCAGCCTCCCAAAATGCCGGGACTACAGGTGTGAGCCACTATGCCCCATCCTTAGCTTACTTAAAGTTTTAAAATGAAATTAGGTGATGGGTCTTCGTTGTTCCTTGTACTATTTTTAAAGATTTTCTGTACATCTGAATATTTTGCAATTAAAAGCTGGAAAAAATTAGATTTCTATAATTACAAAGGACATCAAGAAATGCTACAAAAATGCAATTTGATTTTTTGGTGCTGTCAGGAGTCTAGAGCCTCACAATTTGTTTTGGTTACAGTTTGTCACTGTAGGATAAATGATCCATTTAACTATCAAAAAAAGAAGAAAAAATGTTACAAAAATGTTAAGAGAAGGCAGAGGGTCTGTCATGACTGATTGGGTTATAAGCAAACAGTCATTGCCCTCTGTTGTTTTTCCTTAGGGAGAGCAGAGATGCTGGAGGGGTTGGAGGTGGCAGGAAATACTTAGCTTAGATATAATAAGGAATGTCCTTCCGTAGGAGACCATGCATCTTCTTGTCCTTGATTGTACTTAAAAGCTCCATAGGTGCTCTCTGTCTAGGATGGTGGAGGCCACCTATGGAGGGTGGCTATTCCTTGGATTGGAGAGAGGAGGCAGCAGAATGGTTCCTCAGATAGACCCAGGGCAGCTGCAACTCACAAGACCCTATAGAGTTAGCTGGACAGTGTCCAGCTGCCCTGAAAACAACAGACAGTACCATGTGGGGATGTAGATTAAGTTCTGTTTGCAGTGGACCTGTTGGCCTCCACAGGTTCTCTCTCTGAATTAGTCTTTGCCTTGCATCTCACCCAGAGCCATTCCATCGGACTCTGAGCACAAGGCAGGGAGGGACTCTGGAGTTTACAGAGCCCAGCTCTTTATTCTTCTGGGAACAGAGTTCGCACCAATCTGGCACTTATAAAAGCATGGGCTTGGCCGGGAGTGGTGGCTCATGCCTGTAATCCCAGCACTTTTGGAGGCTGAGGTGGGCGGATCACCTGAGGTCGCGAGTTTGAGACCAGCCTGACCAACATGGAGAAACCCTGTCTCTACTGAAAATACAAAAAATTAGCCGTGGTGGTGCATGACTGTAATCCCAGCTACTTGGGAGGCTGAGGCAGGAGAATCTCTTGAACCCGGGAGGTAAAGGTTGCGGTGAGCCGAGATTGTGTCATTGACCTCCAGCGTGGGCAACAAGAGTGAAACTCTATCTCAAAAAAAAAAAAAAAAAAAAGCATGGGCTTTTCCAAGAGATGCAGTCTTCAAGACATTGGGCAGGCACATTTCCATTGAAAAATAATTTGTGCAAAAGATTAGTTGTTGCTGACTATATCCAGGATATTTAGGCAATGGGATAGTTTCCAGAGTGCCACACGCACAGCACCTATGGATACCACTTCTGGATTCTGACCTTAATTTAAATCCTGACTCTCCCATTAATTAGTTGTGTAAGTTTGGAAGCAAGTACCTTAATGTCTCTGTGCCTCAGCTTCCTTCTTGGTGGACTGGGTATTACAATAGCACCACCTAGCTCCTAGAGTTTGCTTGGAGGTTGAAATAACATATATAAAATGCTTGGAATGGTACACAGTAAGTGTTCAGTAAGTGTTGACTATTATTATTTTTCTTTTTGGTTTTTGTTTTTATTTTTAGAGATGGAGTCTTTCTTTGTTGCCCAGTCTGGCCTCAAACTCCTGTGCTCAGGTAATCTGCCTGCTTCAGCCTCCTAAGTAGCTGGGATTACAAGTGTGAGCCACCATTCCAAGGTATTATTATTTATTAGCATGATTATATTGTATCCTCTTTGACATGCCCCACACGCTCCTTATTTTCCAATAGCTCAGCTACCTTAAACAGGCCCCAACTTACCTTGGGGCTGAGAAGCAGTTACTTACTCTTGGATTTTCCTGGTCACCCAGCTGGAGGGGGTTTCCAGGCTTCCAGGAGCTTCCTGCTTCTCTACCCCCATCAAAATATTAAATTCTTAGATGAGAGGACTCTGACCCTTGCTTTTGGGTTGTGTTGGTGAGGTAGCAGCTAGTGAATCATCCCATGGATGTGGCCTTGGAGTTTCTCTTCCTGTCCTTTCCTCCTGAGGTAAAAGTGTAACTGTGGATAATGAGATTCATCAAGCGCAGCCACAGGCAGCCCCAGGGGGCCTGCTGGGTTATTAGAGCAACATCCCCAACAAAGCCTTGGTACAAGCCATTCTGGGGAGACTTTGTGACTCTATGTGCATCTAGTGCAGGCCTGGTGTATTTGGATTGCTTCCCAGTTTCTACGGAATTTTGAAACTTGGAATCCCGAGTATGGATCTGCTGAGGGAAGCTCCCCCTCTCTGGAGCGAAGTTGTGGGTATTCTCACGAGGCTCATTACAACCTTAAGATAACAAGGCCCCAGCCACTTCCAAATCCCTTGGCTGTTGATTGCTCTAACTTTAGGACTGGAAGTTTGCCCTTTTCCCCCAGCTGCAGAGCACAGTAACTTTAGATAAAGTTTAATGAGTCTTGTTGAAGGCCTGAGGAAAATATGGCAGGCAAGGGCTGGGGCCACTGGGGTTATGGCTATGGGCAGGAGCCGTGTGCACCGTGTGGCCATGCTGGGCCAGGAGCTGCAGGGTAATTCCTCCTCTGTCCCTCCACCTCTTTATCCCCCATGCTCATTGAGCTTGATCCAGCCATAGAGGCCTTCTTGTTCTTCAAGCACATCACTAGCGCCCATCTCAGAGCCTGGGCCCCCAGCCCTGTGGCCTCTGCTCAGTGTCACCTCCATAGATGAGCTTTTCCTGTCTTCTGTTAAAAAAGATCCCCCTCCTTGTTTTTCTCTCTTCCCTTACCTTGCTCTACTTTTATTCATAGCACTACCTGATGTTTTATTTACGTATTTGTATTTGTCTTCCCTACTAGAAAGAAAACTCCTTGAGGGCAGAGACTTTGACCTATGGATTCCTGTGCCCTTGTGCCCAGAAGAGTTCTTGACATAAAGTAGGTGCTGAATGAATGTTTTTTGATCAGTTTAAAAAGGCAACATGCCTCTTGCCCAGTGGAGTCTGTCACAAATCAAGTAGCCTGTGGGGTAGGGCTGATAAAGACACGGGCGCTTTTTGCAGCACTTTGCAGGGGGTTGGGGCGTTCTAAACAGGAGAGCCTTCTAAGAAGGGAGCATGAGAAAACCAAGGGTGAATTCTAGGCCACTTCCTGTCCTTCTGGGATGACTGGCCTCTCTCTGAGTACTAGCACCGGCTAACTTAAGATGTTGTCAACAATTTTGATTGTTCCGTGAAGACTAGCTTAATATGTTTCCATCCCTGGGCCTCAAGAATGGGCCCTAAATGCCTGGCGTGGTGGCTCACATCTCTAATCCCAGCATATTGGGAGGCCAAGGTGGGTGGGTCACCTGATGTCAGGAGTTTAAGACCAGCTTGGCCAACATGGCCACTGGTCTTTATTAAAAATACAAAAATTAGCTGGGCGTGGTGGCAGGTGCCTGTAATCCCAGCTACTCGGGAGGCTGAGACAGGAGAATGGCTTGAACCTGGTAGGCAGAGTTTGCAGTGAGCTGAGATCCCGCCACTGCACTCTAGCCTGAGTGACAAGAGCAAGACTCTGTCTCAAAAAAAAAAAAAAAGAAAGAAAGAAAAAGAAAAAGAACGGGCCGGGTGTGGTGGCTCATGTTTATAATCCTAGCACTTTGGGAGGCCGAGGCCAGTGGATTACCTGAGGTCAGGAGTTCAAGACAAGCCTGGCCAACATGGTAAAACCACGTCTCTACTAAAAATACAAAAATTAGCCAGGCATGATGGCAGGTGCCTGTAATCCCAGCTACTTGGGAGACTGAGATGGGAGAATCGCTTGAACATGGGAGACAGTGATTGCAGTGAGCGGAGATTGCACCAATGCACTCCAGCCTGGGTGGTTGAAAGAGACTCTGTCTCAAAAGAAAAAAAAAAAAAATGGGTGCTAAAGTGAGTTTGTTACCGGAAAGGAGTCCAGATCCAGACCCTAAAGAGAGGGTTTTTGGATCTCATGCAAGAAAGAATTCAGGGTAAGTCTATAAAGTGAAGGCAAGTTTATTAGGAAAGTAAAGGAATAAAAGAATGGCTACTCCATAGACAGAGCGAAGGGCTGCTGGTTGCCCATTTTTATGGTTATTTCTTGATTATATGCTAAACAAGAGGAGGATCTCATGCCTCTCCATTTTAGGTCGCTTAGGGTAACTTCCTGACGTTGCCATCTCATTTGTAAACCGTCATGGCACTGGTAGGAGCATAGTAGTGAGGATGATCAGAGTGAGGATGATCAGAGGTCACTCTCATTGCCATCCTGGTTTTGGTGGGTTTTGACCGGCATCTTTACTGCAACCTATTTTATCAGCAAGGTCTTTATGACTGGTATCTTGTGCTGACCTCCTCTCATCCTGTGACTAAGAAGGCCTTAACCTCCTGGGAATGCAGGCCAGCAGATCTCAGCCTTATTTTATCCAGCCCTTACTCAAGGTGGAGTGGCTCTGGTTCAAACGCCTCTGACAAGAGGAAGTATGAAGGATGGATGCTCAAGAATATAGATTTGACTTCAGTCAGACAGGGCCATTCCCTGCTTAAAGCACGCCTTCCACTTGGGCATCTTCATGCTTTAGCTCTTTCCATTTCTCCTACAAGGAGTCCTCTTCTCCTCCTCCCCCTTTCTAAGATCCCCCTTTTCAAGATCTAGTTCAAATTCTTCTTTTGTGAAGCCTTCCCAGCCATCATGGGGAAGAACTCCTTTAAGTCTCCCTCCTTCTTCTAAACTCCTTTGCATCTTACTGTTCATAACATTCACAACATTTGGCCATGAATTGTTTTGATACAATTTAAGAAACTAACTCCAAAATCTGATTTATTTGGTCTACAAAAGCCACCCTTTCCTTTAGTGCTTACAATTACTAGTCTAAGCCCTCTTTGTGATTAGCCACTGCAACTTTAGCAGTTTTCTGGTTCCCCTCACATGTAACCATCAGCGAAGGCTTACATTTCCTGCAGATCCCTGCTGCTTCTGGGGTTCTGCTGGTCACTTCTGGCTACCTTGTGATGAGTTTCTCCAACTGCTCCTGTTTTCCCCGCCCCTCCTCATACCAAGTGCGGAGCCACCAAAACCAAGATGACGATGAGAGTGACCTCTGATCATCCTGACTACTACACTCTTACCAATGCCATGACGTTATCTGCCGAGTATGTCAGGCCCATTGTAACGCCTGTTTCATTGAAAGCTTTGGAATAACAGGAGGGGATTGTGTAGGAAAGAGGGAAAAAATCCATTGAATGAGATATAGGAGATTATTGTTCTTAAAGTCCACCAGCCATTCATCTGGACAGGGTATTTTGTTTTTTCTCTCCCACTGCTCATCTCTCTTTCTGCTGCCACATTATCATGAGACTTATCTTCTGCCGTGGAGTGTCTTTGCTCATGTCTGTCACTGGTCCATTTGCTATGACTCCCCTGGCAGGTGCTGGACCCTGATCAGGAGGCCCAGTGAGAAGGGAAAACCCCATGGTGGCCCCAGACTCACTTCTCAAGACACATCCTAACCTGTAGAGAGGGATCTCTTCCCACAGTGCAGGCCATCTCAGCGTCATGAAGGTGAGCTGTGTAGCTCAGCACGGTCTTAAGCTACTGAGAATATGATTTTGGCTTTACTGCCATAAAGCCATTGAAGTGTTTTTCAAAAACAGACAAACAAACAAACAAAGTCTCCTCCAAAAGTGGAATCAGAAAATTGCTGGTAATTTAAAAAACAACTTTCCCTGGCTTCTTGACATTACATTTTCAAAAATATAGATGCTCAAGCTCATTAAAACAGTCTAGTACATTTTTTCTCCCTTAAATATATTTTATTACATCTTACAAAAATTAGCAGGCTCGTAAAACATCTGGGAAGAGAATGGTAGTGCCATCCAAGGGAAGGCCGGGGACCTGTCTTTGTCTTTGAAGGCTCACAGTCTGGGGCTGGGTGGGTTGTGTTTTGAGGCGTCATTAACAAAAATGTTCTCAAGAGTGACATGTTATTAATTTGGATGAGAAATAAGACCATTAGACCAAAATGCTCTTCCCAGTGTATTCACAAATCAGCCCTCTTTTTCTTAGTCTGAACCTTGCTGAGATCCCTTTGACCCTTTGGAAAAGAAAAGTGTAATATTTCATCTCAGTCAATGGATGTTTAGTCTGGAGAAGTCTTGGGAAGCAAGCAGTACTTTGGCAGGGAAAAAATGTCCCCCAGTCAGTCTGCCTGTCAGGGAATAGGCAGTGGTTTGTCTGCTGGATAAGCCCAAAGTTATCCAAAAGAGAGGGACAGCCACTCCCTGGATAAATTCCTTCCTGGAATGGAGCTCCCCGGGAACTAGGAGGCAATGTCAACAATGAGGTGTGCTTCCCTCCTCTTCCACCAGGAGTCTGCCACGAGCTGGTGAGGAAGGCACTGTGAACACTGCAAAAGGTTAGAGATGCCCAAGAGGTGCTGTCAGTAAGTGCTGGGGTACTTGCTAAGAATTTAGAAATGAGGGATATGGATGGTCCCAACTAGGAGGCTCTTAACCTTTTCTGGGTCAAAAAGCCATTTGAGAATTTGACTGTTCCCACCTCCCTCTCAATCTATGTAAGCACACAATTTTTTGTATAATTTTATTTATTCATTTACTTATTTATTTAGATGGAGTTTTGCTCTTCTTGCCCAGGATGGAGTGCAATGGCACGATCTCAGCTCACTGCAACCTCTACCTCCCGGGTTCAAGCGATTCTCCTGCCTCAGCCTCCTGAGTAGCTGGGATTACAGGCGTGTGCCACCAAGCTGGGCTAATTTTGTACTTTTAGTAGACATGCGGTTTCTCCATGTTGTTCAGGCTGGTCTCAAACTCCCGACCTCAGGTGATCCACCCACCTCGGCCTCCCATTACAGGCATGAGACACCGTGCCTGGCCTTTTTTGTATAATTGAAGAACAATTCTGAAGCTAGAACACTCTGAAGCTTCTGCTCTAGACTATAAATGCCTGGAGGGCAAGGACTGGGTTTGTTCTCTAATGTGTTCCAGCATGTACCAAAAGTGCCTAAGATATAGGAGGTGTCAATGAATGTTTATTAAGTTATAAGATGCAGACGTGCCTGTCAGCCACTGTAGAGTCCAGGCTGAGGTATGCAAATGCCAGTGGCATCAGTGCCTCGAGGTGCTTTGAGGCTGGCAGTACTTGCATCCCTGGCACTATTTTTCTTTTGCTTTTCAATTTTTAAATTTTTTTTTTTTGAGATGACGTTTTGCTGTTGTTGCCCAGGCTGGAGAACAATGGCACGATATCGGCTCACTGCAACCTCCACCTCCCGGGTTCAAGCGATTCTCCTGCATCAGCCTCCTGAGTAGCTGGGATTACAGGCACCCACCACCATGCCAGGCTAATTTTTGTGTTTTTAGTAGAGACGGAGTTTCACCATGTTGGCCAGGCTGGTCTTGAACTTCTGACCTCAAGTGATCCACCCTCCTTGGCCTCCCAAAGTGCTGGGATTACAGGCATGAGCCACTGCGCCCAGCCCGGCACTATTCTTCTTGACATTTAGTGCCAGGGCTGATGGAATGTGAAACCTTCACTCTCCTAACCCACTGGTCCTGACCTAATCTAGTGAACTGAGATCCAGGACACAGGTGTCGACCTAAAGGACAAAAACTGAGACAAAATTAATAAAAGTAGGGAGTTTACTTGGGCCAGATTTGAGGACTACAATTTGGGTGCATAGATTCAGGTTGCTCTGACTATATGCTGAGATTAGTTAGCAGCAGTTACATGTGAGTTTTTAAAGAGGCAGTTCCTAAGTTGTTTGCCAAGAAGTTGCATCAAAATAACATAAGCTATTAATTAGCTATGCATTGTGCTTTGTATCACAAATGCCAGGAACATGAAGATAATAGGCAAGGCAGCTAGTCGAGACCAAAACACCTTTAAACACTTGCCCCTGGTCATGGGGATGGTGGGGGACAGTGGGTGTGACCGAGGTCCCACACTCATGTGTCCCTGGACCTGATAAATTTTGCATGCCTCACAGAGCTCAGGCTGCTTTCAGCTATTTTTCTTTTCTCACAGGGAAGAGATGAGGAATGACACTTTTAAGGTTCTTGCATTGGTACTCAATATTTGCAGTGACTTCGATACCAATTGCTCCTGAATGCCTCTCTGAATTCAGTCATTCAGCTGTGCTGCTTTTACTGAGCATCTTTGGTCTACCGTGTTCCAGGAGGGTGCTTGATGGATGTTGTGGGCTGAGTCACCACAACAGGTGGTCTCGGTCACCTCAAGGGTCTCTGCCACCACCAGTGAAGGAGCCAGGGGCCACTGTTGCCATTGCCACTTCTAGAAACCACAGGCCTGCTGTTAACCATGCTGTGAGTTCAGACAGGTATGGGACCTTAGAGTAAAATGAACTGTGTACAAAAGTATTAGAGGCATTCTTGAAAGAGATCCACCAATATCACATGCCCACATGCTCACTGATTCTCTACACTGCCAGGCTATAACAGACACACACTGTGTTTAAGGAGCTGTGTCTGAACACAGCTCACCAGTTCAGAGTCCTTCTTCCCTTGTGGTGAGTTCCTTCTTAGGGGCTCCATAATCCTTTTCTGTAACCTAACCTCAGACTACGGGCACTTGCATACATCAGACCTATTTTTATGTCCTTGAATCTAGATGAGTATCAAAGTTCCAGTCCTTTTTTTTTTTCCAGTCCCTTTTTACCCCTGGGAGAATCCTGATTTTTAACATAATTTGATATATGCAAATAGATATAACAGGACTCTTCTTATCTCTATTTGCTGTGGAAATAGAGGCACTAATGTAAGCAGATATTCTGAGGGGTGGGTTCAGGAAGCATGCCAGTGGTACGAGGCTGGGGATGGATGTTTTCTGCTCTTCTCAGCCACACTGGAACCCCAGTTCTTGCCTAGCCAAAATATGCTGCTAGTCTTGCTTAGCAATAGACACTTAGCCTTAAAAATTTTTTATCCAATGACTTTTCCTTCACTCTCATGTTTCATAACCTTTTCCTAGTTTTTGGCACTGCTGACATACCTACATCTTGGATTTCTCCTCCCCTGCTTGCTAATCCTGTACCACTGGCTTTCTGTTGGTTTGCTTTCTCACTACTCTTTCTCTTGTCCCAGTGGTGACTCCTTCTCCTACCTTTTAACTGAAGGCTTTCGCCGAGGCTCTATTCCCATTTTCTGAGATGAGGGCTCACCATGTTGCCCAGGCTGGTCTCAAACTCCTGGGCTCAAGGGATCCTCCGGGCACAGTCTCCTCAGTAGCTGGGATTACAGGCATGAACCACAGCACCCGGCCCTTTTTTTCCTTTTCTACATAGACTTCTCCAGAGTATTAGGTTTCCTATCTATTTGCTTACTTACTCACCCACTCCTTATTCACTTTTTTATTGAGTTTCTCTCATGTCTTTGTTATGATATTGGGCGTAGGGAATACCACGATGAATAAAACCTAGTTTCTACCTTCAGGGAGTCATATAAATGGATAAGGCATAGCCTGACCCAATACCTGGCTCTTTCTACTCATAGTCTGGTGGTACTCATTGCCCTCTATTGAAAGCTAAGGCTTGATTTTAATCTCACATCTTCCATGAATTCTGTGCCTATACCACTAGCTTTCATTGATTTTCTTCTCTATGCTGCTCTGGTCAAGAAAGCTGGAGTTTTTGCCTTCAAAGTTTTGTTACCTTGGGTGATTCATTTGACCTGTGTTAGACTTAACACCCTTCTGTGACATGAGGAGGTTATAGCACTAGGGTCCTTCCATCTTCAAAATTCTATTTCTATGATCATATACAATTGTGGGGAGGGGGAGATGGCTAATATAAAACATCAATTATATAGTGGAACTAGTACTTAAAAAAAAAACAACTTATGAGTGACATCCTCATGAGAGTTGCTAGTACATCATAAAATTGTTGGTTGGGCCTAAAAAATATTCATCCTTGTCGCCTATTATAATTAGCCAGTTGCCAGACCCATTACCACGCTCAAGTAAGGGAAGGCAGACATGGGAGTGGCTGGAGTTAAAGCAGAATAAGGTTGACAGCCTTAAACTTTCTGGAAGTATTGTCCTTGTACAGAAATTGTCCAAAGGTCATTGACCTTTAAAGTGAATTTTTGCCTTAATCTATAAATTTATAAATGTCATTTATGTTAAATAAATTTCTGTAGAGCAAAAGTTTGTTTGGACCTTAAAAATAACTTTCTGATTAGAAATGTGATGTATGAACACTATTTTCTTACTCATTGATACTTTGATTTTAAAAAACAGAGGCTTACTCAAGCTAGTTGACTAAAGTCATGTGTGTATGTGAGTGTGTGTGTGTATGTGTAAGATTGTAGAAGGAATACATCAGGCAGTCTCTCATGGGCATCCAAGAGTAGGAACAAGGCATACAGGGATTGGAACAAGAAAGTCAGCAGCTCAGGCTGCCACCACCCTTTCCGGTGGGCCCGTGTTCCCTCAGTCATTACTTGTCTCTGAGTCTAAGCTACTGTTACACTTCTCTTTGAAACAAGGTCTCTACTATCACTGATGGTTTATTTGCTCCCCTATGACTTCAGCTTAGGAATCACTTTGGTTTGCTGTGGCACCTACTCCAGCCCCAACTCTACACAACTTTTCAGAAAAGTACCCACCAGAGTCTTACTAATTAGTCTCTGTGTTTGTTAGAGTTCTTATGACTGCAGAAGACCATAATTCAAATGAACTTAAGAAAAACGGAGGATTTTTTGGCTTGTACAATCAGAAAGGATATTGTTGGCAGGCCTCAGGCATGACTGATCCAGTCATACACAACAGTGTCCAAACTCTATCTCTGTCTCTTAGCTGCATTTCCATTGGTGTGTTGTCCTCATGAATCCAGACAGCAGAAAGGCTCTCTCCGTGCAACAGTGGAAGGGTGAAGCTGGGTGTGTCTACTGGCAGCTCAGGGTTACATCATCACAGCTTTTGAGCCCAGAGGAGAGAGCTCTTCCTAACTCTGCTCCAGCATATGGATTCTAAAGGAGGGATTCCTGGCCTGCCTTGGGTTGGATGTTCACTCTTTGGATCAGTCACTGTGGTTGGGTGATGGACATTATAATAGATCGTGTTCCCTTTCATGAACTTTGGCTTTATATTGTGATATTATATAGTCCCATTAGAATCACATGGTTTGTGTAATGGGGAAGGAGCTGTTTCCCAAAAGGGAATGAGGTAGTGGTTAATAGAAGAAAATAAGAAAGAATGTTTAAAACAACAGGTGTCTACCATAGTTTCTGGGCCTCTTGGTTCAATTTCTTGAGGAAATCTGCTGCATTTATCCCCACCTTTGGCTTAGTTTCTCCTGGGTTGTTTGCCTACCTGTGACCCAATCGGATGGGTGGCCAACTCATATGTAGGAACGCTGCAGTTAGGGCTCTGGGTGGGGAACACAATGATTGACTTATCTACCACAATAATATAAAAATAAGAAAGAATAGGCTGGGCGCGGTGGCTCACGCCTGTAATCCCAGCACTTTGGGAGGCTGAGGTGGGCAGATCACGAGGTCAGGAGATCAAGACCATCCTGGCTAACACGGTGAAACCCCGTCTCTACTAAAAATACAAAAAATTAGCCGGGGGTGGTGGCAGGCGCCTGTAGTCCCAGCTACTCCGGAGGCTGAGGCAGGAGAATGGCGTGAACCCGGGAGGCGGAGCTTGCAGTGAGCCGAGATCGCGCCACTGCACTCCAGCCTGGGTGAAAGAGCAAGACTCTGTCTCAAAAAAAAAGAAAGAATAGATCCCGGCATGCAGAAACAACCACAATTAATATTTTAGTTAATATACTTATATTCTTTTATCTATGCATTAATATATGTCTTTAAAAAATGGAATCAGCTGGGTGTGGTGGCTCACACCTGTAATCCCAGCACTTTGGGAGGCAGAGGCGGGTGGATCACTTGAGGTCAGGAGTTTGAGACCAGCCTGGCCAAATGGCTAAACCTCCTCTCTACTAAAAATACAAAAATTAGCTGGGCATGGTGGTGCATGCCTGTGCTCCCAGCAACTCAAGAGTCTGAGGCATGAGAATCACTTGACCCTGGGAGGCAGAGGTTGCAGTGAGCTGAGATGGCACCACTGCACTCCAGCCTGGGTGACAGAATGACACTTGGTCTCAAAAAAAAGAGAGGCTGGGCGCGGTGGCTCACACCTGTAATCCCAGCACTTTGGGAGGCCAAGGTGGGCGCATCATCTGAGGTTGGGAGTTCGAGACCAGTTCTCCAGAGATGGAGAACCCTGTCTCTACTAAAAATACAAAATTAGTCAGGTATGGTGGCACATGCCTGTAATTCCACTACTCAGGAGGCTGAGGCAGAAGAATCACTTGAACCCAGGAGGCAGAGGTTGCGGTGAGCCGTGATCATGCCATTGCACTCCAGCCTGGGCAACAAGAGTTAAACTCTGTCTCAAAAAAAAAAAAAAAAAAAGGATGATGTCATTTATACTATTTTGCAACACTCTCTTTTTACTTCATTATCTATTCTTCTACAATGTTTGTGACTTGAACTAAGGTAATGGGGATGGTGATAAGTGGTTGGATTTGACATATATATAAAGGTAGAGCCAGTGGGATTTGCTAAGGAATTGGGTATGAGATGTGAGAAAAAGAAATTGCTGAAATTGTTAGATACTATTGCCTGTTCATGGGGGTATATGATGTGAGATTGAAATTAGAAGCTTTTTGGACTACAATTCATATATACTGAGCAACTTTTGCTTTTCCAGTTAGGCATTATGGGGATTCAAAAATAATTTTATGAAAAAAATCCCTGTTCCCAAAGAACTTAAAAATCTGCCCAGAGGCTAAATAACCACAGATGAAATGATGAAATATATGGCAATAAAAATGAGTCACACACCACAAAGTGATTAAATTTCAAAACTATAAGGTTGAGAAAAAGATGTCAGACACAAAACAAGACCTATTAGATGATTTCATTTATATGAATTTCCGAAACAGGCAAAACTAATCCATGGTGTTAGAAATCAAGATAATGGTTAGAGCTGGGATGTGGGGAGGGAGCTTGAGAAGGATTTCTGGGGTGCTAGTACCATTCTATTTCTTCACCTGGGTGGTGGTTACATGAATGTGTTCACTTTATTGATAATTCATTGAGCTTATGATTTGTATACTTTTCTGTACATGTGTTATATTTAAATTAAAAAAGGTTAAAAACACTCCATTTCTACACTGTGGATTCCTGATTCCAAGTGCAAGAAAAGGATATCTAAAGAGGGAGAACCTAGCTTAGGCTAGGAAAAGGGACAAGAGTAGGGCCTAGAGACTAGGCGGTGGAGAAGATGGTCCCAATGGTAGGACACTTGGGGCCCGAGTGTGCAGTAAGAAAGTGAGGGCCAGCGTGGGGCACAGTGAATAGAGTGGCTCAACCGAAGTAAAAGATGCACAAGGTGATGTGTAAGACAGGAGCTGAGGCTGGGCGGTAATTCAAGGGAGACTGGGATTAGGGGGTCTTGAGTGCCAGGCTATGCAGTGTGGGACCTTTTGTTTCACATAGTGCAAGGTTACTGAAGCTTTGGCATATTGATCACAGTGTATTAGGATGTTGAAGAGGAGGGCCCTGGGTAAACGGAGTGGTAGGGATGAATGGAACTGTCACAGTGGGGCTGGAGCGGGGGTGGATGGAGGACTGTATGCTGTGAGGCTCTCTGAGATAGGCCTGGGGGTGTTGATCTTGGCTAGTGTTCTGTTCCCAGTTCTTGTTAGTGTAGATGTTTAGGTTTGCATCCTTTCCTAAGTGGGCCTCAGGGGCATCAGACTCAGGCTTGGTGTTCAGGGACAGCTTCGTAATGTGCCCCTGAGGATTG
The DNA here is from genome assembly GCF_029281585.2 of Gorilla gorilla gorilla. Lineage (NCBI taxonomy): Eukaryota > Metazoa > Chordata > Mammalia > Primates > Hominidae > Gorilla > Gorilla gorilla. The sequence continues at coordinate 33,988,177 of NC_073239.2, forward strand.
CCCCATGTTTGGATCTTTCTCAGAAAGTGCATGCTCTCAACTGAGCCAATCCCACCCCAACCCTCCCAAGTGGGGTCCAAACATGGGACCGTTCTAGAGTATGCCCCCTTCGGCCCTGACAGTGCAGAGTCTGTTTGCAGCAACGCAAGCCTCAGTGCCCAGCACGGAAGCCTGGGGCAGCTGTGTGGGCAGGATATGCTGGGGGCCAGCCCCCTCTACATTATTTAGGCAAACGTGAGTATTTCTGAATCCTCCCGCTGAACCCCTTCCAGCTTACTGACTCCTCTGTAGAGTGCAGATGGTGGAGGACAGGAAGTAGTTTCTTCATTTCCAGGAATCCTGGGCAACTGAAATTCCCATGTAGAGAAGCATCTTCCCTTTGTCTTCACACTTTGTAGCCAACCAGATATGCTGTCCAAGGAGAGAATAGTTGATTAAGGCAGAAGCATGGGGCTGATGAGATGTATTCCAGAGCCAGAAGGGACAGTATTCTTCCCTCTAGGGTGGGATGATCAATATTTCAGTAGGGACAGGGAAGATAAGGTTTGTTCTTTTCCAGTATTGCAGAATAGGAGGGGTTCTAGAAAATAAAGCAATATGGTGTTTTATGATTTCACACATCATAAGAATTATCATACCTTGGTTCTTCACGATCCTTGGCAATGATCCATCATATGAGTTATCTTATTTTCCATTTTGTGCTTCTCAACCTCATGAGGAAGATGAGGAAAAGAGCATTACCGCTGTTTGTCACATGAGGATTCATTTGCAGATAGTATGAAAACGGAGGCAATTTTTCCAGTCCCAAGAATGGTAAAAGGCACAGGTGGGACTTGAACCCAGACTCTTGGCTTCAAGTCCAGAGTTTTCTCATGCACCAGCTACCCCTCAACAGGATTTGACTATCCTGCAGTAACCCTAGAGGAAGTTTAGTCCTTGGGACGCTTGGCCTGCCAGTCTCTGAAAAAAATATGATGGGGATGGTGGTGGTGGTAGTGCATGTTGGGTTGAGGGGACAGAGGAAGAAGCAGGTTGATGGTTGTTGTCCATCAGGTAACACAGTGTTTCTTTTCCCATTTTCTCTGGAATCAAGAAGCAACCAGAAGACTGGGCTGAGCAGAAGACTGGAGAGGGTGCAGGAAAGATGGTAGCAGGAGAGGGGAACAAAGCACCGTCCAGGAGCTTAGTGGAGAGTGCCCCTTTTCTCTCCCCAACTGGATCAGATTGTGTAGACAGTGTGGGAGGTGCAGCTGGTCAATGCTTAACCGAAGGTGACTTCCTCACACTCTCAGGATTAGGGCCAGAGGATTTGTAGACCTCTCTATGCTGGAATGGATGTCATACCTTGTAACTTCCTCAGCAGTGTAAAACATCCAACAGGTACCTTCCAGCTGTCTACAACACGAGTGCATGCTGGTCGGGCAAGAGGTCACAGCTAGGGCAACAATCCACATGAGTTGGGAAGGGCTCATTTCACCTGTCAAACACTGCTGCTCTCATGCGGAATGCACTGTGGCTTTTTGGTCAAGATAATTACCGTGGAAGATCCTAGGTGGCAGCAAATCCCAGGTGAACAGACTGAGCCGTGGAGGTGGCATAAGGCAACCCTAGCCGAGGTGAGTGCAGACCAATCGTTTGGCATTTGGGGGCTGGCTGGGAGCAGCAGTTCCTGTTATAATCTCAGGTGTGTATCTTTGCCTTCATTAAGCTTCTTAATATTTCTGATGTGAGGAAATGATTTTCCAGTGGGTGCAGTGGCACCTTATGCAAAGATGTATTTTGAGAGTTAAATGAATTAAGTCTTGATCCCTCATCTTACCATTTCCAGATTTGGTGACCAAGTCCAAATTCATCCTCCATACTATTCTTCTAGATTTTACAGACTGTGCATATATCTACATTTAGTAACTGCTGTCTTTCTATGTGTGTGTGTGTGTGTGTGTGTGTGTGTGTGTGTGTGTGTGTGTGTGTGTGTGTGTGTGTTTCTGCCATGCCAGGGGTCAGGGCTTCTTCTTGGGGCTGTGGCCTTTCCTCCTGCTACATTGGTTCTTTAAGATCCTTGGCAATGATCCATGCTATAACATAGATGAACCTTTAAAAATATTATAGTAAGTGGCCTACACCTGTAATCTCAGCACTTTGGGATGCTAAGACAGGAAGATCGCTTGAGCCCAGGAGTTCGAGACCAGACTGGGCAATATGGCAAAACCCCTATCACTACAAAAAATACAAAAATTGGCCGGGCATGGTGGTGTGTGCCTGTAGTCCCAGTTACTTGGGAGTCTGAGGTGGGAGGATCACTTGAGCCTGGGAGGTCGAGGGTGTAGTGAGTTATGATTGCACCACTGCACTCCAGCCTGGGTGACAGAATGAGACCCTGTCTCAAAAAATAAAAAAAGTAAAATTATTTTCTAATTAAAAAAAAATTAGGCTAGGCACGGTGGCTCACGCCTGTAATCCCAGCACTTTGGGAGGCCGAGGTGGATGGATCACTTGAAGTCAGGAGTTCGAGACCAGCCTGGCCAACATGGGGAAACCCTGTCTCTACTAAAAATACAAAAATCTGCTGGGCGTGGTGGCAGACGCCTGTAATCCCAGCTACTTGGGAGGCTGAGGCTGGAGAATCGCTTGAACCGGGGAGGCGGAGGTGGCAGTGACCAGAGATTGCACCATTGCACTCCAGCCTGGGTGACAAGAGTAAAACTCCATCTCAAAAAAAAAAAAAAATTATCCAGGTGTGATGGTGTGCACCTGTAGTCCTAGCTACTTGGGAGGCTGAGGCAGGAGGATCACTTGAGCCCAGGAGTTTGGGGCTGCAGTGAGCTGTCTTCATGCCACTGCACTCCAGCCTCACTGACAGAGCAGGACCCTGTCTCTAAAAAAAATTTAAAAATAAAAATAAAGAAAATATTATAGTGAGTGAAAGAAGCTAGACACAAAGGACCACATATGGTATGATTCATTTATATGAAATGTCCGGAATAGGCAAATCCGCAGTCAGAAAGTAGAAAAATAGTTTCCAGGGAATGGAAGAGGGATCATTAAAATATCCTTAAATCTGCCGGGCATGGTGGCTCGTGCCTGTAATCCCAGCACTTTGGGAGGTCAAGGTGGGAAGATCACGAGGTCAGGAGTTGGAGACCAGCCTGACCAACACGGTGAAACCTCATCTCTACTACAAATACAAAAATTAGCTGGGCATGGTGGCACACGCCTATAATCCCAGCTTACTCAGAAGGCTGAGGCAGGAGAATCGCTTGAACCCTGGAGGTGGAGGTTGCGGTGAGCTGAGCTCGTGCCACTGCACTCCAGCCTGGGTGACAGAGCGAGACTCCATCTCAAAAATATATATATATATATATATATATATATTCTTAAGTTGATTGTGGTGATGGGCACACAGTTTTGTGAATACACTAAAAGCTATTGAATTGTATACTTTAAATGGGTGGAATGTATGGTACTTGAGTTATATATCGATAAAGCTGTTAAGAAAGAAAAGATCCTTGGCAATGCAAATGTCTGGAGACATTTGTGGCATAAATATGTGGCATAAATATGTTCTTCCTGTTTGTGATTTGCCTTTAACTTTATTTGAAGGCTCTTTTAATAAATAGAAATTCTTCATTTTAATGTAGCTTAATTTATTAATATTTTCTTTTCTGTTTAGCACTTTTTTGGGTCTTATTTAGTAGGTTCTTTTCTACTCTGAGGCCAAAAACAACATTCTTCTATCTTTTCTTCTAAAAGTTTTGATCTTTACACAAAAGTTTTTTGTCCATCTGGAGTGGATGTTAGTGTCTGATATGAGATTGGGAATCAATTTTACTTTTTCCCCTGTGGACAAGCAGCAGTACCAGCTTCTTTCACTTCTGACACACATCACTGTTCCACATCTGTGTGGGTCTGTTTCTTGGCTCTGTATTTTGTTCCATTGGTCATTTTTATGTATATTTGTGCCAATGCCATCTTGCCTTAATCATTCCAATTTTATAAGTCTCAATATCTGCCAATGCAAGCCCCTTCCCTGACTTTCTTCTTCAGCAATGTCTTCTTGGCTACTCTAGGACCTTTGCTAATTTACATCTCTCCCCCAAAATGGCATCACAATGTCATTACAAGTTTGTAACTTGCTTTAAAAACACTTTTAAAACCTAATAATAATAAATACTTAAATAATGCTTAAAATAATGCTTTAAAACTTAATAATACATTTTGAATGTTTTGTCATTTATATGTTACTGTAAAATATAATTTTTAATGGCTACATAATGTGTTATTTCTTAAAGGTACTGTAATTTGTTTATTTCATCTCCCATTTCTGGATATTAAAGTTGTTGCCAAATTTTCATTATTGTAAAAAATTCTGTGGTGAATATTCTTGTGGCAAAATCTTTTTAACATATCCATGACTACTTCCTCAGGATGGAAGTACAATTTCCGAATCTAAGAATTTGCTTAATTTTAAGGTTTTTGATACACATCGCTAAATTATCTTTTAGAAAGTTTATATGAACTATATGACAGCGTAGGTCTCAGGACACCCTTGCTGATAGTGTACATTATTATTTTCAAAAACCTTGTCCATTTTGATAGGCAAATAATTGAAAGCCAAGCTAAACTTGGATTACACGTCTAGCTGGCAGTCATCATGTTCTATGTTCATATTTTTCTAGTGAGCAGCCATGGGGTTTCATCCACTGAACACTCTCTTAAGTGTTATCTCCCTTTGTTCTGTTAGAAGAATTGAGCCAGGCCCACCAGGCCCATGGGTAACTGGACTGCAGCGGTGACTGAGTTTGTTCTGCTGGGGTTTTCCCTGAGCAGGGAGGTGGAGCTGCTGCTCCTGGTGATCCTGCTGCCCACGTTCCTGCTGACTCTTCTGCGGAACCTGCTCATCATCTCCACTGTGCTGTCCTGCTCCCGCCTCCACACCCCCATGTACTTCTTCTTGTGCAACCTCTCTATCCTGGACATCCTCTTCACCTCAGTCATCTCTCCAAAAGTGTTGGCCAACTTAGGATCTAGGGATAAAACCATCTCCTTTGCCGGATGTATCACCCAGTGCTATTTCTACTTTTTCTTGGGCACAGTTGAGATCCTCCTGCTGACGGTCATGTCCTATGACCGCTATGCCGCCATCTGCTGCCCCCTGCGGTACACCACCATCAAGAGACCTTCTGTCTGCATTGGGACCATTGTGTTCTCTCGGGTGGGAGGCTTCCTGTCTGTGCTCTTTCCAACCATCCTCATCTCCCAGCTGCCCTTCTGTGGCTCCAATATCATTAACCACTTCTTCTGTGACAGTGGACCCTTGCTGGCCCTGGCCTGTGCAGATACCTCTGCCATCGAGCTGATGGATTTTATGCTTTCTTCCGTGGTCATCCTCTGCTGCATAGTCCTCGTGGCCTATTCCTATATGTACATCATCTTGACCATAGTGCGCATTCCTTCTGCAAGTGGAAGGAAGAAGGCCTTTAATACCTGTGCTTCCCACCTGACCATAGTCATCATTTCTAGTGGCATCACTGTGTTTATCTATGTGACTCCCTCCCAGAAAGAATATCTGGAGATCAACAAGATCCCTTCGGTTCTGAGCAGTGTGGTGACTCCATTCCTCAACCCCTTTATATATACTCTGAGGAATGACACAGTACAGGGAGTCCTCAGGGATGTGTGGGTCAGGGTTCGAGGAGTTTTCGAAAAGAGGATGAGGGCAGTGCTGAGAAGCAGATTATCCTCCAACAAAGACCACCAAGGAAGGGCTTGCTCTTATCCACCATGTATCTATTTGTAAAGCTCCAGTGTTAGAAAGAGAGGAGCTGCCTTAGTGAAAGAGTGAGCTAGCTAAGGAATTCTGAATAGTCTATAGTGGAAAGACTGACTGTGGAGACAGAGACTTGAACTGTGGCCTGGGTTTTCACTTTAATCTGTGACCGCAGCTGTGTCACCAGCCATTCTGACTCTCAGTACTCTCAGCTGAAGTGCAACAGGGCTGGACTTGATGATCTCTAAGCCCCATCCACACTGAATATTGTAAGAATGGAAGGGCCATGCAGCCTATTTCCTCCTAAAGTCCTAACATGTTTGGCCCCATTTCTTTATGGATCCCAAACACAACTGTTCTATCAGCTTGACACGAAGTCCTTCCTGAACTTCTCTGCACGGACCCTCTTTCTTTCCATCCTCTGCAGGATCTTTTTAGAAATAACCTTCATTATTCTCTAATCCACTATCATATCCTGTAATCCATTTTTTTGGGCATTTGCAATGATTGTGTTGGGTGTATGTCATCTGTGTTATTTAATAATATTGCTTTCTGTAATAGAACATGTTCATAATATCCAATATGCTCATGTCCTCATGTAAGACATGGCCCTGTTCCCCTAGCCACTAATGATTGATCCATGGATGGATAATCTGACTGAAGGCATAACCCATCACCTGCAGGGACACTTGCACACCTAAGAGACTGGCCAGTGACCTGTGACCTGTGTGGCTTGGCTGGACCAGAGGAGCTGTGCAAACAGATACCACTTTTTTGAGAAATTGAAGCAAAAAACACAGAGATTATTCCACACAAGTGCGATGCTTCCCCTGGAAGCAGAAATAGGCTTGGTGGCTGGAGTGGCCACTTTGGGTGCCAGGTGCAAGCTGATGAATAATTAGAGGAAACCAGTCTGCCCCTCAGAGAGAATGCAGTTGATGTATAGAGAAAAACAGAGAAGAGACAGATGACAGCCCACTCACAACACAAAGGCACAACACAAAAAGCCCTCTTCTCTCATGACTTCCTAGGCCTGGAGCTGGTAGAGTTTTGATTCCTATTCCTGGATTTGATGTGTTTTACCTGTACCTGTAAATCAAATCCCTTTTTATTGAGCTATCTTGAGAAGGTCTTGGATTCTTGTGACCAAAAAGCAGCTTGACTACAAAGTTCATTATCTCTCCACAAGGCATAGCTTCTCCCCTTTTCTGGCTCCATACACCTGGAAAGAATCTGTTTTGTTTTTGTTTTGAGACGGAGTCTCGCTCTGTCGCCCAGGATGGAGTGCAGTGGTGCAATCTCAGCTCACTGCAACCTCCGCCTCCTGGGTTCAAGTGATTCTCCTGCCTCAGCCTCCTGAGTAGCTGGGACCACAGGCACGTGCCACCATGCCTAGCTAATTTTTGTATTTTTAGTAGAGATGGGGTTTCACTGTGTTAGCCAGGATGGTCTCGATCTCCTGAACTCGTGATCTGCCCACATTGGCCTCCCAAAGCGCTGGGATTAGAGGCATGAGCCACTGTGCCTAGCCAAGAATCTGTTTTTAACTGCACACCTAGTCTGAATTCTTGGTGCCCAAACACTGTCTGGGATGCTTACTTGGCCCCACTCTGGGCCTGTGGTTCAGCTCAGTGCAAACCAGCTTTTCAATGTCATCAGAATCTCTGAGGTTTAATTTCTTGTCTTGCTTGGCCGCCAGTGCTGCAGCATCCACTTTGCTAAATTAACCCCTGTGCTCTGCGTGGAACTGGTCAGAAGGACACATGCATACCTAAGGAACTGCTGCAGAGTTCTGTGGACATAAATGAAGACCACTTAAATGAGCACAGATGCCACTTATTCAGAGCTAGCTATATCAGGGGAGTCAGCCACCATCACTTGCATTTGGCAGAGAGTCAAAGGCAGGCAGGGGAGTGGAAAGCTTCACAGTAGAAAAAAAGGGAAAGGCCCGAGTATCCCCTGACTGGAGGATTTTGGTGTGGGGAAGCTGGAGGTGAGCTAACTAGTGTTGCGGGAAGTCAGGGACCCCAAATGGAGGGACCGGCTGAAGCCATGGCAGAAGAATGTGGATTGTGAAGATTTCATGGACACTTATCACTTCCCCAATCAATACCCTTGTGATTTCCTATGCCTGTCTTTAATCTCTTAATCCTGTCAGCTGAGGAAGATGTATGTCACCTCAGGACCATGTGATGATTGCGTTAACTGCACAAATTGTAGAGCATGTGTGTTTGAACAAATATGAAATCTGGGCACCTTGAAAAAAGAACAGGATAACAGCAATGTTCAGGGAATAAGAGAGATAACCTTAAACTCTGACCGCCAGTGAGCCGGGTGGAACAGGGCCATATTTCTCTTCTTTCAAAAGCAAATGGGAGAAATATCACTGAATTCTTTTTCTCAACAAGGAACATCCCTGGGAAAGAGAGTACGTGCCTGGGGGTGTAGGCCTATAGACGGCCCCCTGGGTGTGCCCATCTTTTATGGTCTGTAAACTGTAGGGGTGAAATAGACCCCAGTCTCGCATAGCACTCCCAGGCTTATTAGGAAGAGGAAATTCCCACCTAATAAATTTTGGTCAGATCAGTTGCTCTCAAAACCCTGTCTCCTGATAAGATGTTATCAATGACAATGGTGCCCGAAACTTCATTAGCAATTTTAATTTCACCCGGTCCTGTGGTCCTGTGATCTCGCCCTGCCTCCATTTGCCTTGTGATATTCTATTACCTTGTGAAGTACGTGACCTCTGTGACCCACACCTATTCGTACATTCCCTCCCCTTTTGAAAGTCCCTAATAAAAACTTGCTGGTTTTTGCGGCTTGTGGGGCATCACGGAACCTACCGACATGTGATGTCTCCCCCGGATGCCCAGCTTTAAAATTTCTGTCTTTTGTACTCTGTCCCTTTATTTCTCAAACCGGCCGACGCTTAGGGAAAATAGAAAAGAACCTACGTGACTAATGGGGCAGGTTCCCCGATAAACTAGAAGCAGGACATCTCAGGGGATTGGTTTGGGAAGCATATTTGACTTTCTGTGATTGGTCTTGAGTTTGAAAGAAGTGTGGAAGGGGAGGGGGGCTTCAGAAAACAGGAAAGTGGGCAGTCACGAACAAGTCTTGGCCATTCTGGGCCAAGTGCTTCAGAGGTTTGGTTGTGGTTTGGCTTCCCTTGAGGGTCCCTTCGGAGTTTCTGAGTCAGTGTTCTGTTGTTATATATGGTCTGGCTGTTGTCCACTTTTATATTCAGTCTATCAGTTCTTACAACCTTGAAATTTCATATAACATTTTTAAGTCTAAGCAGAAGGACAATCCTCCCAAAGTGGAAAACCAGATCCCATGAGAACAGATGATGAAAGGTGAGCTCAGGTAAACGGAGCGTTGTTGGGGATTTGCAGGCCAGGAATGGGAGGTGTAGAAACTGAGGATGTCTTGCATGTGCCAAAGACTCTGCTTCTTTGAGTGGACCCGAAGCCCCAAGATTTAGACTCTTTGGCTAGTAGGGCTTGTGAGGACACCTTGTGCCTCTAGAGGAAGCCCACTGTTACTGTACATCTGGCAAAGCAGTTAGACTGTGAGGCTCAGTCTTCTATGGAGATTTCTGTGAGTCTCCAGGATCAGATTAGTGGAGAGGAAGAAGCTAGACCTCTGTGATTCCCTGTGTAAGACTCTGAGATGGCCTCAGAACCCATGCTCTTTCTACCAGAAGTGTTTCACTTAAAACATTTGAGAACTCATAGACTGTCTCAGAAGTCTTTCAAACCACTGACCAAAAGCTTCTAAGCTTGGATTTAAAACCAGCAACATACGTCCAAGTTTCCACTGGTGAACCCTTAGCCTAGCAGTTCCATTCTCAGCCCACAGCAAACACTTCCTTCTTATAGACCTTTTCATGCTTTGTGGGGTTGATGTGTTTGTTTGTCTGTCTTTGTTAGGGGTGCCAAATATTTGAGTCTCACAGCACCAAATATGTTAGCAGTGGAAGGCATCCAAGCTACCAGAGGCGAATCCATACAGGTCTGCAGCAACCTCAATCCTTGTCTCCTCAGAAGAAAGAATTTGACTGAGGGGCATAAGATGGAAAAAGAGACCATGGGAAGTTTCAGAGCAGGGGTGGAAGTTTATTTAAAAAGGCTTTAGAACAGCAAAGAAAGGAAAGTACGCTTGGAAGAGACCCAAGTGGGCACCGAGGTAAAGTGCAGTGTTTAACCTTGATCCTAGGACTCTATAGGCTGGCCCCTTTCCCATGATTCTTCCCTTAGGGTGTGCTGCCTGCACGTGCAGTGCCCCCCTTACCCATGGGAAGTGAGCACACACATTGTGTTTAGGAAGTTGTACCCATGCCCAACTGAGACTTTCTTCCCTTTTCCGGTGGAGTGCCCCTGGAAGGTCATACTCCGCCATTTTGTCTCTTAATGTGCATGCCCAAAAAGTTGCTTCTTCCTGGCATCTGTATTCAATTAACACTTCAGTGCAACAGGTGTGTACCCTCAGGATAATGGCCTCTCCCTGGCTGCCAATTTATCACTTTTAGAGAGGCAATGTGACAAATCCCGAACCATCACCTGACATTCCTAGTTGGTGGAGGATAGCCCTCTCCTGCCCCACTCGTGCCTGACTACCTGTAACATCTTCCCCAAGAAATAGCAAATCCCTTTCAGTGCAGAAGATTGGTTGATATTAATTTGGGGGTCTCCTACCCTTTCTCCCAGAAACCTACATCAGTGTTTCACATACCAGACATGCTCAGTAAGTATTTACTAAATAAAGTGAAAATATGTGCAGTTTAGCAAAAGTCCTTTTTGAAAATGTAAATTTTAGCTTGGATTTGGGTTGGGGTATTCCCACTAAATAAAGCAGTCCAGCCCCTTAGAAAGGAGGAAGAAGCCTGCAGGCACTAGGAGGACCCCCTGAGGGGCAGTGAGCATCAGGAAATGGTAATGGGTTCAGATACAGGGAAAGGGGCATGAGGGAAAAGTTCATCTGCTTGCACACTTTGCCTTAGCTGTCTATACTTGCTCCCACTTCTACACTCATTCTAGTTCCACGACCAAGTGGGAGGTAGCTTCTGCTGTAAACTCCTTAGAAAACAGAGCCTTAGAGATGGCCAGTGGTCCAGTCCCAGAAAGTCTGGGGATTGGGGGAGCATGTCAAAGTGTCACAGACCTCTCTAGTCTATGACATGATTTTTATTCTTTAATATATCTGTGGCATCCACAGCCTGCATCTGCCTGTGGCCTCCATTTACTCTCCCAGTAGCTCCAGAGAGTTTCTCCAGGATGCAGCTGGCAGAACCTAGGGAGCCGGGGGTGGCCTTGGCTTCTGAAGGTGTACAAAGGGGTCTGACACTCTGTAGCTGTGGGAAATAGAATTAAAAACAACATCTATTCCCAGCCCAGAAAACTGCCCCACAAAGGTTGTGCACATGTACCCTAAAACTTAAAGTATAATAATAATAAAAAAAGAAAACAAATAAAAGTTTTATTATTGAATAAGCATTAAACCAGAATATAATGCTCATCACAGGCAATTTTCTAAAAAGATTGCAAAGACGGAAAGAAATTTCACCCTTTTATAAAGACATATTAATAAAATTAATTCCATACATTTTCTCAAGATAAACAACAACTAGTCCTCAAGTAAAAGGACTTGACAACCCCACTTGTCCCACACAGTTTGTCCTCAGTTCACCTGGTAATTGGGGTGAATCATCTGTTCTATCTAATTGGCTTTATGACAAGCAAAAATAAACTTTACATATCTTTATAACAGGAGGTAGTTTAGGAGCAAGAGGTTCCTCCCCTCCCACCAGGACTGGGACATACAGGTGCTATCTTCCTTGATGATTTCAAAGAGATATTTCCCAGGTCCTTAAGAAAGACATTCCTGGGTTGTAATGCTGTTCAGAGGATTAGTTAACATTTAAAAAGCTTTATTTATAGTTCAGAGACAGAGAAAGAACTCATATATTTTTTGAGGTAAATATGTAAGGAAAGGGAAGAGGGAGAAGTTTCTTCCTTTATTTTCAGCAGAGAGAAACAAGCCACTTATTTTGAATTTGCACTTGCCATTACACAGCCCTGAGGCTTGGAGGAGGGGCAGGAGACATTCTGCCAATGCTCTTTGCGTCCGCCTGCTTTGCCAATTTTGGTGTATGTTTGTTCAGGATCCCTACAAAACAAGGTGAGCAGACCTGATTCCCTTCTGAGGGGGCCTCATTCCCGAAACTGATATCATAGGTCTAAACCAAAGTTAGAATCAATTTTGGAAAACTTTTTTGTTTTTAATATTTTTAATTATGAAAATCCACATTCACTGTAAAATTTTAGCCAGTACAGAAGTGTATAAAGTAAAACATGAAAAGTCCTGCCAGCCAATTCCGTTCTGTAGCAGTCAACATTGTTAGTTAAACATATATATATATATTTTTTTTTTTTTTTTTTTTTTGAGACGGAGTCTCGCTCGGTCGCCCAGGCTGGAGTGCAGTGGCATGATCTCGGCTCACTGCAATCTCCGCCTCCTGGGTTCAAGTAATTCTCCTGTCTCAGCCTTGTGAGTAGCTGGGATTATAGGTGTGAGCCACCTTGCCCAGCCTAGTATGCTTATAATATATATGTATATATTCATTCATATTCACACATATAACTTTTGTTTTACAAAAAAGAAAGCATTATATGAATTGTCTGCAACTTGATTTTTAAAATCTTCCCATGTCAATACTGTCAACAGAAAGAGTCAAACTGTAGAATAATTGAAGAGATTTATTCTGAGCCAAATGTGAGTGACCACGGCCTGTGACACAGCCCCAGGAGATCCTGATGACATATGCCCAAGGTGGTCGGGCTACAGCTTGTTTTTATACATTTTAGGGAGACATAAGACATCAACCAGTACATGTAAGATGTGCCTTGGTTTGATCTGGAAAGGCGGGACAACTCAAAGCAGGGAGGCGGTTGAGGGTGGAGGCATTGAGGAGGGTGGGGACGAAGAAGGGCTTCCGTGTCAAAGGTGAATTCAAAGATTTTCTGATTAGCAATTGGCCGAGAGTTTATCTAAAGCCCTGGAATTAATAAAAGGGAGTGTCTGGGTTCAGATGGGTTGTGGAGACTGAGGTTCTTATTATGCAGATGAAGTCTTCAGGTAGCAGGCTTCAGAGAGAACATCAGACTTAAAGAGACAGCTTTGCAGGGCCATTTCAAAATATGTCAAAGCAATATATTTTGGAGCAAAATACTCGGTTTCTTTCAGGGCCTGCTGTCTTGGTCTGCATATTGTTATCTTATTGCTACCAAGAATCTGTGCTGTCTGTCTTAAGGTATAAGACTGTTTTAATGTTAATGCTGGTCAGCTGTGCCTGAATTCCAACGGGAGGAAGGTTTAAGGAGGCATGTCTGACCACCCATTCTCATCATGGCCTGAACTAGTGTTTCAAGTTTACTTTAGAATGCCCTTGGTCGAGAGGAGGGGCCCATTTAGTTGGTTCGGGGTGCTTAGAATTTTATTTTTGGCTTACAGTACCCATAAAATTCCATAATTCATTTTTAGATGTCACATGTATAACCAATGAACACACATTTCTTCTATTTTGTTACTGGTGCTGAATTTTTTTGGCATAAATTCCTGCTATTAGGACTTATGGCTAATAGTGTATGACCAATTTAAATTTCAGTAATTATTTTGATAAATTCTGCCAAGTTGCCTCCAAAAATGTGGTAACAATTTCCTCTCCCACCAACATTGTATAAAAAATCCAACTTCTTCACTTTTTGCCATTACTAGCTATTGTCAATCTTTAAAATTTTTGTCAACCTGCATGTAAAAAATAGTATCTTATTGTTATGTATTTCTTCTATTGCTAGTGAGGTTGAGTATCTTCTCATATGTTCATTGGTCTTTTTTTTTTTTTTTTTCAGACAGAGTTTTGCTCTTGTCACCCAGGCTGGAGTACAATGGCAGGATCTCAGCTCACTGCAACCTCTGCCTCCCCGGTTCAAGCAATTCTTCCGCCTTAGCCACCCGAGTAGCTGGGATTACAGGTGTGAACCACCATGCTTGGCTAATTTTTGTATTTTTAGTAGAGACAGGGTTTCTCCATGTTGGCCAGGCTGGTCTTGAACTCCTGACCTCAGGTGATCCACCCCTTGGCCTCTCAAAGTGCTGGGATTACAGGCATGAGCCAACGCACCTGGCCTCTTTTTTTTTTTTTTTTGAGATGGAGTTTTGCTCTTGTCATCCAGGCTGGAATGCAATGGCATGATCTCGGCTCACTGCAACCTCTGCATCCCGGGTTCAAGCGATTCTTCTACCTCAGTTTCCCAAGTAGCTGGGATTACAGGAACCTGCTACCACACCCGGCTAATTTTTGTATTTTTAGTAGAGACGAGGTTTCACCATGTTGGCCAGGCTGGTCTCGAACTCCTGACCTCAGGTGATCCACCCACCTTGGCCTCCCAAAGTGCTGGGATTACAGGCATGAGCCACTGGTTCCGGCTTCATTGGTCATTTGTACACTTTATCAGAGCCCAAAGGCCGAGAAGCGATCATTCATTGGTCATTTGCATAACTTCTTCTGTAAATTACTTATTCATATTTCTTGCCATGTACACAAAAATAAAACATTTATTTTTCTGCTGGGTTGCTTTTCCTTTTCTGATCACTTGTTATATTCTCATTGCTTATCAAAAAGCTTTATTTTGCCGGGCGTGGTGGCTCATGTCTGTAATCCCAGCACTTTGGGAGGCCGAGGAGGGTGGATTGCCTGAGGTCAGGAGTTCGAGACCAGCGCCAACATGGCAAAACCCTGTCTCTACTAAAAATACAAAAAAATTAGCCATGCAGGGTCATGTGTGCCTGTAATCCCAGCTACTCAAGAGGCTGAGGCAAGATAATTGCTTGAACCTAGGAGGTGGAGATTGCACTGAGCCGAGAGCGCGCCACTGCACTCCAGCCTGGGTGACAGAGTGAGACTCTGTCTCAAAAAAAAAAAAAAGCTTCATTTTGCAAACCCTTCAATCCTGCAATCTTACCTCAAGGAAGGAAATAATTGGTCAAATATGCAAATATGTACGTACAAGGGACTTAGCACACGTTGTTTATAACATACAAATATTTGGAAGCAATTTAAAATCCAAGAATAGAGAAGCAGATAAATGAATTACAGTAAATCCAGACAGTGGGAGAAGATGCAACAATTAAAAATGATGATATATTTCTATGGATTCTATATTTATTGGTATAGAAAGAGATTTATAACAATAAAGTTAAAAATTTTAATAAAGCACTTTGTTAGTATGCTCTCATTCTAGTAAATATACATTTATGTATATAGTAACATATATATCATCTGAAAGAATATATTCCAATGTATTTAACATGGTTATTTGTGGGTAGTATAATTATAGATTTTTTAAAAAGTGTTTTTAATTTTGTCCTGTTTTTGTACAATTAAAAATTTTTGTTTACATTTTAAAAAAGGAAAAATGTTCTCAGAATTGAACCCAACACTCAAATCAGGTTACAGTGAAACCATTGAGTCCCCCAATCAATGCAGGGAATGCGACCTAGCTTTCCATTAGCTTCTGGGGCAGCTTCATTCCTTTACTGCCATAAACAGAGCTTCTAGCCCACTAAAACCTTCACATCGGTTTAATCTTTTCACATTAACTGCCATTGCTTTACTAGTTTGGTTCATTTTTTTCTATCTTTTTTTTTTTTTGGGGGAGACATGGTCTGACTGTGTTGCCCAGGCTGTGGTGCAGTGGCTATTCACAGGCACAGGCACAATCGCAGAGCACTGCAGCCTTGAACTCTTGGGCTCAAGGAATCCTCCTGCTTCCGCCTGCCAAGTAGCCGGGACTGAAAATGCACTCCACCATGCTGGGCGAGGTTCTTTTTCTTTCTTTTTTTGTAGAGATGGTCTTACTCTGCTGCTCAGACTGGAGTGCAGTGGCACTCCATAGCTTCATAGCTCACTGCAGCCTTGAACTTCTGGGCTCAAGCAATCCTTCTGCCTCAGCCTCCTGAGTAGCTAGGACTACAGTCACTTGCCACCATGCCCAGCTAATTAAATTTTTTATTTTTAGCTATGGAGTCTTGCCATATTGCCCAGGCTGGTCTTGAACTCCTGGGCTCAAGTGATCCCTCCTGCCTCAGTCCCCTAAAGTGCTGGGATTACAGGCGTGAGCCACCACACTCGGCCGAGGTTCATTTTTTTCATGTGAAAGACTTGACATTCGCCCCCTCTCCCTCTCCCTCTCCCTCTCCCTCCCTCTCCCTCTCCCTCTCCCTCTCTCTCTCGCTCTCCCCACGGTCTCCCTCTCCCGCTCTTTCCACGGTCTCCCTCTGATGCTGAACCGAAGCTGGACGGTACTGCTGCCATCTCAGCTCACTGCAACCTCCCTGCCTGATTCTCCTGCCTCAGCCTGCCGAGTGCCTGCGATTGCAGGCGCGCGCCGCCACGCCTGACTGGTTTTCGTATTTTTTTGGTGGAGACGGGGTTTTGCTGTGTTGGCCGGGCTGGTCTCCAGCTCCTAACCGCGAGTGATCGGCCAGCCTCGGCCTCCCGAGGTGCCAGGATTGCAGACGGAGTCTCGTTCACTCGGTGCTCAGTGGTGCCCAGGCTGGAGTGCAGTGGCGTGATCTCGGCCCGCTACAACCACCTCCCAGCCGCCTGCCTTGGCCTCCCAAAGTGCCGAGATTGCAGCCTCTGCCCGGCTGCCGCCCCGTCTGGGAAGTGAGGAGCGTCTCCGCCCGGCCGCCCATCGTCCGGGATGTGAGGAGCCCCTCTGCCTGGCTGCCCAGTCTGGAAAGTGAGGAGCGTCTCTGCCCGGCCGCCATCCCATCTGGGAAGTGAGGAGCGTCTCTGCCCGGCTGCCCTCACATCTGGGAAGTGAGGAGCGTCTCTGCCCGGCCGCCCCGTCTGAGAAGTGAGGAGACCCTCTGCCTGGCAACCGCCCCATCTGAGAAGTGAGGAGCCCCTCCGCCCGGCAGCCGCCCCGCCCGAGAAGTGAGGAGCCCCTCCGCCCAGCAGCCACCCCGTCTGGGAAGTGATGAGCGTCTCCGCCCGGCAGCCACCTCGTCCGGGAGGGAGGTGGGGGGGTCAGCCCCCCCCCACCCCGGCCAGCCGCTCCGTCCGGGAGGGAGGTGGGGGGGTCAGCCCCCCGCCCGGCCAGCCGCCCCGTCCGGGAGGGAGGTGGGGGGGTTAGCCCCCCGCCTGGCCGGCCACGCGGTCCGAGAGATGAGGGGCGCCTCTGCCCGGCCGCCCCTACTGGGAAGTGAGGAGCCCCCCCGCCCGGCCAGCCGCCCCGTCCGGGAGGGAGGTGGGGGGGTCAGCCCCCCGCCAGGCCAGCCGCCCCGTCCGGGAGGGAGGTGGGGGGGTTAGCCCCCCGCCCGGCCAGCCGCCCCGTCCGGGAGGTGAGGGGCGCCTCTGCCCGGCCGCCCCTACTGGGAAGTGAGGAGCCCCTCAGCCCGGCCAGCCGCCCCATCCGGGAGGGAGGTGGGGGGGTCAGCCCACCGCCCAGCCTGCCGCCCTGTCTGGGAGGTAGGTGGGGGGGTCAGCCCCCCGCCGGCCAGCCGCCCCGTCCGGGAGGGAGGTGGGGGTTCAGCCCCCCACCTGGCCAGCCGCCCCATCCGGGAGGTGAGGGGCGCCTCTGCCCGGCCGCCCCTACTGGGAAGTGAGGAGCCCCTCTGCCCGGCCACCACCCCGTCTGGGAGGTGTACCCAACAGCTCATTGAGAACGGGCCATGATGACAATGGTGGTTTTGTGGAATGGAAAGGGGGGAAAGGTGGAGAAAAGATTGAGAAATCGGATGGTTGCTGTGTCTATGTAGAAAGAGGTAGACATGGGAGACTTTTCATTTTGTTCTGTACTAAGAAAAAATTCTTCTGCCTTGGGATCCTGTTGATCTGTGACCCTACCCCCAACCCTGTGCTCTCTGAAACATGTGCTGTATCCACTCAGGGTTGAATGGATTAAGGGCGGTGCAAGATGTGCTTTGTTAAACAGATGCTTGAAGGCAGCATGCTCGTTAAGAGCCATCACCACTCCCTAATCTCAAGTACCCAGGGACACAAACACTGCGGAAGGCCGCAGGGTCCTCTGCCTAGGAAAACCAGAGAACTTTGTTCACTTGTTTATCTGCTGACCTTCCCTCCACTATTGTCCTGTAACCCTGCCAAATCCCCCTCTGCGAGAAACACCCAAGAATGATCAATAAAAAAATAAAAAATAAAAATAAATAAATAAATAAAGTGACATTCTGTAAAAAAAAAAAAAAAGACTTGACATTCATCTCTGCCCACAGTTTGATCATATCAGAAAACAACCTGTGCAGCCGCTTTCTGATTGCTGAAGCCTCTTCATTCTTCCTCAGCAGGACCCTTTGAGATACAATTGAAACTTCATGTTTGAGAATGCCCTGTCCCTTTTAAGCACTATAGATAATTTTCCTTGGGACATTCTGAAATCTGACTTCCTGAAATCTATAAAAATTACATCTGACAATCTTTTTTAAACATTCTAGTAAACGCCATTGTGAGTAGAGCAAGAATTTACTAGGTGCTCTGCTTCTGGCAGAAAGAGACTCATGTTAGTGTCCTGATTCTTGGAGACCTCTGGCACTACTGTAACTTGCTTTTGATATTTGGCAGTCTGAACTAAGAAAGCAGCATCTGTGTCCTCCAATTATCTTAGTATCTATTCCTGTTTGTTTCTCCTTTTATCCCCATCTAAACATTTCCACCTTCAGTTCTGTGGTTTCCTTTTTGGCATACATGCTATTGTTGAGTCCCTTCAATTAGATTCACTTCCTCTGAACAGCGTTATCTTTCCATGGTCCCCTCCAGTCATGGGATCCACATGATTGACTTATTTATCTTCTTGTCATAAAATTCAAGTTCCTCTCCCACTCTGGTCTTCTGTAATACAGCCAGCACTCCCCAGACTTTAGGATTTTAATAATATTAATTACAAATACAGGAAAAAATTCTAAAATTGATATGTTTGGAAACAAAAAATGACATTCCCTCTCACCCCCAAACAATCGTAGAATATCAGCATCTTTTTATAAAATAACAATAGTTTAATCCTGAAAGGGTTAGAAAGGATATAATTTCAGAATTTAAAAATACTAAAAAAAAAAAAAAGGCACTATTTTGTTATGAACCAGAAATACTTTATCATGGACCAGCTCCAGTCTGTGGATCTATGTAGGAAGCCACTGCTATAACATACGGTTTTGCAGTTACATTTGGACACTTTCCTTGAACATTTTAGAAAGTACATGATGCCCAGTTTTTGTGTTAGTTACCTCATAATTTATCAGAGGCCCATAAATCTATCATAAGTTGTGAGCCCTCTCAAAAATTCTTTTCCCAGACACAACACATGGTGTCAGCTGGTCAAACTGAGAAGAGGAAAATATCACCTCTAACGCCACATCCTTCAGAATCTTTTTCAGCCACTAGCATGTCCCAGGTTTCTTCTGGTTGTGTATGATTTGATCTCATATTGTTATAGTTTGGATATCTGAGTCTTCAAATCTCATGTTGAAATTTGATCCCCAATGTTGAGATGGGGCCTAATGGGGAGGTGTCTGGGTCATGAGGCAGATTCCTCATGAATGGCTTGGTGCTGTCTGTGTGGTTATGAGTGAGTTCTTGCTCTAGTAGTGCCTGGGAGAGATTGTTAAAACAAGCCTGGCACCTCACTTGTTTCTCTCTTGCCTGCGCTGTCTTGTCATGTGATCTCTGCACACTCCAGCTCCCCTCACTCTTCCAGCATGAGTGGAAGCTTCCTGAGGCCCTCACCAGAAGCAGATGCTGATGCCATGCTTCTTGTACAGCCTGCAGAACTGACAGGTTTTCTTTCCTTTATAAATTACCCGGCCTCAGGTATTCCTTTATAGCAGAAGAAACAGACTAAGACACATATATACCAACTAAAATATGTGGTTGCTGAATTATCACAAACTCTCCATTAGGCCTCAGAATATTCCAGGAAGAAGGAGCATCAGCCATCAGTAACGTGAAGTCTACAGATCTCCTAGGCCTTTAGCAGAGTCACCAACCAAGAGAATGGGGTCCTTGTGGGTTGGGGAACAGACTCTGTGCACCTGCTGACATCTGTTAATCCTCCTTAGTATTCTCTCCAGGAATGAGGATTGTCTTTCCTCCTTAACCCTAGTGAAGAGTGATATTTAGCAGGATGACGACAAAGATCTGTCTAGCATAACAATGCTGAACTTATACTATGAAAAACACTTGGGGTGGAGCCAAGATGGCCCAATATGAACAGCTCCAGTCTACAGCTCCCAGCGTGAGCGACACAGAAGACGGGTGATTTCCGCATTTCCAACTGAGGTACCAGGTTCATCTCACTGGGGAGTGTCGGATAGTGGGTGCAGGAGAGTGGGTGCAGCGCACCGAGCGTGAGCCGAAGCAGGGCAAGCCATCGCTTCACTCGGGAAGCGCAAGGGGTCAGGGAATTCCCTTTCCTAGTCAAAGAAAGAGGTGACAGACGGCACCTGGAAAATTGGGTCACTCCCATCCTAAAACTGTGCTTTTCCAATGGTCTTAGCAAACGGCATCCCAGGAGATTATATCCCGTGCATGGCTTGGAGGGTCCTATGCCCACGGAGCCTCACTCATTGCTAGCACAGCAGTCTGAGATCAAACTGCAAGGTGGCAGTGAGGCTGGGGAAGGGGCGCCCGCCATTGCCAAGGCTTGAGTAGGTAAACAAAGTGGCCGGGAAGCTCGATCTGGGTGGAGCCCACCACAGCTCAAGGAGGCTTGCCTGCCTCTGTAGACTCCACCTCTGAGGGCAAGGCATAGCCAAACAAAAGGCAGCAGAAATCTCTGCAGACTTAAATGTCCCTGTCTGACAGCTTTGAAGAGAGTAGTGGTTCTCCCAGCATGCAGCTGGAGATCTGAGAACGGACAGACTGCCTCTTCAAGTGGGTCCCTGACCCCTGAGTAGCCTAACTGGGAGGCACCCCCCAGTAGGGGCAGACTGACACCTCACACGGCTGGTTACTCCTCTGAGACAAAACTTCCAGAGGAACGATCAGGCAGCAACATTTGCTGTTCACCAATATGTTCTGCAGCCTCCTCTGCTGATACCCAGGCAAACAGGTTCTGGAGTAGACCTCCAGCATACTCCAACAGGCATGCAGCTGAGGGTCCTGACTGTTAGAAGGAAAACTAACAAACAGAAAGGACATCCACACCAAAACCCCATCTGTACATCACCATCATCAAAGACCAAAGGTAGATAAAACCACAAAGATGGGGAAAAAACAGAGCAGAAAAACTGGAAACTCTAAAAATCAGAGTGCCTCTCCTCCTCCAAAGGAATGGAGCTCCTCACCAGCAACGGAACAAAGCTGGATGGAGAATGACTTTGACAAGTTGAGAGAAGAAGGCTTCAGATGATCAAACTACTCCAAGCTAAAGGAGGAAGTTCGAATCCATCACAAAGAAGTTAAAAACCATGAAAAAAAAATTAGATGAATTGCTAACTAGAATGACCAATGCAGAGAATTCCTTAAAGGACCTGATGGAGCTGAAAACCACAGCAAGAGAACTACGTGACGAATGCATAAGCCTCAGTAGCCGATTCAATCACCTGGGAGAAAGGGTATCAGTGATGGAAGATGAAATGAATGAAATGATGCAAGAAGAGAAGTTTAGAGAAAAAAGAATAAAAAAAAAAAAAATGAACAAAGCCTCCAAGAAATATGGGACTATGTGAAAAGACCAAATCCATGTCTGATTGGTGTACCTGAAAGTGACAGGGAGAATGGAACCAAGTTGGAAAACACTCTGCAGGATATTATCCAGGAGAACTTCCCCAATCTAGCAAGGCAGGCCAACATTCAAATTCAGGAAATACAGAGAATGCCACAAAGATACTCCTCGAGAAGAGCAACTCCAAGGCACATAATTGTCAGATTCACCAAAGTTGAAATGAAGGAAAAAATGTTAAGGGCAGCCAGCGACAAAGGTCGGATTACCCACAAAGGGAAGCCCATCAGCCTAACAGCTGATCTCTTGGCAGAAACTCTACAAGCCAGAAGAGAGTGGGGGCCAATATTCAACATTCTTAAAGAAAAGAATTTTCAATCCAGAATTTCATATCTGGCCAAACTAAGCTTCATAAGTGAAGGAGAAATAAAATCCTTTACAGACAAGCAAATGTTGAGAGATTTTGTCACCACCAGGCCTGCCTTAAAAGAGCTCCTGAAGGAAGCACTAAACATGGAAAGGAACAACCGGTACCAGCCACTGCAAAAACATGCCAAATTGTAAAGACCATTCAGGCTAGGAAGATACTGCATCAACTAATGAGCAAAATAACCAGCTAACATTATAATGACAGATCAAATTCACACATAACAATATTAGCCTTAAATGTAAATGGGCTAAATGCTCCAACTAAAAGACACAGACTGGCAAATTGGATAAAGAGTCAAGACCCATCATTGTGCTGTATTCAGGAAACCCATCTCATGTGCAGAGACATACATAGGCTCAAAATAAAGGGATGGAGGAAGATCTACCAAGCAAACGGAAAACAAAAAAAGGCAGGGGTTGCAATCCTAGTCTCTGATAAAACAGACTTTAAACCAACAAAGATCAAAAGAGACAAAGCCATTACATAGTGGTAAAGGGATCAATTCAACAAGAAGAGCTAACTATCCTAAATATTTATGCACCCAATACAAGAGCACCCAGATTCATAAAGCAAGTCCTTAGAGACCTACAAAGAGACCTAGACTCCCATACAATAATAATGGGAGACTTTAACACCCCACTGTCAACATTAGACAGATCAATGAGACAGAAAGTTAACAAGGATATCCAGGAATTGAACTCAGCTCTGCACCAAGTGGACCTAATAGATATCTACAGAACTCTCCACCCCAAATCAACAGAAAATACATTCTTTTCAGCACCACATCACACCTATTCCAAAACTGACCACACAGTTGGAAGTAAAGCACTCCTCAGCAAATGTAAAAGAACAGAAATTATAACAAACTGTCTCTCATACCACAGTGCAATCAAACTAGAACTCAGGATTAAGAAACTCACTCAAAACTGCTCAACTACATGGAAACTGAATAACCTGCTCCTGAATGACTACTGGGTACATAATGAAATGAAGGCAGAAATAAAGATGTTCTTTGAAACCAACGAGAACAAAGACACAACATACCAGAATCTCTGGGACACATTCAAAGCAGTGTGTAGAGGGAAATTTATAGCACTAAATGCCCACAAGAGAAAGCAGGAAAGATCCAAAATTGACACCCTACCATCACAATTAAAAGAACTAGAGAAGCAAGAGCAAACACATTCAAAAGCTAGCAGAAGGCAAGAAATAACTAAGATCAGAGCAGAACTGAAGGAAATAGAGACACAAAAAACCCTTCAAAAAATCAATGAATCCAGGAGCTGGTTTTTTGAAAAGGTCAATAAAATTGATAGACCGCTAGCAAGACTAATAAAGAAAAGAGAGAAGAATTAAATAGACACAATAAAAAATGATAAAGGGGATATCACCAGCGATCCCACAGAAATACAAACTACCATCGGAGAATACTAGAAACACCTCTACGCAAATAAACTAGAAAATCTAGAAGAAATGGATAAATTCCTGGACACATACACCCTCCCAAGACTAAACCAGGAAGAAGTTGAATCTCTGATAGACCAATAACAGGCTCTGAAATTGAGGCAATAATAGCTTACCAACCAAAAAAGTCCAGGACCAGATGGATTCACAGCCGAATTCTACCAGAGGTACAAGGAGGAGCTGGTACCATTCCTTCTGAAACTATTCCAATCAATAGAAAAAGAGGGAATCCTCCCTAACTCATTTTATGGGGCCAGCATCATCCTGATACCAAAGCCTGGCAGAGACACAACAAAAAAAGAGAATTTTAGACCAATATCCTTGATGAACATTGATGCAAAAATCCTCAATAAAATACTGGCAAACTGAATCCAGCAGCACATCAAAAAGCTTATCCACCATGATCAAGGTGGCTTCATCCCTGGGATGCAAGGTTGGTTCAACATACACAAATCAATAAATGTAATCCAGCATATAAAGAGAACCAATGACAAAAACCACTTGATTATCTCAATAGATGCAGAAAAGGCCTTTGACAAAATTCAACAACACTTCATGCTAAAAACTCTCAATAAATTAGGTATTGATGGGACGTATCTCAAAATAATAAGAGCTATCTATGACAAACCCACAGCGAATATCATACTGAATGGGCAAAAACTGGAAGCATTCCCTTTGAAAACTGGCACAAGACAGGGATGCCCTCTCTCACCACTCCTATTTAACATAGTGTTGGAAGTTCTGGCCAGGGCAATCAGGCAGGAGAAGGAAATAAGGGGTATTCAATTAGGAAAAGAGGAAGTCAAATTGTCCCTGTTTGCAGATTACATGATTGTATATCTAGAAAACCCCATCGTCTCAGCCCAAAATCTCCTTAAGCTGATAGGCAACTTCAGCAAAGTCTCAGGATACAAAATCAATGTGCAAAAATCACGAGCATTCCTATACACCAATAACAGACAGAAAGCCAAATCATGAGTGAACTCCCATTCACAATTGCTTCAGAGAGAATAAAATACCTAGGAATCCAGCTTACAAGGGACGTGAAGGACCTCTTCAAGGAGAACTATAAACCATTGCTCAATGAAATAAAAGAGGATACAAACAAATGTAAGAACATTCCATGCTCATGGGTAGGAAGAATCAATATCGTGAAAATGGCCATACTGCCCAAGGTAATTTATAGATTCAATGCCATCCCCATCAAGCTACAAATGACTTTCTTCACAGAATTGGAAAAAACTACCTTAAAGTTCATATGGAACCAAAAAAGAGCCCTCATTGTCAAGTCAATCCTAAGCCAAAAGAACAAAGCTGGAGGCATCATGCTACCTGACTTCAAACTATACTACAAGGCTACAGTAACCAAAACAGCACAGTACTGGTACCAAAATAGAGACATAGACCAATGTAACAGAATAGAGCCCTCAGAAATAATGCCGCATATCTACAACCATCTGATCTTTGACAAACCTGACAAAAACAAGAAATGGGGAAAGGATTCCCTATTTAATAAATGGTGCTGGGAAAACTGGCTAGCCATATGTAGAAAGCTGAAACCGGATCCCTTCCTTACACCTTATACAAAAATTAATTCAAGATGGGTTAAAGACTTAAATGTTAGACCCAAAACCATAAAAACCCTAGAAGAAAACCTAGGCAACACCATTCAGGACATAGGCCTGGGCAAGTACTTCATGTCTAAAACACCAAAAGCCATGGCAACAAAAGCCAAAATTGACAAATGGGATCTAATTAAACTAAAGAGCTTCTGCACAGCAAAAGAAACTATCATCAGAGTGAACAGGCAACCTACAGAATTGGAGAAAATTTTTGCAACCTACTCATCTGACAAAGGGCTAATATCCAGAATCTACAATGAACTCAAACAAATTTACAAGAAAAAAACAAACAACCCTATCAAAAAGTGGGTGAAGGACATGAACTTCTCAAAAGAAGACAATTTATGCAGCCAAAAGACACGTGAAAAAATGCTAATCATCACTGGCCATCAGAGAAATGCAAATCAAAACCACAGTGAGATACCATTTCATACCAGTTAGAATGGCGATCATTAAAAAGTCAGGAAATAACAGGTGCTGGAGAGGATGTGGAGAAATAGGAACGCTTTTACACTGTTGGTGGGACTGTAAACTAGTTCAAGCATTGTGGAAGTCAGTGTGGTGATTCCTCAGGGATCTAGAACTAGAAATACCATTTGACCCAGCCATCCCATTACTGGGTATATACCCAAAGGATTATAAAACATGCTGCTATAAAGACACATGCACACGTATGTTTATTGTGGCACTATTCACAATAGCAAAGACTTGGAACCAACCCAAATGTCCAACAATGACAGACTGGAGTAAGAAGATGTGGCGCA
Source organism: Gorilla gorilla gorilla (assembly GCF_029281585.2). Lineage (NCBI taxonomy): Eukaryota > Metazoa > Chordata > Mammalia > Primates > Hominidae > Gorilla > Gorilla gorilla. The sequence goes on from NC_073239.2 coordinate 34,013,964, forward strand.
TATACACAATGGAGTACTATGCAGCCATGAAAATGATGAGTTCATGTCGTTTGCAGGGACATGGATGAAGCTGGAAACCATCATTCTCAGCAAACTATCGCAAGGACAAAAAACCAAACACTGCATGTTCTCACTCATAGGTGGGCATTGAACAATGAGAACACGTGGACACAGGAAGGGGAACATCACACACCAGGGACTGTTGTGGGGTGGGGGAGGGGGGAGGGATAGCATTAGGAGATATACCTAATGTTAAATGACAAGTTAATGGGTGCAGCACACCAACATGGCACATGTGTACATATGTAACAAACCTGCACGTTGTGCACATGTACCCTAAAACTTAAAGTATAAAAAAAAGCCAATATTATTATTATTATTATTTTGAGACAGAGTCTCGCTCTGTCGCCCAGGCTGGAGTGCAGTGGTGTGATCTCGGCTCACTGCAGCCTCAGCCTCCCGGGTTCAAGTGATTCTCCTGCCTCAGCCTCCCGAGTAGCTGGGATTACAGGTGCCTGCCACCACGCCCAGCTAATTTTTGTATTTTTATTAGTGATGGGGTTTCACCATGTTGGCTAAGCCGGTCTTGAACTCCTGACTTAGTGACCTGCCCGCCTTGGCCTCCCAAAGTGTTGGGATCACAGGCGTGAGCCACCGCACCCAGCAAAAAACCGTCAATATTATAATAGCGAGAGGAGAATGTTTATCTTGAGATATTTCACCAGGATGGGGTTGAGACAGACCCTCAGAATCTCAAGTGGCTTTCTTGCTTCTGCCAGATAGACCAGGACCCTGGGAAGGACAGAAAAGGAAGGGAGACTGAGAGAAAGGACCCTCCAGACCTCATCCGAGGACTCTGTATGAATTGAAAAGTCACAAAATGAGAAAAAATGTTGTGCACCATTCATTGGACATTGTGTTTGTTATCAGTTAAGAGTAGGAGTCTTAGGCTGGGCGCGGTGGCTCACATCTGTAATCCTAGCACTTTGGGAGGCCAAGGTGGGTGGACCACCTGAGGTCAGGAGTTCGAGACCAGCCTGACCAATGTGGTGAAACCCCATCTCTACTAAAAATACAAAAATTAGCCGGGCATGGTGGCGGGCGCCTGTGGTCCCAGCTACTCAGAAGGCTGAGGCAGGAGAATTGCTTGAACCTGGGAGGCAGAGGTTGCAGTGAGCCGAGACTGCACCATTGCATTCCAGCCCGGGCAACAGAGTGAAAAAAAAAAAAAAAAAAAAGAGTAGGAGTCTTTTCTCTCTGGCCATGAACTGTACCTGCAGGGTCATGGATCAGAATGGAAAGAGGTACTCATCAAGATTTCACCACCCTTTTGGCAATGAAACCAGACTACATTTTTAGCACACATACTTTGGTGTCTATACCGAGGAGGAAGTTAAATTTAGCACATTTTCTGCTAGTCGCTGAATACTGCAGTACCTCCTGGGTCTTAAGTTGAGTCACAGTCTTTAATATCTATCTGTGGAATCTCTCCTTTTAGACTGCTAGGCATTTGAGGAGCCTGGATTTATGGTTCGAACTGTCACCATAAATCCTTAGCGCCCACCCAGAAACTGTGCTGATTGAGTAGAATGTCCGTAGTAATTTCTTAGTCCCACCTAGTGGAATGTTAGGAATGTTCCTGTCAGATGGGGTGTGTGTCTGCGTGCTGGCTTGTGCCCATGCGTGCAGACCATGTAGTATAAACAGGGGACTCTGGGTGACCTTTCTCAGACTCTTCTTGCATCTGCTCCTGAAGAATGTGTTTGCCTCGTGTTGAGTTGGAAAAAGCAGATCAGCATGTTGTGCTACCTCCAAAAAAAAAGTGATTCTGGAGCAAGCAGAATGAACTCTCAGGGGCACAGGCCCTACTCTACCCAGCCTTCTGGGTCAAATGTCAGAGACAGAGTCCCTTAGACCAGTTCCTGCAGACACAGGGCACCAGAATCTCCTAGGAATGTGTTTAAATGTAGATTTCACGGTCGGACTCCATTCAGGTTAACCAGATCAAACTCTAGGGAATACAGCTCAGGAATCTATATTTAAAAAAAAATACCCCCAGGTTGTTTTGTTATGTGACTGGGTTTGGTAACCACTGCCTCACTTGGCCCGTTCTTCAAGAGGGTGGTAGGGTCATGCAGTGTTGATGTTAAGTCTTTTAGATTTTACCTTCTAAGCATCTTTTGCATTTTTCCCCTCTCTGTGTCCATTAGCCCCTAGCCAAGTCCAAACTACCATCAGCTCTGGCCTGGACCACTGCAGCAGCCTCAAAGTTCTCATCCCCCTCTCATCTGAACTCCACAGAGCAGCCAGAATGGCTCTTTCAATCTCAGGCTGATTTTGTCACACTCCGTACCCCACCCTGACCCCCATTCATTTCCTTCCATTGCTTTTTAGAATGAACACAACATTCTTCATGTGGCCAGAGGATCTGCTGAGCTGGTCCCTACTGATCTCACCAGACTTCTTTCCCAGCCACCTGCCTGTGCAGTCGCCCCTCTCTCCAGACAGTCCTTCCCCTTTCCCTGGTCCTGCCTTCAGGCACAGCTGCCATCAGTTCTGCAGGAGGTTTTCTCAATTCTCACGGGTAGCACTTTAGCAACTTTACATTGATTTACATAATATTTTGACTAGGTGCATCTCTCTGAGTGAACTGGAATTTCTCACAAAGGCAGACACTCTGTTTCTTCACTATTGTAGCCCTAGTGGTTGGCATGTAGTAAGCTCTAAATACCTGCCTTCTCCTCCCTATAACAATCCTCAGAGAAGACACAGGGTCCTGAGATGGATCAGAACTTTGTAATTATATTCAGGAGGAGTTCTGTCTATTCATTCATCATGACATGTGTAGTATCATGTGCTTTTTTTTAAAATTTAGTTTTAATACATTTTCAATCAGCCTATGCACATGGAATACGCGCCATTTAGAACCGTGGAATTCTGGGCCCAGCTGGACTCAGCCAGCACAGAGCAAGCACTGTTAGCAATGATTTGAACACTTTTTTGAATACTTGGTATATCTCACTTCCCGTGGCTTGATGAAAACAAACATTTATTGAACACGAACTATGTGCTAGATGTACCCTTTGTCTTTATGTTGCTTATGGTCTGGGGAGGAAAGAGACGCTAAACAAGTAACCACAAGTTTGTAAGTTTTACAAAAGGGGCAGATGATATGCCACAGAGATGCAGAACAGAGGGGTCCGAGTCTAGTTTAGGGAATCAGGGGAAGGCGTCTCTGACTAAGGAATATTGGAGCTGAGATCCAGAGGACGAGAGGAAGTTAGAGCAGGATGCAGGGAGCAGTACATGTGTGGGCTTCCCTTGAACTTAGGAAGAAAGGGTGTCTAATGGGCAGCAGGAAGTACTAAGCTCCACCTCTCTACTGTGAACTGGGGCTTGCCCCATCCACACTGTGGATCTCGACTCCTCACTTGTCATGAGTGGTTGGCTGAGAGGGCCTGTGCTGACCTGGACTCTGGGCTGGGTCTAGCGGGCAAACGCCACACTAAAGGGAAAAGGAGTCGTGGGTAGGCAGGCAACCCTCAGGACTCCCTTCTCTCAGGCATCACACAGGCTGTTGCGAATTCAGCACCACCAGCGCTCATCAGAGCAATTTTAAACATCATCCCCACCGGTAATTTTTACTCGTTTCTTTATTAATATAGAAAAGGAGCCCAGGGCAGCTGGACCAGTAGTACAAAGCACCACGAGTTAATACCATTCTGGTGAAAGGGATGGTTTTACAAAAGTGAAGGAGCATGCAGGAGCCTCCAGGTTCTGAGGCCAGGCCCAGCCTACTGCCCAGAACCCCTGAAACAGCTCCCTGGGAAAAAGCTGACAGATGGGTCAGGGGTGGATTGAGCTGGAAACCATGGGGACAGATGGCAGGGATAGAGGGTCATGCAGTGGGAACCACCCAGTGGCTGATAAGGACAGGGAACTTGTGGCTGGAGGCTCCCCACTGGGCCATGGGCAGGGGCTTGCAGATGGCCTCAGCTCTGGGGGCAGGTAGAGAAACTGCAGAGACTCATGGGCATGGAGAACCCAGACATGGCCCTGGGGCTGAAGGGCCTTTCCACCCTCTCTTCACCAGGAGCCACCTTTGCTCTATACTACATATGGGGCTTCAGGGCCCAAGGCACAGGGGAGGCTCAGAGGCCTCCTGATGGGAGGAAGATGGGGCAAGGAAGGAAGCACTTGAGTGTCCCTAGCTTAGGCAGCCAGGGATGAGACACAGGCAGGACAACAGCACCCCCGCATAGTGGGGCTAGAATGTGGGGCAGGGACAGGCTTATCCTCGGCCAGTGACTAGGACCAGCCCCATGGCAATGGTGCCTGTCTCCAGCCTTAGCAAATCAAGTGTGCAACAAGCACAGGGTGTCGGCAGACCTGGGCTCTAGCCTTACAAGCTCTGCCAGAACTTGAATCACACAGAGCTGTATCACCATGGTCCAGCCATGTCCTGCCTTGGCCTGTTTCCTCCTCTGTCAATGAGGGCTTTGAATAAGACCTTCTAGGTCATGAAAAGGACTCTGCAGGTGAAGGGAACTCCAGGACCTGCTCTTGGCAGTTAACCAGACCCTGGATGGAACTGGTATGGGATGGGGTGAAGTGGGGGATGGAGGAGGAAGGTGTTCTTGCATGGAACCTATCCCCACAAACACTACAGAGCGAGGAAAGGCCACCGGAAGCCCTTCTTTGCCCGGAGGAAGAAAGGCCGCAGAGAGAGTGAATGTGGCTTGGTGCAATCCCTTCACATCCTCCACCATCTGGGTAACACTTGGCAAGGAGTGGATGGGTGGCATCGTGCAACCCTTTATGTTCTTCCCTGGGGGTGGCACTCAAGGCCTCTTGTGGCTTCTGCCTTCAGCCTTCAGTGTGGAGTCAAGAGTGTTCTTTTCACTGTCGTCCTGTTCTGGGAACAGCACAAGACTCTGCCTGGCTGGCACATGTTAGTTGGTGAGGAAAGGACAGAGTGGGTGAGTAAGCAGACAGGGAGGTAAGAGTGACTCTCTGGCTTTCTCCTCTTCCTCTTCAGAGAGCGGCTCAATCAACTGAGTCGCAGATCTCCTCCACCACAGCATTGAAGATGTGTGGCTGGTCAGCATAGACATGGTGAGAGGCACCCTTAATCTCCTGTGGAGAGAGAACCCGCAGGGGCGGGATGGCCCTTTATTCCTGGTGCTGGGAAGCCTTCTCGCTATTTCTTTTCCCCTTAGACTTGCTTGCCTGCCACCCACGAGCTCTTATCAGAGATAATGCTCCACCTTTCTCGCTTGGATCTTGGTATTTTCCTTTGACAGCCAATGCTTTCCCATTCTACTTACCTGATGAACATTCACTCTGTCTTTCCTTCCGTGTTAGCCCCACCACTGATCTGCTCATTTAATCCAAAGGTCCAGTAAACCTGGGCCCATGGTTGGCACCCAGCCTCATTAAGCACACTCATTGGCACATGGCGGAGAGGGGTAAGAAAAAAGGGGAGGAGGTGTGGTGCGGAGGCTTCATGGCAGCCTCTGCTATTCACTCTACTGCCCATGGCTCTGGTTTTGGGGTAGAAACTACATGGGGGCTGGAGTAGCAGCAGGTACCTGGCTGCTAGACAAGAACCAGCCTTTTAGCCGAACTGGGCTAAAAGCGGGAAGCACCCTAATGAAGACATTACAATACCAGCACTTTGGGAGGCCAAGGTGGGCGGATCACCTGAGGTCAGGAGTTCGAGACCAGCCTGACCAACATGGAGAAACCTCGTCTCTATTAAAAATACAAAATTAGCTGGGCGTGGTGGCGCATGCCTATAATCCCAGCTACTCGGGAGGCTGAGGCAGGAGAATCGCTTGAACCCGGGAGGCGGAGGTTGCAGTGAGCCGAGATTGTACCATTGCCCTCCAGCCTGGGCAACAAAAGCGAGACTCCATCTCAAAAAAAAAAAAAAAGAAAACAAAAAAGATATTCCAAAGAGAGTTTCCAAACTTCTCAAATCTACTGCTCTATCTCAGTCTGTCCATTCCTCTTTCTCCTTGATCACCCTTCTCTACCCCAAGGCTGAGAGGTGATTGACTCTCAGTTATCATTTCCACTCCTTGGGTGGTGCAACATACCATGTCTCGGACATAGGAATCCGGCCGCTGCATCTTCACCTTTTTTCCCGTACTGGTATCTATCCAGGTGTCGGACCCGTAGATCATGGTGATAGGCACATCTTTTCGAATCAAGTGAATTCGCTCCAGCATAGGGCGCCGGGCCCAGCCAAAGGACTCCATCATGGCTTTGAATGCTGTCTCACCACTGTCATAAGCAAAACAGCAATAAACTCCACAGCAGAATATGTCAACTTGTTGGTCTCTTCAGAGACTGAGGCAGAATCTTAGTCATCTTTGTATTCCTGTCAAAGCCCCACACTGGGCTCATTAAATATTGGTAAGATTAGGGGATGACCAAAATTCCAGAGGCCTCCCATCACAGAAGAGTTCAGAGGAACACTTGTGAAAAACCCCATGGCAGTACGAACTGTCCAAGAATCTGAGAATGAAATGGGTTATTATTGACTCAACAAATATTCTGTCATGCCCTGGACTGGGAAAGGGGACATATGAACAAGAAAGGCAGGGTGCTGTCCCTCCTGGAGCTCACACACTTTAGCTTATGTGTTAGGGAGGTAGGCATTAAGTAACTAATCATATGATTAATTGTTATTTAATTTAAAATTTCTTGGGCTGGGCACGGTGGCTCACACCTGTAATCCCAGCACTTTGGGAGGCTGAGGCGGGCGGATCATTTGAGGTCAGGGGTTTAAGACCAGCCTGGCCAACATGGTGAGACCCTGTCTCTACTAAAAATACAAAAATTAGCGGGGCGTGGTGGCGCGCTTCTGTAATCTCAGCTACTCAGGAGGCTGAGGCAGGAGAATTGCTTGAGCCTGGGAGACAGAGGTTGCAGTGAGCCAAGATCATGCCACTGCACTCTAGCCTGGGCGACAGAGCGAGACTCTGTCTCAAAAAAACAAACAAACAGCTGGGCACGGAGGCTCATGCCTATAATCCCAGCACTTTGGGAGGCTGATGCGGGCAGATCACCTGAGGTCGGGAGTTCGAGACCAGCCTGGCCAACATGGTGAAACCCATCTCTACTAAAAATACAAAATTAGCCAGGCATGGTGGTGCATGCCAGCAATCCTAGCTACTTGGGAGGCTGAGGCAGGAGAATCGCTTGAACCTGGGAGACAGAGGTTGCAGTGAGCCGAGATCATGCCATTGCACTCCAGCGTGGGCAAAATGAGCAAACCTCCATCTCAAAAACAAACAAACAAACAAACAAACAAAAAACAACTTAAAATTTCCCAAGAAGGATGAAAAGGTGGTCGAGTGCTATGAAAACACAGACTGGGGATTTAGCCTGTTGGGGGTCTAGAGACATGGTCAGAAGTTCATCTGAGGTGAACGCTTAACAGTGAGTACTATAGTAGTGAAAAGGGCTTCCTGAGAAGACTCTGGAATTAAAAATCAGTCTTCCAAGGGCTGGGGGAGCAGCAGTTTCTGTTAAGCAAGAAACAACGAATGCCAATGTAATCTATTTCACTCCCTGGTCATTTGCTCAGGTAGGATGAATTGAGGCCGTATCATGAGGTGTCCACAAGGCTGGGGCAGAGCCAGCTTTCTGGGGCTGGTCTGCAGCTTCTGCTAGAGATAGGGCAGGTTGGGGACACTGCTGCCTCCTAGGCTTGGCCTGTTTGGTACCATCAGATCTCCATTCTCTTTTACATGTACAGATGAAAGGGAACCTGAGTTCTGCCCAGGCCATCAGAAATAAATTTTTCCTGAAGATACTGCAGCACGGCAGAAAAAGCATGGAATCTGGAGTCAAATGAATTCAAATCCTCAGCTGTGTTTTCTTAGCAAGTCATGTAACCAGAATATACTTTAGTTTCCTCATCTATAAATGTAGAGTATTATACCTACTTCACTAGGACATCATTAGGAAAATAAAAATATATACAAAGCCCCTAAGTTTAGGTGAGGTGAAGTAGATACCCTCAAACATGTTGGTCAAATTTCATGTTTTCCAAGGAAATGATAAGAGTTACCATGAGCTTGTCAGGGTTACAAAGTCAAAAAACTCAGGGAGTTACAAAATTGAGTGATGGTGTTTGGGGGTGAGGGAGCTGGTTGTCACTGATGTCACCTTTGCTTCCTCTGGGACGTGAATGAATTATAAACTTATATACTCTGTGGCTTAGGTTGGGAGGACATTGTACAGAACTAGGTCTGGGATGGGGAAAGTTCTGGGGAAAGGGCTAGGGGTGGGCCTGTGGGGCCTCAGGTGGGTATGAGACAGGCACTGAGCCCATGGGGGCTGAGAGAAGGGCCAACGGCAGGAAGACAGGGGAACCTGATTTGACTGCTGAGCTGGGAGTTTCTATACTACTGTTTGATCAGGGTTCTTCAATTAGCTGAGCTCATGTGGAATGCTGGACAGACGGCTCACACACTGCCCAACAGCTGTTGGGGTTTGAGGTTAATGTTCAGACAGTATTGCTGGAATGCAAATCTCTGCCTTTCTCATGGCTTTGGGCTCCCAACAAGTGACTTGGACAGCCCTAGAAAGGAGTAGGGCAGTAAGCTTGCCTTTGCTGAGATACCTCCCAGCAGCTCGGGGTGTCACCAACATGGCCTCGTGGTATCAGCCAGTCACAGGGCACTTCCACATAAGAGGATTACCTCCCTGACTGCCCTGCCATCCACGGTGCCCAAACTGCAGGTAGGTAGGCTTATGGGGCCTGCTGTGTAAATAAGCAGCCCCAGATAGGAACTTTTCAAAGTTCTCGGGACACCCCCAAATCTCCCAAAGATGCAAATAAATTTCTGTCTCAATGATAAGGCATTTCAAATGCACATAATTAAATTTTAAAATGCATGCTCTTTCATTGAGAAATTCTATTGGTAGTCATGTGTTCAACAGACACAGTCACGTGTGTACAAAGGAATATGTACATGGAGGCCCTCTGAAGAAATGGTACATGTGCTATTTTAGACTGGAAATAAGGAAATGTAGGGAGTACAGGCCCGAGATAAGGGGAAGACTTCCTTTCCTTTTGAAAAATATCATGTTTTCGCTAATTATTTTTGACCTGAAAAAAGAAAAAAATACCATGTTTGTATCAATTTTTCAGTTAAAAAAATCTTTTAAAATATTAATATTTTCCAGACTCTTGCTCATCAGGCCAATTGCATACCTGTAGGGAACAGTGAGGCCCTTCCTCTAGAGATGAGCAGCATGTTTAATTAATCTATTATCTTCTGTATTCCTTTGTGTCTATCCCTGGGGAACTCTCTGGAAATGATCAGGCTTGCTAGTGCCTGTGTTTACCTAACTGAGTCAGAGCTTTGTTGAAGAAGAAATAAAGCCCAGAACTCCAGCAGCTAAGAGTTTTATCTCCTAACAACTGTCTGCCCCAAGCTGGCCTGGGGAGCGGCCCTCACCTGGGATTCTGTGCGTTGCAGTGGTAGATATACTCTGATATGGTATCATCTTCAAAGAAGTCTGCAAACTTGCGTTTGAAGTCCGGCCGGAATCGCTGCACCAGACCAGGCCCTGGGAGGGGATAGAAAAACACAGACAGGCCAATTTGGGAGGTGGGGCAGGGAAGACTCCTGCCTGTGTATGTTTTGAGAACTTTAACTAAACCTTATTTCTCTTAAGGGTTTGTTTGCTTTATTCATTTAACACTACAGCGGCAGAAAGAGTGCAGGAATCTACTGGGAAGGTCCAGGTGACTTCAAATCACAAAGTCAGCTCATTACCAAAGAATTTAGAGACAGTCTAACAACACCGAGGAGCCAGGTTATTTTCAGCTCAATGAAGCCCCGAGATCTTTCCCTGCAAGAATCACAAGCCCTCCCCATCAGAATCCATGGCTGAGATGCTCTTCTCTTACAGCCTGAGCTATGTTCTCCTTCTCCCAGACACCCTTATGCCTTTTAATCTTCTGATGGTAGCGGATGGAACTAGACCACCTCCCCACAGCGCTCTCATTTTCAGGCCTGTGTTAGAATATGTGGAGAGGTGAACTAAGCACAATCGTGTCTCAGACTCAGGGCACTGTTTTACAACAATCTGTTCGTTTCACCTCATTATGGTATATATACATGCAACGACAGACTATAAAAATGAGGTCTACTGATCAACTTCTGATCCCTCATCTCTCTCTTTCTTTCTGGTCTTCTCTCTGTTTATGAGAAGCAAGAGGGAGGTAAGAAGGGGCTGGGTTGGGGGTGCCATGAAGATCTGCATGGGCCTGGCCCTCCCTCCTGCATAGTCCTTCATGGCTGCTGGCCAACTTCCCCAACCATGATAGCTCTGATGCTCCTGCATGAGCCTGGCCAGAGGTGAGAAGAGGGGAGAGTAGCTCGAGCAGACCTTCTTTTTGGCAAAGGACTATAGACTCTGTTGGAGACCACGGTGCTGGGAGCCTCTGCCCACTTACTGTCCTTTGGCACCCGTGTCTTGGTATCCTTCCTCTCTCTCAGAACTCCTAAACTCCTATCTTCTAATCAAATGCTGTTTTTCTTTATCTGGAATCATTCTGTTTTTCTCGAAGGACCTAGAGAGATAACTCTTACTTAGCCATCAGCAATTAACTCATAATAATGGGCTATTGAATATTACTCTGTAAGCACAACCATCAGTACAAGACAGGCATCACCAGTCTTTTCCATTGGAAAAGATTGCACTTTTCTGCTTTGCACTTCATCAGAGTAAAAAGCTCCCCAGCGGAGAAGGGTGCTGGCAGTGTGAGGTCAGAAGGCTGGAGATATTGATACTATTCATTATGGCTAGCTCCCCATGGTCCTCCACCTCCTTTTCTCCCTTTTACCCACAGAATTTGCTGACAGCTACCAAGTGCTAGGCGACACAGAGCAGGTGAAGATGTGGTGCTTGCCTGCACAAGTGCATGGTTCAGAGGGGCTTGCCTGCCACTGTGGGTTATGTTGGAGGCTTTGGTTCTGACCTCTCCCTGCTGCAGGTGTTGGGTGAACCACAGGGATGGGATCCAGTGGTTACTGGGCATGAATCACCAGCAGGTTTTCATAAAATTTCACACACATTGGGTGTGGTGGCTCATGCCTGTAATCCCAGCACTTTGGGAGGCTGATGCGGATGGATCACTAGAGGCTAGGAGTTCAAGACCAGCCTAGCCAACATGGTGAAACCCCGTCTCTACTGAAAATACAAAAATTAGCCAGGTGTGGTGGGGTACACCTGCAGTCCCAGCTACTCAGGAGGCTCAGGCAGGGGAATGGCTTGAACCCGGGAGGCGGAGGTTGCAGTGAGCTGAGATCACACCACTGCACAGCAGCCTGGGAGACAGAGTGAGACTCTGGTAGCTATTCTGCTCCACCTGTTCCTGGCATAGGAAAAGCTTTTCCCATGCCGATGAAGAGAAAAAATACAAAAAACAAAAAACAGGCCAGGTGCAGTGGCTCACGCCTGTAATCCCAGCACTTCGGGAGGCCGAGGCAGGCAGATCACGAGGTCAGATCGAGACCAGCCTGGTTAACACGATGAAACCCCGTCTCTACTAAAAACACAAAAAAATTAGCTGGGCATGGTGGCAGGTGCCTGTAGTCCCAGTTACTTGGGAGGCTGAGGCAGGAGAATGGCATGAACCTGGGAGGCGGAGCTTGCAGTGAGCCGAGATCGCACCACTGCACTCCAGCCTGGGCGACAGAGCAAGACTTTGTCTCAAAAAAACCAAAACAAAACAAAAAAACGAAAAACCTTCTCAAACCTTGAACAAAGTGATCTGGTTCAGATTAACAGCTTTAAATAACAAGGCTAGGCCAATTTCCACTTTTTAGGAATAAGTGGGAAAGACACTGTGGGCCTTCTAGAACGTTATAGCCTTCCTTTAAGGAGATACTACAGGCTACTCACCCCAGGGCCCAGCTACTCGAAGAACAGCCAGTGGATTGGAACGTCCTAGGACAGATGCCACGGCTTTGACCCAGGCTGGGGGTGCACGGATCTCACTGGGGTTAGTTGGTCGGAGGGGAAAGCCCCATGGGTCCACCAGGATGAGGTGTTTAACTCTATGTTAAAGGCGGAAAGAGGAGAAGACACATTATATTCTCTGGTAGTTGCCATAGCCCCTTAAATCGCCTGGGAATGAGAGAAGTTTGGAAATGAATACTGGAAAGTTCCCAGTAAGGCCAGGAATTAGGTCACGAGGGATGGAGCCATCTCCTTATTACCTATCAGGGTACTTGATTGAGTAAGAAGTGGCCAGGAATCCTCCCAAACTGTGCCCCAGGAGGATCATGCTGGGGATCCCCATGGTCTCCCGCCATGTCTCTATCGATGTCACAAACTCATCCTCAGCCCCCTCCGGGTCCCTTGGGAATGCTGGCCTTGAGCTTCGCCCGAAGCCAAGCAGATCGAAGGTGTGCAGTGTGCGGCGGGCACTCAGTGAGTCCATGTTGAGGATCCAGAGACCCACGCCGCCCCCAAAACCATGCACCATCACCAAGGGGGTGCGGTCGTTTTGCTCGGGGCTCACAGTCACCGTCCAGATCTTATTCTGGTTTGGGAGGGATACATATCTGGCCAGGAACTTATTCTGGAGACCTGGGGAGGAAAGAATCCCATGGTAAGTCAATAAGTGTTTCCTGACGGCATCATGATTTTGCCTGGACTACCACTCTTCACATTCTCTCCATTCCCCAACCCTCCTCAACTTCCCTCAGCTCCTTCCTCTCACAACCCTCTGACCACTGAAAACAACTCTCTCCTTAACCAAACTTTAGGCAAGCCCTTCTGAGCCCTCTTCTTGACTAGGCTTTGACCTTGGCTCCTGGCCTGTCTTCCAAATGTCTAGCTCAGTCTTAGCAAGAATCATGCAAAGTCAGGATGAGTAAGTCATACATCAGTTAGTAAGAATTCCTTCATATTTGATCAAGTTCCTCATCCCTCACCTTTGACCTTCCTTCAGCAATGATCCTGTTAAACTGGTTTGAAAAGAACTCCCTTTATCTTTGATATCTCCCTTTATCTTTGATATCTCCTCAGCAATTTTCTATCCACTGACCCCCCTCACCATGCTGCTTGGTTATAAATCCCCACTAGTCCTTACTGTATTCAAGAGTTGAGCCTGATCTCTCTCCCCTATTGCAGTAGTTTTGAATGATCTTTACCGATTTAATCTGTCAGAATCACTTTTTCTTTAACACTACACACTCTAAAGAATTCAACTCCAATCACATTATAGACCATGTAGTCTGTACATAATAAGCGGGACCATCTCATCCCTTGAAACAGTGTGCCCAGCTCCCTTTAGGCCCAGGTGGCAGTGACACCACCAACCCCACAGAGCTCTTGCATCTATTGCTCTTGAACCTGTGTGTGCTTGGGGCTGGATGGATGGACAGAACTGTGGTCCAGCCAGTTGGAGGGAGCGATGGGTGTGGACTGAGCCTCGGGTGAGAGACGGAGGTGGGGCAGTGCTTGCTCTGCTGGTGTGACAGCAGTCTCCCGGGAAGAGCTGCCTGGGTGAAGCAGCCTGGATCCTGGACAGAGGCCTGAGAGCTCTGGCTGCTGTTTGTCTGCACTTACTCGGGCCCAGAAGAGAAAGGGTAGCTATGGCTGGGGCACTAGGGGTGTGGTGAAGATCATACGGGAAATATGGGAAGAAGTGGCTTAAGCGGCTTGTTTGAGCGAGTGGCTGCTGCTGCTAGTGGGATGCCCTGCTGCAATATAACAGTGCCGATGACAGCTGGTCTGCAAACCACAAACTACTGTGGTAGCCAGATAGGTGGGGGGCCAAAACCAGGTAGAACACAGGAATAGTAATATCAGAGAATGCAAGATTGCTGGCCAAGGGTCTGCAGGTGGTAAATCTAAGAAGTACTTGTGTGGTGAGAAGAGAGGAGAGGAGGAAGAGAGAAATGGGGGAGAAGGAAGGAGGAAGGGGAGAATGTACGTGTTCGTGTGTGTTAGCCGGCACTGGCATAGGGTTTGAGGTGAAGTTGCAGGAAGTGGCAGGAACTATCCACATGCCTAGGGAGATGGTGAGGAAGCACTATTATCGGATATGGTGCCGTCTGTATGCACCTCTTCCCTCACACAACTGACATCCTTTCCTCCCACCCCATACACACTGTTAATTAGGAGTCAGTGGGCTCAATGTAGCAGGCTCTGGGAAGATCCTGAATCCTTCTTGGGCTCCATGAGGGAGGTGGGACAAGCTGTCCATTCTACTTACACTGGAGGATCCTGGCTTCCACATTCTTCAGCTGAGACATGGAAGTGGGGCGCCACGTGGGCAGCCAGCTACTCAGCCAGCCTTGAGACCTGGGAGGAGGAGACAGAGACACTCATTGGCAACATTGGAAAGAAACATTGATGCTCTTAGCCTTGCTGAGAGTTACAAAAGAGATCTCAGGAAGCAGGGTGTTTCCTAGCCTCGGGAGACCTGCCCCCCATGGCAGGCAGCAGTTCCCTAGCTACCTGATAGACTGTTTCTTTTTGGTAAATGGGTATTAACAACATGCCCCTTGTTTCAATAGATATTCAGAACATCCTGTATATAATACTTTAGAGTTTACAAAGCTCTGTCACATTTATTATCTCACTTCAGCTTTCTAATTTCTCTTTGTTACTGATTATCATAATTTATGTTCAAGGAGATTAAAGGGAGAGGCATCTTTTAACTAATGTTTCAGTTATCCTTTGCTGTCTCCAGTACTAGCTGTTCCTTAACAGTAGGACAAATTCCCATGCCATCTGCCCTACTGGCAGGGCACTGGTTGGTGTTTATGTATGCCCTCTTCCAAGCCCCTAGAAGTGTGGAATACTGCGTTGTGCCCAACTGATCTCTCAGGTAATCAATCAGTCCAACCCATGGAGATGGGGTAGGCAGGGAGGAGGAGGTGAGAGACCTGGATTCAAGTTCTGTTATGGTTCACTGACAGGACACAGGTTCCCTCTGGTCTTGTTTTCTAGATTGTGAAATGAGTAGAAAGCTCACCTATGTCCTCACCTCTAATGACATGCGGTAACACAGATAACTCATCCTGTTTTCTCCTTCACACCCAGGGACCTTAAGTCATTGCAAGGTAGAGGTTAAAAGCACCAGCTCTGGAATTACACACACACACACACACACACACACACACACACACACACACACACACACACCCCTGCTGGACCTGAATCATAGTGTTATCATTGATGAGCAGAATGGTTTTGGCCCATTAAATAACCTGTCTTTGAGCATCTGTATACGTAAGGACACTTGTAAGATGCCCAGTACAAATGAGATGCTCAATGAATGACAGTTTGTATTATTCCTTGTTAACCCCATATGATATTTCTCTTTTCTTGAACTCTGCCTGAGTTACAGGACAGATATCTACAGCTATAGGAAGGGCCTGTGAACACTGGCATATTCAAGGTAGGGCACTCTAAGGGGGAGTGAGGGGAACCATTACCAAATCCCCTTGGCCCACACTGGGCATCCTGATACATCATTTGAAGCACAGAATTTTAGATTAGGATGTTTCCTTAGGAATCAACTAGTCTAGCCTCTGTATTTTACAGATGAGCAAACTGATGCCCAAAGAGGTCATACAAGTTAGAAAAAAAGAACCAGAACTAGAACCCCTTATCTCAAATCCAGGTTTCTCTCCCTGAACCTTCCAGCCTCAGCTTTTCAAGGTCATGTACAAATATTCACAGAACATAACCACATTTTTACATTTATGTCTGTTTTCTCAAGGGAGGTGTGATCTAAACTCTGAAGGCCAGAGTTCCAATTTTAGCACTGTCACTTACCAGCAATGTGACTATGGGCACATTATTTAGCTTTTCTGTGTCAGAGCTTCCTCATCTTGAAAAGGGAGGTAATAATATCTACCTCATAGGGTTGCTATAAAGATTAAAAGTGTTAATGCATCTAAAGCACATAGAATATTGCCTAGCACAAACTCCCAATCAACTTTCTTTCCCCCCAGCTAAATCATAAGTTGTCTACATTCCCAGTGTTTTGCAAGTAGCAACTCTCAGTGGATGTTTGAAGTTTGAAAGAAAAACTGGGGTTGCAGCTGGGAGTGATACATCAATGGTTTTAGCCAGATGAGAGTTGTCAATATCAATCGATCTAATCCTAGGGAGACTCAGAATCCTTTTAATATTCTACTGGAATTCCTTGTAGGCTTGAAGCACGGGGACAAAGACCACAGGATTTTGTCAGCCTTAAGAGACAAATTTTCTCTCTAAATCACAGACTGTGACAAGTCAGATCATAACACCTGGATCCCACATTGTCCTGTTACTGTACAAAGCAGAGTTCAGGAGAAACGCTACCCAAGGAACAGCATCATAGACTGCTCAGCAGAGAGTCCTTGGTGGGAGAATTATTTGCTTTCCTTCTTCACCAAAAATGTTACAAGTAAACACTGGAAATGGTGCCTGGCACACTGTATGTGCTCAAAACTATGCGGGAGGTAAGGGCTGGGGTGGGAAATTGAGGCAAGGAGCAGAAAAGACATTCAGCCATGAACTTAACCTGACTAGGACGGTCTCTGTCAACTTGATGGGGGTGAAGCACAAGGGGTTCTGTGCTGGGAGAGAATCCTGTTCTAGACCTCTGTGATCTTGGGCAAGTCTCCTAATTTCTATGGACACCAGCTTCTTCATTTTTAAAAAGGAGCTGAACTACCTGCATGCCCTCCAGCTCTAATATTCTGCCTCCCTAAGTCCTTTAAAGCATTGCAAATTTCCTCTTGGAAAAGTCATCTTAGAAAGTAAAACATTCCCCTGGACATTTCTTTCAAGCCCAGCAAGCTATTAATTATGGTCATAAAGTTAATTAGTTTCCCGGACTTCCAGTTCTACAGGTCTGAAAAACAGGATTACTGGGTCCAGGAAAGGCCCAATTCTGGTGAAACCAAGGCTCGGCTGGGAGCTGAGTCATTCTTCTCGTAGCAACTTTTTCTTACTCCTATCAGATTGCGAACTGCTAGTCACACCACCTACAGGTGGTATCCCAAACCTGATGCCCTTGAGAGAGTGGTAGCAAATCCCAATAGCTCTAAATCTGAAACCATTGCATTAAAGATGTTGTTATGATTATTAAAAGCATTATCAACTAGGATCACATGCGGCTACGTGTCTCGGTGGGCGACAGCTAAAGAAACTCGCAAGCCCGTTGTTCCACACCAATTTCAGCGCGATGGAGACCTCTCCAGTCTCTCCACATCTTCTCTTTGCCGGGCGGAGGGAGGAGGCTCTCTCCATCCCCACGATTGCCGTTCTGGGGCAAGTCGAGACGAGCACGCCTGGCTGCTACCTCCGCACCCGCGTCCCACAAGCTTGCTTTCGGGGATCTCACACATCAACATGGAATCTCTCCAGAGGCCAGAGGAGAATGAGGGGCACTCGCGAGGACTAAGGTAGAAAGCCAGGATCCCCGGGCTGCGGGCGAGCGCGTCTCCCATGGCTCCCCAGGCTCAGCCGCTGCCTCTTCTGGGCAAATGCAAAGCAAGCAACGCACCCACCACCCGCCCTCCCCGGAGGCCGACCTGGAAAAGGAAGGGCGGGAAGGTGTCTACAACTGTTCCTCAGCCACAGACAGTCCCAGGATCATGGCCCAGAGAGAGAGAGAGAAAGAGAGAAAGGGACAGGATTAACTCACTGCTGCTCCAGATCATCGGCCATAGTAAACAAGCCTTGCCAGGTCCTGGCGAGCCCGCCCAGCGCCTGACGCCAGCACCAGCTGACCCGGGAGGCCGCGGGGAACAAGGGGGCGTGGCCGCGCAGGGGGCAGGGCTCGCGGCGGGCCGGCGGTCGGCGGGTGGGACTCTCAAAACTCTGCAACTTGGTTTCAGCTAGTGGGGCCCTTGCTGTGTTTTCAATCACTGGCATGTGTCCCGGCAGAGATGTCTCTAACGGTCTCAGAATAGGACAGTAATCCTGGTCACACATTTGGGGGAGTCCTTGCAGGAGCTCCGACAGCCCTCCGTTCTCTCATAACTAAAAAGTGGTAGAACTACGCCTGCACGCTCGCACCCACTCTTTGGGCTTCCCGTTGTAACTGTGTCCTCCTGAAATCGACCCTTGTTAATGTTCCTTCTAGTAAGAGGCTTAAATGTTTGTGGAGACAACACCATTGGTTGAATGCTCCTACAAAGGGCCTGGATGCCAGATTTCGAAACTAAAATACAGGACACCTAGTTAAATGTAAATTTCAGATTTCAATAAAGCAAATACTTTTTTAGAATAAGTATGGGCCATGCAGCATTTGGGACATAAGTAAGCATCCTGTATTTTCTCTGGCAAACCTAAACCTATATGACATCTGCCAAAATGGGCATATCTCTGCTCTGATGTTGACTCTGACCCCAACCTATTTTCCAGGGAAAATATAGTTCAACTCCAGGTCACCCTCAGTTTGGAGGATAACAGTTGAAGGACTCACCAATAAGGCTAGGTCTGCTTTCGGTATGTAAGTGTGGGGACAGGGAGATAAGGCTGGCTTTGCCCGGAGGTCCTGAGTGCACTTCAGTTTGCTCAGCAGAGGAGCTAAATCTTGAGGCTGGCTGCTGAATTTGCTTGTACTGGTAAACAGGGCCTGACCTCCCTGGAACTGTCAGATTTCAGATCATCCCCTTAGTTAAAACCAGACTAGGGGTGGGGCGCGATGGCTCATGCCTGTAACCCTGCACCTTGGGAGGCCAAAGTGGGTGGATCACTTGCAGTCAGTAGTTCGAGACCAGTCTGGCCAACATGGTGAAACCCCATCTCTTACTAAAAATACAAAAAATTAGCCAGGTGTGGTAGCAGGCACCTGTAATCCTAGCTACTGGGGAGGCTGCGGCAGGAGAATTGCTTGAACCCAGGAGGCGGAGGTTGCAGTGAGCCAAAATTGTGACACTGCACTCCAGCCTGGGAGACAGAGTGAGACTCCATCTCAAAAAACAAAAACAAACAAGCAAGCAAACAAAAAAAACCAGACTGGGGAGTGGTGGAGGATGGGTGAGAGAATGCTGGTGCACAGGGGTTTATCAAAGCATTTTTCTTTAGCCTTCCTGCAGGACCCAGATGATTCTGAGATTTATTCTTTGTAGCAACACAGTGTTAAGCTGATCATTATAAAGACTTAACGTTTAGGAGAACCAGCATTTATAGAGTTTAGGGGCTTAGGAATTTGCCAGATGTGGTACAAAGTAGTTCAACTAGCAGAGGACTTGTCTCTTTCATGCAACCTTTTTTTTTTTGAGACTGATTCTCACTGTCACCTAAGCTGGAATGCAGTGCCATGATCATGGCTCACTGCAGCCTTGAACTCCTGGGCTCAAGGGGTCCTCTTGCCTCCGTCTTCTAAGTAGCTAGGACTACATGTGCCCAGCTAACTTTTTTTTTAGTTTTTGTAAAGATGGGGTCTTGTTATTTTGCCCAGGCTGGTCTCAAACTCCTTGGCTCAAGCTATCTTTCCGCCTTGGGCTCTCAAAGTGCTGGGATTACAGGGGTGAGCCAACAAACTTGGCTTCGTTCAATCTTTCAACAAAGCACAGTGGTTCTAAACTTCAGTATGCATAGAATCATCTGGTGGATTTATTAGAAATTCAGATTTCTGGGCTGGGCATGTTGGCTCACGCCTGTAATCCCATCACTTTGGGAGGCCGAGGTAGATGGATCACGAGGTCAAGAGTTTGAGACCAGCCTGGCCAACATGGTGAAACCCCATCTCTACTAAGAATACAAAAATTAGCCAGGTGTGGTGGCGCATGCCTGTAATCCCAGCTACTCAGGAGGTTGAGGCAGAAGAATTGCTTGAACACGGGAGGAGGAGGTTGCAGTGAGCTGAGATCGTGCCATTGCACTCCAGCCTGGGGGACAGAGCAAGACTCCATCTTGGAAAAAAAAAAATTCAGATTTCTAGCGCCTACCCTCTGAGATTCGGATTCAGCTGGTTTGGCTTGATGCTAGAAAGCTGCATTTTTAGGAAGCACCGCAGATACTGGTGCTCCATGAGACTCACTGGTTAGTTAGAAGTATAGATTCTGGAGTCATGAAGCCTGGTTAAGTTCAGTATTTGCTTTGCCACTTATCCACTGTAAATCCTTGGCCAAGTTATTTAGTATCTCTTAATTTCTTCCTCTGGCTTGTATCTTGTGAGAACTAACCAAGATGATTCAAATAAACATGTGGTACACTTATTTGTGATATGAATATTACTTATTTTTGTTGTTGCTATTATTCAATGCCAAGAATTATGTTGAGCACTAAAAATACAATTATCCAGCCTGAGCATCATAGCAAGACTCTGTCTCTACAAAAATGAAAAAAATTAGCTGGGCACGGCAATGCACACCAGAAGTAACAGCTACTCGGAAGGGTGAGGCAGGAGGATCACTTGAGTCTAGGAGTCAGAGGTTAGAGTGAGCTATAATCCCACCACTGCACTCCAGCCTGGGTGAGAGTCAGACTCTGTCTCTAAAAAAAGAAAAAAAAAATAAAAGCAATTATCAAAAGGAAATAAACAACCTGCTCTAGTGGTAAACACAGACTTTCTATCTGTTGCTACCCTAGGCTGTTCTTGGCTTTGCAGAGCTGATAACTTTGTATTCAGAGCTCAGCTCAAACTTCCCCTCATCTGAGGCATTTCTTGACCACAGGATCTAAAGAGAGCCCCCCATCACTCTGTCACATTACCCTATTTTTATTTTCTTCATAACACATAACATTATCTGAAATTATCTTGCATTGTTTTTACCCATTTATTATCAGTTTCCTTCCACTAGAGAATAAATTTCCTGGGGGACCCTCTCTGTCTTGTTATCTGCTGTGCTCCCAACACCTAGAACAAAGTGTGGCAGAGTAGGCACTCAATATTTGTTGGGTAAATGAAGAAAAGTCTAGTGAAGAGGCAGAAGCATAAACAATTACCTATGAAACAATATACTAAGTGTCAAAGGCTTTGGGAGCTACATTCTAAATTGTACCAAATAGAAAATTCCATACTGTATCACTCCCAGACAGGACAATAAAATCTCCCACTTTTCTGAAAACCTGTAAGTTGTGAGATTTTTTTAGGCAAGGACGACTGCACATGAACTGGTATTAGATCTCTCTAGACCATTTCTCAGGAGTGCAGAGAAGTGTTTGTATTTTGTTTTCATGTGCGAAATCAGCTTTAAAGTAGAGGTTTCTTGGAAGTAGGAAACTTGAATGGATGGCAAATGCCTTTAATAACCAAAGTTACCACAGTTGTTAAGGTATCCCCAGTGCTGATATATCTCAGGATTAGGATGGATCTGCTAGAATTACACAGAGTAAAGAGGACTCTCGGAGCCTACTCTAGGCAGGCCTCTGGGGAGAAAATGTAAGTTATTTTTTTCCTCCTTATCATCAGGACAAAGCACACCATGAGCAAGTATGAGATTCCAACAAGTGTGGATGGAAATTAATTTGACAAATCTGAAACCATCTTTGCAAAATTATGACTGAGACAGTGAAAGAGATCTAACTTAACTGACTCCATCTTGCTTCTAACCAGGTTGTCCTTGTTCATTCCTGGGCATAGGCTGAACTAACTTTGGGAGAAACTTAGTTTATAGTTTGTGGTTTGTGACAGATAACAGCCCTTTCCCGGGGCTGACTTCCTTGTTGCCTGGAGACTAGATTGCCTTTGTAACACTAACATTAGCCATAAGATTGGAAATTATGGTTTGGGAGTCATGCAGCTGGAGGCTACAAGATTCTCACCCTCCCTAGACTGCTCCTAAGATCAGTGCTTGAGATATTTGGTGACCCCTGCACTTGATGGATCAGCTGGTACCACTCAGATTGATGAACTGGTTCATCTGATCTTGTAGCGCCCCCCACCCAGGAACTCAGGGCAAGAAGACAGCTTTGACTCCTTATTATTTCATCCCTGACCATCAGGACTCGTTCGTGGCTCACTGGCTTCCCCAACCAAGTTGTCCTTAAAAACTCTGATCCCCGAATGCTTGGGGAGACTGATTTGAATAATAATAAAATTCCATTCTCCTGCACAGCTGGCTGTGTATGAATTACTCTTTCTCCATTCTAATTGCCCAGTCTTGATGAACCAGCTCTGTCTAGGCAGCGGGCAAGGTGAACTCCTTGGGAGGTTACAAACCCTCTTTCTATGACTGTAAGTCATCACTGAGTATTCCAAAAGTAGGTGGAGCTGATAAACTGATAGCTCAGGCCTGGCAGCTATAGATTATTCTTGTTTCAAATGGGTATCACTGCCATTTGAATAAACTGTGAACAAGGTATATCTCTTTGACTGAATATAGAAATGAGTGGAATAGCTCATAAGTTGTTCTGTCCAATGACAGCCACTAGCCACAAGTGGCTACTTAGATTTAAATAAAAGCCAAATAAAATTTCCTTAGTCACACTGTAACCAAGTATCCCCATTTTTCTAAGAGATAGTTTAATGATTTTTAAAAAATCTCTCTTCTTTTCCCCCTTCTCCTCACTTCCTCCTTAGCTCTTTGGAAATGCAATTGTAGCCTTTTACCTCCTCTTTATCAGACACTCCCTATGGGGCAGGTTCATCTAACTATGTGCTTAGAAGCTCCAGAGAGGAACTCTCACCCACCGGGAGGTTGCCTTCAGAGACAACAGCCTATCTACAACCCAAAGTATTCCTGCTACAAAGCTTTCTCTTACCTGGAGAGTTTTGGCCACTTTTACAACCTAGTCCTGCCCACAAAAGGCACCAGCAGTCACTGTCCAGTAGATAAGGCACTGAAGGTAGTATGCAGACCCCCCAACCACTCGCTTCCTCCCCTCGTGCCATTCATGCCAGCATTCCATGCCCCATTTCAAAAGCACCCTCTTTCTGCTCCAAAAGTGAAATGGTACCCTTAAGGCAGAAAACCTGTACTTCCTCCCCTAAGGTAGCTTTGGAATAAAATATCATTTTCTTTATACCAGATCTCACTCTTGTTAAGTGGACTCTGCAGGCAGCGAGAGAGTGAACCTGCATTTGGGTTACAACACTAACTAGTTTAAGTGCTCAATAGCCACATATGTCTAGCAGTTACTATACTGGGCAGTGCAGAGACATTATCACAGAAAATTCTATTGCACACTATTGCTCAGGCACTGATGATTTCAGCCCCATGTTGTAGTGAGTGATCTGCTCTTGGAAAGGACAATATAGTGGACTTACTTTTGGGTGCCAGCAAGGGGGCAAAACTGAGGCTTTTTTGAGACTCCCAAACAGCTAGGAGGGAGGGAAACCAGACAAAGGAGCTGAAAAGTTGTTCCACTTCATCAGAAACTGAAAGGATGAAGGGATATGGGTTCACTGAAGATATTTACTGCTTTACTAGGACTTGATCAGAAACTTGATACTTTAAAAATTTGACTTTGTGCTGTTTGCAACTTGATTCTCCTTAAATTTTTATTTCTGAAAATAATAACCTGTTTTATCTGTTCTATTAGGAAACAAGGAGAGGGGGTTTTGGTCACACTGGGGCCAAAGTTTAGAAGGTAGAGATGATATATGCAATAGCAGTTAACAGAAGCAAAGAGGGGAATCTTAAGGCAAACGTGACAATGCAAGGGAAAGGAATTGGAAAAGACATTCTTTTCCATGCGGAGATTTCCTTTAGAAGAGTTATTGTCTACTCAAACTTTGGAGGATTTGTGTTTCTTTTGGTAAATAATGTGATTTCTTTTTGTAGAGGATGTATGGTGTAAAATCATGGACTTTGCCCTTAAGGGAACCCTCTTGCTGCTCCAGTCTTCCATTGTTTTATGATATTGAGTATTTCAGTAATGAAATCCCTAAAGTATACTCTGACTTCAGTTTCAGCTTATAAATTAGATCTGCCCTTTAAGAGCCATTTGAATTGCAGTCCCTCCAGTGCTATCTTTTGCATACCCAAATTATTGGGGGCGCTGTAGTTTGGCTAACTTTTAATCATTCAGAGAACTAGGAGAAGCAGACATGGTTAATTACTAGGATTAATGATAGTTAATAAGAGCAAACATTTACTGAACATTTACTGTCTGCCAAACACTATGCTAACAGCTTAATGCTTAACATTATCTCATTTAATCCTCACATAATTTCAATGAGCCAGGTATTGTTATTTCTGTTTTATAGAAAAGGAAAATGAGACTGTCAGACTGAGTAACTTGTTCCAAATTAGACAACTAGTAAACAGTAGAATCAAGATTCAAACCTAGGACTGTCTGATTCTAGAGCTTGCACTCTTATCCACTACTCTGGACAAGAATTTTAAACTATATTAATATTCTGATTTAAACTAATTGAAATCAACACTAGTGTTAGCAATTTCCTATTGACAGATCAGTTAAAAATGTTTCAATGATTATAGAATCATAAACCGAATAGAGAAGTAGACCTTTTCTTGCTGTTTTAAGTAGTTCAGAAAAGCCCTAGTGTAGTATATTGGTGTGACTAGCAGGTCTCAGAAACAAATGCATTCAATAAGTCCATTTGGTGTTTTTCATCTCTTCTTCTCTCCCGTGAGAGTTCCTGGGGAGATCTTAATGATGATAGTTGACATGGATCAAAGGCAGACAAAACATAAGGGAGAAAATACTGGAAGGAGCCTGGCTGATGGAACAGAAACTCCCTGAAGAATCCACACCTGAGTGATTAAAAACCTAGCCTGTAAAGTTTGAAGTTTAATATTCGTGAGGAAGCTACCCTCCTACCTGTTGATGAGGCAGAGAGAAAGGTTTAACTTGTCAGAGAAATTGATGCTTCCTGCCATATTATATTGAAATAAGAACCAGCTTGTTATCCAC
The DNA here is from genome assembly GCF_029281585.2 of Gorilla gorilla gorilla. Taxonomy (NCBI): domain Eukaryota; kingdom Metazoa; phylum Chordata; class Mammalia; order Primates; family Hominidae; genus Gorilla; species Gorilla gorilla. Next base: position 34,038,783 of record NC_073239.2, read on the forward strand.
TCTTTTTTTTTTTTCTTTCTCAGCAACATAGGTTTAGGCTGAACTTATGTTCATATAGCTGCACAAATCTCCACGGGTATGAATATAAATCTATCTATTCAAATAGACTGTAAAGGTTTCTTAGGTTATTTCTCTTCTTTCTAGAACTTAAGTAAGGCTTTGATCACCACTGATAATACATTCATTAGTTAATGCGTGTAGAGTTTCCAGTCTAAAGGCAAATAAAAAGCGAAAAGGGGCCGCGCAGTGGCTCACTCCTATAATCCCAGCACTTTGGGAGGCTGAAGCAGGCAGATCACCTGAGGTCAGGAGTTCAAGATCAGCCTGGCCAACATGGTGAAACCCCGTTTCTACTAAAAATACAAAAATTAGCCGGGCGTGGTGGCAGGTGTCTCTAATCCCAGCTACTCGGGAGGCTGAGGCAGGAGAATGGCTTGAACCCAGGAGGTGGAGGTTGCAGTGAGCCGAGATCGCACCATTCACTGCACTCCAGCCTGGGTGACAAGAGCAAAACTTCGTCTCAAAAAAAAAAAAAAAAGTGAAAAGGTAGGAACGCTGTTGTTCACCTGCTGTTTTAGGAATTTTGCTCACGTACAGTTCAAATTATTAAGAAGCTGAAAATAAAGTACCTGGTCATGTGTGGAAAAACTTACAGCTAAAAGGTGAGATGAACTAGGTCTAGAAGGTCGGATTCACGTGAAATTAAAAGGGCAACGAAAGCCAGAACCTAATTTCTTAAAAAAAGTTAAAACAGGCCGGGTGCAGTGGCTCATGCCTGTAATCCCAGCACTTAGGGAGGCCGAGGCTGGCGGATCACAAGGTCAGGAGTTTGGGACCAGCCTGGCTAACAATGGTGAAACTCCGTCTCTACTGAAAATACAAAAATTAGCCGGGCGTGGTGGCGCGTGCCTGTAGTCCCAGCTACTAGGGAGGCGGAGGTTGCAGTGGCCGAGATCGCGCCACTGCACTCCAGCCTGGCCGACAGAGCAAGGCTCCGTCTCAAAAAAAAAAAAAAAAAAAAAGTTAAAACCCTCAAAATAATCCCACTTGTTAAAATACAAAACCTGAAACCATTTCAGTTTCTTCTGCAAAATGAGTTGGAGAGAGTAGGGTTGAACCAGGCATGCTCTTTCGGGCCTTTCGACGCTGACATCCCGGGATATTACACCAGGTTCAAGATACCAGCTTGCGGAAAGAGAGCTGCTAAACTTGACCATATGCTTTTTGCACGACATTCGACAGCTGTCCCTCCCTTCACCAGCTCTTTCAAGGCTGCAAATATATCTGATTCACGTGAGAGTCCCTACAAGTTAGTACAACGTCAGGCCCCAAGGAGGCGCCCAATAAATGTTGGCATTGCAGGGCCAGATCCCGAGTTCCAGTTCAGAACCCTGCAGAGGTCAGGCTTCCTCCCTGCCTCCCGCCCCTCACCACACCCACTCACTCCCCCAAGTAATTAAGTCTAAACTGGGGCCTGCGCAGTGATTGGCCGCGCCGGGTCTCACTGCGGATGAACTTGACTTGTTCCAATGATCTGTGACAGACATCTGCAGACAGCGCCCTTAACAGAATTAGGGTCAGGCTGGTATCAAACTCCAGGAACGCCAGGCATTGCCTCAAAGTAGATGCAAACCGTTAAATCTTCCAGGACTCAGAAAGACCAGAGAGAGCCGGATACCTCTGGTTAGCTACGCGGTCCCCAGTAAAGCTTATTCCCCTCTTCCTCCCAGTGTGTCTTGTTGCCAGAGCAACTGTGGGCGTCACCGAGCTGACGGGCGGAAACAGAACAGAAAGAGTACACGTCCCCAGCTCATTGATAGGGCCATTGCGCAGACGCATTAACTTTTCTGAGTTGTAGTTGAGTCTGTTGATGCAGTCGGCGTCTGCGCATTAGTTGTTACGCGCCCTGGCCGGCCTCAGCGCCTGCGCAAATTGGCACACCGGGGAGGGCGGAGTTAGGTCACGAGGGTGCGCATGCGCAAACAGCACATCCGGTGTGGTCGACGGGTCCTCTGAGAGTTTGGGGCGCGCGGACCGGAGTACCCTGCGTGCAGTTATGTCGGCGTCGGTAGTGTCTGTCATTTCGCGGTTCTTAGAAGAGTACTTGAGCTCCACTCCGCAGCGTCTGAAGTTGCTGGACGCGTACCTGCTGTATATACTGCTGACCGGGGCGCTGCAGTTCGGTTACTGTCTCCTCGTGGGGACCTTCCCCTTCAACTCTTTTCTCTCGGGCTTCATCTCTTGTGTGGGGAGTTTCATCCTAGCGGGTAATGGTTCTATAAGTGATCATAATAATAATGTGTTACTTTGGTGTGCTGCTTTTGTTTTCATAGTACTCTATATCAGACCACCGCCCCTTGAAGTTATGAGAAGAGTCTGCATTGCCCTTTTGTTGTGAATGGGGAAATTGAGGCTCAGGAAGTTTAGATTGTATGCCTAATACCAAACGGCTGCGTAGGAGTTGGACTTAAAAGTCTAAAGAAACCACCTTCGTGCTGCTACTCCACTTGGTGATCCACTTCACTTAATATTGGCCCGGGGAAAACCCTATTCCAACTTTTAACTTAGGTTTAACACAACTCTAAAATTAGTAGACTTTTCAAATGAAAAACCCAACCTTGAATCATCTCTGTCATCTTGGCCTAATCACTACCAATCTCCGGTGAAACGTTTTAATGAGAGTGCAAAGAATATAAATACTGGTGCTTTTCTTGTTGAATCATCCTTTACTTGATTTTGCCTTTTAGCTGCTACTACTTTTTTTCTTGTTGAGGAAGCTGTTATTTCACTGTCCTGAACCCAATTTTTGTTCACATAACTCTATTTTAGCCTTATTTTTCCTTTTGATTCCAGGATTTGGTAACCTTGTAGACTGCTATATTTAGCGAGAACTGTCTCCATCAATTTTTGTTAAAATCTGACTTTTCTTGCCCAACGGGGATTCAGTGAATACTGAAAACAGGCGTGGCCTCTATCACTGGTATCACCTGATACTTTGACTTTGAAAACATGCCAGCATTCATGGTTTCTTTTCAGTGTGATCATCATCAGTCAGGTCATCAGTTGTTATTTTCAGTCCAATATGAGGCATTATGGTAAAAGCTTTGGGGATACATCAGGCACATGTTCTTTAACCGTAAAGAGTTTATGGTCTAGTTGGGGTACAGACAAAATACAGCATTGGAATTGTCTGGAGGCCTGGCACAGTGGCTCATGCCTGTAATCCCAGTACTTTGGGAGGCCGAGGTAGGCAGATCACTTGAGGTCAGGAGTTCAAGACCAGCCTGGCCAACATGGTGAAACCCCATCTCCACTGAAAATACATAAATTAGCCAGGCATGGTGGCGCACACCTGTAATCCCAGCTACTCGGGAGGCTGAGGCAGAATCGCTTGAACCCGGGAGGTGGAGGTTGTAGTGAGCCGAGATCGTGCCATTGCACTTCAGCTTGGGTGAGAGTGAGACTCAGCCTCAAAAAAAAAAAAAAAAAAAAAAAAGTCTGGAGACAGTGGTGCTGTGCTTAAAGTTACAGACCTATAGAATGCTTATTGTACATTTACATTGTTCTGACACACCAGAGATATTTCTTAGAATTTAAAACAGGCCTGAGGATCTAATGACTTGTGTACTGAAGTTGCAGATTAGCCTTTTGATTGGATATTTAGTTACCATCTTTGACTTTTGTCCTAGATGACCAAGACCCCTAGTTGTCTGTGGTGGCGTCCTTGCCTTCAGGATGTGTTAACCATCATCCGACCAGATACAGTACCCCTTTGCTCTAAGTATTCACCACCCACCCACCGCCCTCTGCCACGGTACTAAATGTTTTTATTAGCAGCCCGGAGAAGGAACCTTGATGAGAACTTTTGATTTAATTTTGTTTGATGTTTTTGTTTCCAGGTCTGGAAGAGTAGGAGCAAGGCAGGGTCTGAAAGCTGTTTTAAAAAAGATGCCTTCTCCATGTAGAAGTCACTCTGCCTTCATAAGCCTCTAGGGTTTAGAATGATTTTTCATGGATGCTTTGAAGAATGTGGTTTGCTGAAGAGAGGGCATGGACTAGAGTTATAGATTATCAGTGTAATAAAGCCAGAAGGTTTTTTGAGCAAATGACTTTCGCTTATGCCAAGACCTGTTTTTGAGCCCGTTGTGGCTGAAATTGAATTGGCAGACTGGACTGCCTTTCTCCTTTCCAATGGGAACTAGGTGGCTTGTCATTGAAGAAAAACCTAGTAAAAGGGCATATTAGTAATGGGGCCAATAAGGGGGATTAGGATTTCCAGATCTGTTAGATAACAGATAATAGAGCTATAGAAATGAAAGCAGCTTCAGGAAAAAAAGGGATTCATGATAATTCTTAGTTGCCACAGAAGGGTATGATTTACCCTTCTTTTGACAGCATTGACTTTCCTAAATCCTGCCTCTTCTGCCATTTGTTAGCCTAGATCATCAACTGGAGACTGGTTTTAATGGGAAATTTGGACGCTTATCCTTTGTTTTGATTGTTGGCAAAGGTAGCCTTGTTCCTTTTTATGGTGCTGGGGTTTCTAACTTTCCTGTGGAGTTTCCTGTTGCAAGACAATGGAGGAGTCCAGTGAGCTGGGAGAGGGAAATGTAGGAGATACTGCTGAAGGATTAGGTAGTGCTGGGTGCTAGATGTTTGAATGCCAGGCCAAGGAATTTGGACTTTTTTTGAGATGGAGTTTTGCTCTTTTTTCTCAGGCTGGAGTGCAATGGCGATCTCGGTTCACTGCAACCTCTGTCTCCCAGGTTTAAGCAATTCTCCTGCCTCAGCCTCCCAAGTAGCTGGGATTACAGGCATGTGCCACCACGCCCGGCGAATTTTGTATTTTTAGTAGAGACGGAGTTTCTCCATGTTGGTCAGGCTGGTCTCAAACTCCTGACCTCAGGTGATCCGCCTGCCTCTGCCTCCCAAAGTGCTGGGATTACAGGTGTGAGTCACTGTGCCCGGCCAGGAATTTGGACTTTATCCTGTAGGTAATAGTAAAGCTTCTGAAGATGCTTTTTTTTTTTTTTTTTTTTTTTTTGAGACGGAGTCTCGCTCTGTCCCCCAGGCTGGAGTGCGCCATCTCGGCTCACTGCAAGCTCCGCCTCCTGGGTTCACCCCATTCTCCTGCCTCAGCCTCCTGAGTAGCTGGGACTGCAGGCGCCTGCCACCACGTCCAGCTAAGTTTTTGTATTTTTAGTGGAGACAGGGTTTCATCGTGTTAGCCAGGATGGTCTTGATCTCCTGACCTCGTGATTCGCCCGCCTCGGCCTCCTAAAGTGCTGGGATTACAGGCGTGAGCCACCGCACCCGGCCCTGAGGGTGCTTTTTTAAAGAAAGGAAAAGATTTAAAATTGGTGTTAGCATGTAGGATGAATTGGAGGGAAATGTTCTTTAATCTTCTCTATTTTTTTTTTTTTGTCAGTCTATTCTCTTCTATTCCCTCTGCATGTGTTAGTTTAGCATATGCTCTTTGGAAATTGACCAGTACATTTTAAACCAATTCAGAACGCTACCAAACCTTTAAAAAACCTGTTGTTATTGGGCCTAATGGTATGAAAATAGTCTGTTTTCTTCTATTCCCTCATAGCTGACAGACTTAACCATGGTTTCAAGAAGGAACCAGAGGTAGAAAGTTGCCATTGAGAGATCTTTTTTTGTGTGTGTTTTGGATCATCAGAGTATAATATATTGGCTTTAAAAGGACCTCAGAGGTAGAATATTTTTCTTATTTGAGACAGATTTCAAACATCCTCAGTAGCTGACTGTTTATCTTGTAGTTAGATATCTCTAGAAGAGGACATCTGTCCCTTTTTTAGAGTTATATTCCAGTGTTGGCAACTCTTTAGTTTCCTTTTTTGCCCAACTGAAAGCTGTGCTCATTTAAAGTGCTATTTAGGAGGGATAAGTAGAAAACATTAAGACTGTCCTCAAAATAAGTCTTTGGTCTTGAAACAAGTTTTAAGTCATTTCCCAACTTTCATCTGTTCTGTTCTCTAATCTATATGAGGTAATTTTGTCTTAAAAAATAGTTTTGTTTTTCCTAGTTTACAAATTCAAAACCGGTATGAATCTGTAAGGCAAGGAGGCCTAGTCCAGAGTTTTCTGTCTCACGGGAGCTATTAGGCTGTTGTGGACTGGGGTCCAGCACTTCTTTTGGAATTATCTATCAGATCTGTGGATCCTAATATTATCTCTCATAACTGTTATCCAAGAGATTAGAAGTTTGCCACCCATGTGCCTGATAGTCTTGTTTCTACATATCTTTCATATCATTGCTACTTTTTCATCCTCTGTTTTAGCCTCTCAATATCTCTTACGAAGACTACTGTAATCCTCCTTACTGGCCTTCCGGCCTCTGGTTTCCAGTCTATCTTCTACTGTGTTTGCAGGCTTGATTTGAGTTGCAAATCTGATTGTGTCACTTCCATGTACAATTTGTGTTTCCCAAAGTAAAATTAAAACTTTTTTTTTTTTGACATACAGGCTCTTTCATGATCTGGCTTCCTCGCTGTCTGCAGCTTCATCTCTTGCCTCTGCCTCCTCTATACTCTGCTCCAACAGTATTGAGCTACTTGTCATTCTCTGAACACTCTCATGTGTCAAACTATTTGCCTTTGCTTGACTGCCTTCAAAATTCTTTCACTTTTTAGACTTCTCAGCTCAAGTGCAATTTCCTTTTTTTTTGTTACTGTTTTTAAAGAGAACAAGGTCTTGCTGTGCTGCCCAGGCTGGCCTCAAACTCCTTGGCTCAAGCAGTCCTGCCTCAGCCTCCTGAGTAGCTAGGACTATAGGCACACACCACTATGCCTGGCTTATTGCCCTTTGGAACCCTTCCCTGATTCTCCAGCAGATTGAGGTCTTTCCTCTGTATTCCTTTTTCACCTTGTATGTGTGTGTGTGAGAGAGATATGGCATTGTGCTGTATTTGGGTGTCTGCCTTCTCTCTGGAAGGGGATCCCTTGAGGGCAGGGGCTGTCTTCTCATCTTTCCATCCTCAGTACTGAACACTGTATATGTTAAATGGTGAGCAGGCCTATAGTCATGTCAGGAATACTGAGCAATGATATGCTAGGTTCTCTGCCAAGGTGCTGGGAATTCAACTGTGAAGCACACAGACGTGGCTTCTACTCTCACAGAGTTTGTAATTAGTGGGAAATACAGACAAGTAAATATGGATGTGGTGCTGATGGAGAATTATTGGTGAGAATGGGAACACAATGTGCATCCAACCCTGCCTAGTGGTCCTGCAATAATATTTCTCTTATATATTTGCCTTCCCAAAGTAGGCTTCACAAATCACTCTATTTTTCCTCTTTTCCTTTATTCTTAGTTGATGATCTTGCTTTTATTTTTTCACTAAAAAAAAGAAGTAGATAAGAATTCCTTCATCTTTTCACCACTGAATCATAACAGATCACCTACTTTTATATCCATACTCTCTGACTTCTCATGGTGGATGATGTGTCCCTTTCCTGTGAAAGCTCTGCTTGTGCAGAGGATCCAGTCTTCCCTTGCTCACTCAGGGACTCCGCTTCTGCAATTATTCCTCTGTTCTGTGTCATTAATTTCTGTTTCTCTCCTGGATCATTCCCATCATACAAACATGTTCTAATATTGTCTATTTTAAAAAAATCCGTTTGACCACAGATAATCTTCTAGCTACCATCCCATTTCCTTTCCATCATTACAGAATTTCTTGAAAGGATAATTAATGTTCCTACTTCCTCCCTTAACTATTCATTCCTTAACCCACTCTTGGTTTTGGTCTGTCCTCACTACTTCACTGAACTACTTCACTGAAACTACTCTTGCCATGTTGCAACGTTTAGCATTTAATGTAGATATTGGCTTCTGTGTAAAAGGAAAGTTTCTTCTTGAATACAACACTCTCCTGCTTGTTCTGTCTCACCTCACTGCTTTTTCCTTTCTGCTGTTTTGTGCTGGGCGCTTCTCTGACTGAGAGCATGGTTGTAGATACCTTCACTTTGTATTTTTTTTTAAATAGATAAACTTAAATAACACCTGTATACCTACAACTACTCCTTTATATTTTTAGTTTTGAACTGTCCCCCGAATTCCAAATTAGTAAATCCAGTTGCCAACTTGATGTCTTCACTTGATGTCTGATATGTACCTTGAACTTTACATGTCCAAGATCAAACCTGCTCATCCAGCCATCTGCCTCTTCACCAGTTAGTACGTGGTGTCAATGTTGGTTGTGGTTTTTTTTTTTTTTGAGACATAGTCTCACTCTGTCACCCAGGCTGGAGTGCAGTGGCACAATCTCGGCTCACTGCAACCTCCATCTCCCGGGTTTAAGCGATTCTCCTGCCTCAGCCTCCTGAGTAGCTGGGATTACAGGCACGCTCCCCCATGCCCGGCTAATTTTTGTATTTTTAGTAGAGACGAGGTCTCGCCATGTTGGCCAGGCTGGTCACGAACTCCTGACCTCAGGTGATTCACCCACCTCGGCCTCCCAAAGTGCTGGGATTACAGGCATGAGCCACCACGCCCGGCCGGTTGTGTTTTTAAATGAAGAAATTTAAGTTTCCTGGGTCCTTGATTTCTCTTATCTCCTGCATCTGTTTCATCAGCAAGCTCTGTCTTCTCCAAAATATAGCCTGTATGTCTTTATTTCTGTCCATTTTTACTACCATTCCCCCGAGCTCTTTGGGTCCTAGGTAATTCTTCTGCTTCTTTTTATTTTTTATATTTTTGAGACGGAGTCTCGCTCTGTTGCCCAGGCTGGAGTGCAGTGGCGCGACCTTGGCTCACTGCAAGCTCCGCCTCCCGGGTTCACGCCATTCTCCTGCCTCAGCCTCCCGAGTAGCTGGGACTACAGGCGCCCGCCACAATGACCGGCTAATTTTTTTTTTTTTTTGTATTTTTTAGTGGAGATGGGTTTCACCATGTTAGCCAGGATGGTCTCGATCTCCTGACCTTGTGATCCGCCCGCCTCGGCTTCCCAAAGTGCTGGGATTACAGGTGTGAGCCACTGCGCCTGGCCTATTTTTATTTTTATTTTTTTGAGACGCAGTCTCACTGTGTCGCCAGGCTGGAGTGCAGTGGCGCGATCTCAGCTCACTGCAACCTCCGCCCTCGGAGTTCAAGCGATTCTTCTGCCTCAGCCTCCCTAGTACTGGGATTCCAGGAGCCTGCCACTGCACCCAGCTAATTTTTTGTATTTTATTTTTAGTAGAGATGGGGTTTCACCTTCTTGACCAGGCTGGTCTTGAATTCCTGACCTCGTGATCCACCCACCTCGGCCTCCCAAAGTGCTGGGATTACAGGCGTGAGCCACTGCGCCCGGCCTTCTGCTTCTTTTTAACCTTGCGAACCATTATACTGTTCCACCGCTCTTATAACTGAATCCATACTGTTTTCTGAGGTTTACCATGCCCCTCAGGATTTGGCCCTTGTGTCCTAACCCTTGATCACTATAGTCTTGTTGGTCTGTCCTTGATTTTTTTTTTTTGAGATGGAGTTTCGCTCTTGTTGCCCAGGCTGGAGTGCAATGGCACGATCTCGGCTTACTGCAACTTCCGCCTTCCGGGTTCAAGCGGTTCTTCTGCCTCAGCCTCCTGAGTAGCTGGGATTATAGGCATGCACCACCAAGCCCGGCTAATTTTTTGTATTTTTAGTAGAGACGGGGTTTCTCCATGATGGTCAGGCTGGTCTCGAACTCCCGACCTCAGGTTATCCACCCGCCTCGACCTCCCAAAGTGCTGGGATTACGGGTGTGAGCCACAATGCCTGGTGTCTGTCCTTGTGTTTATAACATGTCAAGATTGTTCTTACTGTCTAGAATGCTCTGCCCCCAAATTTTTACATGGTTGGTTCCTTATCTTTCAAATATTGGTCTTAAATAGCAAGCTGTTAAAGAGACCTTCTGTTATGATTGCATTTAAGAAAAGCTTCCCAGTCACTCTTTATTATCCTGTTTTATTTTCTTCATAGTACATATCTCTATCTAGTAGTTCCTGGTTTATTTGTTAACTTATTGATTATATGTTTCTCTCCATAGGAGTGTAAGTTCCTTGAGAGCCAGACTGTTTTGTTCTGTGCCATATTCCTAGCACGTGAAATGCTGCTTGTCATGTAGTAGATGTTTAGTAAATATTTTATGGAATAAATGGACATTTAAGGGGATAGAGTAAATCAGAATTGCTAAAATGGAACAGACTGCTTGAAGAGGTAGTAAATTTCCATCTTTGGAAGTGCCCAGGGAGAGACTGAAGGATCATTGGTAGTGGAGCATTTTGAACAGGCTTTTTTTTTTGCCTTTTTTGTTTCCAATGCATCTGAGAGATGTGATATCCTTATCAGTAACACAGGCTCTGGAAAGTTGATAATTCTCCATCTGGAGGTGGCTTACCAGATTCTGTAAGTGGTGAGTATACTTTGGAAAGCTTCCCACGTGATTAGTACGCCTCCCCAAGCATGGCCACCCCCTACCACCTCGTGGGCATTGTATACATCAAATGGGGTGTTGGTGTTTATGACCTCTGAGGTCCTTTCCAACTTTGTGGGACTCTGATTCATATGTTTTCATTGAAATAATCTGGTTACCATGATCACAATAATAATAACATCAATTTATTACCTTATCCACCTTCATGGATAATTTTTCTTTTTTTCCCTCATATTTCCTCAAAACTCAACACCGTGTTCTTTACTCCAATGACCACTATTAATAGTTTTCTATTTCTTCAGATTTTTTTCTAGATTCTAACTGAAATGACAAGATAATTATGTATATCATTATATGTAAATAAAATATTTTACTTTTTTTTTGAGACGGTCTTGATTTGTCTCCCAGGCCAGAGTGCGGTGGCATGACTGTGGCTCACTGCAGCCTGCAACCTCTACCTCCTGGGCTCAAGCAATCTTCCCATCTCAGCCTCCCGAGTAGCTGGGGCCATAGGTGTGTGCTACCACATGTGGCTAATTAAAACATTTTTTTTTGTAGAGACAGGGTCTCCCTATCTTTCCCAGGCTGGTCTCAAGCTCTTGGGCTCAAGTGATCCTCCCACCTTGGTTTCGCAACATGCTGGGGTTACAGTTGTGAGCCACCATGCCCTGGCCAAGTGAAATTAGGAATGGGCTGGGTGTGGGGGCTCATGTCTGTAGTCCCTACCCTTAGGCAAGCAGAGGCGGGAGGATTGCTGGGCAACATAGGGAGACCTTGTCTTTACCAAAAACAAACAAACAAAAAAATTAGCTAGGCATGGTGGTGCATGACTGTTGTCTCAGCTACTCGGGGCTGAGGTGGGAGGATTGTTTGAGCCCAGGAGGTCGAGGCTGCAGGGAGCCATGATTGCACCACTGCACTCCAGCCTGGGCGATGGAGTGAGACCCTGTCTCAAAAAAAAAAAAAAAGATTGGCTTTTTTTCACTTAATAAGTCTTAGATATGTTTGCTGTCAATGTACAGAGAATTTACCTTATTCTTTTGAATAATTGCATGGGATTTCATTGCATCTCAGTTGCATAGTTTAATCCCCTTGATGTTTAGACTGTTTTAATTTTTTTTTCAACTTTACAAACATACTTTCAGAATGTCTTTGTTCTGTAAGATAAATTCCTTTGTCAAAAGGTAAAACCATTTTAAATATTAATGGATATTGCTAGTTGCTCTCCCAAGTGGATGAATGAATCTGTACTTTCTACAGCAGGGGTTTACTGGTTACCCTTGCTTCAGTCATTGTCTTTAATATTTTTAAGGGTCTGGATACCTGAAAGGATCAATGGTGCTTCTATGGTGTTTACATGTTTAAGCATAATGAAAACTGTTGCCATGGTGACAGGCTCTGGAGAACTAGTCTGATAGTTTTCTGGCCTTTGGATTAGATTTGTTTGTTGCTTTTTCTTAGTTAATGATGGGATGATGCTAGCCTGAAGTGAGTTTAGGTTTTCTTAAGCAGTGTAATAATTTATCACAGGCATAAAGATACTTCGGAAGAGTGTATTCCTGGAACTGCCTGTTTTTTTTTTTTTTGGTCAATGGTGACTGTAAGAATCTTCAAGGGGATAGAGTATGGCAGTGGAAAGTTCTCATGAATTATCTCTCTTAGGTCTTCTGCCTTTTTTGAGACAAATAAGCAGCTGCTAGAACTTCGAGATCAAAGATAGTTTATCGAGAACTGTGAGGTTCTCAAGAATGAGCGTGCTATCTTTATAAACTCTGCTACCCATTAAATGAATATTCTATTAGAAAATAATTCACATTTTTATAACTTTTTATCATTCAGCCCGGACCCTTTGTTGTTGCCTCAAGTGCATCCCCATCTAGGTATAATTAGAAACCTTTAAATCAGCAGATAAGAGAGCTTTGTGGGTTTTTTGGTTATATATTTTTTTCTCTGAGAAAGCCTCTAGGTTTCAGTGTAACTCTGAGAAGTAATTTTTTTTTTCATTTAACAGAGTGTGAAATTTAATTGTACAACTTGATAAATTTTTAAATTTACCTGTCTAACCACTATCCAGATCAAGATGCAGGACATTACCAGCACCATATACGCCTCCTTGCATCTTCCCAGTTATCCTCTCCCTGTGAAAGATAAAAACCACTATCTTGCCATAGATTGGTTTTACCAAGTTTTAAGCTTTTTGTACATGGAATCATATAGCATATACTTTTTTGTTTTGTTTTGTTTTGAGACGGAGTCTCTCTTGCCCAGGCTGGAGTGCAGTGGTGCAATCTCGGCTCACTGCAACCTCCACCCCCTGAGTTTAAGCAAATTCTCCTGCCTCAGCCTCCTGAGTAGCTGGGATTACAGGTGCGTGCCACCATGCCCAGCTAATTTCTGTAGTTTTTATTAGAGATGGGGTTTCACCATGTTGGCCAGGCTGGTCTTGAACTCCTGACCTTAGGTGATCCGCCCACCTTGGCCTCCCAAAGTGCGGGGATTACAGGAGTGAGCCACCGTGCCTGGCCCTTGTTTTATTTTTTAATTTTTTTTTTTTTTTAGATGGAGTTTCGCTCTTGTTGCCCATGCTGGAGTGCAATGGCACGATCTTGGCTCACCTCCACCTCCACCTCCACCGATTCTCCTGCCTCATTGCCTCAGCCTGCCAAGCAGCTGGGATCACAGGCATGCGCCACCATGCCCGGCTAATTTTGTATTTTTAGTAGACAAGGGGTTTCTCCATGTTGGTTAGGCTGGTCTTGAACTCCCGACCTCAGGTGATCCGCCTGCCTCGGCCTCCCAAAGTGCTGGGATTACAGGCGTGAGCCACCGTGCCCGGACTTTTTTTTGTTTGTTTTTGGTCAAGATAAAACATGACAAAATTTACCATTTTAACCATTTTTAAGTGTATAGTTCTGTGGCATTAAGTACATGTACATTGCTGTAAAATCATCATCACTATCCATATCCAGAACTTTTTTGTCTTCCGCAACTGAAATTCAGTTCCCATTAAACAATAACTCCTCATCCTCCTCTCTGTCAGTCCCTGGCATCTACCATTCCACTTTCTGTTTCTAGGAGTTTGACTACTCTTGATGTCATATAAGTGAAACCACATGGTATTTGTCCCTTTGTCATGGCTTATGTCACTTAAAATAATGCCCTCAAGATTCAGCCATGTTGTAGCAGGTATCAGAATTTCCTTCCTTTTAAGGCTGAGTATTCCATTGTATGTATACATCACACTTTGCTTATCCATTCTTCTGCTGACACTTGGGCTGCTCTCACCTTTTGGCTATTGTGACTAATGCTGCTATGAACATGGGTATGCAAATATTGCTTGAGAGCCTGGTTCCATCCCCCACCCTCCCAACCTCCCAGATGGAGTTTCTCTCTTGTCACCTAGGCTGGAGTGCGACGGAGTAATGTCGGCTCACTGCAGCCTTCACTTCCTGGGTTCAAGCGATTCTCCTGCCTCAGCTTCCCGAGTAGCTGGGATTACAGGCACCTACCACCACGCCCAGCTAATTTTTGTATTTTTAGTAGAGACGGGGTTTCACCATGTTGGCCAGGCTGGTCTCGAACTCCTGACCTCGGGTGATCCGCCTGGTTCAGCCTCCCAAAGTGCTGGGATTGCAGGTGTGAACCACTGTGCCTGGCCGAGATCCTGCTTTCACTTCTTTTGGATATGTACCCAGAAGTGGAATTGCTGGATTATATGATATGGCAATTCTGTTTTTAATTTTTTTGAGGAAACGCAATACTGTTTTTCACACTGGCTACCCTATTTGATTTTCCCACTTGTTAGTGCACAAGGGTTTCAGTTTCTCTGCATTCTTGCCAACTCTTGTTTTTTTGATACTAGACATCCTAATAGATGTGAGGTGATATCTCATTGTAATTTTGATTTGTATTGCCCTAGTGATTAGTGATGTTGAGCATCTTTTCATATGCTTGTTGGCCATTCCTATATCTTCTTTGGGGAAATGTCTATTCAAGTCCTTTGCCCATTTTAAAATCTGGTTATTATTTTGTTGTTAATTGCATTGTAGGGGTACTTTAATATATTCTGATATTAACCCTTTATCAGATATGTGATTTGCAAATATTTTTCCCCATTCCGTAGGTGCCTTTTCACTATTGTGCCCTTTATTGTACCTTTATCACAGAAGTTTTAAACTTTGATATAGTCCAATTTATCTATTTTTACTTTGTTGACTGTACTTTTGGTGTCATATCCAATAAATCATTGCTAAATCCAATGCCATAAAACTTGCTCTGTTTTCTTCTAAGAGTTTTTTAGTTTTTGGCCTTTATCCGTTTCGGATTTAGGTCTTTGATCCGTTTCGAGTTAATTTTTGTAGTATATGGTATAAGGTAAGGGTCCAGCTTCATTCTTTTGCCTATGGATATCCAGTTTTCCCAGCATCGTTGGTTGGGAAGACTGTTTCCCCATTGAGTGGTTTTGTCACTTTGGTTGAAAATCATTTGATTTTGTATACAAGGGTTTTTGTGTGTTTCTTAAAAAACAAAGCAATTAAATTGATTCATTTTTTAACTGTAGTAAATGTATTTTTAAAATAAACTTATAATGGAAAACCTGAATCATTATCCATAAATAGAAGGTCACACTAAAAATACCATGGAGCTAGGCAGATGTGTTCACCCGTGCCTGTGGTCCCAGCTGCTCAGGAGGCTGAGGTGGGAGGATCGCTTGGGTTCTAGTCCAGCCTGGGCAGCACAACCAGACCCTGTCTCCTGCCGAGTTCTCAGTGGCTCTGTGTGGCTGCATCCCAGAATATTCCTCATCTAATTGAGGGGATACATTTGTTCCCCCAGCGTATACATTTAGGCTCTGCCCTTTGGTCTCTGTGTGGGAGCTGGGCTTTTCTGTCTTTGGCTTCCTCTGGGTACCTGCCGGGGTTCCAGCTGGTTTGGCCAGCCAGTGTGTATTTTTTAAGTTTTGTCCGGGCACGGTGGCCCATGCCTGTAATCCCAGCACTTTGGGAAGCCGAGGCAGGTGGATCACAAGGTCAGGAGTTCGAGACCAGCCTGGTCAGCATGGTGAAACCCCGTCTCTACTAAAAATACAAAAAATTAGCCGGGCATGGTGGCGCATGCCTGTAGTGCTGGCTACTTGGGAGGCTGAGGCAGGAGAATTGCTTGAACCCGGCAGGTGGAGATTGCAGTGAGCCGAGATCATGCCACTGCATTCCAGCCTGGGTGACAGAGCGAGACTCTGTCCCCGACTCCCCAAAAAATAAAGTTTTGATTGTGTTGCCCAACTTACTTGTGCAATTCATCCATTTTTGTGTATAGCAGAAGTTCTTTTTCATTGCAGTATAATATTGTTTGTATATGCCATAATTTATCCATTTTACTGTTGATAGACATTAGATTGTTTCCAGTTTGGGGCTATCTGGGTATCATTTCTGTGTATGCCCTTTGATGTATGTATGCATTCATTTCTGTTAGAGTAGAATTGTTGGGTCCTCGGGTATGTCTGTGTTCATTAGCATATTTATTTTATACTTCTATATAATCATTTTTTTTGTGTTTTGCTTCTTGTGCAGTTTGCCTGAGAATACAGATCAACCCACAGAACAAAGCGGATTTCCAAGGCATCTCCCCAGAGCGAGCCTTTGCTGATTTTCTCTTTGCCAGCACCATCCTGCACCTTGTTGTCATGAACTTTGTTGGCTGAATCATTCTCATTTACTTAATTGAGGAGTAGGAGACTAAAAGAATGTAAGTGATGATCATAGTCCTTGTCCTATAATGTTGATTTTAGGAAGAGAAATTGGATGGGACTAGTTTTGATCATGTTTGGCCAGGCTCCCATACTGCTATTGACATTTGCAGAATTTTCCATTGGTCTGCAAAGTATGCATTAATATCATCATAATTCATCAGTGCTACCTCTCTTGGTTATTGCCTTGTCTTTCTGTTCTTCAAATCATTAAGGTAACAGAAAATTAATGTTTGTAGCTAGTACAATAATTTCTGTACCAATAACTCCATGAAAATAACTCGGAGATTTTGGAAGAGACATAAATGGTAGGTTTTGCCTTTAGATTTGTTAGTTAATTTTTTTCTGATTTTGATCTCAGATGACTTTAAATGCTGGACCATTGTTTTCATAGCACTTAAATTTGATAGCATCCAGTGTATGTTGAATGAATGACTGTGGGCATTTGCTAATATGTGCCTTAAAGTAGAAATAAATGGGGAAATTGGGTTAACTTGGGAGAAGACTTTAAAATATAAGATGGGATGCTGCTTGGTTCATTTGCCATTTTCGCTTTTTTAGCAGTAGAGTTCTTTCTTCCTTCTCCCAAACAAACTCTTACAAAAAGAATCTTGGTATATAAAGCAGAAGTAGAATTGGAGTTTTTTTTGATGGACAGAAATTGAAAAGCCCTCTCTGCTTGGCCTTCATCACATATGGTATGCCCTCCCCTGCATCGCTCCCTCCCAAGCAGAGTTCTAAAGCTTTAATAAATATATGGCTGTTTTCCATACCGTATGTCAACACTGTTACTTTATATATGAGACAACAGAGGCCTAGAACAATCCATTGGCCTTCCCTGGCCACATAGTTAAGTGCAGTGAAGTGCCCTAGTCTAGCGGTGTTCTTGGCCCCGTACTCCTTCCGGTATCCCATGTAGCTTACTGATGAATGCATGCAATCTTTGCCTTTGCATTGCAAAATGTAATGTTCTGGGTGGTAGAGAAAAGAGAACCTTAGGGGATCTCATCCTATTTGGGGGAAGGATATCCTAGGACCAACCTCTTCTGTCACCACTTGGAAAGCCATCATTTTTATACTAATCAGCAGAAATCTAGTACAAGAGTTAGAGCATCTATGTGCAAAGTGGATGCAATAATGTGACAGTGACTATACTTCCTTTTCTGACATGAATTAGTCATTTACTTATAATATGTTACATAAATCCTTTCCTTTGATACTGCCTCAAAAACAGTTCTGTTAGTTCAGGTAAGGTATCATTTTGGTAGTGGTAAGTTGACAGTGAGGTTTATTTCAGTGAAAACTTTTTTTTTTCTTTCTTTTTTTTTTTTTTGAGACGGAGTCTCGCTCTGTTACCCAGACTGGTGTGCAGTGGCCAATCTCGGCTCACTGCAAGCTCCGCCTCCCGGGTTCACGCCATTCTCCTGCCTCAGCCTCCCGAGTAGCTGGGACTACAGGCGCCCGCCACCACGCCCGGCTAATTTTTTGTATTTTTAGTAGAGACGGAGTTTCACCGTGTTAGGATGATCTCGATCTTCTGACCTGGTGATCCGCCCGCCTTGGCCTCCCAACAGTGAAAAACTTTTAAGAACCACTTTGTTCTGTTATTTTAGTACGATTTAACTCCTTAGAGACCTGATTAAGACTTGAGTTATCCTCCTCCTCTCTTCCTCCCTCCCCTTCTATGTGCCAGCCAATGTCTTGTTGTTGGGAATATAAACAATATTGTTGGCTGGGTGTGGTGGTTCATGCCTATAATCCAAGGACTTTGGGAAGGCGAGGTGGGCGGATTGCTTGAGCTCAAGAATTTGAGACTAGCATGGGCAACATAGCAAGACCCTATCTCAATTAAAAAAAAAAAACCCAAAAGTGTAGCTTCTGCCTTCAAGACATGTACAGTCTAGTAGGGGAGAATACGTAAACATAACAGTTAAAATACAGCCCAGTTAGGGCCTTGCTATAGGTTTGAACAAAGTGCTGCGAAAATCCAGAGAAGAGAGCAGCTGTACCATCTGGGAGCAGGGACAGCAGATGAGTTATCTGAGCAATGGATAATAGCTATTGCCAGTTACAATGAACTGTTACCAGTGGATAACCTTGAATGCAGGTAGAAAACTGACCCACCAACATTGACCTTCTCACGCTTGCAAATATGAGTAACCCTTGGGCTTCCTGATAGAGCCTTCTGGAAAGGTCATGTCTTCTGATTGCTTACTCTAGATTTCTGAAGTTCTTTTTTTCTAGATGAGTCATGGTGTGTACTTAGGAAGGGGACACAGCGAACATTTCAAGGATGTTTTCTAGGCTCAGGGAGATACCAAATCATGGAAAATTATTTCTTAGGGCTGTCATGATTGGAGGAGGACTCTACTGCAGAGAGCTTAGTATTTCAAAATTATGACAAAAGCAGAGACAAAAAAGCAGTCTCAGCAGAAACTGTGTACTGCAGACCATATTAACAACCTAGGACCACCTGCTCAGCTGGGAATTATGGGCCCAAAGCATAGCAAAATCCTCAATCCCAGATTGCAGTGTTAAATCTTTCTATGGAGAGTATGTTCATAGAAAAATCTTTCTCTCTGGGGGATTGCCCAGATTGTTTTTCATAGAGATCCTTCATTTGAATTATACTATACTGTCCTGCTCTCAGTTTTTAAAAATATACATTTATTTGCTCCTTTTATGTGCTTCTAACTCAGCTATATGTGCACTGTGCCACAGCACTTTAAAAATAGTTCCAAGTAAATTCTCAATATTTATACCAGCTCAGAAGGTAGAACAAAACAGATTGAATGTCTTTATATTTTCCAACTAAGTTGAGAGTTTGATATTAAAAAAAAAATTCTGTAATATAGCTGATCTTACATGAATTTGGGAGTGACAAACTCTAACCTACTCTGAAAGAGGCAGGTCAAAAGAAAATGGCATTGGGTTAAAAAAATAAATAATTCAAGGGGAAGTAAGGAAGTTAACAGATAATGAGTGCTCAGTGTGTGCTATGCTTTAAGTACTTCTTGTTCTATATCATTTTATTTTCAGAATAATTTCACGAGGATAGGCTTGCTGTTCTCATTTATAGATGAGGAACTGAAGTTGAGAGAGCCTGGCTAGGATGGCTGAGCGCGGTGGCTCACGCCTGTAATCCCAGCACTTTGGGAGGCCGAGGCGGGTGGATCACCTGAGGTCAGGAGTTCGAGACCAGCCTGGCCAACATGGTGAAACCTCGTCTCTACTAAAAAGACAAAAATTAGCTGGGCGTGGTGGCCGGTGCCTGTAATCCCAGCTACTCGGGAGGCTGAGGCAGGAGAATCGTTTGAACCCATGAGGCGGAGGTTGCAGTGAGCCCAAATTGCACCATTGCACTCCAGCCTGGCAAGAGTAAGACTCTGTTTTCTAAAAAAAAAAAAAAAAAGAGCCCCTTACTAGAAATCTTATAACTAATGTTATCTATCCAGGTGATCAAGAAAGACTCAATATTTTTTATTTTTTAGACTATACAAATGAAAATACAAAAGCAAAAATGCTCCCAGTGAGCTTCTGACCCCCAGAAATCCATGCACACCTGAAATGGTCAGTTTTTGGTGTGTAGGTGGTGGCATATTTTTGAATGAATCCATGACAGGAAGAAGCTCAGTGGATTTCAGTATTTAAAAATGTATATACTTTAGTTTTTTCCATGTTTGTTCTTCTGTGTTTCTTTGTGAAATTCTTTTTTTTTTTTTTGAGACAGAGTCTTACTCTCTTGCCCAGGCTAGAGTGCAGTGGTGCAGTCTTGGCTCACTGCAACCCTGCCTCCCGGGTTCAAGCAATTCTCCTGCCTCAGCCTCCCCGAGTAGCTGGGACTACAGGCACTTGCCCGGCTAGTTTTTGTATTTTTAGTAGAGATGGGGTTTCACTCTGTTGGCCAGGCTGGTGTTGAACTCCTGACCTCGTGATCCACTCGCCTTGGCCTCCCAAAGTGCTGGGATTACAGGTGTGAGCCACTGCACCTGGCCTGTGAAACCCTTTAAAAAAAAAAAAAAAAAAATCTCAGTCCATCTCAGGTGTTCTGAAGGGTAATGAGGAAAAGAAGGACAGAACTGTATTGGATCACAGTTTGAGAATTAAAGTTCCTGATGAATTGGGCTCTGGGTCAGAAGGAAGGGTGAACTGGGCCCAAAGGGACAAAACCTTGCTTGAAAATGTGCTCAGCTCCCAGGGAGATAGTTGCCAAATGCCTGTGCCTTGTTAGCATTGTTTTGTTTTTATAATGGAGACCATTCTCTCACAAGTCTTAAAAAATTCAGTGTTTGATCCTAGCTGGAACAAGGGGGCTACAGGGTTGGGCAGAACATTTTAAACTCTGACTGGCAGCACTGTTTACAAACATGAAATTGTGTTGGCTTTTCGAATTCAGTTAAAGTATAGTAATCTAGAAAATTACCTCGGGAAGGGGATCTTGATGTTATTCTGTGGGCTTTGCTGCCACCTAGTGGATTGTATGTTTCATGTGTTGAGAGACTACTACAAAACATAAGGAGTTGAGTTTGGGGGAAGAAGCTACTGATACCTGTGTTAAAAAACCTAGTTTCTTTCCAGTCATTGGGGGGCAGCAGAGGTCCAGGTGGGTTTAGATGCTGGGTTGGGGGTTGCTTTACATTCTGGCCAGAAGTGGGCAATGTCGAGTTAGGAACAAAAGGGCATAGAACCCTGAAGTGGCCCTAGATTTTGTTGTGTGGGGGAAGACCAAGACTGTGCACATAGACCCTCAGGTTTCCCGTTTGATTTCTTTTTTTCACCTCCTTAGTTTGAGAGCTTCTTTTTTTGGTTTGTTCTACGTCTTTTATTCTCAATGGTGACCTCCCACTGGCAATAATCTTTAATTTTTTGTTGGTGGAGGGGCCCATTTAGTTTTTATTTCATTTTCTCTTTGATATTTCCACCTTATATTGAATTAGGTCCTGCCACCAAATAAGCTCTCTCAGAGGGAACTGTCCTACATTTGTAGGAAATCTGAGGTAGTCACATCATAACTTTTTTCAACTCATTTTTCTCTGTTTAGAAGGTGAGATTAATTATATATTTTTTTATGTGCTGGGGTCGTGCTACGTTGCCCAAGCTGGGAACTCCCTGGGGTCAAGTGATCCTCCTGCCTGAGGCTTCTGTGTAGCTGGACCTACAGGTGTGTCACAGTGCCTGGCTCTGAGATTCGTTCTTTACCTTTCATTCTTAAAACTTTGAATCTACTTATTTTATTTGCTAAAAAGTGCTAATTGATGACTCTACTTGTTTATTGAACTCTATTTTATATTTGGTGTATTTAAGGCTACCAAAGAAAAAAGAATATCGAAATAGATTTATATTTATGAATTTCATTGCTGCCCTAACTCACTGCCTTATTTTCTCCATCCTCCCAGCTTGGATGACTCCTATTCCAAGTCATTCCCACCCCTCAGGTTGCATAGGAGCCCTTAGTCTACTGCATTCCTCCAGTGCTGCACTTATCACATTGTTATGAAACTATTCATTCACTTTCTTCTCTCTCCCACTGGTCTAATTGTGAACAGTAACAGTGTGTGTTTGTTGAATGAGTGTATGAAAGAATAAACCTTTTTTTTTTTTTTTTGAGACGGAGTCTCGCTTTGTTGTCCAGGCTGTAGTGCAGTGGCATGATCTTGGCTCACTACAACCTCCGCCTCCCGGGTTCAAGCAGTTCTCCTGCCTCAGCCTCTCGAGTAGCTGGGACTACAAGTGTGTGCTCCCACGCCTGGCTAATTTTTGTATTTTTAGGAGAGACATGGTTTCACCATGTTGGCCAGTATGGTCTCTATCTTTTGACTTTGTGATCTGCCTACCTCAGCCTCCCAAAGTGCTGGAATTACAGGCATGAGCCACTGTGCCCGGCCAAATAAACAATTTTTAACTGCAAGAAAAAGTTATGTTATTAAGTTACTTGGATGCTAAAACATGGAAAGTGGTACGAAAGAAAAAAAGCCAAGGCAAAGATTCATAGGAGAGGCTGTGGGGTGGGGAAGAGCATGAGACAAGAAGTCAGAGGAGGGGCTGGTGCGGTGGCTTAGGCCTGTAATCCCAGCACTTGGGGAGGCCAAGGTGGGAGGATCGCTTGAGCCCAGGAGTTTGAGACCAGCATGGGCGATATAGCAAGACCTTGTCTCTACCAAAAATCAAAAGAATTAGAGGGGCGTGGTGGCGTGTGCCTGTGGTCCCAGCTACTCAGAAGGCTGAGGTGGAAGGATTGCTTGAGCGTGGGAGGTCAAGGCTGCAGTGAACTGTGATCATGCCACTTGCACTCCAGCCTGAGTGACAGAGTGAGACCCTGTCTCAAAAAAAAAAAAAAAAAAAAAAAAATCAGAAGACTTGTATTGTAGGCTTTGCTCTGTTAACTAGTTGAATGGACAAATAAACTTACCTCTGACCCTCAGTTTCTCTGTCTGTGTTGTGAGAGGATTGGTCTGGATGTTCATCAAAGTCTCTTGCCACTGTTAATGCCTCTCAGCATGATTCTTGATGGTTCTTTTGTGTTTGAGGAGGATTGTACTGTTTTTGTGGATCCTCATTTGGGCTTTGCTTTCTGTTTTCTCCTTAATTGTTGCTTTTTATTCATATTTTCAGATTCCCATTATCCATTTATAGGAGGTAGAAAGTTAAATGTGATTATAACAAGATGCACATATTTGTATGAAGCCTTTTACAAAAAATAAACATTTGTAAAATGTCTTCTAGTTCCCATGTTAACAGGCTTGTAGGATTCACATACATTCCACATATACTTTTACATACATCAGCTCATGTGATCCTTCCTTCCTACCCAGTGATGTGGAGACAGACAAATAGTAGTATTCCTATTTTACACTTTAGGTAATTACACCTTGGTGAAACTTTAGTTGATGTATCCAGGCCCTGGAACTAATAAGTGACTGAGGGGGAACTGGATAACAGACATTTGGACTCTAAACCTTTATATTCCTTCCTGTTAGGTTTAGGACTCTCAGATGATGGCTTTATATATATGTCATGTTAGAGGGTTTTCATTAAAAATATTAAACTTACTTTTCTTTTTAAGAAATTTTTATTTATTTTAAATTTTCATCAGAGCCATCAGACTGGATGCTTTTCTTTTTTAAATGGGAAAAATTTGGCAGAGATTGATAGGAAAGGTTGAAGGCCGGCTATCTCAAATGTTTCTGCATAGTTGGCCGTACTTAATATGGTCCAGGAGAAATGGAGGAGAATGCAGGTCAGGAGACCTGACTTTGGCTAGGGAGGGTGATCCTGGACCAGCACTGTCCAACAGAGCTTTCTGCAGTGGGGAAACATTCAGGGTCTGCACCGCCCATTATGGTAACCACTAGCCACACGTGGTTATTGAACATTTGAAATGTGGCTAACAGACTGAAGAACTGAATTTTTAATTTAACTTTGACTAAGTTTAAATAGTCACCTGTGTCTAGTGGCTGTGGTGTTGGACAGCACAGCACAGCTCTGGACAGGTTTGTCAACACTATCAGGTTACAGTTTTCTCATCTCTGTAATGAAAGGATTAAAGAAGCTGATCTCTAAAGCTCCTTTCATTTTTTAGAAATATACAGTCTGTGCCTTCTAAAACTGGTGATTCAAATTGAACTGTAAACCTAGAATTTCTGCAGAATGGTCTTTGATTCACATTATTTCTAATTTCAGTTTTAATTGGGTGACTAGAATCCAGGATGAGATGAATTTGAAGGAAAATCAGTATTTGAACATATCCGCCCAGTGCTAGTGTCTGAATAGAGGTATTGCTGGAGAAGAATACAGATTCCAAATAGAAATGACCCTGGCTGGCATTATCTTTTCTATCTCTACAGAGTCATTTTTAACAGTTCTTTGTGTTATGCCTTGCTTTCTTTTAAGATGATTAGAACAAACTGATTAAATGGCACTGTCTTCTGCCCAGGTGAAATAGACTGAAGTCACGCTAACTTTTCTCAGTAGGTGTCTTCATTTTGCATGTCTTGATATCAGGGGTGGAGATTTTATTAGTCAGTTTCCTGAAAGCCTTATGCCCTGGTTAACAGTTGAAACCATTCTTCTTAGCTGTTGAGTAGTCAATTGTGTGAGCTAACATTTCAAAGAATCCTAGAACCTCTGCTTTTAGAATAGGGTCTGGTAAATAGATCTGCTTTAAAAGAGGGGAAGCAGATCTTTGTAAACAGAATTTTCTGAAAACCACTATCAAAGAGACTTACTCTCTTAAGTCAATTTTTGCCTTTCATGTGGACTGGCCTCAGCATCTTAGATTTAAATGTTTTAATATAATAAAATCTTGAAAGTCTGATTTTTTTCTAAACTAGGATTGCTTTTATATTTCTAAAACTGTCAAGGCTTTGTTCACTGAAAATGGCATTATGCTCTAGTCCTCTCTCACCTTGGCCATTAGAACTGTAATGTAGCCAGGCATGGTGGCCTGTGATCCCAGCACTTTGGGAGGCTGGGGCGGGTGGATCACCTGAGGTCAGGAGTTTGAGACCAGCCTAACCAACATGGTGAAACCCCATCTCTACTAAAAATGCAAAAATTAGATGGGCGTGGTGGCACACGCCTGTAATCCCACCTACTCAGCAGGTTGAAGCAGAGAATCTCCTGAACCCGGGAGGCGGAGGTTGCGGTGAACCGAGATCACACCATTGCACTCCAGCCTGGACAACAAGCACAAAACTCTGTCTTGAAAAAAAAAAAAAAAGCTGTAATGTTATATTGGCTTATAGTCTATTGCCAGAGAGTTTGCTTTAAGAAATTTGATGGAATGAATAGGTGAGTTTGAATAGGTCTGTTTGGTTTTGTTTGGCACTATGAACACCTTTTGCTTCCTGTTACTGCTCTTTCTTTTATACATTTCTTATAATACCACTGATTCAGGAATGTTCTGCAATTATGTAGCATTTCTGTAAATACCATTGTTGGTGAAATAAAAGCATTCTGGCTGAAAGTCCAAAATCTCTCCTTTAAGCTCTGATGCCAGAATCTCCAGGTTACTTACTTGACCCAATATACCAAATAAGGTAGTGCCCTTTTTCCTCCTGGGGCAGCCCAGTTCTTCTGAAAGGTAGTATTTCCCAGCCTCTTTTGAGTCATGGTACATGTAGGAGATTGCAGCATTTTTATGGCACACTGGGAAAATCAGTTGCTTATAGCTGGAGACATTGGAGCCCCTAGGGCTGGAGGTCGCTTTCCAACCAGACCTGTGCTGGAGTCCAGTAGGTGGGAGGCTGTGCTTTGAGGGACTAAAGGAAGCCTGTATCTTGTGGTGAGGGTTCAACCTCACAAGTTACAGATCTCAGTTCCATTTGGCTCTAGCAGCAATGTGGCCACTTCTGTTGCGGTTACTCTTTCTTTACCTTTTTCTTGCCCAAAAATAAACTTATCTTTAAATGAAAACTAAATTATTTCTTATATTTTGGTCCTTTGTTATAGCTGAGATTGGGAATTTTTCTTTCTTTCTTGAATCCTTACTTCCCTACCCTGCCTCCCCGCCAATGGAAATCTGTGCTTTATAAGCATTTTAGATTCCGGAAAGCTCTTTAGGTTAAACTACAACCCTCTCACCTCAAAGAATTTGTGGGCCAGGGAAGTCAGAGTGACTTATGTGAAGTCTTGCGGCTAATTAGTGGTAGAGCTGGCGTTAGGACACATGTCTCACAGTTCCTAGTTGGTTTTGCCTTGGTGTGCTTGAAATTCAGTTTTGAACATTAATTTTTCTGGATACTACTCCCATAAAATGTTCTTTGAAAAATACTTGCTTCTTTCTAGTTTTTCTCGCCTGGTTTAAATATTGTCCTGAGTGTGGGAACCCCATAACTGTCTTGTGGGTTAGAATTTAGATGGAAGGATTTGGGGCCCTGTCTCTAGTATCATAAGACATTTAACCTTGCTGCTTTTTTCTTCTAGGTTCACTCTTTGAATTTCCTGGATAAGAGTTCTGGAGATGGCAGCTTGTTGGACACATGGATTTTCTTCAGATTTGCACTTGCTGCTAGCTCTGCTTTTTATGCAGGAGAAAAGCCCAGAGTTCACTGTGTGTCAGAACAACTTTCTAACAAACATTTATTAATCCAACCTCTGCCTTTCATTAAATGTAACCTTTTGCCTTCCAAATTAAAGAACTCCATACCACTCCTCCATATGCCTCTGGCTCTGTTTTTATTCTTTACTGGTATCAGAATCCTTTTTTTCTCTTCAGTCCTCTGTGCTGAACTCTTTATGAGTTGGTAACTTACAGCTGTGAACCTGCCTCCTTGTTTTCATTAAGTATATTTGAAGTTAATGGCAAAAGGCAGTGCTGACAACCCTGGGAAATGGCAGTCCTTTGTCGTCTTGCTGGAGCAGGTAATCCTTTACTAATCCTTCGATTGTTACAGGTGCTTCCACTCTTATGACAGTGCATTCCTGGAACTGCATCATTAAGCACTTTGCTAGAAATTGAACTAAGTATGTGCTTCCACATTTACATCTGTTTCAACATGTTTTAGTGGTAAAAGTGAAACATATTTCTCTTAGGCAATGTAGACAGAGTGAAAAATGGGGGTTATGTATGTGTTGACTTATAAGATACAATATTCTCCAAAGCACCTTCACAAATATTCTCTCATTTTATTCTTGCAATTATCTTAGGGGTTCCTGTCCTCATTAGTTAGGTGAAGAAGTTGAAACTCAGATTTGTGACTTGCTTAAGATCAGAGTTCATGACAAAGCTTGGGTGGAACGTAGGTCTGCTGGCTGAAGTCTGGGCATATCGACATGTGTCATGTTCGCAGCCCTGTTTTCATCTTGGGTGCTGTTGGGTTGCTATATATGGAGCGGAAGCTATGTTGAGAATGCCACTACTTAAATTTAGCCAACTACCGAGAATGATGAGTTTTGAGTTTCTCCAACTTGGCTGCATGTTAGCATGACTTGGGTAATGTAAAAAGAAAATCCCAACGTCCAGGCCACACCCCACACCAATTAAGTAAAAATCTCTTGGGGTGGCTTCTGTAGTTTGTAAAGCTACCCAGGTGATTCCAGAGCACAGCCAATTGGAGAAACACTGCTCTGGATTCTTGCTACTCAAAATGTAGTCATTGACTACCAGCATTGGCATCGCCTGGGAGCACAGGCCTCACCCCAAACCTACAGAAGCAACATCTTCACTTTAACAAGGTCCTCAGGTGATTTATGTGCACAATAAGATTTGAGAATCCCTCATCTACAGCAGTGGTTCTCAAATTTTGGCATGTCTCAAGATTACCTAGGAACTTGGTGAAAAGCTTGGGCCTGTATGTTCCTTATTAGCTCTCTGCCTAACTGATAACACACTGAGTCAGGAGTCCGCAAGGTTTTCCTTAAACAAATGGGCATGGCTATATTCCACTATCACTTTATTTATAAAAATTGGTTGCGGCTATGTGGGTCATGGTTTGCCATTCTTAAGTGATACTAGTTCACTGAGATTATGACTGAGCAGTTTAATCTGCACTTTTTTTTTTATTTTTTGTTTTTGTGAGATGGAGTTTTGCTCTCGTTACCCAGGCTGGAGTGCAATGGTGCGATCTCGGCTCACTGCAACCTCCGCCTCCTGGGTTCAAGTGATTCTCCCACCCCAGCCTCCCGAGTAGCTGGGATTATAGGTGCACACCAACATGCCCGGCTAATTTTTGTATTTTTAGTAGAGACAGGGTTTCTCCATGTTGGTCAGGCTGGTCTCAAACTCCTGACCTCAGGTGACCTGCCCGCCTCAGCCTCCCAAAGTGCTGGGATTATAGGCGTGAGCCACTGTGCCTGGCCTAATCTGTTTTAAAACTTATATACAGATGTCACAGACCCTATCAGGAGGCTTCTGGATAATTTTTAGTCTAGAGAAATTGGAATTTTGAATAAGAAAAGCATCTGGACTTTGAGACACGGGTTGAAAACTGGGAATAATAGTAATTTTATGAAGGAAGACATTGTAATTGCAGTCTTTAATACATAGGTTTTGTTTAATTTTTCATAATGATCTTGAGATACATGGGACAGATATGAAATTCCCATTTACCAGGTCAGCTATTGTCTCAGAGGTTGTGATTTACCCAAGCCAGTTACCTTCAACAGGAAACATTCTTCTTTGGTGTGTCTTTTCAATATTTGCTTCGGGGCTAAAACCTACAGACTGCTTTCGGAGTGTTGGGATTAGATTTAGTTAAAGGCTCATTATAGGTAACTCTTGTTTTTATGCTTCTGTTGATTTGCTTTATGGTTCTCAATTTGACATGTACTGAAGAATTAGCTGTGGACCTGTGAGTAGCCGCTGCACTCCAGCCTGGGCAACAATGTAAGACCCTGTTCTTAAAAGAGGCCAGGCATGGTGGTTCATGCCTGTAATCCCAGCACTTTGGGAGGCCGAGGTGGGTGGATCACCTGAGGTCAGGAGACCAGCCTGACCAATGTGATGAAACCCCGTCTCTACTAAAAATACAAAAATTAGCCAGGCGTGGTGGCATGAGCCTGTAATCCCAGCTACTCAGGAGTCTGAGACAGGAGAATTGCTTGAACCTGGTAGGCGGAGGTTGCAGTGAGCCGAGATTGTGCCATTGCACTCCACCCTGGGCAACAGAAGCGAAACTTCGTCACACACACACACACACACACACACACAAAAAGACAACACTGAAAAAGCGCCAGGTGCTCAGTGGCTTACACCTGTAATCCCAGAACTTTGGGAGGCCAAGGTGGAAGAATGGCTTGAACCCAGGAGTTCAAGACCAGCCTGGGCAACACAGTGAGTCCCTGTCTCTACAAAAATTAAAATTAGCTGGGCGTGGCAGTGCACCTCTGTAGTCCCAGCTACTCGGGAGGCTGAGTTTGGAGAGTCACTTGATCCCAGGAGGTAGAGACTGCATGATTGCACCACTGCGCTTCAGTCTGGGCAACAGAACAAGACCCTGTCTTGAACTTAAAGACACACCCCCAAGCCCCATTGTGTTTCTGATTCTTAGGTGTTTTTTCAGCTGAAGTATGTTGAAGGAGTTGATTTTGAGTACTACTGCATGGAGAGTGAGGTAGACCCTAGCATTTCCTGCTCCCCCTTGCTCAACACCTCTATGGGGTGGTTTATTTTTATTTTCTGTGCTCTTTTATGGGGCCGGAAGCCATTCACCACAAACACTGTGGAAAGTCTATTCCCTGCCATTCTTTGCAGTGGTGGGAAGCCCAGCCCTGAGCACCTCCTGCCCACACATTTCCTGGCCCCTATCACATGGAAACCATCTCTCTTGTTTTCTTCTCTTAGCAGCCTATACCTTCGGCCTCTTGTGATCACATCCTTTCATCTTGGGCTTCAAAACACTTTTGTTGTGATGGCTAGAAAATACTTGGGGAGGTCACAGAGGCGTGCTCCCTGGTGTTGAAGGTTATAGAGGCCAGGGAGCTTGTTTGCAAACTTAGCGGGAGACTCTGCTGCTCTCCTATCTTGTTGGGTTGCAGCTCAGCTCTGGGCATCTGTAATAAAAGTTTGTGTGTGAAATGACTTAATAACTACGGTTAATTTAAAAGTTTTTAACAAATATAAAAAATAGATTTCTCCTGTGGGAGAAAACACTTTCTAGAACAAGGATCTTAGAGGAGAGAGTAGGAAAAAAGTGGGAGGAAGCTTATGAAGAAGGACTAAACAAAGTATGTTATTTGCTTACATTGATTTTATAGGTAGGTCCAAGTTCTGTCAATGGGATTTTAAAAAAGTATTTTCAAACCACCAGAGAGGCAGCCTGGTGTTGCAGAAAACACTTTGATCTGAAAGTGTTGATTCAAGGACTTGTTCTGCCACTTACTGTCTGTTGACCTTTTGTCGCTAAAATTTAGCAAATAATTACACACTTAGGCTCTGTGCTAGGTAGTGCATGGCATTAGAAAAGATAAGACACAGCCCTTCCTGTCCAGGAGTGAGTGAGCGTGGGCCACATGTCTGGCAAACTGTTAAGCGCCCTCCTGTTACGTTTCCCTATCATTGCATGAAGGAGGTGGGTGGCATTCTTATTTTCCTGATGAGGAAATGGAGACTCAGCAAGTGTTAGGTTTGAATCTTATTTCTGTCTAGCTGAAAGCGTTTGGGTTAGGCTTTGAATGAGATAAATCATAAAATAAGCATGGGGATAATAATACTTCTTACTGTGGTTATCCCAACAAAACGTAAGTGAAAATATCTGAATGTAATTGCTCTACAAATGTATCATTCCTTTCAGTGCTCACCAGAAGCTCTGAGGATTCCATGACATACTGCTTTTCTTCCTCAGCTGCACATCCATTTCACTGACTTTCAGCTAAAGCACTGTGGTGGCCAATGGCAGGCCTGGCTCTTCCTGGGAGAAGTGGAGAGACCTCCCTAGGAGAACCCTTTGAGACCTGCTATTCAGGCCTGTTAAATCCCAGGGATAAACAACTTTGTTTTTAACTTTTAATTGAAATTTTCCCTCATGCGTGCGTATACACGCACATCAAGAGGCCAGCAAGCTCCCATATGTCTAACAGCTTCAATGATTGTCAACATTTAACCCCAATCTAGTGTCAGGGTATAAATAAGAGACATCTGATGGCAGAGCTCATTCTTTCTGTTATTACTCCTTCCTTTAAATTTTTGCTTACCATGAGTTAAGTGCTACAGAAATGATCAGAACGGACAAGGTGCCTCACTTTCTGAGCCTTAAATTCCAGTAGGGAAGAGAGCCAAATTATTACATAAATGAAATAATTTTGTTGTGAGTGGAGTGAAGGAAAGAAACAGTAAACAGTATAATGTGACAGTAAATGGGGCTGGGGAGGGAGCTGCTTAGAGTGGTTAGGAACGACCTCTCTGACCAGGTGACCTTTAGGCTGAGATCTGACAGCTAAGAAAGAGTCAGCGAAGGGACCAGCCATGGGGAGTGTGTCTGGATATTAGTTATCCCCATTGGCATATGCTTGAGTAGTGGATAAGTATTGCCTTGAGGCCACAAACATCAATTTTTTTTTTTTTTTTAGACGGAGTCTTGCTCTGTTGCCCAGGCTGGAGTGCAATGGCATGATCTCGGCTCACTGCAATCTCCACTTCCCGGGTTCAAGCAATTCTCCTGCCTCAGCCTCCCTAGTAGCTGGGATTACAGGCGCCCGCCACCATGCCCGGCTAATTTTTTGTATTTTTAGTAGAGATGGGGTTTCACCATGTTTGCCACGCTAGTCTTGAACTCCTGACCTCAAGTGATCTGCCCGCCTTGGCTTCCCAAAGTGCTGGGATTACAGGCGTGAGCCACCGTGCCCGACAACATCAAATATTTATTGAGGGAGTGCCTCCTAAAGGTACAGAGCTCTGCCTTGCCATTCTGATCTCATCCTGAAGGGGGATCAAATCCATGCAGGCAGAGTCAGGAAGAGGGAAGGGCCACGGAGGCAGGAAACAAGACACTTAGTCTTAGGGGGCCTGGGAATGCCAGTCAATTCATGCTCCTTCCTCTGATGGCTGAATCTGGAACCACTTGGTATTTCTGAGTCCACAGAGCTTGGTGGAAAGCCTGGGATCCGAGTCTGGTGAGGATCAGGGCCTAGTTCACCGTGATCCTGTGCAAGCCGCTCCATGTGCCTTCTGATTTGTAAAAGGGGAGAGAATACTCTGTCTACCACTTGGGTTTATCATTTTGATCAAAAGAGTTGATGTTTGCTTTGGTGTTGTACAGATGTAGGATATTGTTAATAAGGAGTCCAGATAAGGATGTCGTTCCACCCATTTCACTTGGTAAATCACTGGAATAACTTGGGTCAGCAAGGATAAGGTGGACACCTTAGAGGTTGGTAAAAATAGAATCTTGCAGCCTCCACTGGAAAGAAGTCCCTTTTAAGGTTTACCTACTTTCCTCCCATCAAGGCTGGAAGCATGAAATGGAGACCAGGTGCTCCCCATTATGTAAATCATATTCCTTCATCTACCTAGACTCTCTTAGGTCCTGCCAGCCTTGTCTTCT
Organism: Gorilla gorilla gorilla; assembly: GCF_029281585.2. Classification (NCBI taxonomy): domain Eukaryota; kingdom Metazoa; phylum Chordata; class Mammalia; order Primates; family Hominidae; genus Gorilla; species Gorilla gorilla. The sequence goes on from NC_073239.2 coordinate 34,070,926, forward strand.
TACACTTATATGATCTTCCTCTAATATTTTCCTTTTTTGTTGTTGTTGTTGCTAAATTTCATGTGGGTGGTTCGGGGAAAGACTTGCACTCCTCCCCACTACTCAGTGGGATTTTAGGAAGGCTTTGAAAATGGGAAGGATCCTCCCCTCAGATCCGATCACCTTTGGAATGGGAACATGCCCACATTTCCAGAGCGAACAGACACTGGAGTCCTCTCTTCTCAAAGGTGGCGAACCGTCCTGGAGTGATGTGGGTGTTCTGGCCTGCGAGGAGATGGCTGCCCGCAGAACCTGCCCGCTGGAGGGCGCTGCAGAGGTCTGGCTCCGTGCTTTCAGATGTGTTCTGCCCGGGGCTCCAGGGGGTCCTTCTGAAAGCAATGAAGTCCCCAGAGGTTGAGAGGGGAGATAAGACGTGAGCCTTTTCAGCTGTGATGTGGTGAGGAGAGTCAGGGAGGCCGTGAGCACTGTGGGGCCGGAAGTGTTGGCTTCTGTCAGAAACTCGGCCCGGCCTGACCGCTGCCTCCTGGCCCTGTCATTTCCCCTCCATCACGCGCTTCCTTCTGGAAGCCGGAAGCAGGAGGTGGGAAGCTGCGGAGGTAGTGACAAAATCATGGTGTAACAAGAAGCTCCTAGGGCCGAAGTGACTGGAGAGGTGGCCACACACTATGAGAAACACCAGCGCACCGGCAGGGCCTGGGGAGTTCTGAGCTCTCCCGGGCTGTGTGAAGCCGCAGCCAGCCCACTTTTTTCTCAGTATGGCAGTGCCATCTGACCTGGCCCAGCCCATCTTGTTCGGGTCATGGTTCGTCTTTCTGGGCATTCTGATGCATTCCCACTTCATATTTGCACTGGGATTTCAGTTTACTAAGCATTCCACACCCATTACTGCTTTCAATCCCTTCAACAACACTGAGAATAGGTGGGCAGGTATTTTTCTCTCTATGTGAATAATAACACATGGGGACTCAGAAAAATTAAAGGCCCCAGGAGAGAAGGCTAGTGAGGGGCAGTGACGCTTAGGGACAAACAACTGGTTCTCCTGCCTCCTGCCTGAGGACTCCTGCCTGAGGAGAATATAGTAACAAAAGCCTCTGTCTTGCAATTGCAGCCATTAACACATCTCTTTCATATCCACTACTCACTGGACTGTTAACTCCTTGAAGACAGAAACTCTGTGTGTGTGTGTGTGTGTGTGTGTGTGTGTGTGTGTGTGTGTGTATTTAATGGGAGCAGTACTTTCTTGAGGCATAATTACATGAAAATACACTAATGATGCATTTGATATATATATATATATATACACCCATGTAGCCATCACCCAAGATAAAGATATGGAACATTTCCACCACCCCTAAAGGTTTCCTCGTGCCCCTTTTCAATCCATCCTTCTACCCCAGAGGCAAACAGTGCCCTAATTTCTATCACCTGTGATGCGTTTTGCCTGTTCTTGGACTTCATCTGTATGGAGTCATAGTTTGCACAGAGACTGAATCCCCAGAGCACGACACAGCCTGGCACATGGCAGGTATACAATGCCAAAGAAAGCCTGGTTCTTAAACTACCTGTGAGAGAGAGTTCGTCCCACCGGGAAACTGAGGCGGTGGGCGGTTAGTGACCTGCCAAAGGCACGAGTGTATGATGTGGTGGATCCCGGACTCCAGCCAGCCTAATTCTGAACCCAAGGCCTCCTCCGGGCCCCCCACCGCCCTGGGCACTTCCTCCGGGGCTCCGGGTGGAGCGGGTCTGACGATCCCTGACGAACAGCGCCCCCTGCTGCCGGCCCAGCCCCCAGGCCCTCCTCTCCTTTGGGGGGGATGTGACAGGATGACACAGGCCTTGCGCCCAGCGCAGTGACGGGTACAGGGCAGGGACTTGTGGGATAAGAGTCACCTGCCCTTTTATTTTCCTCGGAAAAGAGCTTTTCCTAAACGTTGGGGGCTTTCTCTCTCCAGAATTAACAGACAAAGGGAGAAGAGGTCTTTTTGGTGGAGCGCTGCTGCCCCCATGCGGGGGGATGGCGACACTACCGAAGAGCAGGCGATCAAGCCTGGTATTTTTGGGTTTCAGGTTCTGCGGCTCCCTGAGACCTGCAGATTCCTGGTCTCCGGGTCCCTGGGTCCCGGACGTGTCCATCAAGGCGTCCATTAGGGCCATCACCTAATGGACAAGCATCAGGGTAAGGGGGGAGGTGCTACTGAGGGGGGTCCCTCAGAGAATCAGCCCTAGCTCTGTGTGGGGACAGATACGGCCTCTCCACATCCCTCCCTCCCAGGAGACACTGGCCTGAGCATAAGTCTTGAGGGTCTGCCCTGTATTAAGCAAGCGCTTAATCAGGTGAGACCAAGGTCTGATCTTGGCTGGCTTGGAGGGGCAGCAGAGGTGCGGTGAGGGAGGCGGCTCAGCGGTGGGGCCAGCAGCACCTCCCCAGCCTGCTGCGGGCCCGGTGCAAGTCACAGAGGGGCCGGCAGCCCCTCCCAGCCTGGCATGTTGGCCTTGCTGCACCTGCGGTTGGGGGGTGGTGTAACGGCCCAGCCTGCTCCCCTCGGCACGTGGCCTGGGGCGATGCTATCTCTAACTCAGTATTTTAAACTCTTCTTTCCAGAGGATGTGGCTTCTGTGGGAGAGCTTCAAAGGGTGCCCTACTTGCCCCTCTTGGTAACCATGACATCATGGAAATGGGAGGGACCGCCCCAGCCCCCAAACACCTGGAGGGAAGTGGGAGACTTTTTCCACTTCCTGTTCTACTTGTGGCTACTGACTCAATGTCTGACCTGTTTATTAATTGCAAAATATAGCTCTATGAGTGCTACCCAGAGAGGCCTCAGGCCTGTGTGTCTCTGTGTGAAAGGAGGCCTGCACCCCCCACCCCTCGCCGCGTTGCCCAGGTGGCCTTGACACAGACGCAGGGCGCTGGTGGTCCTGCAGCCTTCTGGCAGCCAGAATGACAGCACTGGGTCTCCATGTGCTTGCTCCCCAGACTCATCCCAGTCAGAAGCTCGTCTTCCCACACATGGCTCACGGAGGTAGATGGGTTTTAGAGTAGGACTCATGGAGAAACTGAGGCGAACCCACATAAAGTGACTGTTGGCTCTGGACCTCAGTGTGGTCACACAGTGAGGTCAGCCTCCCGGGTACCCTGCGTGATTTCCCACAGTCCCTGTCCTCCAGGCTTTGTTGGATAGATGTGTGCCTGCCTGGGGGCTGCCCTGAGCAAGGGGCCACCACTCAGGCTTTCCTTGTTCTGAAGTTCTTGACAAGTTACTTTAGCTCTTGGCAAAACTGTGAAACATTGACTCACCTGACCACTTCCTCTACTAATCCCCACTTTCCTTTCTCCTGTACTCCCCACTCCTCACACTCAGCTCCCCCCACCCAGAGCCTAACTGCAGGAGTCATTCACTTATTCATTTAATGGCATCTGTTGTGTGCCAGGCACTGTTCTAGTTCCTGGGGACACATTGATGACAAGGGACATTCCCATCCCACAGAGCACACAGGCCAGGGGACTTCCACACCAGGATGGTACCTGATAATAAGGTGCTATAGGCCTGTCTGTATATGTGATCCCAGGGGAGTTGAATTTTATGTTTGGACCTAAAAAATAAGCAACCCCTTAAGACTCAGATGGCTGCCCCCAGTGAGGGTAACAGCAGAGGGGTTGCTCTGTCAGAGCTGAAGACCCCACCAGGATGCTCCTGAAGCACGTGCTTGCACAGCCTGCCCTTTCTCCTGAGTGGCTATGACTCCAGTTGCACTCAGAGGTCAAGTCTTCAAGTGAAGTTTCAGAGAGTCCTCTAGAATCTTAGGGCTGGGGCCACAAGAGCTCATTTAGTCCATTCTTCTGCCTTTGGGACTGGCCTGTGCTTAAGTCTTTTGGGAGAGTAGGGCATGTGTCCAGAGAAGTCCCTTCTACAACTGGCCTTAGTAACATGTTCCCTGCTGGGATGTCAGCCTGAGGTTGGGTCCAGGCTGGTAGAGCTGCAGCTGCAGCCCACGGCCCTGGCTCACAGGGTCTGTGGGTCTTCATGGCCAGTCTCTTCATGACTGTGTTTTCCAGGTCTCCTCAGCTGCCTATTCCCTCCAGGCTAAGCAATGCCCAGTTCCGTATAGCTGGGCCCTCTGCACTGAGGGGCTTTGCGGTGGTGGCGTTAGGCCCAGTGCTGACCTGCCCAGTGGGCACAGGAGCCCTTCTCCTGAGCCTCCTCACAAGGCCATTCTAATTCCCTCTGACATCCCAGGTGGGCCCTGGAGCCAGACATGCGAGCAGAGCAGTCGGAGATGGATGGAGTTTCTATCCCCACTCCCAACACTTGCTCACCCTCGACCCACTTGCTCCTGGTCCACCCCTCTGACCTCTGCCCTAACTGGCTTTAGGTTTAACAGCCTCGGACATGAGGGAAGGTTCTTGCTGAATCGAGGATCTCCTGGATTTAGACGGAAATTTCTCAGGGGTGGAGCTGAGCCTGCTCTCTGGATGGCCCCCTACCTGCCTGGGCCTTGTCATCCTGCCTCCCTGCTTGGGTGTGGGTGGGCCCATAGCCCCTGCTGCATCACCTTGCATAGATCTGCGGGCAGCCTTGGGGGACCAGTGACTGCTGGGTTTTGCTGCCTGAGGGCACTGGGCTGGCAGGCCTCCACAGGCCTCCACAGGCTCCCACAGGCCTCCACAGGCCTCCACAGGCTCCTGCAGGCCTCCTGCAGGTCTCTTGCAGTCCGGGTCTCCTCTGAGGTTCTTGGAGGGGTCTATCTTTGACCCCTTCACTGCCGTCCAGGCTCTTGTCTCCTTCCCTCAGCCCTATGACTTCCATGTCACTGCAGCCAACTCAAAGGAGCAGACCTGCCTCTCCAGCCACCCACACTTCCCTTGCCTGAATCTTTTTTCTATAGAACAAAACAAAGTACCACTTCAGGGGGAAAAGAAAGAGAAACTAACTGGCCCTCAGTTTTTAATGGTTGATAAAGGCTTGCTCTATTAACCCTCCCAGGGGCATTTTCATTTAACACAGGGAAGAGAATGCTTTAATTATAAGAAATTCCCAGTGGTGGAATCTCTGGCATTATGTCAGACTGGTGAGGAGGTAGAGGCCCCCCAGAGCTCCGCAAAGGTGGCAAACCCCGCTTTTGTGAAGGTGGTACGGTCCTACCACGTGCGAGAGTGACCCTGCTGTGATGGAGGTCTGAGCCCTTTCCCTTTGGTGTTCTTTAAGGGGATTGTATTTAGGTGAGAGATGGGGCAGCTTAGAAAGAACTGGGGATTCTGTGACTCCCCTCAGTAGGGCTGACCAGGAGAAGGGACACTGGTTCTTAATTCTACAGGGGTCACAGAATCAGAGGTGCAGGGAGTGGGAGGTAGCCTCCAGTCCTACCCGACATTTCGTAAGTGTCAACACATAAGCCTGTAGAGGGGAGGGACGTGCTCTAGGTCACCTGTTAGAGCTGGTACAGGTTAAGCATCCCTAATTCAAAAATCTGAAATTTGAAATGCTCCAAAATCTGAAACTTTTTAAATGACAACATGATGCTCAAAGGAAATGCTCATTAGGGCATCTTGGATTTCAGATTTTTAGATTAGGGATGCTGAATTGGTAAGTATAATGCTAATATTCCACCCCCAGCCTCAAAAAAAAAAAAAAAATCCAAAACCTGAACACTTCTAGTACCAAGCATTTCAGATAAGGGATACTCAACCTGTAGCTTCATCCCTTTGAAAAGAAGCAGGCCTGAATTGTAGCTGAGAGGATTTATGTATTTCTGGCTGGGATGGTCAGACGCATAGGGGAACCATGGAGTTATTCAGGAATGGAATCCCCTCCCACCCTGAGCATTGGTAAGCCTCAGCTTTGGGTCTTGGTAGCTGTGCTTGCTGGGTGGATGGTGGAGTGGTCTCTAAGTTGTGTTCCCCTCAGCATCCATGACCCTGGGGAAAGGTGCTCTGGCAGCAGGAGTCTCAGGAGGGAGAGCGCAGTGTGCTGTGGACCCCAGGGAGCCCCATGTCTTTTCTCTTAGGTGAGAGCTCGAGGCCTCTACTCTCCTCGGTCAAATCTCTGGGCTTGTGGGGAGACAGCTCATCTCCTTTTTCCTCATTCTCACATCCGGGATGGTGGGAACATAAAGTCCTGCTGGGGTCACAGCCTCCTCTCAACCTTGCTCCTGGTGTCAGCTTGGGCACCTCAAAGGGCTGGTGTGGGGCTGGATCAGGCAGCAGAGTGGTGGGTGGTCCCCAGCCATGAATTTGTGAGACAACGCACAGTTTCAGTGGAAACCCAGTCTGAGAGGAGAGGCAAAGGAAATACTCCTGGAGGGCAGGAGACAGTGGGTGGCATTTTGGGGACACTTGCTGTGTGGTCCCTGTCTGCCGCAGGTCACTGCCACCCACGTGTATGGGCTCCTGTTATGGGTGGTCCCGTGGCGTGGCATGAGAGTGGGAGAGGAGGGGTCCAAGCTGGTAGGTGGGTTTTCCTGGCCCTCAGCATAGCCTGCTAAGCGGAAGCTTTTAGAGGTTATTCCAAGAAGAGGTTGACTTAGGCAGCTTGTTGAATGAGGCTTCCTGGACAGCATCATAGACAAATGCCTTGGTTTTTCTCTGCCCAGCTAGTGATCACCAGCAAGCAGAAAATGACTCCTACCAAACCCAGTCAAACAGAGGCACAGTCTCTGCTCTTCCAAATCATTTTAATGAAGGCATCGGCAGCAGGATATACAACACGCCCAGATACACAGCATAGCAGGGCCTTGATAATGAGATAATTTCCCCCTACATCTTGAGAAGAAGAATACTATGTATTCCTTTATGAACACTATTTAAAAAAAATAAACCCCTCACAACATTCTCTGGAACTTAGAGCCCAAGAGAACCCACTGAGGATCCATCATCTGTGGGATGGCGGAGGCAGTCTCTGGGGAGCGAGAGGGAATGTGCACTGCCAGGGGAGGCTGCAGCAGCCTTGCCTCTGCCGTGAATGTCAGGCAGTGACAAGCAGCAATAAGGGAACAGGGGGGTGGCAGCAGTGTTTGGCAGCTCTTCAGCAATCTTAATCATAAATTCAGGTAGGATCCAGTTGGTGGCATTGCCGGGGGGGCACAGAGGTGGTAGCAGCTTTCTCCTCCTTGGGGGTGGGAGAGTTCCCTCTGTTTGGAGAGGGAGAAGAGGAGCGATGCAGAGGAAGGAGCGAGGGAGCACAGGCTCTCTTACAATCTTGCAGATCTGGAATGAGGAAGAACAGAAGTCAGGCTGGACACTGAGGAAGACCCAGGACTGTTAGGGGTGTGATGGTGATGGCTCTGTTTGGGGCTATGTGGTAGAGTTCTAGGAGCAAATGTACCCTGGAGTTCTTATTTTTTTTTATTATTTGAGACAGGATCTTGCTTTGTCTTCCAGGCTGGAGTGCAGTGGCACAATCACAGCTCATTGTAGCCTCAACATTCCAGGGCTCAAGCGATCCTCCCGTCTCAGCCTCTTAAGTAGCTGGGACTACAGGTGTGCACCACCACACCTGGCTAATTTTTTCACTTTTTGTAGAGGCGGGGTCTCCCTGTGTTGCCCAGGCTGGTCTCCAGCTCCTGTGCTCCTCCTGCCTCTGCCTCCCAAAGTGCTGGGATTACAGGTGTGAGCCCCCGCACCCAGCCTGGAATTTTTTTTGATGGTGATGGAACAGGATGCAGTTGTCAGCAAGACGACTGGGGACCCTGGGGGAGGAGGGTGTGGAGACTCTAGCCATGATTAGGGTGTAATATGAGTGTAATGTCTTCCTTCTACTGAGCTAAGAGAGCCGTATTGGGGAGAGAGGACATGAGGAGGTTACACGGTGAGAGAAGTACAATACAAGGCATGTGGTGTACACAAGTGTCTCTCTTCTTCCACTCATTAGCTGTGTGGCCTCAGTTTCTTCGTTTCTAAACAACTGTTCTTCCTACCTCATAGGGGAGAAGTTCAACTGAGGCGGCTGAAATGAGGATATTTTACAGTGTTTCAGGCCATTGTTATTGCACAAGAGGAATTTGTAACAGGAAGAAGTAGGAGAGTTTGGTGGGCTCAGGCTTTGGACTTAAAAGCAAGACCCTGCAGGGAGGTTTGCTCTCAGAGCTTAGGATGCACCCAGAGACCCGCGTCCCTAAACCCCGCTCCCAGCTTCAAGGCCCCTCACCTCAGCTGGACCACAGCCGCAGCGTCATGAGCAGATTAAACCCAGCCACTTTCAGGAGGAGGATTCGGAATCCAATCACTGACAGGTTTTGAAAGTTTAGGTTCGTATCTGTAAAACCAAGAGGCCACAGCGGTTATGGGCTTGCATGTCCCAGGCCTGCATGGCCTGCAGGACACACCCACGGTTTTCCCCAAGGCAGAGCAGGCTGGGTGGGGGAGGCCTACGGCTCCTGCACCTCCTCTCCCTTGCAGCTTCTGTGCATATCCCCTTACAAACAGATTTTGTGCATTCTTCCAGGGCCAACAGTATTGTGTTTCAAGACAGAAACACCGACTAGACTTGGCTCTTATTTTATTTCTGAGCCCTTCTGGGGATGGGATAGGTGCTCAGAATTTATCATCACAATCCCTTGGGTTCAGATGGGCCCCTTAGTGAGTTCCGCTACCACAGGAAGGATGACTCAATAAGAACAACTCAAATGGAAATGAATATGGGCCCAGGGTGGGTGTGAGGAGTGGCAGGGGATTCTTGAGAGACAGCACCATTGCCCAGAGCCTATGTGAGTACTGTTGCTTGTCTTGAAAGAAGGCAAAACCTCTTGGCTGTCCTCAGGATGATCTGGTTAGTTTAGGGCTATCCCTAAGGGACTCAGAAATTTCACAGCTGGGCCACCCAGGAGCTCTCTCTGGCTCTCTTGACAGTGGAGCTGTTGAAAGGAATACAGAGGCCTAGGAGAGAGTCCTTGGTATATTGAAGCTAGAAACTCATCCTCAAAGTGCTTAGAATGGAAAGTCAGAGATGGTGAGAGGGATTCAGGAGAGACCCCATCCAGCTCTGGGCAGGTCTTGAACCGCTGTTTCCATTCCTCATCATTCATTCCCACATCTACTAATTTCTTCCCACTCTCTCATCCAGGCAGGGTTATTGCGGGTTCATCACTTCCGCAGTCCTGTGCAAACCCAGGCTAGACCCCTGTCTTACCTGTTTCAAAGCTTTTCTCGACCAGCTTGACATCACAGGGACTTTCTAAAAGGAAAAACAGACATTCTTTCGCATCCAGAGCAGGCTGACTCTCCCAACCCAGGCCTCCTAGTTCTTGGGCAGGTGAACAACTACAGCCTTTCCATGCCTCCCTGTGGAGAGATCTAGAGGGAACTTACAGCATATGGGCACCTGCTAGGGAGAGCCCCTGGCCCTGGCAGGACCGATACCTCGGCTCCTGGACACCATTTCTATTTACTCAATATACACTGTTTGTACAAAGTACATGTTGCATGACCCTGGCCACATGTGCCATCACACATAGACCCTGCTCTTGCCTGGCTTCATTCTGGAGTCCAATGGAGGCAGTGAGGCATACACAGTGACAAGGGCCATAAAGAGTATAAACGGGTACTTTCATGTGTTCCAAAAAGTTTTGATCCCTGCACCCCAAATTTTTTCCTTGGTTTCTTCTTAGTAAACAGCATTATCATTGACTCAGCTGCTCAGGCCAAAATCCAGCTGCCTTCCTTGATCCCCTCTTTGCTTTCTCATCCCTGCATGGTTCTACCTCTGAAACCTGAATGGTGTTGGTTACCTCCCTGCCACCACCCTGCCCAGGCCTCCATCATCTCTCTGCTGCAACTGCTCCCTTTCTGCTTCTACTCTTGGCTCACAACCCACTCTCCGTACAGCACTCAGATTGATCTTTAAGAAAAGCAGGCCGGGCGTGGTGGCTCACGCCTGTAATCCCAGCACTTTGGGAGGCTGAAGCAGGTGGATCACCTGAGGTCAGGAGTTCGAGACCAGCCTGGCCAACATAGTGAAACCCTGTCTCTACTAAAAATACAAAAAATTAGCTGGCCATGGTGGTGGGTGCCTGTAATCCCAGCTACTCGGGAGGCTGAGGCAGGAGAATCACTTGAAACTGGGAGGTGGAGGTTGCAGTGAGCCAAGATGCACCACTGCACTCCAGCCTGGGCAACAAGAGCAAAACTCCATCTCAAAAAAAAAAAAAAAAAAAAAAAGAAAAGAAAAGCAAATTAGGTGTCCCTCCCCTGCTTGAAGCCGATCAACAGCTTTCTGGCGTACTTAGAATACTGTCTGCCCTCTCATGGCCTAGAAGGCCCTGTGACCTGGCCCTGCCTCCTTCATTCAACTCATGCCTGCTGCTCTTCTCCTTTCTCATTGAGCTCCTATCCCAGGCCTCTATAGGGTCCTCTCCCTGCCCTTGGTAGGGCTGGTATCTTCAAGTAGCATTTCTTCAGAGAGCCCTTCCCTGACTTTTGTCCTGAAGGTGGCTGTTTTCTCAACCCTGAGTTAAAACACATTCCAATCTGAAGTTATTTGGACTTTTCCCAGCTGACAGATGGGCTCCCCCAACTAGAATGGTGCTTCCTCTGGGCACACCCCTCATCTGACTTTTTATTCCTCCACTTCAACACCTGGTGCATTCATGTGCCGGCACAATCAGTGGTTGGTGGGTTAATGAGTGAGACTGACTTAGTGAGCTGGGAAAGATTTTTTGGCAGACAGGGAGAAATAAGGAGAGGCAACTTGGAGAAGGGGCTTAGAATGAGGCCTAGAAGAGCAGTAAGGGGCAAACAGTCTGAGCAAAGGCAGGCAGGCAGGAACTCAATTGGAGAGACTGAGGCTGGGCCAAGTGCCCTCTCCTGCCACCTTCTCTTCATCTGCTTTTTTCCCGTGTCATTCTCTGGACTGCCAGAACAAGGCTCACTGTTTCTTAGTAAAAAGAGGGTTTTGGTGGCAATGGATAAGGCTGAGACCACCAATCAGAGGAGTTTTAGATATCATTGACCAGAGCTCTGGGCAGAACCAGGCCATTCCTGAAGCAAGGAAACAGCCTGCGAAGGCACCAAAGCTGCCCTTACCTGGGCTGGGGAAGAAGGTGTCTGCTGGAATAATGCTGTTGTTGAAGGCATTTGCACATGCAAAATCAGATTTGTTGCTCCAGGCCACAGCACTGTTGCTCTTGAAGTCCATAGACCTCATGTCTAGCACAGTTTTGTCTGTGATATACACATCAGAATCCTTACTTTGTGACACATTTGTTTGAGAATCAAAATCGGTGAATAGGCAGACAGACTTGTCACTGGATTTAGAGTCTCTCAGCTGGTACACGGCAGGGTCAGGGTTCTGGATATCTGTGGGACAAGAGGATCAGGGTTAGGACATGATCTCATTTCCCTCTTTGCTCCAACCCAGGCTGGAGTCCAGATGCCAGTGATGGACAAAGGCGGGGCTCTGTGGAGCTGGCAAGTCACGGTCTCATGCTTTATACGGGAAATAGCATCTTAGAAACCAGCTGCTCGTGATGAACTGGGACTCAGGGACAGGCACAAGCTATCAATCTTGGCCAAGAGGCCATGATTTCAGTGAACGTTCACGGCCAGGCCTGGCCTGCCACTCAAGGAAACCTGAAATGCAGGGCTACTTAATAATACTGCTTATTCTTCTATTTAATAGGATCTTCTTCAAAACCCCAGCAATATAACTCTGGCAGAGCAAAGGCAGGCATGGGGAAAAGGCCCAGCAAAGCAAACTGTACATCTTGGAATCTGGAGTGGTCTCCCCAACTTAGGCTGGGCATTAGCAGAATGGGAGGTTTATGGTATGTTGGCATTAAGTTGGGAAATCTATCACATCACCAGGAGATTGCTCTGTCATTGATAGAGGTTTTGAACTATAAATCAGAACACCTGCGTCTAAGCCTCAGCGCTACCGTTTACTCAATATAAGGCCTTGAGCAAGTCACAGCAGCCCCTTACATCTCAGGAATTTCACCTGCAAAATGAATATGGTGCCTCATCCACCTTCCTAGCCAGGCTCTTCTGAGAAAGAAATGAGAGCTTCTCCATATAAACATCTATTTAATAAACTGTAAAGTACCAAACAAATGTTAGTTGGAGCCATTGACCCTGCCAGAATATGGCCGGGATAGAGTGCTAGTGAGTCATGCAGAGCCACAGCGTCTATCCTTCACCCTCAGAAAGCAGGAGCTGCTGGAGGCTTTTCCTTAGTGCTGAGACTCATTCTTTAGTATTTCCGTAGGATTTTGTGTTTTTAATGTGACTCTCATTGTTTATTCTTTCCGACCTCCTGCCTTTTGAGGAGGAAACAGAGGTTTGCAGGAGGATTAGCATGTTGGGGCCACCCAGAGAGTTTCCAGCAGGGTGGGGATTAGAATTTCCCACCCAGTGGTTCTCTGCTCCCACAGCGCCCCACATGCGCACGAGATTTCTCAGACCCTGGTGATTCCCCGACAGTTGCTGAGCCAGCCATGGTGGCCTCGGCAATGCAGACATCCAGCTGGATCCAAAACCAAAGAAATCAGCCCCTGGGATGCTGAGTGGGGGCAGAGCTGCCTGCAGCACAGGGCTGTCCCTGGAGCAGTGGAGCAGGGGTGGGCTCCATGGTCAGAGGGGAGAGACACCCAGAGCTTTGGCTCCAGAGGCTTCTGCCTACTTCCCTCCTCATACTTGGGCAGCCTGACATCACTCTGGGTGAAGGCCCTAAGGCATAGTTCCTTTGCTGGGAAGGGACAGACAGAAAGCCATTAGCTCTACCAACACGTCCCCCTGATTGTTAGTCATCAGTGGGGGTACTGGACAGCACTGCAGAGGGGGAAAGGAGTCTGGAAGTGCCGATCCTCAAGGCAGGGGATCAGGGGCCACCAGATGCAGGTTGGCTTTAAAGAGGAAAGGGGGTGGCCTTGTGGGGCAGAAACCCAACTTTGAGTCCTGGTTAAACACTCACTCAAGTCCTGGGGCTGGTGGGTGTCAGACTGGAGAAGATCTAGGCTGCTCTGTCTACTATAATAGTCTCTAGCTACATGTGGCTGTTGAAATAAAAATTAGTCAATGTGAAATAAAATGTTTTCAATTAAAAATGGAAACTTCATTTCAAGAGCTCAATAGCCACATGTAGCTGGTGGCTGTTGTATGGGACAGTGCAGATTGACAGAACATTTCCACTGCCACAGAAAGTTCTATTGGACACTGTTGGTCTAGCAAGCGCAATGCCACAGAACACAAGACTCTGAGAAATGGCAACAGGGGCTGAGTTAGAGGTACTTAATTTTTTTTAGCCTTTTTATCCTTTCATCCCATGTACATTTTATACTTTTTATCCCCATGTACGTCTAGTTCAACCTTATCTCTTTGCCACTTTTAATTTGGAGGTGTTTAGGGGTCTGTCTGCCAGAGTCCTTTGGGGAGAGACATCCTATTCTACCCTAGTAAGAAAAACACATCCCATCACTGATGATATCAGAAGGTAGGCTTGGCAAGACGGAACCAATTTTTTGATGTGGAAGTTCAGCTATTCTAGATCCTAAGCTGTCCTTTAAATTCAAAATGAACTGCAGAAGCACATGTGCTCTAGTGCTTTAGGTCCCTGGGGACACAGCAGTGATTGAAAGCTTCCTTACCATTAAATCTGTCCCCTGTATTTGGGCACTAGGGACCCAGAAATCAGAATTAGTGACACTCACTCTGAGTCCCACTGAGGCTTTAGTGAGCATCAAGAAACTGTGGGCATGGGCAGACGTACGGGGAGAAATGGAAACTCTGGTTCCTTTGCCAAATTGCAACTGGGAGGTAATACTTTCATACCATGCCCAGTGTCTCTATTACAGAATCCCTTAGGTTTCTCCTCCTCTAAGGTGTGGGATGACCCCTCTCAGAGCCCACTGAGGAAGGAAAGGGGAGGTCTGCGGCACCATAGCTGGCTGCTCTCACCTTCACTTCTAGTCTGCATCTCTGAATCGGATTCTCAGTTTCCCAATGGCTGGCCCTGGCCCTAATTTCTGTATTCTGTTGAATGCTCTAGTATTTCCTTTCTCCATGCCTAAAAAGACATCTTCTCTGACTACTTTTCAACCAATTTTATTATCAGATGTATACTTAGGCTACTTTGCATGTGCCTTGATTATTCCCAAGATCATGCCTTCTTTCTTGTTGTTCCCTACGCCCAGAACTTCCCTTCTCTCCTTTCTCTGCCCATACAGATCTTATCCATCCTTCAGGGCTCAATGAATCCTTTGTACCACAGGAAACTTCTCAGTCTAGGCCAACTTCTCAGCCAGCACCCTATCCCCTCTGAATCTCTATTGTGTCCACTGACATCATCAACTGGTCAATACTAAAATAGTTTTCTGGCTGCTTAATTTACAATAGTTCAGTACCTTTGTCTAGTTTTTATACCACTTGAGGACAGGACAGGAATCTATCTCACACTTCATACTCAGTCTAACATTTTATAGAGTGATAGTCACAGAGAAGGCATTTTACAATACCCATTGAACGATTAAAGTCAAATTTTAATGTTTGACCTAGAGAAACATGAATATTCAAGATAGATAGTGATGCTTTTCCCTTCCCAGACCTCTGTAAGAAAATTAGTTACAACATCTACAGCAAGCCTCACCACAGTAATACGTGATACCTCCAGAGAAAGGATTAGTGACACTGGCCCATGGGGTTGCACGTGGTGCCACCTGGGATGACTCACCAGATATAATGAATACATGGGTCCCTTTCCCAAATGTGAGTTTATCAATTGTTCCTCCAGTATTCACACCATAGGTGACACCATTGCAGAAACTCACAGGACCTACCTATTACTTAAATAAGAGAAACACTGATCTCCCCCACAAGGCAGGAGAGCAGGAGAATCACACTCCTAAGAGTTAGACCTTCTTCTTCTTTTTTTGTTTTTTTGTTTTTTTGAGAAGGAGTCTTGCTCTGTCACCCAGGCTGGAGTGCAATGATGCGATCTCAGCTCACTGCAATCTCTGCCTCCCGGGTTCACGCAATTCTCCTGCCTCAGTCTCCCGAGTAGCTGAGACTACAGGCGCGTGCCATCACGCCCAGCTAATTTTTGTATTTTTAGTAGAGATAGGGTTTCACTGTGTTAGCCAGGATGGTCTTGATCTCCTGACCTTGTGATCCCCCCGCCTCAGCCTCCCAAAGTGCTAGGATTACAGGCGTGAGTCACCATGCCAAGCCTAAACCTTCTGCTCTTTTGCACCGAAATTTCACTTCTGATACGGAAGTTCTCCTCCTGTTCCATTCTGCTGTGGTTCCCTGGGCTGAGGTTGTGATTTCATATGATTTCAATAAACCAATAATTCAGTAGAACAAAAACCTCAATTCCAGGCAGCAGTATCTTGGATACGTTTGTGGAAGGTTCAGGAGTACTCGCTCATTGCCTGCCTCATGGTTCCTAAGGTCCCAGCCTAAGGATGATGTCTGCAGAGCACTGAGTGCTGGATGGGAGGATTTTCTGGGGATGGGTGGAAGAAACCATTTTGGAGCCCACAGAGGAAAATACCTGGGTTCAAGCTGGCATTTTGGACAAAGAAGAAATAGTTGTCCATCCTCCCTTGCTCTCCTGCTTCATTCTACTTACTTGGCCGGATGCTCAGTCTGGTCCCTGATCCAAAGATTATCTTGGAAGCACTGCTGTACCCCCACTGTGGGTAAGGTCTTTGAGATAACCTTCTTGATGCTAATCTGCTGGAAGCCACTGGGGTCCCAGAGCAACATTCTAACAGGCTCCTTGGGTCTTTGTTGCTTACATCTTTTATTTCCCAAGGAAGCGATTCTCCTTTCCCTTTATGATAGTGTAAACCTTAGTATAAGCAAAGCCTCAATAATAATAATTATAATAATATTTTAGAAAAGCTACTACTTATTGATCACTTTTTACATTCTGGCCATTATCTCATATTATTATGATGTAGTTATAGTCATTTTGCTGTTGAGAAAGTGGAGGCTTTATTGAAAACAGCCAGTGAGAGTAGAGCCCAGATCTTCCCCAGGTCTGTGGGCCTCCCTCTACATTGCAGCCTCTATACCTTGTAATTGCATGTGGTATACTTGCCGTTCAGTTAGGGGTCTGGGCCACTTTTACCCTTAGGAGGAAGCTGAAAACTCTCCTAACTCCAGACAGGAAGATTCTATGAGTAGGGATCCCCATACCATGTTTATTAGCCAATCCAGGGAATTTAGCTACATGCTGCAATAAAAGAGAATTTGTGTTTGCCATTAACTCATCTCTTTCCCCCAAGGGCACTTAGCTAATTTCCTGAATGTTCAGATTATCTGGTGCCGATATTATCAGCTTTGCTTGAAAGCACTCATTATTTGGAACTCTTTTTATGTTTCTATAAATTATTCTGCTCAGATTTTCATTTATGCAATTGGCTCTTGGAACTTCTGTGTTTCATATGAGAAATGGGAACATTTTAAGTCACCAAGAGAGCTTGTAGGAATGGAAAATGAGTGCTTCCCAATATATCCCCAAGTTTGCTATAAATCATCACCTGTTTTCTCATAGACAAGTGGTCAGTTCTTTTTGCACTGGTCACTTGCAGGGTCATACTCACATGGGTGTACAGCCAGCCTGGTCCCTGCTCCAAAAATCAGCTTATTGTAGCCACCAGAAAACACACAATCAGATGGTGCTTTACAAGAACTCTGACCTGGGCAAGGCAAGCCTGGCTGGGGCACTCCATCTCCTGTCCCTGTTTTCCAGGCTCCCCCAAGTCAAACTTTCTCTGACAAGAGAGAAAAGTCTCACCTACCAGGTCTTCATTCCTCCTATTCACTCCTGAAGATGCATCAGAGGCCTCACTGGTGCTGATTATTTCTTTCTAATCATCATGAAACAGCTTCATTTTATTTTGGCAATTGTTGAACACCTATGCAACTGTGCAGCAAATGCTCCAGCCACTGTCGGAACAGCTCCGGGGCAGATTAGATGCAGGTGTCAACATGCAGGATCTACGATGCCCCAACACTTTGCAGGGTTTCCCTACTAGAAACAATGGCAACTTTAACGCCTTTTTCCAAATGTGAATTTTTGGTCTTCTTTGTACACACCTTTCTAACACAACTTGGAGCTGTATATTTCCAAGATGATTCTGCTCCTAATGGAGAAAAGTTTCCTTAGAACAAATCTTTTCTAGGTGGTCTCTCAAGTGGAGACAGACTTCATATATCTATCATTAGACCTCTTTCTTTTCTGCTGCTAGAACTCATTTGTGCTGCTTACTTATCGAGATATTGTAAACCTTCCACCTCTGATCTCTGGTTCTTGAGAAATATGATAGGTTTCAAGCTTTATAAATTCAGCCTGAACCATGGCTGAGAAGAGGCTTTGATGAAGCACACATATGAACAGATAAATACAGAGGTGCTCTTCCCTGAGAGATGGGCCTTCTCCCACCACAGACATCTGGATGGATTCTGCAATCTCCTGGTTTTGAGGTCTAACAACTCTCTCTGTTAGAGAATATTTGTTAATGTATAAATCATAACTCATCTAGCCAGAAGGCATTTTTTTCCCCACAATCATTTGTTTGGTGACACCTATGTGCCAGGCATTGTGCTGAGCTTTAGAGCTGTGAGGATGAAAAAGGGTCCTGCCCTCATGGAGCTTAAGGTATAGTGGAGGATGTGTGTATGTACCAGGCAATGAGAATTGGAGGCTAGTCATGTCTTCTGTTGTGCTTCCATTGCAACTTGCATGTACCTCCACTATGACATGGTGACAATGGGCTATAGTTGTCTGTTTGCACTCTGAGCTCCTGGATGGCAGAGACTCTCCCTCCTTCCCTGGATGGCAGAGACCCTCCCTCCTTCCCTCCTTTCCTCCTTTTCTTCCTTCTTCCCTCCCTCCCGGTCCTTCCTCTACTTCCTCTCCTTTCTTTCCTTTCCTTCCCTCCCCTTCCCTCCCATTCCCTTCCTCACACTTTACTTAGTGCTTGGAATAAAATAATTGTCCAATAAATATTTGTTGAATACATAAACCCTCTAAATATTTCCATTCGTTTCTAATGCAGTTCTGTTATTTTCTTTTATTAAGACTATTTCATTTCTTCTTTAATTTCTATATGGTTCCTTTTTACAAACTTTTTATTATTTTTATGGCATTATTTAGGCTCTAAGTTCTTCCTATATCTCTCTATTGGATGTGCAGTTTTGAGAAAGTGTGTCCAATGCCCAGAGTCTTTGGGAAGCATAATTCATCACCTTTCATGAAAACTAAATGGAACAAAAATAAATCTTTTGGCATAATCAGTCAGTTTCCTTTCTGATAAAGATCTTTTGTCTCAAAGGAATCTGTCTCTGCAATGATGAAATGGCCAATTCCCATTGGCAAATACTACCGTTAGAAAACAGACTATTAAGCTAGTGGCTAGGAATTAAAATTTCAAGATATTCAAGCCTCATAAAGAAACATGAAAAATTAGTTCAGGAAGTACAGATTCATCATCTAAGAAAGCAGAGTAGGGGCTTTCTGTGTCTTTGGCCAGAGCCTAAGTTTGGGTACTTACTTGGTTGCACTTGGAGTCTTGTTCCACTCCCAAAAGTAAGTGCTCTCCTGCCCGTGTCCACACCCTGGTACATCACAGTACAAAATCCTGCCCTCTGCCAGCTGGGGGCAGCCGCCCATGACCCTCATACACTCACAGTTTCTTGGGAGAAAAACTTTTAAGCAGCCTATTCTATGGTTTGATGATAAATTTTTCTTTCTCTCTAACTTTATGCCCAATAAACAGTCCCCCTAAGTTTCTCCTTCCCTCCCTGCCATACCTGTATCCTACCACCCAACCCGATGACTCTGCTGATCTCTTCAGAAGTGCTGAGTCACCATGCCATGGTCGCTATGGTAAGAAGGCTCAGGATGGGCAAACCAAAGGCCAAACAGATGGCCTTTGAGGTGTGAAGTCTTCCTTCATAGAATGCAGGAGGCATGGTGGTGGCATGGTTAATAACAAGGCCCTAGAGTCAAACAGATTTGAGTTAAACTCTAGCTCTGTCATTCGTGGCTATATAATCTTGGATAAGTTACTTATCCCAAGCCTCTGTTTCCTCACCTGTAAAATGGGCAAAATATCGGCTACCTATTATTAGGATGTGTGTAATCACTGAATGAGAATTACATAAAAGACAAGAGAATGGCCACTGGCACATGTCAGGCATTCAGTAAATAGTAGCTCATAATGGGATGATTCCCAGCAATGCTTTACACTGGGGGAAAGGATGAGGCTTCTTGCAGCCAGAAGCCCAGAAACGCATCCCTGTACCATCCATTCCAGTACCACAGAGTGCCTCAGCACCCTGGCTGGTATGCTTTAATTTAGGGGAAGGTATCTCACGGATTCTAGGGGAGGTGGTGACAGAGTCTCAGGCATAAGAGACATAGGAGTGAGGGGGCAGAGTAGACCCCTTGGTTCCCAAGAAGAAAATTCTGTTTTAGAAACTTAACCAAGAGTGAAGTCTTTTTTCACAACTTGGGGATTTGTCCTCTGAAATCATTGTGCAAAACCCTTGTCCGGCACAGCCTCAATCATCTCATCAGACCTGACACTGATAGTTACTCCCAGGCAACAAAAGACTCCTTTAATGATGGAACAGATCACAACACAAACTCTCACTACTACAGTATCCTTCCATAATATAATCTGTCTGCAAAATTTCTCTTGATCATTTCTATAATACTTACACGGATGAACAATAAGGCTGGTTCCTCTTCCAAATGTAGGTATGTAGCTTCCTCCTGATGCACACAGTGAGGACAGCCTTTGATAAAACCCATTTCATGTGACCTCCCTCTACCAATTGCCCCATGGTATTGGGCAACATCCTGGGAAACCCTCCTGAATACTCTCTGAGTTGTAGAAAGTCTCCTACTGCTGTCCTTAGAGCCCCCGAGTGCTGGAGCCTAGGGGCAGGAGCCAGGGGCTGGGGACTGGAGAGCTCTTTGGCCCCCGTGTACCCCGGGGAAAATACCACCTTCCCATCAGCAGAGAAGCAGGGCAGCAACTCCCCATGTCTGCTCCCAGCACCCCAATACAAACACCACACTCTGCTTGCTTGGGGCAGACATTCTGAGGGTCTGGCTTTGCTACTCTTTACTCAGATGCAAGGAGCTTCTGAAAGTGCTGCGAGGACAGAGAGCAAAGGAAATTTTATGTGACATTTTTCCTGAAGCTGTTCTGCCCTCCTTTTCTCAGAGTGCTCCTTGTTCTCTTTTCCTTTCCAGAGCTCTTTGGCACTTCCCACTCCTAGTCTTCTTCCTATGGGAGACCCTGGGGTTGGATTTCTGCATATCCCTGTTTGAGGCAACACTAAATCCAAGCAGGATTTAGGCACTTCCTGTGATTTGTGCTTTCATCCTTCCCTCTTTACCACCTGGAATTAGGCCAAGGCATCCAAAGCCCTTGGATTCCTTTATTTCTAATGACCTTGACTCAGACAAGGCCCTGCCTCTGTGAAACCCTACAATTACAGAGAAAAAAGTCACAATAATTTCCATAGAATTTTTGAAAGATGGGAGGAAACAGAGACCATGCTGTCTACTTCAGAGATATGAAAACTGAGGCTCAGGGAGGTCATGGCCTGCGCCACAGTCCTGAGCTGGGGCAGGAACTCAGCACTTGGTTCCCTAGCAGGTGGGCACTGCCAACACTCAGCTTATCTCACACTGGGTTTGAGGGTCACTTAGCAAAGAGCTGTGTGGCTCCACCAAACTCAGGGTGGGAGTAAAGGGCTGGGGCCCCTCCACTGCTGTGCACTGACCATCAGCACGGTCTTGGACAGATGCTAGACCCTGGCATCAGGCCCCTCTGCAACATGAGCAAGATGTTCCCACGGTCCCCTCCAGCTCTCACTTCTGTGGTCCTTTGTTCAATCTGAAATCCAGCCTCAGGGAAGATCAGGGGCAGCTTACATGAGAATGGGAGGGTGGTCAGTGGAGATGCAGAGAAGGGGAGAGTGAAAGAAACCAGGGACAGGCAAAGATTTGGGACAGTGGCCGCCTAAGATTCTTTGATATAGCATTGATGAATGGCATGTCCTTCCCCTGCTCCCATGGAAATATGATAAGAGGCTCTCCAGCACAGGGTAGGGATGGGGGTGGCTGTGGCCATGTGTGCAGGAGGATCCCAGCTCACTTACTTGGTATGACCACCACTTGGGTTCCCTTCCCAAAAACGAGTCTGTTGTTCCCATAGTCACACTGTGTAAGTGTATTACAAAAACGTCCTGGTTTTGCCCAACCCTTCTCTGAAGACACATCCCCTTCACAGTAGCTCTAAGATCTGGAAACCCTGAAAGGCAGATCCTAAAGTTTTCCTTGTAATGGGTGGTATGAAGACTTGAAGGAACCTCCCTAAAGGGTATAAACAGCACCAGACCCCAATGCTACCTGTTGGCCTTCATTTTCCTCATCACAGCTATCAATAAACACAGCTTTGGCTATTTCTCCTTTGGGAAAAACAGGATCTTCATAAAACTTCATGAAAAACATTGTATCCTACATAGGCTGGGTGGGTGTGAATGTTTCTAAAGATACCAGAGAGCAGGCGGGCATTTTCCTACTTCATCTGCCATGCCTGAGAAGAAGGTACCATTTTCCTAGGGACATGTGCAAAAAATGTATTTTTCACCTTGCCATAAATGCACACTGTGCTGGGGCACATGCTAAAGACATGCCTCGGCATGACTCAGAGTCACTGCATCCTCTCGGGGCTGAGTGAGAGTCTTGGGTGACTCACGCCTGACTCATTTCTGTTTCTGTCCTCACCCCGCTCAAGGATGCTAACTGCCAAGGGGCCTTTTGTCCTCAAGAAAGTCAAAGATCTCATCACAGAACAGACTCAATTCCGTTTCCAGAAACATATTTGGGGGGAATCATGTGTGTTCTCTGCCAAAGAATGCGGCTGTGCATGGTCATACCTGTCCTGTCTCCAGCCATCAGGAAACCCACCCCCCTATCTTGGCACATACATGTATAAATTGTTGTTAGACTTTTTATTATGAGTGCTTAGTTTCTCTGATAAGACTGGAAGTTCTTGAGATCAGGGGCCCTATCTTAGGGTTTTAAAAATTCTTTTCTTTGTTTCTTTCTTTTAAAACCAATGATGATTCCCTGGTTTGTTGATGATACTCAATAATCATTTACTGAATTGAACTGACTTTTACTGTGCATAATTATTGGGATAGGGAGGCCAGTTTTGGGAGAGGTTAAAAGCTAAGTATACTCTGGGTAAATGTGAGCTGCAAAATCTAAGTGCTTAGGCAAGGAAAAACCAAGGAAGCATTTCTAAGAGAGATAATAAGAAGGCAGTATAAAAACCAAAACATCGTGAGGTTCATATGACCCTCAGCAGAGAGGTGGGAACTGACGAACAAATAAGAAACTTGACTCAAAGGAAATTCAAATATTTCTCTCCTGATATCTTGACAATAATTCTCCTTAAAGGTAAAAATAATAATATGGCAGAAAATGTATATTTGAAATTAGCAGCATTGTTATGATTAATAATAACAAAATAGTAGTAATAATAATCTATTATAGACCAGAATAATTATATCCATATATGCCCAATATTGAGGATAGGGCTACACATTTCTGCAGATTTGACTTACTTGGACTGACCAGAAGTTGGGTGCCAGTTCCAAATACGAGTTTCTGAAAGCCTGTGTTCACACTCTGACATAACTCTGTACAAAATGGGACCCTGTCACTGGGCCATAGCCTAGGATTGCCAAGTCACATGCAACTTAGTTACTAAGGGTGTTTCTACGTCTGCATGCATGTACCAAAGTGGTAGGAGGCATCTAATTTTACTATTTAACCTTAATTTTCCTAAGACCATTGGAAGATGACAACAAATCAGATAGAACCCAACTGAAGATTCTGCTTTGTATACCGTGGGTTATATAAAAATGTCACTAATATTCAAGTTAAAAAAGTTATTAATATAATTACAGAGTTTCAGTTCTAGATAGGACCTAGGGAAGTTTTATCCATCCACACTTAACTGTTTGTTATTATACATGTTTCTTGCAAGAGTGATGCCCATGGATACTGTACAGTGCAACATTATTATTGCCAATGTATCTTCTAATTTAACTAGCAGACAAAACTATGTCCCCTTCCCCCCAAAAAGAAAAAATATCAATGAAAACAGATGTTCTTCAACTGTAATATAAATCAGGTTATTTCATGGAACTTACTTGCTTTAACAAATAGTCTTGTTCCTGCTCCAAAGATAGTTTTGAAGCCTCCAGTATTTCCCACAGTGATTTGCACTGCGACAAAATGGGCCATTTCCTTCTCCTTCCATTTTTACACTACAGCTGGGGAGCAGGTCTAGGGAGCCTATACTAAGGTGCTAGTAATAAGGAGGACATTTTTATACTCCCCTTGTAACACCTATTTGTTTTTCCAGTTTATGAGCATAACTCACACTTCCTACCTATCAGAAGTTTAGTTCACCAAACAGCAGTCACAGAATATGGCCCCAGGACCAGGATCTCCAGGTTCTAGTCCCAGCCCTAGTTCGCACTGACTTTAGACAATTCAGCCAACCTCTCTGGGTCTTAATTTCCTTATTGGGAAAATAAAGAGGTGTGAACTAGATATTTTGAGGCTGTCTCTCAGAGCTAAAGTTCTATGTGCAAAGTGCCTTCACCCTGCATTTCTCTATAACTCACAAAGGAGTCAGGCTCTTGTAGATTAGTTATATTGGTGGCTGGTCTGCCTGGGGAAAATACAAGAAACAGCGAAGGAAAGGGACAGTCAGAACAAGGGAGTGGCTGCAGCCAGCTCCCCTCTCTCTTCTCCCTATTGGGGTAAATGCTCCCAGCAACTCTGTACTTTCTGTTTTGTCATTGAAAGGGGAAGAGAACTCTTTAGACACTTGGGGCACCCATGTCAAGATTTCCCGAAGCACCCTCTCTAACTCACAGCAATATCTAAAGTAGAAAAGATAAATTCCAAGCATTTCACCAGTCACTGTGATTGGCATCACCTCTCATTTCTAAGTAAACTAGAGCACAGGCTCTACGACATCATGCAGTAGAAAGAGCAGGGCTTTCAGGTGTGGTGGCGCATGCCTGTAACCCCAGCTACTTGGGAGGCTGAGGCAGGAGAATCGAATCGCTTGAACCTGGGAGGCAGAGGCTGCAGTGAGCTGAGACTGCACTGCACTCCAGCCTGGGTGACAGAGCAAGACTCTGTCTCAGAAATAAATAAATAAATAAATAAATAAATAAATAAAAAGAAAGAAAGAGCAGGGCTTTTTAGTCAGGCAGGCAGACCCAAGTTTAAATTTAGGCCCTTTACTTACTAGCTTTGGGATCTTGGGCACTTCCTTCTCTGAGCCTCAGTTTCTTCTTTTGTAAAATAGGATACTGCCCCTTACCTCACAGAGTTATTTGAGATAAACAATTCTACATGTTATGCAGCTAGCATCGTATCTAAACATGGTAGGGACTGAGATGTTGGTTATTATTTCTATGTTAAGTTAGGTTGTTGATTAACAGGGCTATTTCCTGAGGGTCATAGAATTTGTTTATGAAATACTCACAAGATTCCATACTCTTGAGTCCTATAAACTCTCGGGTGGTATAATAGCGAAATCCCAGAACAACAGATTTTGAGGGCTTTGACCCCCTCATCCACTGGAGGAGTCTGAGGTGCAGAGAGGGGCAATGACTCATTCCAACATCACACATCCAGTTGGGACCAAATCAAACCTAGAACTCTGGACTGAAACAAGAAGCCCTGGGTTCCTTTCTCTGTACTTCACTGACTCTTCTTGGATGATGTTTAGCATAAGGGGGCACAATCTCTGGAATGAATTGGGAGTGGTTTTTTGGGGGCATGGGTAAAATGACCTTGAATACCCTCTTCTAAATGCACCACTGAATCCATGGCAGTGGAAGTAGAAAGGATCTATTTGATCATGACAGTGCAATTTTCTGCTCTTCTAGCTCTTTTCTTCTATTGAGCATCGTTTAGCTTAATACTAGTATTAAAAACTCTCATGTTGAAGAGAGCTGAAAATCTCATATCTTGGAAAAAGTCTTAGTGGTTAGCTAAATTCCACCCTAAAGAAAGCACGCTTATATAGCCTTTGAATACTTTCACTAATTTATCTGGATGTCACAATTCTTAATGCTTCAGTAATAGATTAAAAATAAGATACAATGACAAAAATAACATCACCTTTTCTTCTGCTTATTGTCACCAGAATACATTTTGTAATTACCATAGAATCTCATACTTACTGAGTTCCACTTTTAGCTGAGTGCCTGTCCCAAAGGTGAGTTTGTTTCCTCCTCCCGTGAGTATCACAGTGTTTGATGCCTCACAATAAACTCCCTTTTGCCACTTCACCCCTTTTCTTGATGTGCTCTAATGAGTTAGAAAACACTCAAGCTTTAAAATAGCTATTGAGTTACTCCTAGGAGAAAAAAGTGCCCCAAATGGGATACATTCATAGACTTTTTGTACTAAGAGGCCAGAGAGGCCATTGGACCCACTTCCCCATTTACAGATAAAGAAACTGAGGCTTAGAGGCAAGAGATCTGGTCTAAGTTACATTGCTAGTTGGCAGCAGAGACCAAAACATGGCTCTATTTGAATTCCAATCTAGCATTTCTTCCTCCCCACTACACGCTCAAATGTACTGTGTCATTTGCTTAATTTTCTTCTTCCCTTTGGCCTGGAAACTTGATTTCTTTGGGTGTTTAACTTCAATTAAGCAAGAATTTATCAAGTATTTACTTTTCTAAAAGGACCATATCAGACAGTTCATGGAATATTAGAGACTGTCTATTCTCAAGGATCTTTTGGTTCAAATAGGCAGATATTCTCAGTAAGAAAAGATTTCTGTAGCTGCATAGGTCACAGATTGTCTAAGATTCCACAGCTAAATTTGGGATATGGAGGGTTAGAGGAATGTGAAGGGTGCCCGGGGAGAGACCACAGTCTAGGCCTTAAACAGGAAGTGAGTCTATTTCTGGAAAAACCACGTTTGTCCTAATTGTCTAGGGTATTACTCCCTTCTCCATCCTGACCTAGTGAATTAGTTCTACTGTTATTTCCAACTCTTCTATTAGCTATTTTCATTTTTAAATGAAGAGTCCATGGAGGCTGAATCTTAAATTCACAGAACATTGATAATAAAACAAGGATGATGAAATCCATGAGGATAACACGCAATACATACGGAAGCCTTAAACCAGATAAGGGGAAAACATGGGTGGGATGGGGTCAACATGTACCTGGAGCGACTAGAAGCATAGTCCCCTTCCCAAAGGTGAGTGTGCTGTATCCTGAATTCACACTATAGCAAATCCCCATACAAAAATGATTTGCAGTGTTAGGTATTTCAACCCATGATCTACTTAGGGAAAAGGAAAGAAAACCTTCATTTATGAGCCAAGTGGATTAATAATCTGCATATATTCCACTACCTCATTTGGGCTTCAACTGTGCCATGAGCTTAAATATTATCCTCATTTTACAAATGAGGGATAGGTGATCTGAGGCTGAGCAGGTTGGGCCAGCACTGCTAACAAAGATGTAAGCATCCTGGATCCACAAGACACTTTGGCAGAGGATGGATAAATCTTAGGAGGAGCTTTCAGAGAAGAATCCTCTTCCTTGTTCCTTCTAGAGAGGGATTACAGCTATATTAGGGTTCTTTTGCTAGAACCAGACATCAGAACTCTAGTAACAGTGCTCCTAAAAAACTCCAGCTCATTTTGCATTATCCAATCATTTCCTGAGACATGAAGACATTTTATCCTCAATCTTTCTGTTGCCTCTCTGACACCTTACTTACCAGGCCTGACCAGCAGTCTGGTCCCACTCCCGAAGATCAATTCATAGCTGCTATCCATCCCACAGTGTTTCTTAGTCAGTCAAAAACACCCAGAAGCCCACACATCCTTTTCATACCTGACACCTAGAGATATGGCCTTTTCACCTACAAGGAGATACGGGTTACATTTTAACTTCCCTTTTACACAGGCCATTTGACTCAAATTTGGGGTATTTACTGCATATCACTTGAAATGAAGTTTCTACCTGCCCAACTCTCTGGGTCTGTCGCCATCAAATTCATGATTTTCAACGCCATTTATCCAACAGATGTAGCTAGCCCTTCTTTCATTTCCATTACAGTTATCAATTTTTAGATTCCTGACATAGTGTCACCCCTAATTTTAACTTCAATCAATCTGAAACTTCACGGAATAGCATTCAGATCATCATGAGTGGCAGCTTCCTGCTCCCCCGAGTCAACTCGTTTTAGAAGCTCAGTGACTCAGTGGTAGCCTTGTTGCTTACCTGAGTCCTATCCAGCCCCCAGAACCAAGCATCCCTCTGATTAAAGGATACCCACTCTGCTTTAAGCTTGGTAAAAAGTACCACTTGTCTTCTCTTTAGTTCTTTTCTTTGCAAATCTACTGTTTTCCATTGGCTTCACAGGCAACGTCTTAGTTTTTTTTGATATTAAGAAGAAACACAAACTGGACAAAACAATACTAAGAACATGCTAAAGGATGTTCTTATACAATCCTTTTCAGTCTCCTGAAACAGCCAGAAAAGAACAGGCCCATAATATCTCTTTATGTGCTCCACATGTTACGGTCTGAGAGAAGACAACACAAGGAAGAGGAAAGCATAGGAAATTGGACTCACTTGGGATGACTTGGAGCTTTGTTCCAGTTCCAAAGGTAACTTTCTGGTAACCCCCAGAATTCACACTGTAATGCCTGCCTTTACAAAATGACTTCCCTTCCCCTGCCCTTTTCATTTGGGTAGCATTTGAGCCACTATATTTCAGTAGAAGAGAAAGTGCTTTTTACCAATGCCTAGGGCTACAGATTACATGTAAATGGCTATTTCACTAAGAACCTACAAATTCTCATGTTAAAAGAATTCTACAATCTGACATAGTTTTTTTTTGTTCTATAAACAAATAATATTTTACATGTGGATAGCATTTAAGAATTTACAAAATACTTTCACATATATTAGCTTATCTTTAAAATAAATATATACACCTATTATGTACCCACAAAATTAAAACAAAAAATCTGAGGTGATATTAAACGTTTTCATTTCATAGATAATGATACTGTGGCCCAGATTCACTAATCAAGCCAGGTCAGAAGAACTGGAAGTGCTCAGCCAGACTTTCTGCCTTTTTCTTTAGGATCAACTCTCTAGGCTCTTTCAGTCTATTGGTTTGGTTCATCCACATGGCTATTTTTTTTCACAGCTAGCTCTTCTATCCTCTGTGCCATTACTTTAACATTTCTTCCTTCATTGGAATCCACTTAAGTCTGCATAAACCATTAATTTCTTGACACTTGGGCCTTCCAAATACTGCAGCAAGTTTAGTGGGTCTCAGTAGCCACATTAAGCCTCCTACTTTAGTGACATATTGCCTACTTACCAGGTTTTACTGATAATCTTGTCCTACTCCCAAAGATGAATGTGCTACAAATCATAGCACTGTGCTGCCTGACAAAAACGCCCGAGTTACCTTGATAATAGATTAATGTGATTAGCATGCAGCTATCCTCCCTTGTGGGAGCTCTGGCTGGGATTCCCCCTCTTTGATACTGGAATAAAGACTAAGCCATGGAATTAAGCCTGAGAAAGCCTCTTTTCAGGGCACCACAGTGGTACAATAGATGTAGCGGAAAGCCTGAGAAGAGTCCAAGTGATATTCTCTAGACAACTCTGAAACTTATTTCTTCCGAGGAGATTTACATAATTTCACCAAGTAATCTTGTTTTACTAGCCAAAGGATAGCAGCTCTGACCCCCATTTTTACCTAGGAATCAACACCTGTACATAATCTCATTTTACCACTGTTTAGCAAATTGCTCATATCCTTGTAGATAATCTTTCTTTCTTCTATCAATTAAAATTTTTTTAACAGCATGGAATAGGACAGGGGCTATGGTTGGAGTATTAGGGGTGAGAGACAACATCCAAGTTTCCCATGCGTTTAAATGGCTTTCCTCATCAAATGTCAATATTCCTTAACTCAAAGAAATAGGAGGCCTTTGGTCACCTGTGCAATATATGACTACAGGATAAGTACAAACACTATGATCAATAATTATCAGGTACTTACTGGAACTCACTGATAAGGTGGTTCCCTTCCCAAAGATCAGTGCAGTTCCTGCCTGGTTGGCACAGTGAAATGAGGCCCTGCAAATACCTCATGTACCTGCTCACTCAAATCCACCTTGGATATAACTATAAATGATGGAAATTTGCAAAAATCTCAGTGGGTTTTAGTATTTGAGTATGAAATAGCAAAGCTCTGTAATTTCATGAAAAAGAGGGGCAGTTGGTGCTAAGTCCTTTATTCACTCAGTAACTGTTCACTGAACACCTCCGATGTGTAAAGACATTGTGCCGGCACTAGGGATACGGTGAGAGCCACTTAGACACTGTCCCTGTCCTCATGGTGCCTACGGTCTAGAAGAAGGCAAACAATAAATACACAGATAGTATAATGTTAAGTGATGAAAGTGTGTGAATTAAAATCAGGCTAAATAACAGGGTAGAGAGCAGCCAGGCAGTGGCTGTGTTTGATGGCTCGTTAGATTGGCTGGGTAAGAAAGGCCTCTCTGAGGTGATGTCTAAAGTGAAGTCTAGGCATGGAGGAGTTAATCATCATCCCTTTTGCGATAAATGGAGGGGCTGAAAGAGCAGATCCGGGATCCAAGTCACACAGAGTGTCCAAATGGACACTTAGATCATGTCTTCTCCCCGCTGAAGTGTTAGATGTAAATCTAACCATGTAAATTCCTGGTTAGAAAAGGTAAAATAAGACCGATTTTCTCTCAGAGTGGCTTTGGGATGTTATCGGCACCTGGAAGCTTTGGCCCTGGCCATGGAGGGCGCTGAGGTTGCAAGGGGCTGCCAGCTGCAAGAGAAAGTGTTTGCATTTCAGAGCAGACTTCTCTGATGCAACTGACCACTGGGCTAAGGAGACGTCTTCCATACTGCTTATCTGTTAAGCTTCCATTGTGCTTCCCTGTTAACAATGCAAACTGCTACCTGGCAGAAGTGAGGATGGAGAAGGCATGAAGAATGCTCTGCTCCCCACGAAATATGGATAAATTGAGAACATTTGGCAGTCCACTTAGATTTCCAAAAAAGCTTATTACTTGTCTCAATAACTAATCAATTAAGAATTCATTAGTAATAATACTTACTAAGATCCACCTTTAACATGGTCCCCCTTGCAAATAGCAGCTTCTGGCCATCTGAAAACCCACAGTGATCTATTGTACCACAAAAACCAAAGGATGCTTCATTTCCAAGCACAGTACTTCTCCCAGGGTTCTTTCACTTGGTTGAAACCTAATCTAACACTAAGCACATATTTAGCTAAACTCACGAAAAATTTTAAGCTCACGCATTCTTTGGAATGCTGGGAAACTTCAGACACCATTTACTGTAAGCTCTCAACCTCACACATTTCTCTCCTGAGTGACCTCAGGTTTCTGAAGATCTCCAGGGAAGGTCTTCTTCACCAATTCTCATGTTCCTTTTTTTCTTATAATTAGAGAGATCCACCTTATATCCAAACCTAACCATTTCTCTGCCATGGCCAAAGTCCATTAAACTTGTTCACCTTTAAGTTTACCCTCAAATGAAATTTTGCATAAAATCTAACTATTAAAAATCATGAATCATTTGACCACCCATCCTTTTCAAAGAGATTTCACATATATTATCTCATCTGAATTTCATGGAATCCTTTGAAGTAGTCAAGGCTGGAATAATAATCTCCACATTTTAGATTAACTGAGGCTGGGAGAGCTTGGTGATCTTCTCATGGCTGCCTAGTGAGTGAGTGGCTGAGCCGGGGTCCATACTGTTTTTTGGCTTCTAGTTGAATGCCTTAATGATTTATTTTGCACACGTTCATGTATTGATCATATTACCTTGCCTTTCAACTATGCCTCCTTTCTTATTCTCTCCCTCAATGAAAGAGACAATACCATCAACAAAACAATACTCCCCCAAAAGAAAACCCTCCAGCTCAATTCCTTTTCAGAGCAGCGACTTTTTAATCCTCACACACTTTCTGTGAACCGGAAGATAATGGTTACCAATATTTCAGTTACATTAATTGGGAAAAATGAGGGCCAGAGGAAATAAATCAGAATAATGGTTATAGAGGCTGCAGGCTGGTACAGACAGCAATATTTTGAACCTTAGAAATTGTAAGTCCTTGCTCTGCTATTGTGACCATATTCAAATCAACTACTCTGAATAGAGAGAAACGCCACTTCCAACTTCCTCTGCCTCTTGGGAAAATCAGTTAAGAAATGTGAAGAAATAAGAAAAGTACCTTTTACTATGTGCCTTCTCTTAAGAAAATAGATTCTAGAAAATGTCAAGATGACAATATCCTTTATCCATGCTGAATTTGTACATAAGTGCATGTTTATGCATAAGAGCAACATGAAACATTTTAAAGACAAGTTTGAGACATTAATTTGGGCCAATACGGCACATTGAATTGCAAATTGATGACAAGGCTCAATTGTGGGTCAACCCCCGGTACTCACTTGGTTTAACTAGCACCCTGGTTCCTCCTCCAAAAGTTAGCTTGTTGCCTGCAGCATTGATCACACAATGATTTGAGGCCCAGCAAAAACCACAGGGACCAAGAAAATAACACTCAGTTGGTGCTCAACAAAGGACATTTTCTATGGTCTTGGAAAAGTGGAGGGTTTGTAATGTGCAGGGTAATCCTATCTCCTAGCACTGTATCCTCTTCATAGAGCTGGAATGCTTGCAAGTGGGCACAGATTTGGGTCTAAGCCCTTCACATACTTATTGTCTACTCTGCTTTGGGAATTCGGATCTTGCTCTGTGAATAAGGATAATATTAATAGCTCTCAACCATAACCTCATTCGGGGGCCCACTTGGCCATTTTTGTCTCACAAAGGCAATTTTCTCTGAAAACAGAAAGTCCTGTAAGCTCCAGGGAGTCTTCAGGGTAAGGCTATTCATACATTCAGAACGGAAATGCTGAATGAACACACTCATATACATGCATGCACTTGCCAACAGGGTTTCTGTATTCAATCGAGTGCCCAGGAAAGGCCCCAAAGAGAGGACGAGTACTTCAGTCCTAGGTCCTCCCAGCTGTCATATCCACTGGATACTGCGGATCAACTTTACTTTCTCAGTGAAAGTTTCAGACCCAGACTCCCTCCAGCTACTCTAGAGCCCATCCTTCGGTGAGGCTAAGTGCTGAGGAAGCATGGAAACAGGCTTCTTGGGGAAAGTTTACAGAGAACCACGGAGAGGCCATTCTCAATAAGAAGGAGTGCAGCGACAGATGGAGCCTCTGACAGGGAGACGGCCAAGAGTCACAGGACCCAAGAAAAACACACCTTAGAAAGCTGGTCTAGTTTGCTTGCCCATTCAGGGTGGAGGGCCATGTCCTTCGCCAAATATTGTGGGTGGACCAGAGCAGGTGTTTTGGGATGCTCACATGTTTTAGTGGGACCTCCCTTCTTTGCCTTTGGTGGGGACCATTAAGTTCTCTCCGATTCCTGGGTTCCTAAAAGGGACTTTCCATTGCCTTTGCCTCCCTCTGCTTCCTCGTCCTAATCTACCTAGGGACTGGGGTCCTCCAGGAGGGGAAGTACACATATCTCTTTAGTTTCAAGACTAAAGGAGCTAATACATCTCCCCTTTTAATTTCTCCACAGTAATATTTTCCTGGAATAGAAAGCGACTCACTCACCAGGCCAGACAGTCAACTGAGTTCCTCTTCCAAAGTATAGCCTCCCCAGGGTTGAGCCTCTGTCGGCACAATGCTGGTCCCCTTTACATGAACCCAGCCCTAATGTTCCCCATCCCCTCTCCCCTCAGCTTTGGAGTACAGGGTTGAAAATTTGCCTCCATCCTCCTTAAGCATCTGTAAGTCTTCTTCTTGTGCAGACAGCAGTCTAAGCTAGACAGTCAGTCCTCAGATGCTGTATCTCCAGGGACAAGTGATCTGTGGTAACAATAGTCTTTCTACCTTCAGAGTTCCCTCCCATCAGAAAGCAATTACACATCCTTTTGAGTGTGTTTAAATTGGAAGGAACTTTGCTCCCCTGGCCGTATTTTCGAGTACAAAAGGCTGCTCACTTACTTGGAGTGACATTATGTTTGGATCCCTTTCCAAAGCTGAAATTGTAAAATCTTTGATAGCCACATCTGTCCTCTGCAAAATCACCTCATTTCCTTCATTCAACCTCTGAGCCTCCCTTAAGACATTCCCTTTATCTCTTCCTTCTTTTTTTCCTCCTTGATATCTCCTACTGTTTTCTCATTTACTGCACTGGGAAATCATACCCCACCATCTTCTAGGTGTAAAAATCCCAAGTAGGCTTTAGCTTATGAATAATTTGATGAACTATTTCTTTGGCTATCAAAATAGTAAAAATAGAAGAAACAAGTCTGAGCTCACCTATTAATCCTCCAGGCTTGAGTCATGGGATCTTAGCATTTAGAGTTGAAAGGGAGCCCAGATGTGATTCAGTCTAATAGCTAAAATGGCATAGAAGTGCCTTCTGCAACATCTCATGGTTAACCTTAGGGGTCTGGCATGAAGATATCTAAGGAAGAAAAGTTCCATACTTCACAAAGCAGCCTTTCCACTGCAGGGCAGTTCCACTTGTTCAACAATGTTTGAGAGGAGGTTGGGGCACATCTTGCACCTGCTCATTTTGATTTGGCCTCCGCGCTCACCCCTTACCTGGTCTACATAGTAGTTCTTCAAATATTTGAAAGGAGTTAACTCTCTCACTTAGAGACCTGAGATAATTTCAGATAATTAGCTCAGTTTTCATCTGACCACAAAGACTGCGCCACCAACAAATGTACCATTG
The DNA here is from genome assembly GCF_029281585.2 of Gorilla gorilla gorilla. NCBI lineage: Eukaryota > Metazoa > Chordata > Mammalia > Primates > Hominidae > Gorilla > Gorilla gorilla. The sequence goes on from NC_073239.2 coordinate 34,104,816, forward strand.
TGAAGGCATGCCTTAGGAGGAGCTGTTCTGAGGTGACAGAGAAGGCGAGGGAGACGTGTGAGGCAGAAAAATTATGGTTCTAACACAAACTGGGAAAGCTCTTAGAATTTAGTTCTTGACATTGCACTTCCTAGGTGAAATTGCTGAAAAACCTACCCACCATTTTGCTTAAAATTATTCTGGACTTTTCTTTCTTACTTACTTGCTCTTACAGTTACTGTGGTTCCGGCTCCAAAGCTGAGCTTGTAGTCGTTAGAACCACAGTGCAAGGTCGCCCTACACAAACCTCACCAAGATCATGGTTAAGGAGTGGGCTAGGGGACAGGCAGGCCGGGCTCTTAATCTAGGTCTGCCCCTCATCTGCGGTGAGCCCTTGGGTAACTATTTCAACCTCTTTGCTTTAGTTTTAACTTTCACACTGTTTCCTCATCTGTGGAAGCGGAGATAGGTAATATCTATCCCAGAGGGTTGTTAGGAGGGTCAAATGAGTCAAGGTATGAAAGGTGCTTTGCATATTGCGAATGTTGAAGAAATGTTAGTTATTAGAGTATTATCAAGGGGATCTAATTCTTTTCATCTTTAAATAATACATATAATTTTAATTTGTCATGTCTCCTCTCTGAAATCCTGGACATTCAGGGGTGCTTTAAATTATATCCAAATGCTCTTTTGTTCAGTAGCAACAGTTAAAATTTGGGCGTTTTCCTTATAAAGAATAACACCTTGAGAACATTGGCAGTTTCAGCATGTCTGCTCGATCATGAGATTTGTTTACTACATATCCGTTCAAGTGACATACGAATAAGGACTAATAAAATATTATGGGTGGGGACCCAAAATGCAAAATAAAAGAACTGAAATACAGACTGAAAAGAAGAATTTAGCATAATGTGTTGGTAACTTTTTCTTCTAGGCAACTATAACTTACTTGGTTTTACATTGAGTTTGGTCCCAGATCCAAAGTAAAATTTGTTGAAGTTGTACACCATGTTTATTGGCATTACAAAAAATCCCCTGGCACTTCCTAAAAAGGAGACTTGTTATCCAGAGATGACTAAACAAATTAGACCAAGACTAACCCAACCCTACCAGTTCTTTGCTAATTCCCTGGAAAATTTGAGAACCAAAGTGAGGAATGAGCAGGGAAGGCACATTCATTATCAGAGACAGGAAAGATAAGGGCAACTGGTTTTCTTCAGTGGTTTTATTGATTTCTTTTCTTTAGTTTTCTGCTTGGGTTCATTCTTGTGTCCTCTGTGCTCAATGCACACAATATTTGAAACAGGACACTGCAAGTAAATGTTCTTTACCTTTCTCTTTTCCTAATTATAAATGAAAATTCCCCTCAGGTAGACTTAACTAAGGGGAAAATTCATATTCTGCATTTAGCTCCAGGGTGATCTGGAAGCTTCTCTCTGAGACTCTGTATCTGAATCTGGGTTGCACTTGACAACTAGACCTGAGCTTTTCTTAAGGACACCCCGAGCAACGCCAGCTGACCAGTGGTGCTCTGTATGTATGACCTAATAAGATCACTATAGCCTCTCTGTCACAGTACCTACATTATACAACCATGTATATTTTAGCATCCACATTGACACTCTCCTCCCAGACCCCACAGTCAAACTGTACATTTTGGCTTTTTTTTTTTTTTTTGCTTCCTGCTTGCATATTCCCTTCAGAAAAAAAGAAACAAAGCAAGAGAAAAAAAAAGAGGCTGCAGTGTTGGTTCTCATTTGCAAGTCTAGATGAAACATTATTTATGGGTAAAATATTTTGCTGGCAATTTCAAGAGAAAAGAAACCTTAGTGCCAACAGTTAGACGCCCACACAGTTTGGAGTTAAACAGATCTCAACAAATGAACACAGTTATGAGAAATAACACAGAAGTGACTTCAATCTAAGCCAAGTAATTATAATACTCATGCAGTTTTGGAGGGCGAGGGGCTTACTTGTTCTCACTTGTAGAAATGATAAGCAATGTGTTACAGCAATGCTTTGCTGGAAGGGCACCAGAGAGCTATAGAAATAGAGCCTCATTTAAATATCTTAAATATAGGCACCTCTATGTTTAAAGACTTATTTAGAAATAGCTACTAGAATAGGCTAAAAATGTAAGTGACCAACTAGACTTGGTGTGAGACAGTTTTTGTAGCACGTAGGCTGGTCCTAGTGCAAATATTTTCAGAAACAGAGGTTCCCCTTATGGAATCTGTTCCCATTATTCAGCAATTCTTCTAAGTTAAAATGAAATTTTTTTCTATTCATTTTCATCAACTCCTATTACTAAAAGCCTTAGCAAAAAGGCTTCTCTTTCTCTTCTTGGTCTCTGATAAATAATTCTCTGCTCGCATTGCTCTTTCTAGTATGCATTGTTGCTGTCTCTCCCCATCTTCAACCTCAGGCCCATTAAGTTACATGTACAGAATACATTTGTAGATTAGTAAATCAGTGCAAATAGTATTTAATTGAGGCAGCCTACCAGGTAAAACAGTCAGTTGTGTCCCAGATCCAAAGGTCAGTTGCCTTGCAGAACCAGAAGAAACACTATGATTTGCTCAACAACAAAAACCAGATCAAACAGGCCAGGTTGGCAAAGCACTGAATAAAGAGCTGGCAGTGGTTCCTTTATGAATTAGGCCTGCATCACTGTTAATCTAGGTTTGGTCTGGAGTAGCCAAACTGACTTTCTACAAATCCTAAACTAACCCTCCTTCATCTTTACAATCCCATTTTCTTTTAGGGGACCTTTGCTTTCCACTTTCCACTACAAAGTTCTAAACATCAACTGTGTATTTTTGATATATGTATAGAGCAAATACTCTCTGATTTTAGGTGTCAAAACAGCACTTGAATCTTTTCATCCAAGGAGACTCACAAAGTCTAGAATAGAGAATACGCCTCCTCTGTTGTGGGCATCACTGGATTATGTCATCAGAGAACTGTCTGAATTCTTGAATCCTCCTGAGACTGAGTCTATAGAATCAAAGTGAGGTAGGTACAGAGCTGGCATTGTCCAGTTAATTTGGCCACTCATTTCACATTGATAAAATAACTTTATAATAATCAATTATCAGACAAATTCCTAGTTTTCTACTTCACTTTTGGGCATTTCCCTTCTCCTGACTAAAGTGGTATGTGTGTTAGTTATCTGCTCAAGGACTTTAAACTGCAGCAAAAATTAGTTTTAGTATTTCCTAAGGAAGTGATGATAGTATAAGAGAGACATGCCCAAGAGAAATCAGGGTAAACATTGTCATATCTGGGAAGAAACATGGAATCCACCTCCAGAATGTAAGTTGCATGAGGGCAATATCACACTGAGTTTGCTTCCTGTTGGATCCCTGGTTTCAGCAACAAGCCTGGCAGAGGGCAAGTACACGAAAATATTTGTCAGATGAATCTTGCGGACTCCTCAAACTTCAAGTTTGAGCCAACTGACAGGTTTGGCAAATTAGAGACCTAAAGTCTAGTTCTAGCTCAGCCACAGACTGGCTGTGGGGCCGGGATCTGTCTCTTCCCTGAGCCTCAGTTTTCTCATCCATGGAGAAAGTCAAAAAGGAATGTTGTCAAGGTTCTCTCTGCTCCGTGAGGCTACGCTGTATGAATTTTTGGCTGAAAGTCTCAGAAACAGGAAGTGTCCCTCAGTAGTCATGAGTAAACTTTTTTTAAAAAAGTGGTTTTTCAGACTTTGAGAGAGACTAATCACATTGCTTTTGGTTAATGATCATTATTTACAAGGTTCTTTCCTTCTATAAATTGACATAATCTTAGCCAAATAGAATAGTGCCTTAGAAGGTTTGTTAAGGAATTAGAAATCTTGTCACCAATTACTGCACAAATCCAGGGATATGATCCCAGCCAATACACCAAGTAGCCAGTCATACATTTTAGTCCCAACACATATACTCAGGTGCAATTCCCAGAGGCACACTTACATAGCCCATTTTGCACTGAGATGCTAGATCCTAGCCAGGACGACGATTGGCTTCCTATTTGATGCTCATCCCCCTCTCTAAACATTCTTCATATAGTGTATAATTGGGTCTAAATCAGCCCTTAATCCACAGACATTGCTTAATCCAGGGATACAATTTTATACTTACTGGGTTTCACAGATAACTCGGTTCCCTGTCCGAAGATAAGCTTTCCTCCCTGGTTATAATTCACACTGCGTTACATATCCTGTCAAAAACACATCCAATCTGCCTGAACACATTTCTAATCCTCCACCCCTAAATCCACAGCAGATTGCTCCCACACCACAGCATGAATCATGGCTATCCTGCTTATTGTAACTTTTTTCCTTATAAGGGAAATAAGGGTATTCACACAGGAGACTGATAGAGAATAATGAGAATTACTATTTATCCAAAAACGTTTCTATTTAACACCAGTCTGATCTCTCATTTTTGCTTAATGGCTTTGGGTACTGCTGTTCAGGGAAATGGCTTCCTTTCAGATGTGTTTCTCATAGTCTCGGCTAGAAATATTTGGCATGTAGGGCATGCCAAATACTAAGGGCAGGTGAGGCTCCAGGGAATGGGGCTTACCTGGGGTGACCACAACCTGGGTCCCTGCTCCAAACTGCAATTTCCCCCAGCCGTCAGTTGTCACACTGTGACAAACACCTCTACAAAATGGCTTCCCCAGAGAAGACAGCTGCTAAATGAAGACAAACTGCTCATGGGGAAACAATCTTGCTACAAAATGAGGCAACTGCATGATATGAGATATAAGCTTTTCCCCCTTTCTCTTTTAATTTCTCTTCTTTCAAGACACTAAGGATGGTGTGTGCCAAGAGCTGCACCTCCTGGGCGGCAAGGGCAGAAAGCCAGACTGCTGGGGTCAGTGAAGCCTGGGCGTCCACTTTAGATGCTGCAGGGATAGAAACCCACCAGCCTAGGAGTTTACCCAAGGTCAGACCCAGTCCTCAGCACTACTCAAATGACAGCTGATCACAACGGTTGCCCTGTCATTTAAATAACTTGATGTTTTGAGTTCACGAGCCTACTGGAAAAACTACTTCAGGATGCTTGGGATCTGTTCCTATTGGAAGAGTGTTAATCACTGGCCTCTACTTGCCTGAGCTTGTTTGTTTGTTTGAGATGAAGTTTCGCTTTTGTTGCCCAGGCTGGAGTGCAATGGCATGATCTTGGCTCACTGCAACCTCCGCCTCCCGGGTTCAAGCGATTCTCCTGCCTCAGCCTTCTGGGTAGCTGGGATTACAGGTGCTTGCCACCACACCCAGCTAATTTTTTTTATTTTTAGTAGAGATGGGCTTTCACCATGTTGGCCAGGCAGGTCTCGAACTCCTGACCTTCAGGTGATCCACCTGCCTCAGCCTCCCAAAGTGCTGGGATTACAGGCATGAGCCACTCTGCCCGGCCCTGAGTTTCAAAATCTATCAAATGGGGATGACTATGCTGGAGTCCCCTTCTGAGGAAGACCTTGTTATCAGATTGTTCTTATTCAAGTCTGACAGAGTAGAGGGGTCTCAAGGCTGGGCTTATTGGTGGGGTCCTGGTGGGTTTCTTCCCCTCCACACCTCTTAAAGCTCCTTCAAGGATGAAGAAGGTGACGAGGTACTGGGCCTTGGTCTGCTCAACACCTTTAATGTCCTTCTGACCCAAGGAGGCACCCGTGGAAAAGAGGGCAAGTTTTCCTCTTGGAGATAATCATATTCAGCACATATAAATTATATGTCACTTACTTGGCTTGACAAGCAGCCTTGTCCCCTTCCCAAAGATAAAGGAGAAGCCTTGTCCTTCTGCACAGTGATTATCTCAGCATCAAAAACCTAACAGCTCAGCTTTCCCCGACACAAAGCCCTCCTGAGAAGGGACCCTCCAAAGGAGTGCATTTCCTCCAGCGTTAATCACACGGCCTTGTGATTTTCCTTCCCGAAAATGAACCCTTCCTCTGTATTGTCCTTATGGTTCTGTTTCTCACTCCTTTTTTAACCTTCTTCTCCATCACCACTCCTGAGGTCACAGTGGACTCCTGGCCTCAAGCCCCTGCAGCTTCTCCCCACATTAAGCACTGGACTCATTTTCTATCTCCACTTAACTGTACTTACAGGGCAGCACGGACAATCTGGTTCTGGGACCAAAGACAAAATTCTGACCATAGTTATCCCCACAGTGTTTCTGGGCTCAGCAAAAACCCCCTAGAGCTTCCTCCCTCCAGCCTGGGCATCTCAACACCACAAACAACACAGCACTCAGAACCTGTGTTTTTGGCTTTAAAGTGATAAAGCCAGCCCATTTGTCAAGTCAAGTCTTGAGAACAAAGGGAGTTTGGTAACCACTAAGCCGGCAAAGGTTCCAAACTTAACAACCCAGCAACCCCCTGTGTCCTGGAGGATGCAGCTCTGCATTAATGAGCCTGGGTCTTTTTCATGGAGACAGGCTCTGGGGGCTGGAAAGAGGCTTAAAGAGGTTCTCTCATTTCTCCTCCTGCCTCGAGGCAGGGCTGCACTCCAATCACCTCTGATAGCAGGGTGTCTATCTCCTTTCAAAAACCCTCTAGAGAAAGTGCCCTGGCAACTACTCCTGACAGCTCATTTTCACTGTTCAAAAACCTATTAGAAAGGTTTTACCACTAACCTAACTCCCTTCTTGCAGTATTAGCCATGTCCTGTGGTCTGAATCCTGGTGGAGGTGGAGAGCCGAGCCCCTCCATCTTCTGTTTAATGCTGCCTTTCCCAGATTTAGGTGTGTGACTTAACTCCCACCTTGCCCTCAACCTCTTTTCTTTGAAATAAACTGCCTCATTTTGCCTCTGCAGACTTTACTGATCCTCTACCTCCAGGTTGGAGAGTTTCATTTAGTGGCTATTTTCAGGAGCCATATTTCTCATGAGCTTCACTACCCTGAAGAGGAGAAGGACAACCCTGGGATAGATCCCCCTTCCCATAAAGTTTCCATCTTCCCTCTGTCATTGCCCCTCCACATGGGGAGCCTGTCTTTTGGGAAGGGGCTCGGGACACCTTAAAGGAAATCATGCTGGGGTCATTTTGGTGATGGGGAAGTACAAGGTTTCAGTTCTGCAACCCTTGCCCTGCCATCCTGTGAACCGCATCCCTGCTCCAAGCGTGTGTGTGTAGCCTTGAGGATCCCAGCTATGCAGCTCTCTGCAGAAACCTCTCCCCTGCCTCTGACACTTGGATGATTTTGTATTTAAATTAGTCAGGATTCTTTCTATTTCCACTTTCAAATCCCAGGTGAAGAATTTCGTAGAACAGGCTGACATTCTCCACCCTCCCCGCAGTTCCAGCTATGCTGCCGATGCACAACAGAACCTTGACAGAAGAGCCCCAGGGGCCAAACAAAGGCTCTGCAGTGGGTTAGAGATGATGTTTATCATTATTATTAATAGCGAGGGTTTAATGAGCTTTTTCTATGTTCTGAGCACTATGCTAACTACTTTAGTTGTATTATTTCATCTTTACAACGACTCAACGAGGTAGGAATATTTTTATCTTCATTTTGTGGATGGGGAAACTGAGGCTCAGAGAGATTAAGTAACTTGTTCAAGGTCACACAGCTAAGTAAGTAGTGGAGCAAGGACTTGAATTCAGGTTTTTCTGTTTCCAAAGCTTGTGCTATCCTGCTTAATCCATTATTACTTGAGCTCAAAATGTCCAGAGGGGACCCACGACACGTCAGAGGTGCTGCAGAGGTGGGCTTAGTGCTGAGCCTCATATTCTATGGCAGTTACTTGATTCTCAATCCAGATGTACAGAGTTCTAGTGGTTCTTTTCAAGTAGATATTTAAATCGCAGCAGGGAGATCAAACTTAGATATGAGAAGTACTGGCAATAAGGGTTGCCAAATTTTGGAATTAATTACAGAGAGATATTTCCCATCCCAGACCATCCGATATAGTGCGAGCACATCCTATACGGCCAGAGATCCTGCTGGAAAGCCTGGCCAGGGGTGGTGGAGAACCTTCCTGACAGCTCCATTGGCTCATTATTGTTTGTTTCTCTATTTCTTTCAAAATGTTGTATATGCTCCTGAGAAGCCCTTACCATGAGCTAGAGCAAGAGTCTGCATGTGGGCATGCGTGTGTGCATACATGCACTCATATCTCATTTTAAAGCAGGGAAGAGAACCAACTCTCTTTGGCCTGGGGAAAGAACATTAATAAAGAGCCCAACCAGATGCATAGGATTAAAGTCTTTTTCAAACTAATGATTTGATTGATTGCCCCGAAGGCCTAGGCAAAGAAGAACACAACTTACTTGGCTTCACAATGAGCGTAGTCCCATCCCCAAAGGTTGATTTGCCTGCATTGGTGTTACACAGTCTTTAGTGCTATTGCAATAACCTTGGCCTCTAGGAAGACAGGTGGAGGTTGGGGAGGAAAGCAGGAAAACAAAACCTGAGATGACTGCCCATGGCCAAAACAACCTCCTTATAATTAGGTTAGAACGTGGGAGGAATACTAATAAGTAGCAACTCCCGAGCCCAATTCTATTTGCCTTAATTTTCCTTGAAGGTATGGGCCTTGGCAGGAGCACCTCCTGGGAAATTCACTCAAAGTGGCTACTGCTCTGTCTCCTGGGATCCTGCCTTGTGTGTATTCCTGCAGGCTCTTTGGCTATTTTCATCCAATTCCTGCCTTTTCCCTGCTACTTTCCTTGGACCTTTCTTTTCGTGGAGGTTCACATATTTTCACAGGGAGAGACTACATGGATATTAAATGTCCAAATACAATGCCCCAGGGAATATGTGCATTAATAACCTTGTTTTCCAACTGATATTACTAACCACCCAACACAAACCAAGCAAAGACAACACCACCTGTGTTTTGACAGCTTCTGCATGATGGAAGACAGTCTTCTTGGGAAGAATAATTAGCCAGAAAGAAGAACTTACTTGGTATGAGCGAGAGTTTGGTCCCCTTCCCGAAAGTGAGTTGGTAACTCCCAGCCCCAGAGTATGCACAGAGTTTCCTTTCTTTGCAAAAACCCCAGAGATGCTGAGAAAATCAGACCACTCACAGCATAAGAGCAGCTCTAACAAAAGCTCAGACTGTAACAACAACCAGACAATAGGCAAGAGAGAAGGGCATTACAGAGGCGGGCTATGGAACAGACCATTCCTCAGAGTCCTCCAGAGTCCTGGCTGGACTTTCAGAGGTCATCGAATCCATCCTCCTGTCCTCAGTCAGTGTGTTGTCTGACCAAAGACCTGTCTAGTTATTAAGAGCTCCTAGTTTTTATAAGGCTTTCCTTTGCTAACAGCCCTTACATCTAATCAACTGTTCCTTATATCTAATTGAAATCCTGCAAACTGTAGTCTGAGCCCTTTCCCTCTCAAGCTTCCCTGGTTGAAGATGGGATTTCACATAAACGTATTCCACAGAGAAACTCATCACAACACACCAAGCTGGTCTCAGTGGTCACTTTTGGGGAGGAGGAAGCTGATACTGAAGGAAGTGGCCAAGGTGAATGCTGGCTTTATCTGTAATTTTTTTTTTTTTTGAGATGGAGTCTCACTCTGTCGCCCAGGCTGGAGTGCAGTGGCATGATCTCGGCTTATGGCAACCTCAACCTCCTGGGTTCAAGTGATTCTCCTGCCTCAGCCTCCTGAGTAGCTGGGATTATAGGTGCCTGCCACCACGACTGACTACTTTTCGTATTTTTAGTAGAGATGGGATTTCATCATGTTGGCCAGGCTGGTCTCAAACTCCTGTCCTCAGGTGATTTGCCCACCTCAGCCTTCTAAAGTGCTGGGATTACAGGTGTGAGCCACTACACCTGGACTTTATCTGTAATTTGAATGGTTTACAATGAGAAATTTTAATGTGTTACTTGGGCAAATCAAAACGAATAACAACATTAAATAGAAACCTGCAATGTATTTAAAAATGGCTTTTGGGGCTGGGCACGGTGGCTCACGCCTGTAATCCCAGCACTTTGGGAGGCTGAGGTGGGTGGATCACGAGGTCGGGAGATCGAGACCATCCTGGCCAACACGGTGAAACCCTGTCTCTACTAAAAAAAAATACAAAAAATTAGCCAGACGTGGTGGTGAGCACATGTAGTCCCCGCTACTAGGGAGGCTGAGGCAGGAGAATGGCATGAACCCAGGAGGCAGAGCTTGCAGTGAGCCGAGATCGTGCCACTGCACTCCAGCCTGGGCAACCGAGCGAGACTCTGTCTCGAAAAAAAGAAAAAGAAAAAGAAAAAAAAAGGCTTATGGATCTCAGACAAGCCTTTTTGTGCTTCCCCCAGGCTAAGTAGTCTGGTTCTCTGCCCAGGGCTTTGGTCTCCTGGGATCAGAGGTGGAAACTGGGCCAGGATGACGGTCAGAACAAGCTGGAGGCAACTAGGCCAGGGTGCAATGCAGGGCCCAGTTCTGTGTGCATTCATGACTGTCCAGTTGGCTTTCGAATTATAACAGAATAACCTGTAATTTTCCTGCGCAATGCTAATGACCCAGCTCCTTCCAAACCTTTCTTGGGGGCAAAAGCATTCTAGGTACACCGAAATATAATTCAAAGGAAGAAGCCATTGCTGATCAAAATCAAGGATGGCTAGAAACACTTACTTGCAATCACAGAAAGTCTTGTGCCCTTTCCAAAGACAAGAGGTGTGTTTCCTGAATTCCCACAGTGATTTCCTCCATAACAAAAACCCTGAATGCCTGGCCTTGGTGGTTTTCCTGGAAGTTACCTCTTGTTGGTCTTCTTCCCTGTTAGAATCATCTAGCAATCTCCCCACTTAACCATAGGTTTTGTTTTTCCTTACGCATTTGCCCACTTCTCCCCCAATCTCTGCAAAGTATGGTATAATTAAAATGTTTCTGCTTTGCCTGTCTACCCTGCTGATGAGCTTCCATACATAGAGTTGTAGCTCAGGGATGCATTTCTGAATTGCTTGCAGACTTCTAGCTTATTGTTAACCTGTGAAAAACATTCCAAAGGAAATCCCTGTTTCTGACATCATGATGTACTCTTCGCTGTACTAGAAATAAAAAGGAGTGGTCACTTATCCTAAATAAAGAAAAAGATTTGGAAAATGGCATAGAGTGAGAAGGCTCAATGCAAGATGTTGCTCTTGCTGGCATACTCTCTTTGTTGTCTCTACCATGAAAGTAGCTCTTTAAAAAGTCATCTCTCACTTATCCCTGGAACAAAGGAAATGAGAGATCCTGGGGCATCAAAGCCAGGAATCTCAGCAGAGGCCAAATAAAGAAAAATGTATCTCTTATGGAGGGTGGAAGGAGAGGGGTCATAGGTATGCTGGAGTCATTTCCAAAATCAATTTAGTTGGAGCCAAAAATCACGCTGGGCTTAACAATGAGTCCAAACAGAGGTTACCGGGGACAAGCCTGGGGGAAAGACTGGAAAATAAGTTCTGGAAAAGTGTCACGATTCTTTTACTCTTCTTAATAAACAATAAAAAAAAATTTTTATTTGGGTAGCAGAGGACTGGTAGCAACTTTTCCAGCCCTGGAGGGGAGAATTTGGTATTTGGCTCAGCTGTGGAAAGGCTGAGGACTGGGCCTCTGCAAGAGAAGAGCCCAGGACCTACAGGCCACCCACACGTCTTAGAAACTTTCCTACTGAACACTCACAGCAGTTTGAACTCAGTGGGAGTTAATGTCAGAAAATCACATAAACAGCACTTACTGGGGAGAATATGAAGTCGTGTCCCTTTTCCAAAGATGATTTTGTCATCTCTGTTCACACTGTGATTGGGACCATAACAAAAACTCCTAGTGATTTTTTTTTGGGGGGAAAGCTGCATATTTTTTGATGGATATTTCACCCTCATGGGACTTAACAGATTCCTATATTGTCTCTTCTCCTGTAATAAACAGGCCTCATTATTGGCTCAGCCATCTTTCTCTGTGTCTTCTAGTTGTTCTGCTTGAATTTCATGCTGCTTATTGCAAATGTGCAGGAGGAAATTGAATGACCTCATTTGACACTGAGAGTGAATTATAAAACCAACAATACAATAAACTCCTTTCCAATATCAAACATAATTCTGTTACTGAAGGCAAAAGATACCTGGCAGACAGCCACTGAGCTAGGAATCCACTTTTCAGAGCCCAAAAAAAAATGGGGCAGGAATGGGTCGCTTAGGGCACATATCTGGATTTCCACCTGAGAAGGAACTGCATTACAGAGTCTTCCCTTCACCCTGGCTCTAAGCCTTAAGTTCTAGAATTTGCCCTGTCAACAAATTCTAAGGATACCTTGCCTTATGTTTGCTGTACTCATTTTAGCCCTGCCCTAGCTGGGGGTCATGAGCATCATTCATTTTAGCCCAGAGGGATCCCCATCTTTTAGAAAATGTTCTCCTTCCACAGTCCATGGATGTGGTCTCTCACCACCAAGAGAGGGAAGCCTTATGCCATTGCCCTCAACCCTGGCTGGATCCTTGTTTGACACTTAAAGAACCAAGTCCCATTTTCTCTTCCTCCTTTGGGGTCTACCTGACCCCAAAGAAGCTCTTTATCATAGTCGTTAAAAAAAAATTAACATGGGATGGATATGTTCACTAGACGTAAAACAAACCTATGGAGTCATCTATCTCATTTCCTTGTCTTCCAGCATTTCCCAAGGCTGAACCATTTAAAACTAGGCTATCCTATTTTAAAGCTCCTTGGGTTAGTCATTCCATAATCTTAATTATAACCTGTTGTAGGGTTTAATAACAGACAGTCAGTGTGGTGACTCCAGCCTCTTAATATTAGTTTTTTTGGTGGGACATTTGGATGGGTCCTATTGTCTCCAAAATGGCAATGTGGAGAAACAGACACCCCAGGAGCACACCCGGGAATGCCAGGCTCCTGAACGCCTATTTCCCTCCTTTTCAAGAAGGTAGGTTTAAAAAGTTTTATTCCCCATGGAGGAATTGATCATTAAAAAAAAATCGTGTTATCATACCTGCCATTTTATTTCACTCTGAATTTCCTTTTAGGTGTTTATAAAGCCACCTGGGAGTGTCAACCCATTTCTGAATTGTTTTTTTCTTCCACTGCATTTGCATAGTCAGGCTGTGTTTTTAGTGAAATTTGACATTATGGGACTAGATGTGGACATTTGTCAAAATGCGACAATGTTTGGGTTTCTTATTAGATCTTTTTGAAATGAATATATATGCAGGCACAAGAGACAAAGAAGGTATCTTATAAATATGAGTAGCATTTAAAATGAGATAGATTCTCATTTTTAATAGAATGGAAAACAAATTCTGTGGCTAAAATCAGAGTAAACACACAAATCATTGCAGAACATAGTTTAAGAGATACTGCGGCTGTAAATAGCTCATGGCCCCATATCTCTCTAGAAGAAAGAGGGCTAAGCCACCATGTTAAAGGTGATTTGGGGTGGTCTCATTTTGCCTTTATTTATCATTATTGCTCTAGTCTCAATAATCACGAATGTTTCATGTATTTGCAAAAGTCATTTTTCAAGAAGTACATTTGTTTACATATTAAATTAAATCTCCACTAACTTCACGGGATTTATTTGTTTGGTCAAATATCAATAAAACATGGCCACTTACTGGGCTTCACCACCAGCTGAGTTCCATCTCCAAACATGAGTCTGGCATTGTTATTCCCACAGCACTTCCTGCCTTTACTGAAACCCATAGTAAAACCCTACCAAACACATAGCACTGTGGTGAGGGGGCAGTTAGACTCTCCTTGTTTTTTTTTGCTTTCCCTGTGTTTCTGGCCTTTTATGATAGGAAGAAAAATTGGCTCTGCAACATAAAGCAAACAATGTCTCCTTTAAAAATGCCAAACTTATGAGCTTTTAAAATTCTTTTGCATTTCTAGGCATAAAACTGCCAAAGCTGAATCTAATTTGTTAACAACTCTTGCTGTCGTATGTGTGAGCTCAGCCCTAAACACACAAGTTTGAAGGGACGGTACATTCCTACACCCACAGGGATATTTTCCAGCTACAGAGCCATCCCAGCTCACCTCCAGACTCAGTGATCAAGTTTTTTCAAAGCCTTCTCAATGTGTAATAATGCTTATTTGATAGCCTAAAAAACATTTCATGAGGGAAGAGTGGCAAAAGTCAAACAGTTCTATTTTTTTTTTTTTCCCAAAGAAGTTCCACCATGGACCCATATGCTGTTTCAGCCAGGAAGGGGTAGAGAGTCTAGCCATGAAATAAATGGGAGAAGTGAACATTTTCTATTATAAAAAAGACTGTATCCTAAAGGCAGAGATAAAGACAAAACAACAGCTCCTTTATCACAAAGCTGAGCATTGGTTGAGCTTTAGTATACACGGAGTATCCGGAGAAAAGAGAGAGGGGTGAGCATCCCAGACAGTGATACCATGTCACTGACTTTCTTGGTTAAAAGTAAGGCTTATGTAATAGAAATTTAAGCTTGGAGACAGAAGAAGTCCCCAACATGACTGTAACTTGTTGATTCTTTATGTTCCAAGAGGAAGTGTTCAAAACTGATCTCATTTCTCTCCTTTCATCCTGGGAGCAGTGGGTGTCCAGAGCAAACAAAAAGAACTTATTCTAGAGAAAACAAAAGGGAAGCAAACGTAGGAAATAGAGTGACAGATACGTGGATCACAGTTCTAGTACTGAGCTAAGTTACCCTTAGCCTTCTCTTTCCCCTCCCCGACCCCTGGGAGTTAGGCCTGCCCGACTTCTCAGCACTCTTCCCAAGGATGGCTCTGGAGTCTCTTTTGGAAGAGAAATAAAAACATGGCCTATAGAAGAAGGCATTTGGACCAGCAGACACAGAATTGTATAAATAGGTTAGGAGAGATTGTATTTGCACAGGTAAAGGTATGTTCAGGGTCAATGAATAACTGGGAAATTGGGTTCACAGAAGCATAAAGCCTGCTGCATTTAGTTGAGAACAATTTGATTTTCTCAACTAAATTTTCCCACAGTAGTCTTTTTCTCCCCTGGGGTTTATCATAAAATTAGCATGTTTCCCCTCCCCTGACTGTGGTGTGCCATCCAGGAGAATGGGAATTTTGACAGCCTGCTATATCATGGCAGATAAGAGATGACAGCAGTGAACAAAGTCAACCTTCAGCCGTCCTTTCCACCAAAGGGTGGCTGTCGCTTCCTACTTGCCATGGACACAGAATCCACCTGACACATGCCACTACTTACGTACTTGGCTGGACAGCAAGCAGAGTACCAGTTCCAAAGATGAGCTTGTTTGTAGCACCGCCATAATTCACACAGTCCTTCAGAGCCTTACACTAACCCTCAAGGAGGGGCACGGCAGGTTGGGGTGAGGACAGCTTTGTGTCTTTCCAGGCTTAGAACACCTCAGTCCCAGTGCAGCAAAAGCTGACTTGCAGGCATCGCTGCAGCCTTCATATTCCCCTGACGTGCCCTGACACTGTCATTTAAGTTACATCCCAAGGCCCAGAACCCTGAGTGACTCCAGCAAGTGACCGAGAGCTTTGCAGGCATCTGCTCTCCACGTGGGACAGCAGCCTGAGGCAAGGATGTCAGGAGAGCTGCAGACTTGCTAGTTTTCACCTTTGAACATTTTACCGTCTTTGGCTGTGACCCTTTCCTTTTTCTCTGAATTTGCTCTTCCAATGGAATGAGGCTGGTTCTGCCCTTGGGAAAGAGTTTTAACCATATCAGAGGGAATTAGATATTCCCTATCAACCTGGCACTGCTCTCTTAGAGGGCTACTTAAGCATTATTCATTCCGGAAGCTACTAGACCAAACAAAAGAGTTAGTGGCTGACATGCTTCTCACTGGGAGTGGAGACCCCATTTGGGTTGAGTGCATTGTCTCCAGCAGGCTGACTTGTTCTTAAAAATATAATCTGCATGCTACACTTTGTGCATTATTCAGCTAGTGTCTCCTCTCCCATGCAGTCACATCTCTGAGACTTACCTGGCTTTATAATTAGCTTGGTCCCAGCGCCCCAGATTAACTGATAGTTGCTATCCACACAGACACAAAAACCTTAACAAAAACCTTCACTGTCCTTCCGGGGATCCTATTAGAGACAAAGCCCAGACAAAAAGTCTAGAGCAAAGCACGTAAAACAATGAAACAACATAGGAATATTGGCTATTGGAGATTATTTGCTCATTTAATTACATTTGATTAAATCGAATGACTAAACATCCAAAGTCAATCTAGGTCTCTCTGCATACAAGGGAAGCATAATTCAGAAAGTTTTCAAATTGAAGAAGTTGAACTTGCTTCACCTTCCCTGATATTTTAAATAAAAATGCAAAAGAGGGGAACAGATCATTTGTTTAGAGTCATAATGCATCTGACGCTCTAGTGCCTTCTTTTCACTGCTGATAAGATTTTAGTCAGCACCATGGTGTTCACATATAGGTTAAATTGTTCACATATAGATTAATTGGTTTATAGAAGGTTCTGCAGCTATAGGTGCTAAAGGCCCCTACAGAGCTCAGAGTTGGTAAGGGTGGCCTGCAGTGCTGTGAGAACGTTCCTGTTTATAGAAAACACCTTTTAAGGCTGGGCACGGTGGCCTGTAATCTTTGGCAGGCCGAGGCAGGCAGATCACTTGAGGTCAGGAGTTCAAGACCAGCCTGGCCAAGATGGTGAAACACTGTTTCTACTACAAATACAAAAATTAGCCAGGCGTGGTGGCAGGTGCCTGTAATCCCAGCTACTCGGGAGGCTGAGACAGGAGAATCGCTTGAACCCGGGAGGTGGAGATTGTAGTGAGCCGAGATCATGCCACTGCACTCCAGCCTGTGCAACAAAGAGCAAAACTTCATTTAAAAGAAAAAGAAAAAGAAAAAGAAAACACCTTTTCAAAATGGCTCCTTGGTTTCTAGTACTTACTTGGAAAAACTTGTAATCTGGTCCCAGTCCCAAAGATGAGCTTGTCGGTGTTATAAGACACAGTGATACTGAGATCTACAAAAACCTCCTAAGCCCCTCTGCTCTTCCCTGTCACTGGCACCAAATGACTATCAATAGCAAAGGAGATTTGGGGATACATTTAAAACACCAAAGCAATCAAACAGTCAGTTTTTGTTTCAGTCAAGTTTCATGTTCTGAAAATGCTTATGGCCTGTGCTTATTATGTTTTCAATGCATTAAGTGACAGCTCAAGACAGTTCGCTGTAAGAAAATAGGGAATCTCAAGCTCTAATCCCAGTTATGATTTTTTTTTGGTTTGACTTAAATTATTTAACTTGTCTGTGTGTCAGCTTTTCTGTCTGTGACATATGTTTGATGATGTATGGTCCTGTTTACCTTATTAGAGAACGTTGTGAAGATAAAAGGGCTGGGGATGGTGCAGTGGGTTACAGCATTGAAATGCATTGTGAATGATGTGGGGAAAATATGATGGTTCAAGTCAAGATATTATTAACATGAATAGTAGGGACTATGCTAGCTGAAGTTTATTGTTGAAATAATAACCACAAAGCTTTCTTAGTAAAAACTGAAGGAGAATATATCTGTCTTGTGTGTTTTTCCACAAGAAAGTTAGTGGAAATAACCACTTAATCTGCCAGAAGATACAGGCATGGAAAAGGTCAGCTGGATTCTGAAGTCTGACTGCCAGGGGAGAAGAAGAAATGACTGTCCTCCCACAGCAGTGAGTGAACATAGATTAGGTTCCCACGACATGCTAATGCCCTTGGCTGTTGGCAGCATTAAATGGAACCAGTTAAAATTATTTTAAAAAATGAATTAGACCATCTTAATGGTCAAACTGGCTGTGTAGGTAGACCCAGAGACTGTTTCTCCTCAGTGACTGGAAAATGTGTGTGTGTGTGTGTGTGTGTGTGTGTGTGAGAAGAACTGTTCTATATGATTTACGGACATAACAGCCCACAGAAATGAGAAAAGATATACTTACATGGTAAAACAATCACTTGAGTGCCGGACCCAAAATGCAGCACATTCCCAAAGCCTATCCACAATGGCTCATTCTTTTACAAAAACCCTGTCATCTCTTCATAACCACATGTTTTGTGTCCCAAGGTGGAAGCTAAAGCTTCTCAGGCATGAGAGAGGATTCAGACACACGTCTCATGAATGCCATGGTATTCCTTATTTTGTGTCAGCCCTTCCTTCCTGAGGCTTTTCCTCATCCTGGGCCCAGCTCCAGCCTTCATGCAGGCAGTCTGTGTCCCTTGGTGGCCACCTCCACCTCTGCAGCGGCTCTGCTGGGGCCAACCCTCAGCAAAGATTCCCTCAGGGCCCTGAGCCATTTGAGGATCACTCAAGGAGCTAGGAAAGTCCTCAGAAATATAGCTCATGGTTACAGAGGCAGGCAGCAGTGTGCGTGGGGGTGCCGGTGCTGGGCATGGGCATAGCAGTCAGGAATTCAAAGGAGAGAGCAGGGATTTACATACAGGAGTTGGAGATGGAAGGAATAGGATCTAGAGAGGAAGGGTCTGAAAACAAAGGCAAGAAGGGTAGACACACACTAACAACGGATGTCAAAATTAGTCACGCTTTGCTTGGTGAGCACACACAAGTTCTAGGGGAAAGAAATTTTCCTGGCTGTGTCAGTTGCCCTGACCTATTTAGTACTCCTGTGACAACCTCTTAGGTGCAGCTGAGACGTCCCACACTGCAAGCAGAGACCACGTCCCTGTCTTATTTCTGTCTCAAAGAGCCATCTGACCAAATGTTCTACACGAGGAGGTAGGAACAGCAGCCACAAAAAGATACTCAGAATCTGTGTCTCTCTTCCTAATTAGGCTGTCAATCTGTTTAGCTAATAAGTCGTATAAAGTGTCTTCATCCCTTCTAAGGAAAGGAGTCATATAAATGCAAAATAGCAGCAGCAATAAGTCAAATGGCTTGCTGGGCATCTTTTCTTCGTGTGAAGAGATGCTGTTTAGTAGAAGGGAAACTTTCTGTGTGGAGAGGAGACAGACTGGGAAAAAGCACAACAGCATTTGTTTTTATTAGGCTGAGTCTATACAGCACAAAGTGAAACAGATTTGGCAATTATTTAGGTAATGTGCCATTCATTTCATGCAATTTTGAGCACAAAGAAGTTTTCTCAAGGAAGTCCCTAAATATCTGCATCAGCTACCAACATTAATCAAAGTAACTGGACAATTGGGCTGTATAGACACAAACTAATAAATGCACCCTGAGATGGTTCTTCGGAAAGGCTTATATTTTATAAATCTAACATTAAAACTAGCCCAATATTTGTAATCACTGTCTTCATTTTGGCACTGCAATGAACAGTTCCCAATTTTTCTTACAACATGTCTTACATTTAGAGCCGCAAAGGTAAGGGTGACCTTCTCCCTAGAGAGTTTTATCAGGTTAACACATGGAAGCTCATTTAGAAATTCATTAGATGTCTGGGATGTGAGAACTTGTCATTACAGACTAAGAGCCTTTTTGTTAAGTGGTAAGGACTTACAGGGAATAACGGTGAGTCTCGTTCCAGTCCCAAAGAAGAGGTTGTTTGCCCCAGTTTGACACAGTGTTTCTGCCCAGTACAAAAACACTTTCCTACTAAGCCAAATTTTCTTCCTCTCCTTCCTCCTTCTTTAACTTATTTATTTTATATTTTTAAATATATATTTTTAGAGAAGAGATCTTACTTTGTTGTCCAGGCTGTAGTGCAGTGGTGTGATCTTGGCTCACTGTAGCCTTGACCTCCTGGGCACAAGTGATCCTCCTGCCTCAACCTCTTCAGTAGCTAGGATGACAGGTGCATGCTACCATGCCTGGCTATTTTTAAAAAAATTTTATTTATTTATTCTTTGTAGAGATGGGGGTCTCACTGTGTTGCCCAGGGTGGTCTTGAACTCCTGGCCTCAAGTGATCCTCCTGCCTCAGCCTTCCAAAATGCTGAGATTACAGGTGAGAGACACTGCTCCCAGCTTCCTTCTTCTTTTTTTGAGATGGAGTCTCACTCTGTCGCCCAGGCTGGAGTGCAGTGGCACGATCTCAGCAGTGGCGCAAACTCCACCTCCCAGGTTCACGCCATTCTCCTGCCTCAGCCTCTGTAGTAGTTGGGACTACAGGCGCCCGCCACGCCTGGCTAATTTTTTGTATTTTTTTTAGTAGAGACTGGGTTTCACCGTGTTAGCCAGGATGGTCTCGAACTCCTGACCTCGTGATCCACCCGCCTCGGCCTCCCAAAGTGCTGGGATTACAGGCGTGAGCCACCGCGCCCGGCCCCAGCTTCCTTCTTCTATAACATTTGCCAGGGGTATGTTACACACATTTGGACTTCTACTTGGTGATAACCTTTGCCAAACCTTACAACAAGAAGTGCTGTCTTCCATGTTTCCTAACAATCCAGACACCTAATAGTCCCCTTTCTCTCTCTCTCCCCATGTTTTTTTCCCCCAAACAAAAACATATCATTTCCATGCTACCCATTTTGTCCTTGGAAGACTGTACTTGAATAATTCTGGTGGTCACAAGGGTGGATTCTACTTTAGTATATTATTATGAAAAATCACCTTCTTTTGTGTGAACCACCCACATTTGATGCTTTTATTTCTTCCAAGTCAGCCAAACTGACATTTTCTCAGCCTTAACCTAAGAATTCCAGATCCAATACACCTTTCTTTTTGCCACTAGCTGAAACCAAGTGAGTTAGAAAGGATCATATCAACCAGACTTTACACACATTCTACTTACTTTTATAAAAGGAAAATATAACCTAAGAGTAAGAGTTTTTGGTTAGAAGTTGAGACAGAGAAGATAAAACAAAAAATGAACAGAGTGGATAACTGCACTTCACTTGGAAACATCCAGACCTACCTGGTTTTACTTGTAAAGCTGTCCCTTGCCCAAAGATTAGTTTGCCTGTGTTGCCAGAGCCACACTCTAATGCTGTACTTTACAAAAACTATAAATGGGGATCATTTCCATTTTTCTTCCTTCCCTCCAGCAACCTGACATAGTAGCAATAAAAACATATTAACTGAAAACTTTCAATCGGGCTGCCATTATGCAAAGTCCATTATAGGTATTAGCTCTTTAAATCTCATAACATCTCAGTGAGCTAGGTACTATTGCCATCCTCATTTCACAGATGAGAAAAAAGAGGCATAAAGAGATTAAGTAACCTACAGAATTAGGATTTGCCCGAACAGTTTGATTCCAAAATTCATATTCTTAACCATTATGCCATACCGTTCATTAGCCACCCTCCCCCGCCTGCCATTTTGGGTTCTCCTTTGAAGTGTGTATACCAGTCACATTGATAAAATAGTTCATTGACCTAATAAATATATCCTGAGATAGTTCTTCTGAAAGACTTACATTTCATAAACTTAATATTAAGACAAATCCAATATTTATACCAATTATCTTCATTTTGGCACTGTAACAGACATTTCCCATTCTTTTTTTTTTTCCTGCATATGTCTTATATTTAGAGCTGCAAAGGAAAGGATGACCTTCTCCCCAGAGAGTCTTATCAGGTTAGCATATAGAAGCCCATTTAGAAATTCATTAATGTCTATATCAAAGATGTCTTTCCTGAAGCCCTTTGGTTCTGCTGTACAACTCCCCTTGCCCTTATCCAGCTTTGCCAAGCCTGGAGCTCCAGAACTGACTCAGGACCTGGCCCCAGCCAAAGCCACAGCAAACACTGCTGGGAACACAATGTGGTGTGCGGAACAAAATTCTGAACAGTGTAGGTGGTCTGTAAGATGCTCCTGAAGACTCTTGCAGAGAATAACTTCTCAGAAGAGGCCAGAATTAGGATGAAATCAGTTCCTTTCCTGTTACCTCTAGCAAATCCACAATAAGGCTCTAAGCCAAAGAGAACTGAGAGATGCAGGAGTTATATCGCAAGTTTGAGTCATTCTGGATAATCCACAGTGGGGAGATGTGCTGTAGCATGGTCACTAGCGTGACTGTGAGTCCCAAGAGTTCCCAGCACTTGACCTGTCTTTGGCCAGAAAGCAACAGTATTTACCAATGGCCCACGGTGAGGTTGGCATAGTGCAGACTAAAGCAGCCATGAAATGTGCTACACACTCACCTTCTGTAATATTCAGTGCTCCCAGACAGGCCTTTTTGGAATGCACGAATGTATTTGCTCTCTAAGAAAACAGCTGAACACTCCAATGGCCTTCCTACCCTGCTCATATGGATCCCTCTATCTAGTTATTTTGATTGAGGGGCAGGTAAGGGTTCAGCTTTGGTGGACAGGAAGAAAACACTAGCCATAACTAGATATCTTAAACGTCGGGGCTAAAAAAGAAGGAGGCAGTTTCTGAGATATTTCAAACTGCACAGACAGGTTTGACAGAGTTAACATGAAGACTCACTCGGATTTACTTCCAGGCTTGTTCCCAATCCCCAAATCAGCTTACGGTTGTTGCCAGCATTACACAGTCATAGAAAGCTTTACCAAAACCGACCAGGCCAATGTGTATCAGGAAATCCCTTTCAATCCCCAAATCTGGCCGGCGTGCTCCTCCAGCTGGGACCCTGGCCAAAGAGGCAGCGGAAAAGACTGTTTATTATGGCGGTCTATTCACAGCGTGGTTGGGGTGGAAAGGCTCTTCTGAGGTTAACTAGTTCATCCCTCCACCTCCTGACAAAGCTGCCTTCTGACCAGGCCAGCAAAGAGCATAATCCTGACAAAGCTGCTGGAGAAGGATTCCCCCACTGCAGTGCTCACCCAGCCCGTGTTCTACTCAGTCAGACTTTCTGACCCAAATGGTTAAGACAAAAAGGACAAGAAATCTGTTTTTCTCCAGCACATTTGTTCCCACGCCAGACAGTTACATGTATGTCCATTTTCGTATATACATATGCCATGTATCGATAACATGTAACCATTAGAATTAATATAAAAGATAAAATTAAGTAGAGAAAACAGAAAACAGAGCTCAGTGCTACGGCTTCCTTTTGAAATTAAAGCATTCATTATGGATTCAGCAGAGATACTCACGGGGTTTGACCATTAACCTTGTTCCCCTTCCAAAGGTGAGCACGTTGCCTGCATTATTATTCACACAGTGATCTTCAGCTGAGCAAAAACCTCCTAGAAACTGAACTAAGTTTTCCCTAAAGATCTTCTGGAAGGAGTGATATCGTGAGCACAGAGAATATTAAGTAATTGTCACAGTAATAACCTGGCACAGGATCGCAGTATCAGTTTGGATTTCAGGACTGTTTCCACACTGGATAAATGAAGGATAGTCTTTCTACATGTTCTAAAGAAAGAGTTTTCCTGCACAAGCCCAGAATACTGAATGCCAAAATCGTAGCGTATCCACTGGTGTTTTAGATTATAATTCTCCAGTGTTCTGAAAATTATGTACCTCACTTGGACAAAGTAGGAACAGTTTATGTCCATAGCACCAAAGCAAAAGCAATCAGAGAGACTGTTGTCACAGTGGGAGGGATTGAGGGAAGCTGTCACGGCCCACCTGGGAGGAGGGGGTTGGCGTGCTGGTCACACCTTCCGGGTGCTGGAGCCAGGCACCTCTGACTGAGGTCAGCTCAGGAACATCTGAAGGGATCCCCAACCTTTTCAATCCACAGAACTCGAGACAGTCCTATGCAGTTGTCTGCCCTGGAATCCACCCTGGACTCAAACTCCAGATCTTTTCATCCCCTGCTTTGCTAGTCACCAGGAAAAGGACTTTTCACCACTTCCTATCCTTGTCCTAGGAGAGACTTTTCTACTCTTACTGTCCCTTCCCCAGGACATAACACAGCTCAAGGACTAATCAGAAATAATCCTCTTATGACTAAGAAGGTGACTTCTCCCATTTTTCCTGCATGATCCTTTTGAGCTTCTCTCAATTTTGAGGTACCTCATGGAAAGTCTGAGCCCGAAACTCCATGGGCACCACCACTGAGTGGCCAGAATGGTCTCCTCCCACTTTCTCACCCCCGGCCACATTGAGGACCAGGGGCTTAACAACTGGTGTTAGGAATGGAGCACTCCAAAGGGAAACCAAGAAACACGCAGTCTGTAAATCTCCTACTTGGATTATATTAGTGGTATTTCAGGGACAGAGCTCTCCTTTCCAAACCCATTACAGAAGCCATCTCTCTCCTTCCTACTTTGCTTCTTTGTCTGATGGATCTCTTACCTTGGCCTGCTTAAGTAAAAAATGATATGATTTTTCACGCTCTTCCTATGAAACTAAATCTGGTGATGCCTGTGCTGGGTCTCAAGGCTGAGAGACGGTGAGGCCAAATTTTGTCACCTGTGCAAGCCTGTTTTAGGTGGTGGGTCCAGGATGTCTGATGTATGGACACAGGGTACAGGTGTGGGCGCGTGTAAATATTCAAGGGAGGCAGATGCCTAGTTTTCCTGGAGCAGAGCATTCATGAAAGGGAATCAGTGGGAATAAATTTGGAAAATAGAAAGGGCCCAGATTTCAGAGAGCTTTGAGTGACATGCTAGGATCTGGACATGATTTCCTCTTGAGATGATTTCTCAAAATATGAATGGCCAGATGAAGCACTGAGTTGCACAGAGGAGAGACGCATAAAAAAAGGCAGAAAAATGAGTGAAAAATGTAAAGTGAGAATATAGTTTTAAAAGAATAAAGAACACAGAACTCCTGTTGTGTTTACAGGAGTTTCTTGAGGCCTTCAAGTCATAAACATTTTGCTAATGATGGATACAATTCTTATGAAATCGGCAGTAAGTCCATCATGGTAAGCCTCAGAGCTCTCCTTCACCCCTCCTGTCCAGAGTAGAGGGACCCAGAATTGCCACTTCAGATAGCAGTGATTTTAGCTTGTACAGTTTACACGGGTACTTCCCTTGTCCTACCTTCCCTTGTCCCTCAAACGTGAACACCAACAACCTTTAAAATACAGCCTGTGTTGTCTGTAATACTCACTTGCTAAAACCTTCAGCCTGGTGCCTGTTCCAAAGATGTATTTGTAGGTTCCTGAGGTAGTCACAGTGTTATGTGTCTCTACATAAACCAACATAATGTTACCATTTATGGAAGCAGCTTTACTCTCCATGAATAAAAGGGGCATTACATGCACTTTCCCCATTGAAAGGCCTTGACCTCATATTTTTCTACAAGTAATTTATTTCGGATTATATCTTAATTCATACAGAAAGTCTTCACTGCTTCTATTGGGTCCGAGTTTGCAAAAGCTCTTCAATCTCATGCTATCTTTATGCATGTTTATTAATTAAAGAGTCTGATTTAGTGAACATATGAGGACTTAAGAATCGAAATGACTGTTGAACCCTCTGAAATATTCCATCTAGGATTCCCCCTGAGAGCCAGTTTATGAGCCACATAAACAAACCCATGACATTATTTTATAGTTACATCTATTTTTGGATCCAAAACAGTATCAGTAACTAGTCGATTCTCTCCTCTATTTAATAGCCTTGGTTCTGAAAGGATTTTGATTATCAATAGTAAAATCCACCTTTAAAAGATAAAGCCATCATGGATGCTACAAAAAGAAAGTGTTTTGGCCTTTGAGGGTGGTTTCAGGGAGGGGGCAAGCAATGGACAGTGTTGGATGCTTCAAGCTGAGTGTTTTGACTAGGCCACTCATTGAAATGTATAAACTCGATTTGTTAACAAATCAGCCCCATTACCTTATTGTCACAGCTAGTTCGTGTGCAGAAGATTGTTGATGAAATACTACTGAAATGTGAGATGGCAGACATTTTTGCAAACAGGGTGCCTGCAGGAAAGCACCCCTGTTTCTGTAATTCTAACAGAAAAAAAACCAATAACAACAAAAAACACACTGAATTCTGCAAGTGTGGAGACAGCTTGTAAAATTTTCAATATTGCTTTGTATAATCTATCATGATTACCCTCTCCCTCACAGCTTCACAACTTGGATAAATATTCTGTTTTATTACAGATAATCTAGTGGACGTGGGGAGGCCCTCCACAGTCCTGGGATTCTCTGCCTCTCCCATAGGGTTGGCTCGGCCAGCCTAGTTAAGGGGGTGAAGTCCATGTGGGGACCTGCTTTGTCCCTACGGTGAGGAACGGGGCTACCTAAACAGAAGCATCGTTGTGATAAATCAAGGGCTCTGTTCTCTCTCTACAGAAAGTTACATTGTTCTGCTATTCTCGTAGAGGAAGAAAGCCATGCCAAGCTTGGAACTCCTGCTGCCCTCCCTTCACTGGAGTCCTCAGTCCACTTGCCTTATTTTTCTGTTTTTCTTTCTTTTTGTTTTAGAGACGGAGTCTCGCTCTATCACCCAGGCTGGAATGCAGTGCCATGATCTAGGCTCACTGCAATCTCTGCCTCCCGGGTTCAAGCGATTCTCTTGCCTTAGCTTCCCAAGTAGCTGGAATTACAGGTGCCCGCCACCATGCCCGGCTAATTTTTGTATTTTTAGTAGAGATGGGGTTTCACTATGTTGGTCAGGCTGGTCTTGAACTCTTGACCTCAAGCTATCCACCTGCCTCAGCCTCCCAAAGTGATAGAATCATAGGCATGAGCCACTGCGCCCAGCCCACTCATCTTATTTTTTAATTCTACCAGACAACACAAGCACCAACTCAACAGGGTCCTTGCCACTTATCTGTTGAGGACACACTTCCTTGGCTATGCCATTGCTTTGGTAGCTTCCCTTTTCATGGGCTTGTTTCTGTCTCTATCACAAAGCTTTGCTTCTTATCTCTGCCTTTCCCAAAGCCACAATGTGCTTTGTGGACCTTTGAAAAACAGTGATTGCAGCATTAGTACAATTTATCAAACTGCCCCGAGACCTGATAACCCAATCCAGCCTCCAGGGAAACATGTATTCATATCTTACTCACACATCAGACATAGTTAACAACTGCATGCTAAGCATAGCAATTAAATTCAGCTGTGTTTCAACAGGTCCCATTGGATTTCTTTCCAGAGAGGACAATTAGTAAACCACAAGAACTCACGGGGTGTGACCAACAGCGAGGTGCCTTTGTCGAAGTTGAGTGCATACCCGGAGTTTGAGTTCCACAGTGCGTTCTCCCTAAACAAAAAACCCCTTGCAGTAGCCACCATGTCCCTTCTCCTATGATTCCTATTAAAGCTAATGTCTGAAAACCAATCACACAGCAGTCACACAGACTGTGGGTCATCCATGGGCCCTTGATGGTGTAAATAAAGTTTCCCTCTTCCATGAGACCATTGCTGACAAGGTCACCACTCCCCACAGTGATGTGGGTGATCAATATTGAGATCTGCCATCTGAGGGAGGGGGCCCTGTGACATGTTATGAAGTCTGGAGTTTTCCTATGGCCAGCAGAACGACGTGCTGGTCTGGACTGGGAACAGCCAGGGGCATGGACAGAAACAATTCTGTGGGGTTCAAGGGTGAAGGTGGGGGGAAGATATCACAGAGAAAGGAGTTGGTAAGTCTCTTCTCACTCACTCTGCATTGCACTTTAGTTGCACTTACTGCTTTTGTTTTTACTTCACCAATGTTCTAACAAGTTAAGGGTATAGGATGTTAAGCAAGTTTCCTTAGTGTGTCTCCAAAACAGTCACTGGAAGGTCATTCTAGCCCACTTCATCCCATTACACATAAGACATATCACTCTGGAAAAGTTATCTGAGTATTCAGGACTCTCTGTTCTCTATTTGAGAGCCCTTTCATTCTGTTGCCCAGAGTGACAAAGTACTGATGATAAATCAGGACTTTGAATCCCCAACACTTACTTGGTTTAACAGAGAGTTTAGTGCCTTTTCCAAAGATGAGATTTCCTTGGCTTCCTCCATAATTCACACAGTCCTATGGGGCTTTACAATAATCAACAGGTGGGAAGGATGGAGGGGAAGGCTGAGCAAGTGAGATCACCTTCCCCTCTAGTGGAAGTCTCCCCACCTTGCAGCCTCTGTTTCCAGTTCCTTTGGAAGGTCAGGACAGTTCTCTAAAATTAACAGCTGGCTGTGCAGATAGATCTGAACTTGATCTTAAATCCCCTATTTTGTTCCTAGGACACTGGGTTCTGACAGAATGCTTGTGCCAGAGGCACAAGAGGACAATAGCAAGGTTGGGCAGAACCATCC
Organism: Gorilla gorilla gorilla; assembly: GCF_029281585.2. Taxonomy (NCBI): domain Eukaryota; kingdom Metazoa; phylum Chordata; class Mammalia; order Primates; family Hominidae; genus Gorilla; species Gorilla gorilla. The sequence goes on from NC_073239.2 coordinate 34,132,756, forward strand.
CACCCAGCACAACATCGAGGTCCCAGGGGCTACTTTAGGGTCCAGGAGCACCATGCCACTTTCTCAGCCATATTTCTTTTTCTTTCTTTTTTTGAGATGTAGTCTCGCTCTGTCGCCAGGCTGGAGTGCAGTGGCACGATCTCGGCTCATGGCAACCTCCGCCTTCCGGGTTCAAGCGATTCTCCTGCCTCAGCCTCCTGAGTAGCTGGGACTACCGGTGCATGCCACCATGCCCAGCTAATTTTTTGTATTTTTAGTAGAGATGGGGTTTCACCATGTTGGCCAGGATGGTCTCCATCTCTTGACCTCATGATGTGCCCGCCTCGGCCTCCCAAAGTGCTGGGATTACAGGAGTGAACTACCGCAGCCGGCTTATATTTAGCATTTTTATATATCCAGAGCCAGTGAAGAAACCAATGAAATTTTCTACTTCTTCTTGACCTAATCCTTAAGATTGCCAGAATTCATCAACTAACAGACTTCCAACCAGCTCAGGGTCTCAGGCACAAAGAAACCAGGTACTTAGATCCTCTTGGGAGTGGCAGTGCCTTAACCCCACAGAAACTGCCCAGAATAGCACCATTGCTCACTCAGGCCAGCTTTTAAGATTGACCCATTCCCCCAACTTACTTGGTTTTACTGTCAGTCTGGTCCCTGCTCCAAAGCGCATGTCATTGTTATTGTCACAGTAATACATGCTCTAACAAAAACCTCCTGGGGAAAACTTGCAGCCACCTCCCAGCATGGCAGGGACAAGGGGGAGCAGCACTGACAAGTACCACACCACACACAGTTCCATTCTCCTTTTCCTACAGAAATGGGGTCATTTTGTCATGCTTCTAGACTGTAAATATGGGCACTTATCAGTGCACTGAGCACAGTTAATTGAGACCCCAAATTGGCACACTGGGACATAATCAGCTTTCAAACAGGTCTCCAAATGGTGCATAAACCAACACTGCAAACAAATTATGCCCAGGTATACTATTTGTCTTCAGGGACCACTTTGTATGAAGAACTGCCTGAGAACTTCTACAATTTGCATCTTACTCATGGGTCAAAATACTCAAACTACTCATCTATGTAATTTCATATAAATTATCATGTATTTGTTTCATAATTGCACATAATGAAACATGGCAGTGCTTTGGGGGAGAGGAGTTGGCATTTGTTTATGTTCTTAGAGGGTCAAGGTTTTGCTTTACTTCACCAATGTTCTAACAAGCTAAGGATATAGGATGTTAAGCAAGTTTCCTTAGTGTGTCTCCAAAACAGTCATTGGAAGGTCATTCTAGCCCACTTCATCCCATTACGCACAACACATATCACTCTGGAAAAGTTATCCGAGTATTCAGGACTCTCTGTTCTCTATTTGAGAGCCCTTTCATTTTGTTGCCCAGAGTGATATCATCAGAGACAAAGTCCTGATGATAAATTAATTCCCAAACCACTGTTCTAAAGGAAATACATAGGGTAATAAAGACTGAAGAAGCTTGGAGCAGAGAGGTTCTGTTTTCACAGGTGGAAAGGAAAGCCTCCGTAACAGGTATAAAAATAGCACAAGAACTGACTGAATGCAGGTATGTATCCTCAGTGAGATCACCTCCCACTGGAAGGAAGGAAGGACTACATCCAGCCAGGATATCCCCTCTGCAGTATCCCCTGTTTTAAAGGAACACACAGTTCAGTTACCTCACGGTTTCTGTTACCTACCGAGCGTGACTTGAAGTCTTGTTCCAGTTCCAAAGGTGAGTTTACTGGCAGTGCCAGTATTTACACTGTGAGATGCTTCATAACAGAAACCTGTTGCTTGACTTTCCATCTGGTGTTCACTCCCTCACTCAGAACTCTCCCCATGATCTCTCCCAGATGGGCAGCCTGAGTGAGCCCTCACAGATTCATTTCCCTTTCCCAAACTCCACCGTATTAATTCCTATGAGGGCAGCCGGGCTCTGGCCAGATACTCACTTGACTAACATTACCTGCTGGTTGCCCTCTTTGACCTCAGTTGGTCATGGGGTGCTGACTAGATGGTTAAGGCTAAGGAGTTGTCAAGTTCAACTCTGAAGACATTGAGAACTGAATTCTTTGTCCTTTCTGTTTCTGGGTTTTATCTTAATGAATCCCTCTTGTCATACTTGATGAGTGATGAGGCCGAGAAATCAAATGATTAATAACTGCTCTAATTTAAGGTCCCTAAGTCAGGCAGAGAAGAGGGTATAAAGACAGAAAAGGAGAAATGGCCAAATCTCTATCTACACAGCCATTTCCACATTTCCTATGAAAGCAATTTTCGTTGCAAAGGTGCTGCTGGCAAAGTGGCCTCCATTTGTTCATGACCCATCCTAAGCTCATATCTTTTGTCTGCTGGCATCCAGATTTTCCAGTGAGGGACTCATACTCAAACACAGTTGCCAAAGGGCAGATCTCAGGAGTCCTCCAAAGCACAAACTGCATCACCTCCTTGTCTACATGGCTCAAAACCTCCCATGTACGTAGGATAGTGCCAACAATGGTAGTGGCACCAGAAGCACATGAGCCAAGGTTTAGAAATGTCCCCATGAGGACTGCATTTTGAACCCCACCTCCCAGGCAAAAGCACTTACAGGGCTGGACGATTAGACGAGTCCCTTTGCCAAAGGTGAGTCCGTCAGTACCTCCTCCTGAATACACACTCTGGGCCAACCCTTTGCATAAACCCCTCTGCCAGAAAAACTCATGCCCTGAACCTCCCATAACCTCCACAGCTGCTCTGAAACCCACAGACACCAGGTACAGCTAATAGCCCTGGTCATTGCTACTGGTCACTTCTCCCTCTCCTCTGTTGCTGGCATAAAAGCTTGAAACACACATAACCAGAGTAAGGGCCCTGGAGATGATGACTGCAGTTTCTGGACACACTGCCAACCAACTGCATCACTGTTGGCTTCTTTATGAATGTGGACCTGGCCACAGGACCCTCATGTAGGACAGACAGGAAGAATGGAGGGCCCTTAGCCACAAATATTAAAAGGAGTATGAAAAGACACTATGGTTTGTTGATCTGGAATCCAAAGGAGGACAACTCAAATGTCAGGCTAGAACAAATAATAGGAAAAGGCATAAATATCTTACTTTCTGCTCAGACTTACTGGGCCTAACTGCTAAACGAGTCCCGGTCCCAAAAGTCAGCTTGTCTCTGCTGCTTTTCTTCTCACGGCTGTCAGCAGCTTTACAGAAACAGGGCAGGCACCTGTCACCAGTGTCTCCTCACCAACCTGTCTACCCAGGGTATTTCATGACACTGATCCCACAAATGCCCTACAAGGCCCAGCAGTGTGCAGCTTTTCTTACACATCTCTAAGTCACGGGCTCGGGATAAATCTCCAAGTTCGAAACTACAGATTGAGGTTCCATTTTGGAAGTCTAGACACCCAAAGAGCAAGCACTGTGGTCCACAGAGATGGTGACAATTTTTTTTTTCAAATTTAACTCAATTTTAAAACTGTGGGTCTCACCAGTGAATGGATGTGATTAACGCTCTCAAAGGCAACACATGGAAATTCTTAATGAATCACACTAATGAAATGCTTGTGTTGCACTTGGAATTTCACTTTTCCTTTCTTTAGAATCAAATACTTCCCAGCCAGAAAAAGTTTATTTAATATGCAATGAAACCCAGGTTGGGACTTGAGTGTGTTTTATACTCACAGGGCTTGACTCTCAGAATGGTTCCTGCGCCAAAGACCAGCTTGTTTCCATATTCCACACCGCGTCAAACTCCTCTACAAAAACAGTGGTTGAGCATGGGTGGTGTGTGGGGCGGGGCTAAGCTACTTGGTTCTGGAAACAGAGGACTGTTCCACTTTGCATTTAGGACCTGTTGATATTTGCCCAAGAAGCTGAAGACATTGTGATAATTGCAGGAACTTGTAAAAGTAAAAAGGCCAATTGTTTATTGGAATTTGGCTTCTGTCTGCTCTTTGCTGCTTGGACTAGGATAAATGCTACAACTCCCCCAAGGTTTGCTGTATCTTTTCTTTCTGGATTTTTCTAGTCTTCTAGCCAGAATTTTCTTTCATCTCATTAATTCTAATCAGAGCCCCTTGTTCCAAATAATTCCACTCTGCTGTGATGTCCTCCAGTTTCAAAACCCTTAGCAACTACCAACCACTAACAGCTTCTGGAAGCACAGCTTGGAAAACGAACTTGTTATAGCTGGCTTCCACATAAAGTTTTCAAATATTTGGGGCTGTGGTTTAGAGCCCGTCTGACTGTCCCTTGCTGGGTAAAGCATTCTTATGCTGAGTTGCTTTTAGTAGCAGTGGGATTTTCCCTGCGTGTGTTACGTTCTCACCTGGGGACAGTTCCCTGAACGATTGTGGCTACTATAGCACCTGTGGGAGGGAGCAGACTAACCGTCACTGGGTCCCTCCAGGTCCCATGGCTCAGCTCTGCTGCAGTCTCACTTTGTAAGTCTGGAGCTCTCTGAGTCCCCTGTCCTTAGATACAGAGTGAGGAGAGACCATTTTTCTATCTTATCCAGAAAGAAGAAAAAGACTTTGATGTTTAAAGGTGCTTTATCCAACCTAGCTGAGAGGTGCTTTGTAATGTGATTGTCACTATAAAAGTCTGACCTACCCAAATCCTCAATACTCATGCCTGTAATTTCTAATGCAGCAAAATAGAAAAAAGATTCTTCTAGGCAACTGAGTGGTTAAGACAGAAAGGTTCCATACTTCCAGTTCTCGCTCTTGCAAGCATGCTTTCCGTTCCATTTTGTGTGGTTGTCTTTGGTTACAAAGTGAACATACTCAAATTTTCCACAGCTTTTAATTGTAGGTGCAAAAGAATATATTTGCCCATGTTTCTCACATTCTTCTACCCCGTGTATATATATCCAGTATCTCTCTCTTTCTCTCTCTCTATCTCAGAAATAGTTGTTTTTAACAGTTAATTCCGTGCCTCACCCAAATTGTCATTAACTGTGTATATATATCCAGTGTCTCTCTCTATCATTATCTATCTCAGAAATAGTTGTTTTTTTTATTATTATACTTTAAGTTTTAGGGTACATATGCACATTGTGCAGGTTAGCTACGTATGTATACATGTGCCATGCTGGTGTGCTGCACCCACTAACTCGTCATCTAGCATTAGGTATATCGCCCGATGCTATCCCTCCCCCTTCCCCCCACCCCACAACAGTCCCCAGAGTGTGATATTCCCCTTCCTGTGTCCATGTGATCTCATTGTTCAATTCCCACCTATGAGTGAGAATATGCGGTGTCTGGTTTTTTGTTCTTGCGATAGTTTACTGAGAATGATGATTTCCAGTTTCATCCATGTCCCTACAAAGGACATGAACTCATCCTTTTTTATGGCTGCATAGAAATAGTTGTTTTTAACAGTTAATTCTGTGCCTCACCCAAATTGTCATTAATTAAATGCAGATGTGCTGCCACATAGATAAACTTCATTGGAAAAAAACAAAAAACCAAACCCAGAGATTTCCAAGTTTAAACTTTCCCCCTGAGATCAGTGCTTAGTTTTCTATTTAGATAATCCTGCCCCACCCAGAGCACTAGCTCTTAGCACCTTTCCCGATACCTTGCCATTTGCAGAGAGAGACACAACACTGAATTAGTTTTGTAAAATTATACTGCCTGACGTTCCGTCTGCCTGCCTCTCTGGGTCTCTGGGTTTGCTTGTCTCTTTGATATTCTATGTTTCTACCGTTTCTCCCAAACACTTGCCGTACTCAAAGCTAAAATTATCACACAAGATGAAAGTGAAGATGCAGTCATTCTGCCTGAATTCTCTTCACATGCCACATTAGCACTTGATGGCAGCAGCAAAAACAGAATTGTGAATCATATTTTCTAGTTTTGAATTAAATAGTCAGGACTGGAGTTCCCCCGGAAAACTCAGATATTTGGCTGCCACCTGTGTCTACCAGTTATGAACAAGGACAGATGAAAATTCTCTAAGCCTGCATGTCTACTATTACCCCCAGAATCTTATGCAGGCTGATTTCCTGACCAAGGATGAAGAACTTACTGGGTATGATGGTGAGTCTTGTTCCGGTCCCAAAGGTTAATTTCTCATTTCCAAAGTTAGATACACAGTGTTCTAAGTCATTGCAAAAACCATCATTCTAAACTCTCCAAACTCTACTGCAAGCCCCTGCCCCGTTTCTTGCAAATCTCCTTCCTGCAGTGCTTCCACAACATCAAAGGCACCAATGACCCTTTCCTACCATTTCCTGCTGGAACAGCTGAGAGAAACCAGAATGAAAGGCTGTAATTAGGAGAGGCTTGACATGTGCGATCTGTTTTGATTTTTCTGCCACATTTTTCTTCAGAGGGAAACAGAAATCCTCTTTCTCTCTCCAGGTGGTATCTATCAGTGCATCCCCCAGGTCTAAATACAAGAGCGATCGTGGATCCCCTGCCATCTTTCTCATCCTTTTATACCATCCCATGTTCGGTTTTCTGTAGAGTCACCTCATTTCCCATCTAGCCTCCTAGTCCCTCTCCTCTCAGTTGAGAATGTCCCTCCATTCTCTGCTCCTGAGGCTTGTGCCACAAAGGGCCTAGCTTCTCTGGTTGGCACAGATGTGGGGGTGAGCTAGAGAGGCCAGCTGTCACTGCAAGTGACATCGCCTGCCCCCCCACTTCAGGAATGTTCAAGGAACATTCTCTGGGTTTGGTTTTTTCTTTTTTTCCAATGAAGTTTATCAGTGTGGCAGCACATCCGCATTTAGTTAATGACAATTTGGGTGAGGCACAGAATCAACTGTTAAAAACAACTACTTCTGAGATAGATGATAGATAGATAGATACATAGATAGCTGGATAGATAGATAGTTCAAGGAATGAAATAAAGACCTGTCCAAGCATAAATCATTCTTGGGGTGGGAGGGGGGGCCTCTTTACTCTGGTCCAGATAAAGTTATACCTAGAAGCAGAGAAATAGAGTAGCAGACTTTGACAGCTCTTTCTGCAGTTTAAAGGGTTTGCTCAACACAATGGTGATGGAAAATTTTCTTTGACTTACTTGGAATGACTGTCAAACTTGTCCCTGTCCCAAAATAGAACTGGTTACCGGTGTTCCACTGTGATAGGAAGCTCAACAAAAACCAGGCAGAAGAGACAGCCAGAGGTTACACCTGGGGCCCCACCAAGCGGCAGACCAAAAGGCAGACTGGTAGGCAGGCAGGCATCTCCTTTCCCTGTGCAGGCACAGGAGCAAGGGTATTACCGGGAAGGAGCTCCAGGGCTTAGAGCAGCTGTGACCATGTGCAGCTGGAGGGACTGATTCCTCCTGAGAGGGGGTTAAAAGGAAGGCTAACGTGCATCTTGTGCTGCTTGCTGTCTAATTAAAGGTGTAGGTCCATTTGTTTTATGCTCGGGCATTTAAAAACTTCTTTTTCTTTTAAGACTTAATTTCTCTCCTGATGATCATATGATTCTGAAGTGGATTTTAATCAGGACTTCTTATTATATCTTTGGACTTTATTTCTTTGTGAAACTTATGGAACAATTCATCTTCTCTAGATTAACCCCGTATGAGGCTCTGATCACCTTCCTTCTTTCTGACCTGCCTCATTTCCCTAGCACCCCTATCATGCAATGTCCATTGCTTATTCCCCCACCCCTGTTTATCCCCAGTGTGCAGTGAGAACGTGCTGATAGACCACAGGTTGTTTTTCAAATTGCCACGTTCAAGTCCCATGTTATCTATGCTACCTTTTAAGGACTAAACCTATGTTTGCTATTCCACGACCTTTTTTTCTGATCAGAGTCAATGTATCTCGATTCTCTCAATTTTGTGTCCTCAACCACGATGCCATCTGCACAGTCATTTAAGCCCTAATGTATGAGACTGTTAGCCCCAGCGCACTCCACAGGCAGCACCCCAGGGAGACTTACTTGGAATGACTGATAAGCTTGTCCCTGGCCCAAACATCACCTTGTCGTAGGAGGTTTTCACACAGCCATCCAAACCTTTACAATAACTGACAGGTGACTCTTAAAGATTTTAGAGCCCAGTCTTGATGCCATTTCAAAAGGCATCTCAGGTACGATTCAGCATTACCTATAGGATCTGTGAGTTGGAGCCACAGTGAGGCTAGATTCTGTTGGGAATGGTAGGAAACTTGCTAGGATTATATGCAATACATACTTCTTCACCTTTGTGTCATTACAATTTCTCACATGCTGCTGGTTTTAAAAAGCATCATTGAACTCCCTGTCTCCTCCTCCCTTCTCTATTATTCCCCAATTCACACAACATCCCCATCTGCATCTCATTTCTGTCTCTAAGCCCTAGCTTGGTGACACCAGGTCCTCAGGCACCATTGATCTGCTTTCTCTGAGATAGCATATGCTCACCGGCTCACGTGATTAAAGAACTGGAAATGCCAGGCTCTCAGAGGCTGAGATCTGGGCTCCCAACTCCTTATCTCTGGTCAATATGTTGTTCTCATTTGTCTGCCTAATGAAGAGCTGAGCTTTCTAAGTGGATGCATTTTGCTGAAATGACAACTGCCAGAGAGATAACAACAAAGGCTGAGCTCTGAAGGCAGTTTTGACCTTTCAGATCCCTTTGGCATATTTCAGTCAATAGGATCCCTAGCTCAAATGTCAGTCTCTCAATGTTGGCTCCCACACTACTGGGCTTGGAGAAACTCAACAGAAAATGGGCAATATTGGTCCAACCTGCACCCTGCTCATTAGAACCAGACTTCACTTGGAGGCATCTCACACATTCAAGATGATCACAACAACTCAACATTCAGCCTTGTAGTGGCACTGGCATATTCCAAATCCACACCCACCTGGTATGGATTTATGCTGCCACTGAATGGAGCAGATACAGCTGGCAATGTCAGGTGGCCTCCTCCATACACACTGAGCTGGGACTGTGTTATCTGCCTGACCAACTATGCCTGCACAAGGGCAGCTACTCCAGAAATATAGGGACTTGACTCATCCCTTTGGCATAAGAGGACACTGCCCTTGATAGAGATCGTAGGAAAACAGAGTGTTCTGCAATAGCAGCTGGAGCGATCACACCCTTCTCTGACACCCACCTCACATCTCAGTCTTATCAAGCTGCAGTGAAAGACATATTCCTGCTTTTCAACTTTGTTTCCCTTTCTGTCTCTTATTCCTTTCATTTATCATTTCTGAGCGCCCACGGGGCTTCAGACTCTCTTCAATCCATCTCCATTTGATTCTCTTAGAATCCCTACAGTAAACAGCCAAAAGGCCTGAAACGGGGAAGGGAGCAAAAGTACATAAGGAACACTGTGAGTTTAGGTCTTTCCAGCTTGCTTGGCTTCACGGTTAGTCATGTCTCCTTTCCAAATATCAGCTTCTCATAGCTGTCACGCATCTCCCTGCTTCAGGGAGTTTTACAACGACTGACAGAAGGAACTTTATGAATCTTAAAAAACAGTCAAGTTTCTGTCTCTTCCCAGCGGGGTGCAGCGGCAAACACACCAAAGCCAAATCTTTCTATCTGCTCTAATTATCAGCCAGGATACAAGTCACCACAAGGAGAAAGGTATTAAGCCGTGTATCTGAAACTCTTTGGAATTAATTGTAATTCCTTGCCTGGTGGTTTCAGTGACAGGGAATGGACACAGTGGATGTTTATTTCTGTCTATCCTTTCTCTCCCCGCCTCTCTCTCTGTAGTTTTGCATCTATAGAAGCAAAAGGAGATGACAGACAGGAAACAGAGAGGGATTTGAAATAAGACCTCAGATTCCCATTCAGGTTTCATTTTTTCCCTCTCCACTTTCAGTTAAAACCCATTCTGAACCAAATACCACATACCTATTCAAACTCCGCTCTCAATTTTCCTCTTTATTGCGGATGATGCTGGTGGAAACGGCCTCGGCTATACCAAGAATAATTTAAGATTGAGGTAAGGAAGGACTTTCTGACAGGGAATGCTACTAAACATTAGAACAGGTTACTCAGGGGAGTCATTTGGAAAGGATGACCTCCCCCTCAAAAAAGTTAGGGCATCACCTCCAGAGAAGACACTGAAAGCAGGAAAGATTCTGACTTTCCAGGGTCAAGGTCAGCTGTACACGCAGCAGGGAGACAGACCTAACAACTCAGGGTCCAAAAGAAAATCTGTGAATATTGAGATTAAAGAAGAGAAAGGACCTCAGAGGTCACCACTTAACTTTAAGCAATATCTGGTTCTTTAAAACCTGACACTGGGGTGACATTCCAGAATTTCCAGTATACTGCTGTGTCTTGTTGCACTTACTTGGATGGACAGTCAAGATGGTCCCTTGTCCAAATGTCAGCTTTCCATAGCTAGTACCACCAGTATTAGCACCGCACTGGAGGCCTTTACAAGAACCCTAGGGGGACTTCTGAAGCTCGCAGACTTCCTCCTCTTTTTATTCTGGGGAGAATAAACTCACCCAAAGGGGCCTGGGTCTGTGAGGCTCAGTTTCATCCCACCAAAGGCAGGAAGACTGTTTCCACCTCTGGTCCTGGGACACTGACCTGCTGCGTCCTCCGAGGTCCGGCTTCCTGCCTCCTGTCTCTCTCCATTTCCTCTGGTTTTTGTCTTGAGGCTTACTGATTTCTCATGTTCAGCATCTCTCTTTCTAAAGGCCTCATTTCCATTTTACAGCATCATTTTCAGGACAATTTCTCTGATCAGTTTTCAAGACACGTCCTCCCCTCCCTTCGAGGTGTCACACATTTCTGATGACAATGAATTGATTACAAGGAGACGAGAGTGTTCAGCTTTTTGGTAGACTGACTAGAATTAGATGAGGTTTAGACTGTAGCCTCATGAAACAGGATCTCCTGAGCTTAACTTCATGCCCTAGCATAAGAAATAAAAACGATGGGCACATGTAACTGAGCTTTCACACAACGTAGCTTTTTTGTCAGTCTTGAATTTGGTGAAATGTAAGTAGTAGCTCACAGAGAAAAGTTTTTATCTGTGCCTTGTTATGGTGATTAACTATCCGGGGGATCATTCTGGGCTTAGCAAAGAAAGACCTTTGTCCTGGAAAACCCCTGAATCCCAGGAAAACCAGGACATCTGGTTACTCCACAGTCTCACCTGAGGTGTTCTGACCTCACAGAGCAGCCCGGTGGCCACAGTGGTAGGGTTAAGTGAGGTCTCTGTTAGAGGCAGGCTTTTGCACATTTACTTGGGGTTCCTGTAAATTTCATCCCTTGACCAAACAATGCTTCTGTTGCCAACAGACACAACCACAGGAATCCTGGGAGTCACCCTGGCTGTGTCTGGATGTCACAAAAAATGTGAAGAGCAAAATCCAGGCAGTTTCATGATGTGGTGATGATCAAACCCTGTCCCCCAGGGGTATGAAAAACAGACACCTCTTTAATCGAATTTAGTTTTCTTAACTCAGACTTTTTTTGGGCTGAATTTATGCTAGCCTGTTTAGTCATGTCTTCAAGTAACCACTTATTACAAAGGGTTAAAGTTTTAGCTTGCTTACTATCATGAAAAGGGTGAGAGAAAAAGGCTATTATTTAGCTAAGAAGACGTATCCATTTTTTTTAAGGACAGCAGTCAGGGATTCAAACGACCCTTCCCATCTCTTCACTATTTCACAGTATTCACTGTCTAAAGGGCTTCCACCCTCTCTTCAGCCTCCGCAGGACATAAGCAAAACCAGATGCCTGCCCTCAGCTGAGGCCCTCAAACAGACAGGCACCCAAAGTGTTGCTGTGGCAATAATCTCTGTGTTCCACTTACTGCAGGAAAACAGAATTTAATCATGGGTTCCTTGGACTCCAGCCTTGCCATATAGTTCCTGCAGCTAAAGAGTCCACTGCATGGAAAATCTGGCATACAATTACCGTCCAGAGCTCTGGAAGAATGCTAGCCTTGCACAGATATTTTCTTTGCTTGGTTAGGCTGTCAAACATCCTGACCTCGTCAACGTTTTAAAGGGTAGGAGTTGTTACAGTTCTCAGTCCCCTAAGAGGCTGACCAAGTGCTGAGAGGGGCTCCCAGCTTCTCTGCATTCTGGAAAACCCACCGCAGAGCTCCGCCCTAGTGTGTTTCCGGTAAGAAACCAAAGAAAAAAGCCTACTGTCTGGTCCCTAGCATTGGCTGCCCACCCTCTGAAAAGCGACTGAGTCCTTGAGTCTCCTGGGATGTTCATATGAATCCCCTTGAAGCTTTAATTTGATAAGACCTCAGTGGAGACTGCTGAACGCCTGAGATTTAACATCATATATTATTCATTGTTGCTGTTGCCACAGACGTGCTGATTTTGCCCCTGCTGAGCAAGGCACTTCTGCACATGGGAACTTGATGGCTAACCACACTGCATGTTCTTCAGGCAGGACCTATTCCAGAACATTCCAAGCTGTCTGCTAGCAAGTCTGCATTAACTCCCTCAATGCTGCATGCACGGTGTCACTGAGTCCTTCACCACCCGCCCCGCCACCAGAGCCAGTCTTTTTAAGAATTTTGCCTGGGCTGTGTTTTTCAAAGTGCCTCTCTCTAGTGTGCATCTCTTCTTAATCACAGAAAGCAGATCTGAGTAAGTAAAACTGGGGCATTTGGCCTTTACTCAACATCAGGGCACTTAGGAGACTGGGGCCATTTGATAAGTTTTTCCCATTTTCATTTTATCTGAATTTCACAAGTCAGTCTTCTCCAACCTTAGTTTATAAGCACCACTTTCAGAAGTCCACCAGCAGCACAGATTTTCAAGAAGTGCCATTAGCAACCACAGTGCCTTACTTTTATATCTAACATTTAAAAACTTTTCTAAGTACCCACACATTACCATTAGGGAAGGGTGGGTGTATATTTGAAGGAGAGAATGTACTGCTCTATTCTCACGACTCAGAGGACAGATGAATTTTCCCCTTCTCAGGTGAACTAAGTAAAGTGGAGGCTGAATCCACTATTTTGGTAACCAAGGAAAAAGTGGGGTTAAATGCTCTGCCTGAGTTAACCAGACAGTTCCACCCACGGGACCTCAGTTACCAGACTGGGGATTGAGAACAGTTCTTTTCAGAGAGATAAAGTGAAGGTAAAAGAAGAAAAGCAGCCTGCTTATAGAATTTTCAGCATTAGTTAATGAAGTTGCAGGGTCCCATTATTTCAGGCGATAAATTTAAGAGGAGTGTTAGTATCTAAGTCAGGACAATTTATATTTGGTCTACTGCATTTGCGTAGTCACGATATGCCAATTTCCTCTTTATCTTTTTGGCAAACATTTCCTGACCCTTAGCTGGGTCCCTCAGGATTCTGTATTCAGTTTTTCTCCTTGCACCAATAATCTTGTTTAAGATGAATGATAGGAATGTTTTGGGCTGAAAGTAATTTAGTCTTTGTACAGTGGAGTTCTAATCTCTCTGATGGGCACCATATCCCCCCAGCACAAACATTAGATTTGGAACCTAAGCTGGAATGTTTTGGAGGGGCAAGTAATTAAATCAGAAGTGTTTGAATCCCCCCTTCCCCCACTCCCTTCAAACTTACTTGGATTCACGGTTAAGAGAGTTCCTTTTCCAAATGTCAGTTTATAGTTGCTACCTCCACTATTCTCACAGCCACAGAAGGCTTTACAGAAACAGGAACAGAAGCTGCTCTTTGCAGAAGGGTCCTGGGGGTCAATAGAGTCTCGATTGCTCAACTCTTCATTAAACTACAGGTTTATAGGTTATTTGATAATAAGTCCAGAATGCAGCTGCTGTAGGTGAGTGCTGGGGTTCCAGAGGACAATGGAGCCCTGATATCTATCTATCTATATATGTATGTATCTTTAAAGTTTTTAAAATTTAATTTTAATTTTTTTATCATTTTCTTTGTGACTAAGCTGCCATCATGGTTCCAGTAACCCATTTCTTCCTTTTTTTTTTCTTTCCTAATTATCTTCCCTTGGCTGGTGCTCAGATAGTTTCTACTTTTTGCACTTGTTGGGGTAACTATTTCTCTGCTTTTTTTTTCGTTGAAATTGCATATCAATTCACCGGATTCTGATTTACTAGAAACTGATTGTAGAAGGGGAGGGAAGCAAGACAGTTTTTACAGGGATGTGTTTAAAAGTGGAAATTTGAGGGCTTTCCTGTCTTTCCTGGTCTGCTTCTCTATAAAGGACAATGCAAAATGAGTATATGTCCCTCAAGGAGAGCTTGCAGGACACGGTCTAGAAAGGAAAAGACTGTACTCAGCTGCATGTAGCTTCACCCTGTCATACTTACTTGGGTTGATGGTCAGCCTGGTTCCTTGGCCAAATACCAGCTGCTGGGCTCCCTGAGTTACACCACAGCACAAGGCTTTACAGAAACTGCCAGCGAGGGCCCACCTCTCCCCACTGAGGAAGACATCTGATCTGCCCTCCTAGCAGTCCAAGGCTGTGGCAGAGAATGGCCCGAATTTTACTGGCCAGAGAAGTTTAGGACAGGGTCTCCTTGGTCTGCTCATTTTCTCCTTCACAAAGCCTCCTTTAGCAGTTGTAGACATGGTCCAGATTTTCCAGTTGCCTTGCCAATCAAATATTTAACATCTTTGTTTTCACCCCATAGAATTTTAATTTTTTTTAAAAACATTTCTTTCATCTTTTACAGAGCTCTCCCTAAAAACAGCTGGATTAAAAGAATCTTTAAAGTCAGAGTCTACTAGGTCTCCCGAGTAAAGTTAATCTGGCTTCCTCCTTAAAATTTCCGATTTGAATGCGAGGGCCTGCTCATCTGGGACCTAATTTGTCGTGCTAAGACAGGAAAGGTGAAAAGGCAATGCAGAAAATCCAGGGGAAATCCTGCACTGTGAGATCTTCTTGTCCCTCCACACTTACTTGGATTTATTTTTGTGCTCATCCCCTTTCCCCAACAGGAGCATTACCAGCACTTGTCACTAACAGGGATCCATCCTCAAAATCAACTCTAGAGACTCCCACCCACAGGAACTTTAGTGTGGAAACAGACATGGTTTCTTCCTCTGCTCAGGGAAATTTAATTGAAAAACCATTTCTAATTTTGCCAAATGGAAAGGATTAGGAGAAAATCTGTTTGCCTCTGTTCTCCTTCCTCCTCCCCCTTCGTCTTCAACAGTTTTAAACTATTTATAGAAACATCCCTTTAGGGTTAGAGAAATGTGGCAAATTTCTAATCTCTTCATCCTTTTTCTTGCTATCTATTTACTGCAGTCATGTATTTACAATCTAAATTTACATTTCATTTCCATTTGCAGGAGCTTCTAATGCACTTTTCTATTACTTCAAGAACACTGTGTATAATAATAAACTCTACAGAAATAAACCAAAGCACAAGAAGCTTTCAGGTCTGGAGGCTGACATTTCTCAAGACAGGTATGGGGCAAACAACTTATTTCTCTTCCAGGCAAGACTAAGATAGGGGCAGCCCAGTCAACTGAGCAACTAGGCTTGCAGTGTGGACATGTTATGTCTAAATAACTATCTATTGAGCCTTGCTCCTTGGGATTAATTTGGATTTTCTTTTTAATCTAGTTCCCAAATACCAGCTTCCCATCTTTTAGCTCTTAGAATCTCTCTGACAGGGAAAGCTTAAGTTAAATCTCATGGGGTTTTTGAATCTCAAAAAATATTTCATCTCAGTACACATCACAAATAGAGGAAACAAAAAGAAGGATGAATATAACACCTTTGGGAGAGAATTTATAACAGTTCTTTGGGAAAGATGGGAATTATAAGTAAAAGTAGAATTGTGTGTGCTTTTCCTGATTATCATTTTTAGTATCTGCAGGACTCTAAATGTCCAGTCCAGTTTGGAAACGGAGCAGCTGACTCACCTGCTCTTTAGACCTTTGTTAACCAGTGAACACACAGGTTAGCGTGGAAATGCTTTTCTCTCTTATGCTGTTTTAGGCATAAGAAACTTTAGGAAGGTCACATGGGGTTCACATAATACATACTAGGACATTCTGATTCTAGCCTTTCTAATGGGGATAATAATTTGGTCATGAAAGTAGTTTTATTTTGAGATACTCATTGAATAGTTGGTATCTTTTGGGAATTATGAGCAAAAGTTAAATCCCAAACAATTGTTTGAAATGAGCTTCCATTATCATAGAAAGCAGAGATTCCCTCATGGAACAAAATTTCAGCTACATTCAAGTTAATTGAAATTAGGTTTGTTTTGAGAATGGTGGAGCAATACTCAAAATATTCCCCTGAGTATTGCATTTGGATTAGGGAATCCTTCTCTAAGCTTAGTTGCCACCTTTTCAATGAGGGGCTCAGAAGTGAGTGGGTATCAAAAGGGGCTTCTCTGGTGCAGAAAGCTCAGACAAGGCAGAGATGAAAATGTTCCATGAGGACCCAATTAGAAATGCAGGAGTTAACAGCACCCTGGGGCTTGTTTTCAGAAGTTCATGGTCTATCTGACTAATTTGAATATTTGCTTTCAGTCTTAACTTTTCCCTAAATATCAGCTTGTAGTCAGTGTCAGTACCAGAAAATCTTACACGGCTTTACCCAATTTAGCTTGGCTCCAAGATTTTGAGTTATGGGGATAAGACAATTCTTTTCCTAATTGCACCAACATGGAAGCTTTGGGAAGACAAGTCAGCTGACACGGAGTGCTGGCTCAGTTGTTTAATCAGCAGGCTACATCTCACTGTTTCCTTTTGGATTAGGTTGCATTGCATACTCCCAGCCATTGGTATGTATTTTAGTCTAATCTGTCCTTCTTTTGTCTTTTCTAAATGCTTTCTGCCCCTACACACTAAAACTTCAATTCAGATTCCATTTGTCAGACACATATCTCCAACATTAACAAAAACACACTCAACATTCCCAAGTACTTAAAGGTGTTAAAGAAACAGTCCCAAAGGGGCTGCAGTCAGGGGCTGCCCACATTGTCATTTTCTCCAGAAAGACCCATGGTGAAAGATGCTAATAACTGGGCAGGAGATTCGGTTATCTTTCACTGAATTTCTAAGGATGGTGGCTTATGTTTGGAAACAAACAACATTCATTAAAACATACCTGGTCTAACACTCAGAGTTATTCCTTTTCCAAATGTCAGCTTATTATTGGCTCCAGTATAACACAATGACACGAGGATCTACAAAAACTTAGTTGCCCAAACTTCCCTTGATATTTACTTAAGTGCTTACTTGTCATCCAGAATCCCCCTGATAAAACCAGCTGTTTATAGTGTGGGACTGGTGGAAGAGTTTACGGACCACCTGGGGCCTTCCTTTCTCTTCACACTCATTGTCTCCTTATTGGAAATGTGCCGACAACCCCTCACAGCACGCCGGCTGTGGTAAAATGGGAACAGGAACTGCCTCCCCCATTCTACAGAGGAGGAAAATAGAGGCTCAGAGAGTTAATCAATTTTCTCTTAGTCCCATGGAAAATCTCACCAATTATAATGAAGAATGAAGCCTTCGAACAGTCTGACTCCTTAACTCAGTGCTCCATTGGTACTGTCATTCTCAGCTATTAGATAAAATAGCACATGAGGGCAAACAGCAGAGACCTGTGTGTAGTAGGAATACACCAGCAGTTGTTTGCATTGGAATCCATTAATGGGACTGCTGTGGTTTGGACCTGGGTTATAAAACAGAATGGAAAATTTGGAAATCAGGGTTCCAGGGAGAAATTTGGAAGCATTTTTCAGACTTACATGGGTTTACTGTCAGTTTCATTCCCTTTCCAAAGACCAGCTTTTCAGATCCACCCTGAGTTACACCCCCACAGACTGCTTTACAAATACTGCCAAGACCCTTCCACCACAGGCTGGGAGCCAGGGCTCCACCCACTCTCCCAGGGGAAGCATAAAATTATACAATTGTATAGCTATTCCCGAAAAGGGAGGGGACCTATAGAGCAAATCTGATTACTTTTTTACCTTACAGCCTGTTAGGTTGTTATCTTATTAATTAAGTAATTAGTTATTCTAACTGGTCAGCAGTTGCAGTTAATTTAAAAGAACTCAGGCTTTGGTGCAGGTAGGCTTGAGTTTAAAACTCAGGACAAGTTTCCTAACTTGCTACACCTCAGTTTCCTCACTTGTAAAGTGGGGAAAACAGCAACTGCTTGATGATGTTGTAAGGATTAAGAATATGTAACTGGGTCACAGTGGTCCTGTTGATCAACCCCTGGCTTTACTTGCTGAGAGCGCAGTTCTTTAGCAATTATCTTAGCAACCTTAGAGACTAGAGCATCAGGGACATTCCCTCTAGACATAATCCCCTCACTGAAAAGCTTTTAGCTCTGGAATCTGAGTGCCAAGAATTAAACTCCAGGTTCTCTTTCTTACTTCGTCAGCTTGAACAAGTTATTCAACATCTCTGTGCTTCTATAGAAATATAAAATATAAATATGTCTCTTCTATAAAATGAGGATAATAATAGCACCTAACTCACAGACCTGGTATAAGGATTAAATGTGACAAGAGAAAGAATGCAGCACATCAACTAGCATATAGAAACCAATGAGTAAATCATCATTATTATTTTCCTCCCAAGGAGGCAAACACATCACCAACGTTCCTCTTTTCACAATGACCTAAAAATGAGAAAGCCCTTGGGCACTCGTCTTCCTCTAACTGATAAACTAGAAGGGCTATGAGGGCACAGAAGAGCCACCAAGCAGTTTGGTGAAGGGGTTGCGTGATTTTGTGACAGGTTAGAAAAAGCTGCATCCCACTGCACACGTGCACATCCGTGAGCATTGTTTAGCCAAGCAGGACTTGAATGTGGCAGAGATGGGGCAAGAAGCCATATCTCAATTCATTGGCATAAAATGGATACATTCAGGCAGAGGATTCAATGCTCCCCTCCACTTACCAGGATTCACTGTGAGCTGTGTTCCTTCCCCAAAGGTCAACCTAGAGCCACTGGTTTCTTAAACACTGTGCTGAGGGGCTTTGCAAAAACCTGTGGCATCAGCTTAACGAACCCAGTTTGCAGAGCTTCCCAAGAACTAGAATTTTTCTCCAACTTCTAAACTTTAGAGGAAGGATAAGTCATGGTATCTTTCTTTCCAGTTGCCTAGGGCTTTAGGTCTGACAGATATGTCCAGAGATATGATTTTCACTTCAAGACACCAGAAGGCTCAACAAGCCAATTCTGTATACGTATTCTATGGTCCAAAACAATCACATCGCTGATGCAATCTATCATAGAATATCAACCCCACTGGGAAAGAAATTAGCTATACAGAACTTATAGGTAGTGTTCTATGGTCATAATCATTGTCTGAACACAAGACTAGCATTTTCATTTTGTTTTTTTCACCCCTCTGTCAGTCTGCAGATGGCTGCACCTTTCCCCTAATATCAAGTTCAATTATTGTTCCACTTTAGCTTGCTTTTTTTTTCAACAGGCGCAGAATGATTTTATCTCCCTTTGGAACTCAGGATTTCTTTTTGAGTTCATTAAGTCTTGGGTAAAGAATGTTTGGGATGCAAATGATGCTGCCATGGCCAAGGACTATGATGTTTTTTTCTCCCTTGGGTCTGGGCTGGTGAGAACTATGAGCTGTCTTGGCTTTGCCCTGGACCTTGATATCAGGATCAGTTGTGTGACCTTGAGCAAGTTCATAACCTCTCTGAGTTTCACTGTCTTCATTTGCAAAATTAAAGAGGTGGGTGAGGAGATCTTTAATTACTTTCTGAGCTGAGAGTCTTTGATTTGATTATTTGGATCTAATTTATCCAGAAATGCTGTGCAAATGTCCCTGCCCTCCGCACTCACCACCAGGGTATCTAATCCTCTTATTTCCTAAACAAAATAAAATCAGCAAACAAAAGAAAAGTAGTTCTCTACTTTTTACATAGAGAAATAGAGTTTTCCAAGCCTACTATCTGATTTAACATTTATCTTTTTAGAAGTTTGAAGTCAGAATTTTGCAATCAAATCCTCAGGGAGAAGTGTTCTTTCTTTGGAACTTCCAGATAATTCAAAAACCAAACCAAATAACCTGACACCTTTGGTTTAAAGATAGCTTCACTCTCACTCGCGTCCCCATTCCAAATGTAAATTTCCTGTTTCCTTCCTTCCCACAGGAGCTGCTGCCTTTACATAAACTACAGACTCTTGCTTACCCATAGGAAAGGTGGTTTGATCTTTACAGCCTTTTCCCACCGGATAAGAGAATTCATTATCTGGCCAAGTGTTTCAGCCCTCTGATTGCCAGGTGTTAGGTATAGAGGGGTTCCGCTAAAGCTGCCTCTGGAGTTGAGGTACTCACCCAGGCTCACAATTAACTCAGTCCCCTTCCAAAGTTGAGCATCTAGGTGATCTTCACACAGTGCCCAGGCCCTTTACCAAAAGCCCCTGTTGGTGCTGTGCTGTAACTTCCTCCTCTCAGACCCTGGTCATGTCTCTAGCATGATTAGGGATGCAAGGGGGACCAGTGTCGTGAACAGTCATCTGGACTTGAACCTCTCCTATTCATACAGCCCAGGATTCAGGCTGTGAGGACAGCAGGACAAACCACGTCAGGATGGTCCCAGGTTCTCTGGCTACACAAGGAACTCATGTTCTGAAAACCTAGCAGGCTGCCTTTTGTTGTCCACCCTGCTCTACAGATTTATAAGAAGATAACGGCCTGCTGATTTATGGCTTGTTCTGACCTAGGCCAGGGAAGGAGACTCTGCTGGGCCACCAGGGATGCCAGGTTCCCTTTTTCATCACTGGAAAGACAAAAAGTACCACTTCTTTGTTGACTGCTGGGAGCCTAATTGCAGAAACATATAATTCTTAAAATACTTTTCCCCTGTAGATTTTACAGATCAGTTAAGAAAATATATAATTGGTGAGATAAACCTGCCCTACAAAAGAATAAAATACATGCTAAAGCCAATCATAAAAGAATATTTTGATTGCCCGGTGTTTTAGGTTACCCATGCTGTTGTGCACATTTTCTTCTGAAGCTAAGCTACTTACCCAGGGCCGCTGTGGTTAACCATGTCCCGGTCCCAGAGGTAAATCTGTTGTCATTTTTCATCCCATCTCTGGCCCATTGACAACCCCCCAGCTCCCTTAAGTCAACGATAATGTTTCCTCAGAAACTGACTCAGATGATCCATGGGAATAACTGTAGGCTCTTAATAAATATTTGTTAAATTGAATTGTATTAAACACTCATCTTTTGTTCCTGTTTGTTAAGGCACATTAGAATCTCTCACTGATAATTTTCAGATAGAAAAAAAATTCTGCCAAATATTACTTGCTGAGTTTCATGATTCCTCTAGTGTTGGCTCCAAATGACAGTTTCCTATTAACCCGGTACCCACAGGAATGAGCACCTTTACAAAAACCAGAGGTGTCAGCATGGTTGAAAGGGATGTGGCATCACCTTTGTTGACAGAGGCACCCCTCTGTTCCCCATAGGAGCCCCATTTTGACTTGGAGAGGGCTGCCCTCTTTCTGTCTTTCAGAGCAGAGATAGGAGAGAGCAGAGTGTATTTCAGGGATGAAGATAATAAATAAGATAACAAAATGTTATCACACTAGACAGAGCCTTCTTCTTCTTCTTCTTTTTTTTTTTTGGCCAAATCGATAGTGTCCCAAAGGCTGTTTTCAGCACTTTTCTCTCTCCCAGATGTAATAATAACTGGATTTCAAATGGCATATGGGCTTGGACCACCAGGCTCTGATGAGTCACACATAGTAAACCAGGAAATTATGCTACCCCCCAATGAAGAAGCATGTTTTCCCTTTTCCTCTTGCTGGGCAATGAGGAGTTCAAGCAACGTGCACAGGGGGATATGAACTAATAACTCCTGGGTCAGCTCTATAATTTTACACATTAGCATCCTAGAATGTGAGACTTGGAAGGAAATTTAACAGCTGCCTGGGCCAATGCCCTCATTTTAGAGATGAAAATGCTGAAGCTCTGCGGGATATATTTGCTCAAGGTCATGTAGATAGGTAGAAGCAGAGCTGGGACTAGAACTCAGGACACCTGAGTTCCACTCCCGCCTTGTGTGACTCCCTTTATGTGACTCAGGAGAACAAGGACCTGCTCTGGGTGGTCTCTGTCCCCAGGGGCTCTGCTAGCTGGCTCAGGGTGTGATTATTCCTGCTAATTATACAAGGATAAGTTCACATATGAATAAATCACACCAGGGAAGTGTTTGGCCTTGACACATTGTTTATGATTTTAGAGAGAATTATAGAGCCTTCTAATTTATTTAAAAATTTTATTTCTTAGGCTGCAGGCAACAGCAATTGATAGCAGGGGAAATGGTCCATGAGATCCCAGGGAAGCCATGGAAAAGACAGAAACGGAAAAATTTGCCCTTTACCAAAAGGACAATCCAATGGAGAATTGGCTCTGATTATTCTTTCTCTGCAGGACTCATTTCAGGGAATGACATCGAGAGCAGGAATGGGAAATACAAAATGGTGTGGGGTTGCCTCCTGCTTCTGCTCCCGTGGTAAATATTGCTAATAGACACATCACTCTCTTCCTCTGAGTATAGATGTGGCCTCAGAATCCTTCTTACCAGCATGCTCCACATAGTCTCTACCAATTGTTAGCTCTTCATAATGGAGATATAATCTGTTTGCCCTCCCTGCCCTGGGGAATAATAAGAGAAAAGACCCTGCAGATGGCTTTAGAAATCTGGTTAGCAAGAGTCAGGTCAGGTCCCACACAGCCCCATCATAAAAAGTATCACTGACCTGGTTGGACCAAGACTGTTCTTGCCACAGGCTGCTCCAGAGGTGGCAACAACAACACCATGGAGTGTCCCTTCTTCCTCAGAGTTTTCCTTCAAACGCTGGCTTTGTGGAGGGCGTTGGGTAAAAAACCATGGTAGGGTTCTTCACACTTCTTCTTGCCCATGGGGCCCTCAGCAAGGTCTTTCCCCAAAGCAGAGGCCCTGGGTCCCCATGGCGCTGTCTCAGCCTGGGGGTGAAGGTTGTCTGCAGGACCTTGTCCCTCCCTGGTGTGCTTCCTGCTGTTCATCAGGCCAGGTCTGTCCCAGGGATCTCGGATGGAATTGCTACAGGAAGAAAGTGATGCAGAAATCCTTTCTCTAGCCCACTCACCCCCATTTCCACACCTTCAGATGTTTCTAGGCTTTTCCTTTTTAATCACGTTTCTATTCTTTCATAAGAAAGAGATGCACTTGTCTCTATCCATCCAAAGAAATTTCCCTATGTCCTCTACTGTTGCATTAGGCTTTTTGTAGACAAGAAAATGTCCATTTATCCTCTTAAGGTGCTATCTCATATCCTTAAAGACAGTCCTCTTTGGGTGACTGGTGGAGGATAGTCCCTTTGGGCCAACAGAGAAGCAGCTGCCAGTCTCAGAGTTGAAAAGGGAATGGAGACAGAAGCAGCAGCTTTGACTTGAATTGTGAACAAAGAATGTTTTCCTTCCCTGATCTGTGTTCTATCAACCTCCAGTATGACCTATTTATGGAGATGGGATAATTAGTAGCAGCAGAGGGCGCTACAAGGTCAAAAACAAAGCCGCCCACCTCGAAGGAAACAAGAGAGAAAAGTCCCTCTTCTGAGTGATATGAGTGATCAAGATCCAAGCTGTGGGACAAGGGTGACGTTCGCCAAATCTCTTGGCTCCCACCTTGTCTGAGGGCCCCTCTTGAGTGGCAGTTTTGGGCTAATGAAAGGCAGCCCTGCTTCACTGGTAGGCGGGTGGGGCCTGCAGGGCAAGTGGGGCCTGCAGCACCCTCAGCACCTTGGGAAGAGGCACAGGCTCCAGATGCCAATAGGAAGACGGGTTGGAGAAACTTAGGGCAATACGTCCTTAGTGGGCCACTGAATCTTGAGGCTTTCTCCTATTCCTCAGTGGTGGGGTCACTTGATCATGCATTGTGGCCTCTCATGAACAAGCCTGTTACAATGTTTGGAAGACATAAGAACAAGGGGCTGGAATGCTCACTTCTCATGCTCCTAATGCTCTTAGGGACTTGGGGAGAGCACAGCTGGCTCATGTCTCAGAGGATCACAGGTCTCAGGGGATCACGGAGCTCTAGGACATGCTTGCAGCACTGAAAGCAAGTTAAAGATGTCAGTCTTTTTTTTTTTTAACTATTGATTGATACAACATATCAACAATCTTTTGCTAGATTTTGCAACTTTAAAATTTAGATTTACTCAGCATCTTTTCCCTGAACAGCATTGATGAGAGTAACACTCTTAGGAACTCTATTCATATGTCTATTTAATAAAAATGGCAACATTTAAATTAAATATGCAACAGCAATACCTGACATTCATAGATCATTTATCTGCTGGGTGTATTGCATGTGTGACCTCACTAAATTTTCCAATAGTCCTGTGAGAAAAGCTATTACTATCTCCATTTTGCAGATGGAGCAATTGAGACTTGGAGAGTTAGGGCATGCTTAAGGTCACACAACTGGTAAAAGCTGGAGCTGATATGAACCCAAGCAGGCTGGCTCCAGGATCCCACTCTTAGCCATTATACTGCACTGCTGTGCTCAGTGCCTGCGCTTCCTTGGGGGAGGGATGCCTTTCAAGGAATATTGCAAGGACACCAGGGCAAGAGAGTCATGATGATGCTACCCCAAGCAGGACTCAGGTTATGTCTGAACCTTCCATGTAAAGCATTATAGGAGAGGATGTGTCCTTCTGTGTGAAGGTCCATTAAACCCACTTCTCTGTGCTTGGGTATGGTCAGACGTAGCTGAGGTTGGGCAGTTAGAAGAGGAGGAGCAATTTAACTTGAAGATGGTTATGGTCTAGATCAGGAAGGGAACAGTCAGCTCTTATATAAATATCAAGCCCAGACAACATCTTTAGAGCAGGGACAGACACTAAGAGACTGTGGGTGGGGAGTGAGCAGAATCCTTGGACTTCTGTGGGTGGGGAGTGAGCAGCCCCTGGGCCCTCAACATCCCTTTTCCACATCCAGGGGCCCTGAAGATGCTCGTGGTGGGACTCTGGCCTGCCTGGTGCTTACTTTTGGTATTCTGCATGCCTAGCATTGCCAGATAAAACACAGGATACCCAGTGGAATTTGAATTTCAGATAAACAATGAATACTTTTTTAGTATAAATGTGTTCCAAATATGGCATGTCCCAGCTACCTGTATTACTGAAATTTTTGTTGTTTATTTGAAATGCACATTTAACTGGGTGTCTTGTATTTTTATTTGCTAAATCTAGGTGAATGATGAGTTTTTAAGTGAAGAAATTGCATTCATTTTTTTTACACAGTTATTTACTGATTGTCTGTGATGTGGTCAACACAAGCCCAGGGGCTGGAGACATATCAGTGAAAAGATAAGCTCCCTGCCCTCATATAGTTTATATTATCGTGTGTGTGTGTGTGTGTGTGTGTGTGTGTGTAGGGGAGAGGTGAGATAGGAGAGACATAAAATAAACATGTATGAATCTGATGATTTCAGATAGTGATGTGAAGGAAAATAAGAACAGAGATGTAATTGAGGTTGGTTATGGGTGGCATGGGTGACTAATTTAGTTGGAGCTGAGAACTGTGAAAAATTGGAGACAGAGTTTCAGGTAGCTAGAAAAGAGAGACATAGAAGGGACGAGAAGGAAGGCCACTGCAGCTGAAGGGAAGAAAGAGAAGGAGCAGATGTGAGGTGAAGCTGGGGAGGAAGCAAGGGCCAGATCGTTTGCAGATGTTACAGGCCTGGGAAGGAAGTCCAGCTGTCATCATCTGATGTACATTTTATGAAGAACTGGAGAATGGATTGTCCAGGGACAAGAGCAGAAGCAAGGGGGCCAGTTAGTGGGTTATTGAAGCAGTCTCTGTAAGAGATGATGGTGTTTATAGAAGGTGGTGGCAGTGGAGATGGAAGAAGTAGACGGATTGGAGATATATTTTC
This sequence comes from Gorilla gorilla gorilla, assembly GCF_029281585.2. Taxonomy (NCBI): domain Eukaryota; kingdom Metazoa; phylum Chordata; class Mammalia; order Primates; family Hominidae; genus Gorilla; species Gorilla gorilla. Next base: position 34,158,556 of record NC_073239.2, read on the forward strand.
ATGGTAGAACTGACAGGTCTTACTGATGAACTGGATGTAGGGAAAAAGGGAAATGAAGGACCTTCTTGAAATACTCCTAGGAACACTCCTGCATTTTGGGGAGTGAGTTAGTCAGTGTTTTGTTTTTCACAGCAGTGCTTCCCAACTGTTGTCATATTGATGGCTTACATGGAAAACCGTATTTGTAGGGCTCCTGACTGGGAGGGGCTGGCTCAGGGGCTCCAGCCACCCCAGGTACATGGGCACTCTGAACACTATCTCAGCAAGCTTGTAACCCACTTATGGCAGTTCACCTGCCGGGAAGCTCTGTTCAGGATTTTCCAGCTGGAGCCAAGTGTGTGCTGCAGTGGGCCCAGTGAGAGATGGAAAGTCAAGCTGGTGAAGTGCAAGAAGCACTTAGGATCAGGACACTCCCTCAAGCATCTGAAATCAAAGATTTCTGGAATTCAGGTCTAGGACAGATTTTACAAAGGATCTGGTCCAACCCCCTTTCCTTCCTCTTTACACAGAGGAGTAAGGGAGTTGTCCAAGGTACTCTTTCATTTATTCCATTTATTGAATAGAACAAAGTGTGTGGAGCCATGCTAGATGCTATGAGACAGTGTCACTCAAAGTACAACATGTGATTAATGGACTAGTACACCAGTCTGTGACCAGAGGATACAGAAATGGAGAGTGAACTACTTTTGTAGCAGTTGGATATCCAAGAACGCCATCATTAGTCTTGTAGTTTTCTTTCCTCCCTCACTTCCTCTCTCCCTTCCTTTCTTTTTCTTTTCTTTTCTTTTTTAAAAGTAATCCATTTTTCATTGTCATATGTATTAGTTCAAGATGGATTGGGGCCAAAATCATAATAGCAATAGCGGTTTCCTTGGCTGAGTGCATTTGCCTCTAGAAGTGACGGCTGAATCAGTCACATGACCGTCAGCGCTGCCAGTCTCCTCTTGTTTTCCTCCCGTCTTCTTTCATTAGAACCGTCAGATAGTCTCTGAGATCTTAGGAACCCTGTTTTGTTGTATATCCTCTGTCCTGACATGAAGAAAAGATGATTCTTACTGTGGGCTTTAGCTTTTTGTTTTTCTGTAAGTAGATTCATTTGTTTACATTCCACTTGCTCTATAACCCCATTTCTCCTTCTCTGACTCTTGAAGGCTTTTTCTCTTGCACTCTTGGTGTTTGGTTATTTGCCGCCTTTGGCTTTATTTCTGTGTCCTTCTCTTGCCTCTGCTCATTGAGTTCTTCTGGGCTAGGCATGTGCTGTACTCAGTGTCTGGGGGGTGCAGAATTCACTATTTCCTCATTGTCTTTTTCCCAGACAGGGGCATGCTGTGTGACAAAGTAACCCAGAGTTCCCCGGACCAGACGGTGGCGAGTGGCAGTGAGGTGGTACTGCTCTGCACTTACGACACTGTATATTCAAATCCAGATTTATTCTGGTATCGGATAAGGCCAGATTATTCCTTTCAGTTTGTCTTTTATGGGGATAACAGCGGATCTCAAGCTGCAGATTTTACTCAAGGACGGTTTTCTGTGAAACACATTCTGACCCAGAAAGCCTTTCACTTGGTGATCTCTCCAGTAAGGACTGAAGACAGTGCCACTTACTACTGTGCCTTTAGCACTATGATGCAGGTGCCCAGGAAGTCATAACACAAACTCCTGGGGCACAGCTCAGCAGAGCTGCCTCTTAGGGCAGGTCATGTCTGGGACTTGGCATCCTTCTCTTAGCCATTTTGTGTTCCAGCCTGGCCTTTAGAAGTGACCTAAAGTGTCTTCTGAGAAATAAATGGCCTGGTCAGATCCAGGGGAGCACCTTGGCTTCAGAGAAGCAGAGTATTTCCCCACTTCTGACTCACTGGGCCCTTGCCACCTGAATGACTCCTGGTAGGCAAAGGAGAACTGCATGTTTAGGGAGCACTGTCTTTGTGCCCCTGGTGCCCTGGTCGCCCCTGATACAGAATGGGGCTTGACAAGCCTGTGCTGCATTTTCTGTGAGGGTTTCGGAATGCAGGTTCAGGTGAAGGTAAAGGGCCCATCTAAGGTGAGGCCGTCAGCAGTGTCTTATTTTAGTCACCACCATCATTTATCCATTATTATGAATTGATCTGTTTTCATTTCAGAATAAATTAGGGCCAGATGTGGTGGCTCATGCCAATAATCACAACACTTTGGGAGGCTGAGGCGGGCAGATCACTTGAGGCCAGGAGTTCAAGACCAGCTTGGCCAACATGGCGAAGACCCGTCTCTACTAAAAATACAAGAATTAGCCGGGCGTGGTGGCTCGCGCCTGTAGTCCCAGCTACTCGGGAGGCTGAGGCACAAGAATCGCTTGAACCCAGGAGGCAGAGGTTGCAGTGAGCCGAGGTGGTGCCACTGCATTCCAGCCTGGGTGACAGAGCGAGATTCTGTCTCAAAAAAAAAAAAAATTTAAGTTAGACACAAAGTTATTTACTTAAAAGACTTTTCACCAATTTACTTTTTTTTTCCCGCATCTTTTTATATCCAGCCACCTTCTCCTTGATGTTCTTTGACACCTCCATTTTACTTATTTTATTTGGAGAACATTTTCTTTTTTTTCACTGCAGAGCACTGAGGCACTCCTGGAAAGTTGTGACTTCCAGAATTCCAGCTGCCAAGTCCCTGAGTTTGGAGCTCAGTGGTGTCTCCGGCAGAGAAAATTTCCTCTGGGGCAAACTGACTACGTGATGTTGAAATAGATACACACCCTCAGTCCCTGGGAATCAGTCCCTCCTTCCTCTTCTCTTGAATTATCTGCTTTAATGGAACTATTAGGGTTATTAGATATAATCTTAGAAATGGAAGAGGCCTTACACGTTATTTTATAGAAACTACACTGCAGTCCAGAGACATGGTGGACATTCTCAAAGTCGTATACCTGGCTAATGACAGGCCCAGAGATGCAGCGTTACACTTCCAGGGCTCTCTCCTGCAGCTGTACCCTAGGTGGCTCTATCAGTGAGTGGTTTGGGCAGCAGTTTATGCGCTCTTCAAAAACGGTGGACAAGAGTAGCCACTATATGGAGCAATGGAAAGAACAGGGGATGAGGGAGCCAAAGACCTTGGGCATGTGGCTTGGCTTTCTGGGGCTTCTGTTCTAATGCCTACTGAGTGTGACACATGTCTGTCTCACAGTTCACATGTCATGGCCCCAGATCAGAAGGCAGCCATAATCCCTCCTGGCTCTTGCCTTAAATCTTCTCTGGAGGCTCCTTTTGGTGTGAGAAATTCATGGTCCTGTGATATGCCAGGATTTTTTTTTTTCTGGCATAGTGGGCTAGAGGGTGGCTCATTTATATGCTAAATATGGGACAATCCTGAAGTTCATTCTAGCTGATACTCACTTTGACATCTTGTCTTCATTTGGGGATGCAGTGTGCTCTTATAGCAGGAACTTTGGGCTGAAACTCTTGAGACCTTGGTTCTGCTCCCAGCAATATCCCTGCCTCACTGAATGACTCTGGACATGATACATACTTTTTTGAGGAGAGGGCATTTTTGTTTTATATGAAAAATGAGAATATAATCTTTTTGTTCCTAACAACTTCAGAGGAAACACCCTAATATTACACAAGGTAACTCATGAATGTTTTGGAAATCAGCATTCTTTACACATACAAGGTGTAGTAGACATGATGGGGGAGTTTGCTGTTGGTGATGGCAAGGGGAGTTGTTGGCGACAGTCACTCTTTCACTTGTAACCTCATAACCCCCCACTTGATGCTCCCCATAGGTGCTGAGGAACCACAATAATGGGTTGCTAGGGCTCTGCACCTGAGCAGTGCTCCTGGAAAAGGCTGTGGCCTTCCTGAGTGGCAGTAGCAGAGGTCATTGGCCACACTGCAGGTGCTGCTGTTGCTCTTGCTGTAACAGCGGCATCAGCAGAGGCAGCAGGAAACCTGAGGCTGGGTCTCCAAGGCGGGGCCTCTGTAGGCTTGGGGCTCAGGAAACTGCAGTGTGACCCATAAGTTCAATTTGGCTTTTGGCTGACTAATAGTGAGCTCACAGAGCCAAGTTTCCCCCTGTGGTGATCTGCAAAGAGTAAAGCCAGAGGCGAGGTGCACACAATGCAGTTTAATAAATGCGATAGAGGCAGAGGCTGAGAAGAAAGGCAGAAAACCATCAGTGCCAAAGTCCCAGGCCAGAGAATCAGTGTCCAATGGTTTCAAACACAGATTGGCAGGCAAAAGACAGTAAAAATGTTGTTTTTATAGGGAAAGATAGGGGCCTCATTTCTGTTCCTCCCTTCAGAAACACTTTCACAGTGAGTTGCTTGAAAGCAGACTTGTGTCTTCTTTGTACTCTCAGCATAGTGCCTGGAACTCAGAGGGAGCTAATTCATGCATGTTAAATCAATTAACAGAAAGCGGTGCCTTTCCTCTGTATTTTACTCTGATTTTTGCTAATAGATTGGAGAGTATTTAGATGAAATTTTGGAAACCTCATTGTCTGCTCATAAAGTATTAGCAAATTCAAATGTAATCTCATTTGTAAAGTATTAGGAGAGGCAGAAAGTGCTGAAACTTTGTCCTCCTCCACGCCATGCAGAATCTCTAGTGTGGCTCCTGAAGTGAACATAGAGGGTGGGACAAGCCGTGAGGACAGGAGGAAGAAGTTGATGCTGGTTTGTAGCAAATCTAGTGCTCAGTTGAGCAGAGCCTTCCATGTTTACATAAAAGGGCACCCGCTCTTCTTCTCCCAAGGCCTATTTTCCTCATGAGGAATGAAGCTGTGAACCTGTTGGTTCTCACTTTCTACTTCAAAAGGTAAAGAAAGTCAAAAGGAACAAGACATCATTTTCAAAGTGTATCAGTTGTAGGAGTAAAAAAAGAGTCTATATCTTTTTATATCCTTCTATCCCTTTATAAAACAGCATACAAAGCAGTTAGGACATAAACCCCCCTTCCCCAGGACTTTTGTCTTCCCATCAAGCTGGAGGATGAGCTGGGTTTGTTGTCTTTGAAGAAAAATTGGTTTGGCTAGCAGCCATTTTAACAAGGCTATGACAGGTCAACTTGAATCACAAAGAAGTCAGAAGCCAAGGAGATGCATTTTTGTAAGCCTTTGGTTTCTTCAGGAGTGTAGCTTCCTCATGCCAGTCAGCCTGCAGTGAAGAAAGTTGTTATAGAATAGACTGCCAGTGCTAGAAGGAATTGTAGGGGTCATGTAGTCTGGGGTTGGCCGGCACTTGCTATACTGTACCATTGCAGACATCACTAATCTATTGTGGCTCACTTTCCATGTACACATGGCAATAGCTCAGCTAGTTCAGCTATCAGTGTTGGCACAAGTCACGAGACTCTTTTGTTCTCCTTTGGTTATTATTTTTTTTTAACTCATTTGTTTTGCAGATGCAAAAACCCAGGCCCAGAGAGATGAAGAAACCTGGCTAAGGTAACATGTAAGTTAGTGTCAAAATCAGGATAAAACCCAGATCTTCTGACTCTTAGTGTAGCCCTCTTTTTACCCAGCCACACTGCCTGTGTCCCTGGGACTGTTAGTAAAATAACAGGTGAGCTGGACCCCCTTTTTGAGATGACTGGGTATGTTTACTGTCTGGGTCAGATCAGTCAAGTACTCTGAGTCTAGGGTTGTTCCTAGAACAGAAGCTGGGGTTGATGAGCATTTGTGAGTATTGGAGAAGGAGTGAGGGGGAGGAGCCTCACACGCAAACCCAGGCCCTGGTTTCAATTTCGTGTATGAGATTACCTGAGAACGGAATGCAAGTAACAGGCAAATAATTGACATCTCAGACCTAACTGTGTATGCATCCTGAGTAGCTAATAGTGAGCTGTTCACTACTAATGCTGTGTGTAGGTTCATCCCAAAGACAGGCTGATCCACACATAGACAGGCTGGTCCTGTGATTAAGGAGTGTGAGCTGGCATTCCCTTTATCAGGACAAAGATAGGTTCTGCTTCCTCTGGATATTCTTTAGGCAAAGCTTTACTTATGGCCTTGCAAATAACCCATGGTCTCTTGGTCAATGAACAAAATAGCAGTGAAGAAGATGAATTCTCCTTATTTATCTTCAGTTTTCTCCCTGGAGTGAAAGTGAGGGTTATTGTCTGGTATATTAGAAAAATAGTACATTATACTACCTAAGGGGTTTCAGTCTGACTCAAAATGAAAGGATAACAGGAAATGGGGTGCTGTTTTGCTGAGTAGCTGAGATAGCCTACCTTATTAATTCTAAGTATGTCTCTATTTTCCCTTTCCAATGCTTCTTGGTTTCTTACTATTTCTAAATCCCCTTTCCCCATGTGCAGCATGGTGTGGGTAGAGATAGGAATAAGAAGCAGCTAATTCTTACCTTACAAGAAAAATAACTTGGCAGTCAAGAGAAAATTGACGGCAACACTCTTTGCAAACAGCATTCGTAGCCCCAGCACTGTGAGGGACATCATGTTCACCTTCTCGGTATGAACTATGGCTGAAAAAGAGTGAAGAGGGTGGCTTCAGGGAGAGATTAAATTCCCTTCCAGAAATTGGGCCTGCGACACTGATATCAGCCTGCCCCAAGCCTGCCTAGTTCTTTCTGGCCTGCAAGCCCAGCATGGTGCCAGATAGCCGTCAGAGACCTTAGGCTGCTGCTGACACCCAGCCAGGCAAGCTTGGGAAACCGATGCCGACGGCCAGGTAAGCCCTGCTGGGAGAGTCAGAGGCTCCGCAGAACCAACTGGGCTCAGCATGGTTTGTGTTTTCTTTTGAAATCTGATACATTTTGGCCCCAGTGGACAATTACACAGTTTGCTTTAACCCTTGATTCTGAAGTTGGCCCTTTGATTTGAACTAACCTTTGAGTTTATGGCAGCTCTTTGAAGGTTGCTTTGTGTTTTCAGTTTCCTTTGGTTTTAGGTGATCTGGAACAAACAGCAGTGGTCAGGGTTACATTGGGAATGAAGAGGCTCACAGGATTGTAGGCTTTTAAAACTGGAGGAGACTTTGGGTGAGTGAACTGAGGACCAGAGGATGTGACTTGGTGAAGGTCACATAGCTAATTATACAACATGCTTCCCATTCTAGCCTTTTTCATTGTACCATGAGGTCAACATCCAGGCACACCAATATGCGGGAGGAACTAGGATTCTTAGCCCCACGATAGGCCGCATTGCCCTTTGTTGGAATTTAGCACTGGATTAGAATGCACGTGGACTTTCAATCCCAGAGTCTAGTGTGAAGGGGACAGTGGTTGGTAAAGAGGAGAGATGAGGATGAAATAAGATGGGCTTTATTTTAGATTCCATCTTAGGGATGACAAGCATTTCCCTCCCCTGCCAATGGCAGGCTATAGTTGGGCCTAAGTCTTATTTCCAGGATAATGCTATACTGAGAATGATTTGTCCACAGTTACATCTCTAACTTCCCTTTCACCCAATTCTTGTTCCCCATAATCTCCAGCTCCTTGAAGCTAGAAATGGCCTACCTGTAGAATCTGTCTTCTCTTCAAAGTCAGTAGAGTGCACAGTTTTATTGTCGTGTTGAACTGAACATGTCACTGAATTTGAATCTTCGTATTTACCAAGCTTGACAGCATTGTACTTCCCACTGGGAGAGATGACAATAGCAGGATCAAACTCTGTTATCTTCTTGGATGACTCGAGATTTATTCTTATATCCTTGGGGTAGAATTCCTTCACCAGACAAGCGACATTTGTTCCATTTTTCATGACAAAAACGGATGGTTTGGTATGAGGCTGACTTTCTGCAAATATAATCAACTTATTAGGTGAGATGATTATTCACAACTTTGTGGGGGTTAAACAGTGGTGATTACCTCGATTACCCTGGAGCCAAACACTACAATCCAGACCTCCATGCATCTTGTTAGTGACCTGGGCTTATTACCACCTCTGTGAAAGGACAGGCAAGGGGAGCAGAAATGAAAGGCAGTAAGTTTGACCTCCAGTTAGGAGCTGCTAGGAGATAGGGCTGGAAGCACAGATGGAAAATGACAGCTACAAAGAAGTTTCTGGATCATTTGGGTTTCGATTATCTGTGGCTTTTTTCTTTTTCTTTCTTTTTTTCTCTTTTTCTTTTTTTTTGAGATAGAGTTTCACTCTCGTTGCCCAGGCTGGAGTGCAATGGTGCAATCTCGGCTCACTGCAACCTCCGCCTCCCGGGTTCAAGTGATTCTCCTGCCTCAGCCTCCCGAGTAGCTGGGATTACAGGCATGCACCACCATGCCCAGCTAATTTTTTGTATTTTTAGTAGAGATGGGGTTTCTCCATGTTGGTCAGGCTGGTCTCGAACTCCCGACCTCAGGTGATCCGCCCACCTTGGCCTCCCAAAGTGCTGGAATTACAGGTGTGAACCACCGCATCCAGCCGATTATCTGCGTTTTATTAATCAATCCTCTGGACAATCTAGGTCAGGCTGAATATCTCTCTGCACCAGTTGGTTTTTTGTAAATGCATGGGCCCTTGGATGGTAGATCAGGGCAGGTGCTCATGCTATGCATTCTGTCACTTAAAGAATCGAGGGTCTGAGAAGGACTGCATAACTGGCTCAGAGGTTCTGAGGATGGCAGTGTTGGGGTCCCGGAAGGGTGCCATCCCTTCCAGATCTGCTGGAAAGGGTGGAAAGGGATCTGCTGAAGGTAGGTGGTACATGTTTCTGCCTTTAGGTGAATACTCATTCTTCTGTAGGGGACTGACTACTGTATAGTTTCCTTTGAGTCTTTAATCAGAGGATAACAATGATCATTTTCAGGAAGTCCTTAAAGAAATAAAACCAACTGAAGCCCGTTCATTCTTGTTTTAATCTAAGAGGAACTGTGGAACGTTGGTCCCAGGATTGGGTTCCCTCCTGGCCTTCTCTTCTTTTGTGCCTCACTTTGGACTACCACCCTGTACATGCATACTTTTCTTTCCTTAAGACCACAAGTCTTGAAGCTTTGAGAGAGGTAGTGATGATTCTTTCACACAGTGCCTCACTGAAGTTTTTGAATTGTGATAAATGTTGTGTCCATGGGGACTTAAATTCTTAGGCTATCTTCAAATAACTGTTAAAGAAAGAGCCCTGTTAATACCTGAAATCAAGAAACACAACCAACCTGTGAATGATGATCTAGATACATTTTTCAATCCTAAATTTAATGCTGACTTTTAATATTGATTGCTCCTGTAAATTTGGCCCTTAGTATTTGAAACTTAGGTGAATTTTGCTTCTTGATATCAAATGAAAAATACGTTGAATTCCAGTGTACTTTTACCTACTATGGTCTATAATCAAGACATTAGGTGTTGCTGAACAGAAAGTTGGTAATGAATGTGTAAATGGAAAATAAGTAATTTTCCTTTTCCTTTTTTTTTTTTTTTTTTGAGACAGGGTCTTTTTCACCCAGGTTGGAGTGAAGTGGCCCAATATCAACTCATTGCAACCTCTGCCTCCTGGCTCAGACTCTCCTCCAGCCTCAGTCTTCCGAGTAGCTGGGACCACAGGTGCACACCACCACACCTGGCTAATTTTTTGTATAAAAATAAATAATTTTTCTAATGCTTTATCCTGAATCTGAATTTGGGCTTCAGCTGTGAGGTTCACAGCAGTAGAGCTACTGCCAGATCAACTGGTTATATCTGGTTGAGAGGGAGCGATTGCTAGTCAGGAAGTTTCTGCTGATCACGGCTTTGTAAATGGACCAAAGTTGATCATGGTTTTCCTAGAAAATCAACTATTCAGAGAACCCCCCCATCACTACCATCATCATTCTCCCCGTTTCCTCTGCTGAGAAGCTCAACTAAAAGACTGATTCTGTTTCAGTCACTCAGGGCAGGAAACTTATTCCTACGAATCTGGTTCCTTATGTTTTTGGCTTTAGTTCTAGACAATTGAAAGGATTAGAAATTTTTCAAAGGGCTTTCTTGGAACCTGCTTTCAACCTGCTTGAGAAAACTTCCTCTGTTTGGTTTCCTTGCATAGCTGAAGCCACCTGATAACAGAAAGTGATAACTCTAGCATTAACGGTTGGAAACCACATGCATTGCTCACTCACCTCCCTTCATAAGTGCAACACTTCTTGCTCACTATCTTGACTTTGGTTTCAGATGTACTCTGGCTGACTTTCAAGGGAGTTACAAGTTACAAAAGAAACTTGTCCATAAAATAAACACCCTATCTCCTTGTTTATTTAAGAGTATCTCTTAATCCTAGTCTGATTTAGTTGGATAATTAAGGCTTGCTAGAATTTTAAAATCTAAATTCATCAGGCAGTTGTCAAATCATCACTTTGGGCTGGGGAGATTGGGTTTGAGTAATTTGAATAATACAATATAACTGAAAAGACAGATGTCTGAAGAAGGTCATGCACTTATGATATTGTGCTCTGACTGTATTAGTCAGCAGTTCAGATAGAGCATAATACATTGATTTGATAAAACATTTTTCTGAATCCCTCTTTCTACATTAATGTTTATATTTTCAAAACGATTGTTTGAAAGAAAGTGTCTTGTAGAATCCACTGTTTGGCATCTTGGTAACCAAAGAAATGGGTGTCTGACTGAATTAAACCTTTTTAAAAACTGGAGTTCACTCAATATAGTTGCCATATGCATCCTAGTCTATTTTGTATTTGACTTAAACCCAAACGTGAAGCTGTATGAAATTGTAGTCCAAAATTTAGATTAAAGATTTAATTGTTTATCTTTGAAGAATTTGTAGTCTTTTTTTCTTAGTCCACAAATATAATTACATTGCAACACGTGTTTCAAGTGTTATTTCTTTGGAAAATTGCTTTATTGTCAGACTTTCTCTTTTTATGAACACCAATACATTGCTAAGTTTATGTGCTGGTAAACAATACCAAAAAAGTGTGTACCATTCCTGAACAGTCTTTCTTAATTTATAAACTTAGAAGTCACCTATGTTTTAGATTCTCATAGCTAGTCCTACTGATCCCATAAGAATTGCAACAACTGTAATAAATGTCACTCAGAATTTCAAGACTTTCTGCCAATATGGGATTTAACTTAAACCCTGAAATAAAAGTTTGTTCTACCTAATTACTCTGACCATGCTAACTACCTTTCTCCAGAATCTTCCAAGCTGTAGGACACTTGTTTTCAGTTTGCAAGGAGGCACGCATACTAGTTAGCTTAGCCAAAGGGATGTGCAGAGATGAGGCAGCTTCCTGAGGAACTGGGGCTGAAGTATCCCTCCCACTGTCTCCCTTGCACCTGAATGCTCCAACTCTTAGTGTAGTTCTTCTAGATTTCTTTGTGTTTTTTGGGCTGCTCTGAAGATTTCAGAAATAAATGGGACCTATTGTTTTAATATAGACTATATATATTAAAATAAATAGAGTTACAGAGCTACTTAAGTGACTCAGTCTAGTGTGTTCACTCTGGCCTATTTCACATCTGTAATACTCTGTCTCCTTGTTATAATTTCATTTACTAGTTATAATTTATAATGCAAACTGGATTGCAGCCCCAGTGCCAGGACTCAAATTATCCCAGAAATATAGGAAAAAGATCAACTCACGGGGCTCCACGAAGAGTTTGATGCCAGTTCCAAAAAACATCTGTCGGGTGTCCCAGGAGCACATTATGACAGTGCCTCACAGGTAACTAGCCTGGAGCTGGCCCTGGGGCCTGAGCTGTAACATCTGTGCCCTGCCTCCCCAGCCTCAGTTCTCAGCCTAGAGACCCCACAGCTCAGAGAACTACAAAGCTGCTCTTGATGAGACCAAGGGGCTGAGTACACAGAGTCTCAGTTCCCTTTGAAGCTAATAATAGTTGAACTGCTTGATAGAGATGTGAGGGTGAAATCCCCATCCAAGAGATACTAGGGCAGGGCTGAGACAGAGCAAGAGAAGAGGCTGGCAGATGACAAACAGCTGCCTTCATGATGGAAAATCTAACTCCCAGTTTATTGAGAGGGGCATCCAAGAAGAACACAATAGCTTGAGGGTAGGGATGGGGCACTTAACTTGACCTTTCTTACAACAAATGTTATGTTGAGGAGAGGAGGGTTATAGAAACAGTTTCCATTCTTATTATACTCTGGTTCCATTCTCTTGGGTCACAAGTACAGAATTTTGATTAGAAACCTAATTTCCCCCATCACTCAGACTGAGTCTCACAATAATAATGAACCTGCTTTCTAATTCCCTGAGCTTGGCGAAAGGCTTTCTAACGACCTGAGGGTTGAACAAGAAATTGGTCACTGCTCGGGGAGCCCACTGGTGCTGTGTGTCATGGACGCAGGTCAGAGAAGCCAGTGCTTGCTTTGCATTGCTTATTTTTGTTTTATAATTTCTCCTGACTCTGGATCCAGATGTAAGTTTCAGGAGTATATAGTCATCATGTGCAAGGTAACGTAAAGACCATGTGAATTACTCTGCCTCATCACCAAAAATCAAGATCCTTGGGCTAGAGCCAGGCAAAAGAGAATGACAGTTGTGTAGGGCCATTATTCACTGTCAAAGCTTTAAGGACTTGGGGTTTGATTTGAAAATTTTCACATCCCCTACCTGAGCTTCACATCATCATATTACATTTCACCACTGCAAGAGAAGAAAACCAGAGAAGTGAATGGAGTGTCATCGGGGAGCATGGTCAGCATCCTGGCAGAGGGGCTAAGCATCAGTTTCATCAATTTCCTTCTTCCCTAAGACTCCCAAAGGCACAGCCTCAAAGATTTGATTCTGACACTGCAGATAATTCCAAATTTCAAGTGGAAATGATTTTAGGGGAAAATGAAACACAGTATTTTTTGCTCAGATGCAATTTGCTAAACATCAATCAGACTACAATCAGCTATGACATGATTCTGTTTCCCTCCTTTTCAGTGCTCTAGTCTCTCTCCACTCAAAGATAAGAAAACTCACCGATTTCTACCATTTCCCTGGAGGCAACAGGCAGTGGAGAACCCCTATAAGTTTATATTATTCTCTGAGAGGCAGAGACCATGTTGACAGCACCAGTCACTTTTTGGACTTTTGGTCAGATAGCCTAGCCACATTCATGTACCATTCCCTACTTATTTATTTCCTCTGAATAAACAAAATCAATACCTAATCATGTAAGAGGTAACGGCTCTCCCAATGGACTTGGCATTTTGGAAGGTGTCTGAAGGCTATTCTCTGGACTGGTCTTAGTGATTGACTGTTGGCAGCTACGTAAACTACCAGAATATAGCCCCTGGATTTCCAAACACTGGAGTAGGCTACCAGTAGACAATGTCTCCAGTAGGGGACCACGACTTCTCTATTGTCCTGGAGTTGGTGGCTGTGTTTCTACATTGGATACAGGCTCCTGAACCATTGTGCAAAGTCCCCAGTTTCAGGGCTAACAGGAGAGGTGAGCACATAACTGCTCTCAGCAGACCCAGGCCAGGATGGGACCTTGAGAATCATTTAATCTGAACCAGTTATGTTGGTTTAATGCAAGTTCTCAGAAAAAAGTGAGAAGGGCAAGACTGGCTTCTTATCCAGAGAGAGAGAGAGAGAGAGAGAGAGAGAGAGAGAGAGAGAGAGACAGAGAGAGAAAGATCCTCTTTTTAAAACTCCTTCTTTCATAATACTTTTTTCTTTCTAACCTTCCCTCTTCCTACACTGTGACCATGACTTTTATCCCTCGTAAATACTGGAGAGACCCTCCTCAACCACAGCTTGCCTTTTTCCTGGTTCTAGGGAGCCCAAAACTAAAAGCCTGACCTAGGGCTTTTTTTCAGTAGTTGTAAAAAACTTATGAGTACCAAGCCTCAGAATGGAGTTTCCAAGCATATACAGAATATTTTCTTAAGAGAAATCTAATGCATTTGCTCCCAAATTTTACCCCTACTGTTTGCAACAAACAATGGGTTTCTAATCTGGAACTCTTTACTTCCCAAGAAGCCCCATTCATTCAGGACTACGCTACAACAACCCTAAAGAAATATACACACTGAGCTGTAGTAAAATGCATAACTTACCTGGTTCCACGATGAGTTGTGTTCCCTTTCCAAAGAAGAGTTGTGCTGTCAAAGCACTACTGCAGGCATCATTACAAAAAACCTTGCTACCTATTTGCTCCCTGTCAGTCTAATTCATCTGTTTGGAAGTGGGTGGGTGGAGCAGAATGGGTGTAGCTGGAGACAGAGCTTTGCAAGGGTTTCTGAGATCTGAGCACTATATTTTGGCAGCTTTTTTGATGTCTGCTATCTTCTGAGTTTTGACACTTAGGAAAGTCCTTAGATTTTCTGCTATTATCTCCTCAACCTGCCATCTCTTACTCCCAGATCTGGCTTCAGGATAACATTTTCACATATTTTGCTGAGAATTGCCAAATGGCCGTTGTAGGCAGAAACGTAACAATAAGCCTCAACTAAATCAATCACAACAGGACTGTGCCTCAGTGAGAGGTGGAAGGACACAATGGTTGGAGCAAGAGCCATTGATGCAAAAGACTTGGGGTCTATCCAAAGGACTATAATAATCACAGATGGCTATGATTTGTATAAATACTTTCCTACTTAAACAGCCGGTGTTTATACTACTTCAACAAAGTTATTGAAATAAACTCTATGAGGTGATATTTTTAGATCCATCTCACGGACAAAGGCACTGTAAAGGTGGTTAAGTGAGTGGCTGAGTTGGGCTTCACTCAGTTTCCAGTTTCCAGCCCCTGAACCAGAGTAATAGATGGTAGGACCAAAAGGAGCCTCAAGGCATCATTTTTCCAAACCTCTGTGATCACACAAGGGCTAATTAAGAGATGCAAAGGGAGAGTTTTCACTCCCTTTCCAGTGCTTTTTTTTTTTTTCCATTAAATCACAGAATTCCTATTGGGTAATAGGACAGTCACACTACTGAGCTTCCTTGCTTTTCCTCCCAATTGTTCATAAGAATTGGTCTGGGGATAATCAGGATCATAGTGGGCAAGGGCTGGAAGACAGCTTGAAAATCCTCCATCTAACTATAGGGAAACTATAGTTCAGTGCAGTTAAGTCACAGAGTTTGTCAGCTAATGCATTGTCAGTTAATGCATTGGACAGATTGGAACTTGGCCTCTGATTTACTGGTTCAGCGTGCTCCTCATTTCACCTTGTGTCCACCCCCCGAAGTGCTGTCGTGTGACTCTGATCACAGTGGTGGCCTAGATCTGTACATGGTGGATGCATAGATGTTGAGGAGGCTAGCTTTCTGGAGCCAGGTAGAGGGAATAGAAACTCTCTAGGAAGGACAGTGGATCAAGACGGCTCACTGAAGCATAGACGCCATCCTGGATTTTATCGGAAACTCAGTTCCTGTTCCTCAAGCCATCCCTTGCTATATTACCTACTGGAGCACTGCTTCCTAACCTGGTGACTTAGAAAAATATTTAACAAATGTAATTGCCAAACATAGTGGTCATAAGAAGGAAAAGTAGGTTACTTACGTTGTTGTACCTCCAGATAGGTTCCTTTGCCAAAGATCAGGGGTCTGGCACAGCTGACATACCTAATCCAAAAACTACCTTGCTTTTCCCTTTACGGCAACCCTAGCCCCAGTTGCCAAGTCACGCGATATTCATCCCATGCGATTTTCTGTCCCATCTGGCCTAACCTTTTCTCCTCAGTCTTAGAGGTTGTCCTTCAGGATGGAACAAGAGGTGACTCTAGCATCAAATAGAAATCCAAGCTTTTGCCCGTATTACAATCTGACAGAATTTGTGCTCAAATAAGAGAGAATGAATATAGACTGGAAAGATGTTTTTTGGTTTGATCAAGACGAAAGAAGGGTGGAACATTGGTCGTAGAGTAGTGGTTCTCCACCTTCGGGCTACGCTTAGGTGAGGCAGGGACCTAGCAGGTTATATATACCATGCATTCCAACCTTTTAGGGGAAATTTATTTCATATCTGAGAGTTTTGCATCATTGCCAAGTATTGTGCAGCAGCCAGACTGCTTAGTACAAAATAGAATTAAGTTTTTCCATCCATTTTAATAACACATTCATGCATATCAAATTTTAGCAAGCTTCAATGACACTCTCACACTTAGAAGTGACAGTTAAATTAATTTCTGTCATACGTGAACATCAGAATCTATGAGATTGCCTGTATGTCACCCATAAAAACCAAGGAGGGAATATGGATTTTTCGGATCAGTTTACAATCCTTAAAAGACTGTAGATGACAGTTGGAGAATCACTAACATGAAGGGTGGTTCCTAGTCGTTGTAAAGTAGAAAGATGTCAGAAGATCCAAAACCTAGTTTTGACTCTGTCCCTTTCCAAGTGTGTAATCTTGGCCAAGTTCCTTAAACTCACTGAGCTTTATCTGGCTTCTCTACGAAGTGAGGATAACATCTTCCGTATTATAGGTTATAAGATTAGATACAGCATCTGTGAACTAGAGAGACTCGATGTAATTATTAGAATGTTTATTAGGGCTAAACTCAGAGAAGATACATTTTACTTGAAGCGTGGGGAATGTAATTGCACTAAGAACAGAGCTCCCAAGCAGGAAGGATTGTTGGGACAGGTTGCTGAAAAAGAACAGAAGCTATTTTTTGGTGTTATGTGATATGAAGAGGGTGCCCACTTCTTAGGGCCGTGGGTTAGGACTGGTATTCAGGTTTCTGTCTCTCTAGATCTTTTCTCTAGGTTACGTGTGACTTCCATTCTACTCCCCAATCTTCCCTTTCGAATCCAAAAGCAGTAGTCCTTACAGTGGCCTACAAGCCACGCTCTCCCCAACCCATCACCAATCTGACCTCATTTTCACATTCTCTCCCCATCACTCCCTCCTCTCCTCCAGCCACACACCCCAGGCAGCCCTGTGTCCCCTCTGCCTGGAAGTGCTCTCCCTCCAGAGGTCTGCATGGCTCAGTTTACCACCTCCTCGGGTCTCTGCTCCACTGTCACCTTTCCAGTGAGACTTTCTGTGACTCTTCTGTTTAAAACTGCATGCCGGTCCCTCCCACTAGTCCTCTTCATTCTCCTTCCCGGCTTTATTTTTCTTCTCAGGGCTTATTACCACCCTAACGCACTGTATATTTTATTTATTTATTTAGTTTACCATCTGTCTTTTGCCATAAGCTCCAATATGGCAGAAATTCATGCCTGCTTTGTTCGTGTCGATTCCCTGGCACCCAGAACAGAGCCTGGCACTTCGTGGCAGAGACCTGTGATGGGTTGCTGAGCCAGGAGTCAGGCTTGGCTCTGTAGGTTACCAGCTTCCCTTCGTTTTTCTTTTCTTTTGCTTTATACCATAGCTGACTTTTTCTCTGATTCATTCGTTCCTTTATTTATTCATTCACTCATTCAACAAATGTTTGTTTAGTGCTTTCAGAGTACTCATAGATGCAGTAAGAAACAACTCAAAGTCCTTTCTCTCACAGAGCAAGGGAAACAGACAGTAAACGAGCATATAAAGATTCAGGTAGACATGAGGGCTATAAATAAAGCAGGGAAAGGGGTCTTCAGAGTGACATGAGGTGGTAGGGAAAGGATTCACTGGAAATGACATTTGAGTGGAGACCTGGAGGAGGGGAGGGAGAAAACTGTGTGAGTCCCTGGGAGAAAATGGCTCCAGGTGGAAGGACTTGCAGGTGCAAAGGCTCTGTTCTGGGAGATGCTGACTGGGAGTGAGAGGGAGTGCCAGATGCCAGGCCAAGGGCTAGTGGGCCTGGAGGAATGGGAAGGTCATCTCTTGGAATCTGGGAAGCATTTTGATGAGGCCAGAATTATGTGGACTCCTTTTCTTGAGGAAAAGAGTGATGCTCTGATGATCGTCTGGACATTTCTGTATTTAGGGACCTTGGGTCTCCAGGGGTGTAATGTGAGAGATGGGCCTCACCTGGCTCCTCCTGGGGAAGGGGAATGCTGCTTTGGGTAACTGGCTTTGGCAGGGGTTCAGAAGTTCTTCCTTGGTGAGAGAAGTGATGGGGATGGCACTGGAAGGGAAGTGGCATAACTGCTGTTTCTGATTCAGCTTGAAAAGGAGCTCATTAGAGACCTGAGGCAGAGGCTGGGCCAGGCAGGAAAAACCTCCACACATGCCCTAGTCTAGCTGCAGCCCTGATGGAAGAGCAGAGTTCTTAAGAGCACAGATTCTGGCATCAAGCAGGTGATTCAAATGATGACTTTACTAAGCTGTGTGATCTAGAGGAACCCCTTTGAGATTCAGTTTCCTGATCCATAAAAGGCAAGTCATGGTACCTCAATTCCACATGATCGTAGTGAGGACTGAGTGAAATGACAATCATTAAAGGACTTAGCCCAGTGGCCTAATAAATGGTAGGCACTCAAAAAGTGGTAGTTACATAATTGTGACGTACAATAAGAGATCGCATTCAAAGTCCATCACATGGCCCACTTCCACGCAGATGTTCCCAAAGACCATGCCTCTTTTCCCCGCTGCTGCTGTTGTTACCATAGAAGTACACGTTTACATTACTTTATCCCATGCTGTTTTATCCTGTTTCTCTGTTCTGTTTTATGAAGCTAAGTGGTCTCTCCAGGTTTACTCTATCCAGAGGACTAAAGTGTGGGATCTACAGCTGTGGGTTTGTATAGACCTGTTCTGTTAGTTTTGTGCTACCCAGGAGCTCCGTAAGTAAGAACTTGAAAGAAGCTCCCAAGGAAAAAAAAGCATCAAAAGGCTTCTGAGAAGATAAAGGCCCTGGGTTTGCAGTGCTGTCTCTTTAATCCAATGTTGGTAGCTTAAAAATAGAAGTTGCCGTTCAAAGATATTCTAGGTTGTGCCCACTCTGGATACCCCTTACTTTTTCACTTCAAAGGCTGATGAAATGCACCAATATGAAGTTCAGCATTTCCCAAACTTCAATTAAGCACATCTCCCCCTCTTTTTTGGTCATAGTCATCTGTCATAATTTGCTTAATAATTTTAAAAAATTTACTCACTTTTTAACTTAAAATATAATTAAAAGGAAACTTGAAATCATATGGGTTTGATAGCCTAGTTGTACTATTCTGATAGCCATTAAAAGATAGATCCATGCAAATAAAAAGAACGTCTCTGCATCTGAAAATATGTGCTATGCACTCCACAGTTAGGGAAATATGGACCAAGTAAATGGGTAAACAGAGGAACTTAATTCATCCCTTACTTGGCAAACAAAGGGAAATTAGGATAATCAGTCTTTAGCTTTGTTGGAAATGTGGATAAACTTATTTTAGTGAAAATTTTAAGGATAATAAGGTCTAAAGGCAAAGGCCCAAATTAGTTAAAATTTCAAAATCTTACTAAGATTTTGATTTTTTAAAAAAGTCTGAACATCTCTGCACTGACTCCACTAGCACAACTTTGGGTGTCTTTCTCCCTGACGGCAGGGCCCCTGCCCCTTTTCTCCCTGCAGTGTGTGAGGTCTGGGGTTGCTCATGCCTGTCCTTCCCCTTCCTCAGTCTCCTTCCCCGCATATGCCTGGAACTGCTTTGTCCCCAGTTGGTCTCTGAGAAGAGCCCACCATCACCACCCTATATCTCTAGAGCCTTCTTTTACCTTGAAAAACCTGAGCTGAGTGCCAAAGTCCCAGCCAGGGCAGGGCATGCTGTTTCTTTTCCAACAGCTGGTTGGGCAGATTTGGGACCACTGACCCCTATTGCTAGACTTCCCTAGGACCTTTGAAATGGGTTTTTGTATTGGTTTATTACATTTTCTTACTTAAGATTAATATGTACTATCTAACTGGAATCTGCTGCCAGGTGGAGACCAGTGTCTTATTTTATTTTATTTTTTAGCAAGACACAGTCGAATTCAAATGTCATTGAAAGGACACCAAAGATGCCTTCTGTGTTGAGCACAATCCTTCAACAACCTTAGCATTGATTCTTGCATAACTGTTAATAAGTGAGTGGTACCATATACTCTTTGCAAAAACGATGAACACTGGTGAGTGGTAGGGAACTCTCCTGGCTGTGTCCTGGAGACTTCAAAGCATTTCTTAGTTGGAAGCACTACGCATTCACTTTGTCCTGCTTGGAATCTGGTCTCAGTGGGAACCAGAATGTCCCATATTTCTCACTAGTAACCTAGCTTTCATTTGCAGCTCAAACAATTAGAAACAAATGTCTGAAACAGGATATTTTCTTCTAAAGAGAAATATCGCAACACCAGGGACTACTTGCGCTCGCCTCGCTCTCCATGCCCAGGAGACGGATTCAGTTCTGAGCTCTTCCAGGAGGATGTGTTTGGCATAAGGGAGGTCAGAACGTTTGGAATCACGTTGGTAAAACCACCTGGACTCAAGTCAGCTTCATTCTGTGTCCATTCTGACTCTGCTCAGGGAGTTGGGCCAATGACTCTGTGGTTTCTACAGCCTGACCCAAATTCGATGGACTGGGCAGAGTTCTCTGTTTCCTCTGAGCCAGATGGGTCCCTTCATATGCCCCAAACTCTTTTTTTACAGACACCTTCTGCTCCTCTCCTATGGAAAGGATTAACCATATTTCACCTCTTCCCAGGAGTCCTCCTAAATGCTAGCTATTTCACCCATTTCCCATTTCAGGATTATTTCTGCCTCCTTAGGCGGAGGATGCCTTAACCTTAAACTTCAGATAAATAAATGAGTTACTTACTTGGTTCCACAGTCACACGGGTTCCTTTTCCAAAGATGAGTTTATCGGTGTCACAGCACTTGAGGACGTTCCAAAAACCTCAGCGCTGCTCCCACCTACCTTCTTCCCATTAGCTTTAGGACTGGAGGAGCTTTAAGGCTCAGCTCCATGAAAGATGGCACTTGTTGCTTACCCAGCTGGTTCATAGATGGTTAATCATCTGCAGGTAGGGACAGATTTGCTTTCGGAAGGCTGTTGTCTGAGGACTATGGAGGAGCATATTTCCTATGGCGGACCTTTCCAGCACAGTACACTTGATGCAGTGCTCTGAACTGTTGCTTTCTATTGTTTTACATTGCTCTCACTTCCTAGACCCATACTCAGCTCTCTGTGTTGGAAAGCTGGCACTGTCAAAGGGGTGGGTCTTGGCTCCATGACTACTCCAGGGTGAAGGCCTTTACAGACACCAGTGCTGCTTTAAAGGCAGATAATGTGTGGCACAGCAAGAGGAGAAAGGGTGGCATGAAGCACTGGGTGATTTACAGAGCAGTCAGCTTTAGAATGAGCAACTGTGGCTGGTGATTGCCTACAAACAAATCAATCTCTCTTCAAATCCATCCTCCCAAACTGCAAAGCAAAGCACTTGGGTAAATCTCTCTAGAGGTTTGAATTTAGAAATTCCGTATGAGGTGGCTCATATAACTCTCTTTTGCAATAGAATCAACATGAAAACAAGACAAGAATAGTTTTTAAGAAATACCTTTTTGTATTCCCCAAATGTGCTGTAAGAAAATGTAGAAATGCCAGTTTCACCCAAGGAAGAACAGCAGTGAGTGAGAGGTCAGCAGCTGTGGTCATCTCCCTGGTCCAGTCAACTTCCTGCTATCCCTTCCAGGCCCCAAAGCAGGGAGGGAAGCTGCTTGCTGTGTTTGTCTCCTGAGGCATGACACCCAGGGTGAGGATATCCCAGGGAAATGGCACTTTTGCCCCTGCAGTTTTTGTACAGGTCTCTGTAGGTTTTGTAGCACTGTGCGTATCCCCCAGTCACAGTGCTACAGAGCTTTACAAAAACTTCCCCTCGGTTTCACACTATATGGCCCCTGAGAATCCCCAGAACCAGATGTTTTCTCCAAGTCAAGCTCCAGCAAGATCAAAGGGTCCTGACAGTTAGGTCAGGCCAAGCTGGCTCAGGTGCTTCTGTCTGGGGCTCTTCTGCCCCACTGGCTAGATCTGCCTTGGGGTTTGTGACTAGAATGGACTTTTAGAAATAATCACATCCATTCCCATCTGTGCTTTCTGGCCAGTCTGCCCTCAAATGGTTTCCCACTGAGGAGTTTGTCGGGTACTTAAACGTCTCATGGAGATTCTACATGCTGTGGGTTAGGCAGAAAAGGCTTGTGGTCAGCGTAATTTCTCCTGTCACCTGCTAAGCTTCTGAATCACCTCTTCCTGCTTTACACTTGAATAGTGTTATACAGTTTACAAAGGGTTTTCATGTAAATTTAAAATTGTGTCCTCTCCATTGACCTCCTCCCAGTTGCTAAATTCAGGCCAGTAGCTCATATGGTGCTTTGTGCGATTTAGAAAAGGCAGCCCTGCTAGGTGAATGTAGAGATAGCCCCTTGGGTTCAAGCTTGGCGAACAGATTGCACTTTTGTGTGGTTTATAAAAGGCCTTCCCTTTCCGGAAGATGCAACCCCACATCAGGGCCTTGGCTGGCGGCAGAGCACGCATTGAATTTTAGCCCCACTTCTCCTCTCTGCCAGATGCCCTTGTGAAGGCACAACCTGAGCAATCAGAGGCAGCAGCTCTGGCCAAATTCAACGGATGATTTTCAGTTTTAATCTTGTTTGACCTCAGAGTTTTGACCCAGTCATTGCCTTCTCAAAACCTCTCCTCAGGGCTCACAAGACACTGGTCTTGTTTGCCTTTGATCTCTGTTCTAGTGCTGTCAAAACAAAGCAATATGATAGGTGATAGGCTCATCAAAAGTGACCTTATTAAACTTTAACCATGAAAGAAGAGTATGAATTTTGTTGTTGTTGCTATTTATCAACAGGGAGCAGGAATTTAAAAAGGTTACTCTTCACACTTTCCCTGGAGTCTTATCCAAATCCATGGTTTGATTTAATTATGACTATTTTACCTATGACCTTTGTAATGACTTTCCACCCTACATACAGCTGCATGCCTGCCCCATAAACTCGAAGGAACGTTATCTCTCTATATAAAGTCTAACATTCTTTTGCTGATTAAAAAAAAGCAAATAGGAAAAGAGAAAAATAAGAAATGTTATGGCTTCAATAACAGACGATGTAATGGGATGGCATACAGCAAAAGGCCTCATGGGGAGAACCAGGTGAGAATAAAGAATTGTCACTTGGACTCTTGAGTGTAGCTGGCCTTAGGTACCAGTCTTTGAAATGGCAAGAGGTAGCTGATTGATGAAATAAGCTTCTGACTCACCCATATGAGACTCATTGAGCTCCTTCTAGTGCTGGTGACTTTCCCAAGAAGCAGCCATCAGAAACTGGTGTGAATAGAATTAGTTAGAGGAAACAGAAGTTGGGAATCCTGATGAGAATGCAGCTTCCCAACTCTTCACTTCCTCCCTGTAATAGAAGTGTACCTCCAGGTTCTTTGCCATGTGACTTTGCAGGGCTTCCTACTACAGGCTCTATTGACATTGGGGCTTCATTATACTTTGATTCATAGAATATGAGTGGAAGTGACGGTGTGCCAGTTCTAAGCTGAGGCTTCAAGACACGTCACATAATGGGTTTCCACCAGCACTCTCTTTTTTTTTTTTTGAGATGGAGTCTTGCTCTGTTGCCCAGGCTGGAATGCAGTGGTGCGATCTCATCTCACTGCAACCTTTGTCTCCCAGGTTCAAATGATTCTCCTGCCTCAGCCTCCTAAGCTAAGTTGTTGCTAATTATAAAATCTTTTTTTTTTTTGACAGAGTCTCACTCTGTCGCCCAGACTGGAGTGCAGTGGTGCGATCTCAGATCACTGCAACCTCTACCTCCTGGGTTCAAGTGATTCTACTGCTTCAGCCTCTCAAGTAGCTGGGATTATAGCCACTCCCACCACACCCAGATAATTTTTGTATTTTTAGTAGCGACGGGGTTTCACCATGTTGGTCAGGCTGGTCTCGAACGTCTGACCTCAAGTGATCTGCCCACCTTGGCCTCCCAAAGTGCTGGGATTACAGGTATGTGCCACCGTGCCCAGCCTGCTAATGAGAAAATCTAACCTTCCAGGAAAAATTACAGTTTTAGGAAATTTATGTTTGTCACTGTGAAGTAGATAGCTCACCAATATTTAAAAATTTTTCCTGATTTAAAGAGACCAGTGATGATGTTAGCTACTGTAATATTTTGGTATTGAATAATAAAATGTGTGCTAACAGGGGGAAGCTGCTTAACAGCGAACCAATTTTCTCAAGTAACTAATGGATGGGTTAAGAAGCATGCATGGGTGAACGTTCTATCCAAATTTCAGGATAAACCATTGTTTTAATATAACAGAATATGATAAGTTCACTAACATGGTATCAGATTTCGCATTGCAACTAACCTTCAAAGAAACTACCTCTTGTC
This sequence comes from Gorilla gorilla gorilla, assembly GCF_029281585.2. Classification (NCBI taxonomy): domain Eukaryota; kingdom Metazoa; phylum Chordata; class Mammalia; order Primates; family Hominidae; genus Gorilla; species Gorilla gorilla. The sequence goes on from NC_073239.2 coordinate 34,182,658, forward strand.
AAATTATGGTGCAATATAAAGAATATTATGTCCACAATATTTTGAACAGGCTATTAAAATACTCCTTTGTTTTCGTACTACATATCTATATAAGGCCAGATTTTTCTCATATATTTCAACCAAACCAACATACTGCAATAGGTAGAGTGCATAAGCAGACATGAGAATCCACCTGTCTTCTGATACGCCAGCTCTTCTCTGACAGATATCTGAAGACTGTGATCACTATGATACCTCCCTTCCTTTGGTCTACAGTCTCCCATATGTTTTAGTTATTCCTCCCAGGACATGGTTTGAAGTCTGTTAAACAACCTGGTATCCTTTTTAAAACACGCCGTAGTCTGTCTACAACTCTCAAACCGTATATGTTAATACCAGGAGCAGGGGGTAGAGATAAATAACACTAGCTCAAAGTTCACAATCCAAATATTCTAAGCCTGGAGGATGCCCCTGTTTAATCCCTGTTTCATTTCTTGGCTTAATGTCCCATAAATTTGCTCCCAAACGTGAGACCTCAATCCAGCCAGGACTGAACTGTACCACAGTCAACCCAGCCTCCAACACTGTCCCTTTCCTCTGAAAATGAGTTTGCCTGGCAAAAAGAACATGACACATGCCCCTTCCAGGAATAGTTGAACTTCAGGATTCATCCACCTTGTGCCTGCTCTTCCCCATTCCTGCAGAAGAGCATCTCACATAACGAGTAAAATCTACACAGAGAAAGAAAGGACCAGGTTGCCCAGACTATCCTAGGGCCACTCCAGGGAAGGGTATCCACTGAGAGGCTGAAACAGTCTCAAACCATAAATGCCAGAATGAAAGACCAAAGAAGACATTTGCCTAGTGTACCAAAAAGATCACTGCACTGGGATAGAGATACCCAATTTCTTGTAAGTTCTTTTGAAATTGGGTGACTTGGCCAAGTTGTGAAACCTCTCTGGATCTTTCTAGACTCTCTCATCTGAAAACCTAGGAGAGTGAATACATGATCTTTGAAACATCTCCCAGCTGTGGCATTTGAGGATTCCTCTCCAGAGGTGCAATTGATCTTAGTGGAAGATAACATGACTTGAATACTCCAAATATGTAGACAATGTGAAACTCATTTCTATACGGCTTTAGAATATAGTATATGGTATGGAGTAAATCACAACAAATTAAACTTACCAACAATGTTTAACTCAGGCTAATATTAAAAACCAATGTGTTTTAAGTAGTGGTGCCATGTACCACCAAACAAATGTTAAGGTAGTATTCCATAAGGCAGCCTGGTGCCAGGCACTGATCCAGAACCTGGGAGTTGGGAAGATCTGGCCATGGCTCTGTCACTTACTAGCTTATCTTCCCTGAACCTGAAATACCTCATCCTTAAAATGGGTTCAGAAGGCACTTTCTGAGCACTCACTGGGTCAGGCTCTGTGCTGGTACATGGTATACAGGGATGAACAAGACAGATCACTTCTCTCAAGGGTCTCAACCTAATGAAGAAGAAAGAAAAAGGGTTTTGAGTGCGAAAATAGAGGTAAGTACTGGATGCCATGAAAATTCTGAAAAGGGTGAGCACTTAACCCAGATCATTGGGGTAGTCATTTAGGAATTCGCAGGGAAGCAAACAACTGAGTTAAGACCCTGAAAATGCAGAGGGGCTACGGATCAATTGGGGGATAGAAGAAAGAAAGGGCATCTCAAGCAAAGAAATATGAAAGAACGCAGAGCATTCAGGAAGTAAGTAGTTCAATGCAGCTGCATTTAAGGGAGCAAGTAAGCTAAGGTCTTGTGTTTTATACTGTTTTGTCCTGAGGATAATAGGAAACCACCAAAAATTTTAGGTATGCCATTTCATAATTGCTAGAGACATAGAGTTAAAAGCATATGAAGGTAGAATCCTCTCAAGACCCACCATCTGTATTAATCAGCTATTTTTGTTGTAATTGTGATCTATAACAACCCCAAAATTTCAACTGCTTACAGCAACAAACATGTATCACTTTTGCTCACTGGTCTGCAGGCCACCTGGACTTGGCTTCAAGATGTGAGTTGGATTTAGGTCTGTTTTATGTGTCTTCATTCTAGAGGTCAGGGTGAAGCGGCAATGACTCCCCGGATATATGCCTTTCATCTCAAAGGACAGAGGCTAAAGAGTACTGGTGGAGGTCAGGCGCAGTGGCTCATGCCTGTAATCTCAGTACTTTGGGAGGCCAAGGTGGGCAGATCACAAGGTCAGGAGTTCGAGACCAGCCTGACCAACATGGTGAAACCCTGTCTCTACTAAAAGTACAAAAATTAGCTGGGCATGGTGGCGAGCACCTGTAATCCCAGCTACTTGAGAGGCTGAAGCAGTAGAATCGCTTGAACCTGGGAGGTGGAGGTTGCAGTGATCTGAGATTGCACCACTGCACTCCAGCCTGGGTGACAGAGTGAGACTCTGTCAAAAAAAAAAAAAAAAGATTTTATAATTAGCAACAACTATAAGTTGTTTATTTTAATATGACAGGCTCTGTTCATTTGTTTTTAAGAAAATGCCTGGCAAATCTACAAGTCTGAATAACCATAGTTGCCTGTCAATTGTTCTTTCAAGCAAAAATGTGTGTTTCATGGAAAAAGTAGCTAGTTCAGCTTGCAACTCAAACAACCACACAAGTGTTTCCTCTTAGATAACAATCATAATTTGGAATGTAACAGAAGTGCTTTATGTGTACTTATCATTTTGTCACATAGAATACTAAAAAGACATGTACTCGAAAGTTGAGATTTAATAAAATTAGTAATTGTTATTGCTTTGTCAGTATTATGGGTTGAATTGTTTTCCACCAAATTCATGTTGAAGCCCTAAATCCCATAACCTCAGAATGTGACTATATTTGCAGAAAGGGCCTTTTGAGAAGTTATTAAGTTAAAATGAGGTCATTAAAGTTGGCCCTAATTCAATCTGACTGATGTCCTTATAAGAGGAGGAAATTTGGACACACCGTGAGAAGAGACACCAGTGTTCCCCACACAAAGAGGAAAGACCATCCTTTCTGGAGGGCACAGCAGGAAGCCTGCTGTCTGCCTGGAGATGGAGGAGGGGTCCTTAGAAGAAACCAACTCTGCCAGCACTTTGATCTTAGACTTCTATCCTGTAGAACTATGAGAAAATAAATTTCTGTTGTTTAAGTTGCCTAGTCTGCGGTATTTTGTTATGGCAGCCCTAGCAAGGTAATACAGTCAGTATCATTTTTAAGTGAAACTAACTTTTTTCCCCTGAAAATATGTGGCAGTGAAGAATATAATGATTATTAATACAGATTTGATGCCCCCACCTTGATTCATGCTAAGGCGCCAGCAGTTTTATCCATCATTGCTTTTCCACCATCAGTGTAAATATCAACACAATGAAAAAGGCAAGTAATGTTTTGCTGTTATTATGAAAATAATTCTGACCTCATGGACTCCCTGAAAAGATCTTGAGGTGCTCAGAAGTCCGTGGGCAATACTTTGAAAATCCCTGTCCTAATTCCATGTTGTTTGTGCTACCAAAGTTGCAATAGCAGCAGTAAATACCAAGCTCTCTCCACTGCTTCACCACTCTGTACCTGCTTACTAATGACTGGTAGATCAATTGTATCACATGCTTTGAGTGATGGATGAGTGAGTGGTTAGAAGTCATTTGGAGCAATAGCCTCCCATTTCTGTAGAAATGATTAAATGGACCCACACATTTTGGCTGGACTCTCTAGAGTCAAGGACCATGGATATGTATGTCATCTGCCTCTGATTTCTTCTTGGTGGTACTCTGGAAGTCAGATGCTGGATCTATGATGATGGTGGGAAGGCTCAGTGACGACCTGAGAGTCTGTGTATATTTTCTTCAGTACCCATACTATATTTCTGTGGCAATATGTTAGCCCTCCCACCAAAAATAATAAATGCTTACTTGTTTAAGTGACAGATACTTGAAACTGTAACCTGATGTATTTTGCAAAACCGTAAAGAAGAAGAATGGACCAACATGACTTGCAGAGTTAATGGGTCAAATAATACACTTAGCAACTGGACAAGAATTAAAAGAGATCAGGATTTTTAACTGAGATCCATATTAGGCCCTAAGAATGTATTAAACTTGGTCAGGTTACCTTATTTGAGGCGTCTGGACACACTTTGGATTTTGTCAAAACCTTCTCTTAACTTCTGTCTGATGCCCACCCACCTGAAGAAGAAGTAACTTGAAAATCATCTGATTGGGGTTCATTGGTACAACTGTGGAAGTCTGGAACTGTCCCACCCCCACTTCTAACACAAGGGGAAGACTTGATCTTGAGTTATTATCATTATCTCAAATCTTGAAAGTCACTGATTTTAAGATATCTCAGTTGGCCGGGCGCGGTGGCTCACGCCTGTAATCCCAACACTTTGGGAGGCCGAGGCGGGCGGATCACGAGGTCAGGAGATCCAGACCATCCTGGCTAACACGGTGAAACCCCGTCTCTACTAAAAATAGAAAAAATTAGCCGGGCGTGGTGGCGGGCGCCTGTAGTCCCAGCTACTCGGGAGGCTGGGGCAGGAGAATGGCGTGAACCCGGGAGGCGGAGCTTGCAGTGAGCCGAGATAGCGCCACTGCACTCCAGCCTGGGCGGAAGAGCAAGACTCCGTCTCAAAAAAAAAAAAGATATCTCAGTTATGCCTGTGTCTTGAAAAAGAATAATAGGAATCTAAAATGTGCACCATCATGATTAGCGGTTTTCTTGTTCATTTTACTCATATAGTTAGTGATAGAATTCATTGTTGTCTTAGAAATACGTTATATAAACACAAGATTTTAATTTGTTCGAACGCTTACAGAACTAGGGAATTCTTCGAGCAGAGCAGTATTCCTTAAGAAAATATGCTAATTTTTAAGGAAGATATTGTATTTCATATTTTCATTGTTTAAATTTGCTGTAGACTTGTTGGCCATTTAAAAATGAAAACTTTATTATTTATTTTTTTGAGACAAGTTCTCACTCCGTTATCCAGGCTGGAGTGCAGAGGCATGCTCATGGCTCACTGGGAGCCTTGACCTCCCAGGTTCAAGTGATCCTCCCACCTCAGCCTCTCTAGTAGCTGGGACTGCAGGCATGCACCACTTCGCCTGGTGACATTTTCATATTCTTTTGTAGAGACAGAGTTTTGCTATGTTGCCCAGGCTGGTTTAGAACTCTTGGGCTCAAGCAATCTACCTGCCCTGGCTCCCCAAAGTGCTGGGATTACAGGAGTGAACCACCATGCCCACCCACAAAATGAAGACTCTAAAAAAGGATTTTATTATAAAATTTTCGAAACAATCCAAAAAGAAGAGATTAATAAAATAAGTATCTATAGAATGATCACTTAGATTTAACAATTGTTAACATTTGTCACATTTTCTATTTGTTTTGCTCGAGTATTTAAAAAAATTACAGATAAAATGGCAATTCACTTCAGTATATATTACAAAAAAGGATATTTTTCTACTCAACCACAATACCATTTTCCACCTAACAAAGTTAACAGAAATTCCCGAAAATAACTTAATAGCCAACCCATAGTCAAGTTTTCCTAATTTTCCTCCAAATGCTCCAAATGTCTTTTATAGATTATTTTTTCCTTTTTCTTTCTTTCTTTCTTTCTTTCTTTCTTTCTTTCTTTCTTTCTTTCTTTCTTTCTTTCTTTCTTTCTTTCTTTTTTTTTTTTCAGACACAGGGTCTCAAACTCCTGGGCTCAAGTGGTCCTCCAGTCTCTGCCTCCCCGAGTGCTGGGATTACAGGCGTGAGCCACCATGCCTGGCCTCTGTTACAGATTTTTTTTTTTTTTAAACAAGGATCCATTCAAAGACTATGCATTTCATTGTTGTTAAATCTTTTAAATCTCTTTAATCTTTAATAGTTCTGCTTCCACTGCTTCCCCTCTACTGCACTTTTCTCCCCCCTTTTCATGACATTGATTATTGGTGGGACTGAACCTGTTGTCCAGTGGAATGTCTCACCGGCTGGATTTGTCTAGATGTTTCTTTGTGGAATCCTTTAATTTGCTTTTCTAGCTTCCTGTCTCCTGTTAGAACTAAAAGTTTGATTAGTTTTAGTTCATTTATTTATTTCTGTCAGAAATACTGTGTAGGTAATGTTATGCCCTGTGTATTGCATCATGTCAAGATGGACATAATGGCTTGATAAAGATGAGTGATCATTAGAATAAGATGGCTACAGACATCTTCACAAAGTTACACGTTCCCATTATAGCCAGCAAGTAATATGAGACTTTAAAATGTTTTAAAACTTTTTTTTTCTTTTGGCTTGAAATTTTTTTTTTGCATGATTTCTTTGTGTGAAGCAGGAAGCTAGTCATATTTTTTTCTTTCTGTAACTGTGAATGCCTACACAGTTTTGTCTGCTATGCAAAAATAAATGTTGTAAACTCATCAATGTTGAAAAAGTAATACCTAAAGAATATTCACTTTTAGAAAGCAAGTAATCTAAGGATGTTATGTTCCATTTCTGCACTAAAAATGAGAATTTCATTCAAGGTGTTATTTCTGTGAATTGTTTCTATTCCCTGAAAATGGGCTTCTTTGATTTTATTTGATTTATTCTGTCCTTGAAGCCATAAATTCAGTTACTTTGTACAACCTAGGGATGAGGCCTAGGCATAGTTTTCTTCACCTGTGCATTGTTTTTGCTCTCCTAGACTTAAAAAGAGCAACTGGACGTGGTGTGCTGATTGGTGATTGTAATTCAAGAGAAGGGACTAATCCCCATGCTCTTGAATCAAACTCACATAGGGTCAAGAGAAGAGTGAAGGAGAACACAGGCCTTCTAAGCTATCAGATCTATGGTATTAACACTGGTTGATTTGAAGTGAACAGAAAAATGGTTTAGTTCCAAGGAGATATATTTCAAGAATACATAGTTCACTTGGGTGGAGATAGGTTATGTCTTTGCTCTGGGGTGAAGGGACTGCTTGGTGGCATTAGTTGGAGAGGGAGATTCTTTCATTCTCCATAATATTCCTAGTCACACTAAGTCTGTCACTATCTGTAGACACCAGCTCAGGATTCATCTCCTCCAAAAGCTTTTCTCTGCTGACTTTATCCAACAAAAACTGTCCCTCCCGGCATCTGTTTACCTACTTGTGACTTTCTAGTAACTAGGGTCTTATTTGGAGGAGTGCACTTTTCATCACATCACTGGGCCATTTGGCCTATGCTACCTACTAACAACCTTCATGCCACTGTTACTCCCTTATTCGACAGTTTTCTCATCAGAACAAGGCACATGACCTGTTAGATTTGGGAATTCAACGTCAGAATTTCACCTTGGGGATCTGCTTCCAGATGGTCCTTAGACCAATGGTCTAAGGTCTTTGGTCATTGGTCTTTCTAAAGAGCAGTGGTCTTTAGAAACACATTATTTTAAAAAGTTGGGACTTTGCAAGCATGCTGTATTCCAATGAAATGAATTCAATTCACAACAAACACTTTTTTGAACACTTGCTTTGTACTGGACATTAAGTTCTTTAAAGGAAGGGATTATGTAAGTTAGTTAGATTTGGGTTCAACTTCTTGGTTCATCATATAGCTAGTGTGTAGCCTACTATACAGCTACTCAGTCACGATTAGTCCCAATTCCTTTACTCTTCCATTATATTCTTTTTTACAGTGCCATGGGTATATTTAGTAAACATTGAAATGTGTGGTTGGAATTGTTCATCACTGATGTTTTTGGTGATATTTGTTTATGTTCTGAAGCTATTGCAGTAGACCAACATGGAGTAAACAGAAAATAATTGGGACACAGGGGCAATCAAACTCATATATTATTTTCCCGTGACACTCAGAGGACTCTTCCCAATGCTGAGACATACATAGCGGGTCACAGCTGGGTGTTTTTGGACAAAGGCTTAATGCACTCCAACCTGTGTGGTAGGAAGGCACAATGAAACACATCAGTATAAAAACCCTCTTCTTCCTTTTTCCCTTTCCTTGGCACTTTGCCATCACCACCCGCTGCCATCCACAATACCCCTGAAACTCCTTTCACCAATGCTGTTTTTGTGGTTAAATGCTGTAAAACTCAGGCACAAAATTATTATAATCACACAAATCAATAAGTAAAACACCATCAACCTAAAAAACAAATGGGTGAAGGACACATGAAGAAAGTTAATCACTGATTATCAGACTTGAGAAAGGGTTTTAACCCTCTAGTAATAAAACCGTAAAGTATTAACAAACCATTTTTTGGATGGATATTTAATTAAAGCTTTTGCTCAAAATGGTGACACTCCCAATGTGGGCAAGATGTTAGTAACAATATAAATTGTTTGATTTTTATTGGAAGCCATTTGGTTAATGTCAAAAGAGTAAAAATATTCGTTTGAGTGACTATTTCCACTTTGGGGAATTTGCTGTGAAAAAATACTATGTCTATTTGAACATAGAATAAGGTTCATGATCCTCAGAGAAGAAGAAATCCCTTATATTTGATTCCTTACAATAATTATGAAAAACAATATTACCGTACTTTCACTTAATTATTTGGCTTTGAACAGTTAAGTACAGTTTAGTGAGGACACATTGGAATGATCTCAATCAATGCTAGCTCATGGATGCTTATGGCAGTCAGCTGATAGAATTAGTTAAAAAGATGACTAAGTAGTTTAACAGAAACGTAGTAACTATTTTTTGGGTCTTCCAGTGCCTTCAAGACTGCAAGTGTTTGATATTGTTTAAACAAATCTATCAAAGTAAATGTTTTGTTGTGGAGATCATGAATATTCACTTACAGGATAAATGGCAAAACAATGATTCTAATATTATGTGAGTATGTATTGTGTCTCAGAGTAGGTATTAATAATGTGTTATCATTGAAACAATTTAAAATTATGTTTCTAAATCTATTGTGCCTCAATTTTCAATTTAGCAAAGTGAGTTTCATATACTCTGGAAAAATATTTGAGGATAAAAAAGTGGCTCTAGTGGTGACAAATACATTGATTTGAAATGCCTATGAAGAATTTAAAGTTATTTTATGAATTATTAAAAGGAAATAGCAGTATTCAAAATTGATACATTATTTTATATAATATGTAATTTTAAAATATGTATGTTTAACTGTATTAATACATTAAAACATCTAAAGTAGAATTGGCTAATTTCTCTATAACCCTAAAGTTTTATATATTCAAGTTGGACAAAATTCTTAATTTTGAATCTTCTAATTAAGAAAATAGGAGCTTACTTTATATATGTTTATATATTTATACAAATATAATTGTATATTTGTATATATACCATTTGTATATCTGCTGTGGTTGCTGCAGCGTTTAGCTTATGGCTATTATCGCTATTAAAATACAATGCTCACCTGTGACCCTCCCTGCCAACCTCAGAAAAGCTAAAGCCTTCCTCCGTTTTCATTACTTAAACTTTAGAATGCATTGATTTCAGGTCATATACTGAAATATTCTTGAGATTGAGTTTTGATGGAAATAGAATGAGGGCATATAAGGAATGGGATGTGGAAGAGGGTCCAAATCATCATATACATATATGATGACTTTAAATAATGAAAAAGTTGTAAGTACAGGTGTGTTCATCACAATAATTTTCATAGTAGGAAAAATTTAGAAGTTGCGTAAATGCTCAACCATGAAGAGGACTGATTGAGTAAACTATAATGTAGCTCTAGATACAATATTAACATAGCTTATTAAAATTATTGATTAGGAAAAATATCCAATAGCATGGAAAATTGAATATGTAATGGATACAAATGTGTATAAGGAGCATGATTACATATACAGAGTATATGTAATATATGTATGTGTAATATACATATATGGAGTATATGTAATACATGATTACATACACAGAGTATATATAATCATATACATACAGTATATAATGAATTGAAGGAGGGAAAGAGCTCACTGAGTTTAGCTCCCAACCAATGTAGACAACCTTCCCAGTGTAGTCATCCACCGAACTCATCCACTGACAAGGATGCTTGTTTCACTGTTGAATGGCTATCAGCTCTTACAAAGCTATTCCTGCTATTGAAATGAAATTTCTTTCCAGGCATCTGTTTTCCTCTATTGGGCCTAATTCTGCTGCAATGCCTTTCCCCATGGTCAGGCTAATGTTCTCTCTGGTTGTCTGCTCCAGCTGGACTTCTCCCTGGACAGGGGAAAAGAAGTGCCCACTGTGGGAGGCTCCAGACTCTCTGTGTATGATCCACACTGAACCTCCAAACAAAGAGTGAACAAACCTCTGTCTTTCATTTTGGGCAGTGTTCCTCAGGCTTGGAAAATTCTGCTGTGGTTGCTGCAGTGTTTAGCTTATGGCTATTATCTTTATGAAAATAACAATGCTCACTAGCGACCCTCCCTGCCAATCTCAGAAAAGCTAAAGCCTTCCTCTGTTTTCTTGACTCAAACATTAGTACGAATTGATTTCAGGTCATTTCTTGAGATTGAGGTTTGATGGAAATAGAATGAGAACATATGAGGAATGGCATGTGGAGGAGGGTCCAAGAAAATGGCCAGACAGGTGAGGATGGGTAGCCACAGATGACCTGCTTCACTGTTTACAATGGGCGGACAGCCGGCAGCTTCTCGAACTATTGCCAAGACTCTGCATCATTCCAGCCACAGCGAAGCACTGTGTGTGTGTGTGTGTGTGTGTGTGTGTGTGTGTATTCTGCACTAGCACCCCTTGAATTCTCATATTTTCTTTCAGAGCTCCGAAGGAAATACACATTCTCATACTAACGCTGACATTTTCTGAGGAAGTCAGGTTAATATGAATTCACACGATAAATATTCTACATCCACATCATTATTTTTCTCCTTGCACAAATGTTTCTCTCCTTGCACTTTGTCCTCTTCCTTCCTATATTTCTTAGCCTTACTCAGTAGGCAGTGCACATCAGGGACCATTTTCTTGGGGGAAAAAAGTTAAAAAGTCTGCACACTTAGGGGTGGCCAGGGTACCATCTCGTACAAATAGTTGCAGCACAAGGACATTCTTGCAAGGCCTGGCACAGACTAGTGATGATATCCTGATAAGCAGAATCCCCATTCACATTGCCCCACATGCAGAGAGGGGTCTATCCAGGGTATTACCATGATGTGGGAGTCACAGTTGGGCAAGGACAGGGTATAGGAAGGTATTATGTCAAAACTATGGGTAGAGCTGCAGATTTTCCTAGTGTACACGTAAAGTTGTAATGCCAACTTTCCAATAATTCCTTTAACTCTGTCTTAGCCTTCTTATAGCTTAGTAGTAATCTCTTAATTTCCAACATAGTGAATTAAATCCCTGGAGATGCTCTGGAGAAAGTCTCCTAGTCTTTCTCTTTGACAGTTGTTAAATGATTGATGGGATCACACATATGGGAATATCTAAGAAGCTGATTCTCACGCTCTGCTCTGGTGGAAGCTTCCTGGGTAGTTGGTTGTCGTGACCCACATCTGTTGTAAATTGGCTCAAAGCCTGCAGGTTTTGTTCTCTGAATTGGAAAGGAACTCAAATGTGGGGTGTTAAGGGTACAGGGGACCACAGGATGTGGACATTCTGGTTCTCTGGTGCCTCATAAGGAAGATGCATCTGTTGGATCTAGCAGCTGGTGAGAAGACCAAGTCAGCAGTGGGCACGGGCAGTTTCCCAGCACTCAGGCCCCATCTGTCCCACCACTTTCCACTTTTTTCTTAGAATATGAGCTTCTCCAGGTTTATTAGCCAAGCCGTATAGTTAGATCTGACTGCGGATGTCAGGGTGATGGTGTAAATACTGCTGAACAAGGAGATCCTTCCTCCATATGTGATGGAGACCAAATGTCTTTGGGTGTGGAAGACAAAGAGTCATAGCAGAATTATCCTAACCCTTCCTGGCAAGCAATTTATCCAGAGAGAGTCATAGTAGGAAGAAAGCTTTTCCATTGTTTTTTCTCATTAAAATAGAGGTTAGTAAATCTTGGTACAAAATTGTCTCCCCTCTACACAGTCAATTGGCATTGATAGCTGAGTTAATTACTATATCTAGGAGACAGTCTCAATTTTTATCATTGAATTCTGTGTATGCAGAAGCAATGCATAGGAACTGGGGAAATATATTCAAATGGAAATATAGAGTGATTTAAGACTTGCTTTATACATAGTCTTTGGCATCTTTGTGTTGGAGAGGGGAAGGTTTTCGTCTGGAGTCACATTCACTTATGCCACTTTGGGCCTCCACACTAACACAAGAGTGTGTTGGCTTGTTCTTGGTTACTTCTGAGTAGATGAGGCTTGCCATAAACCCATTGGAGAATGAGGTATGATATTAGGAAGACAAAAGTAGACTACAGAGTTGGAGTCGTCTAAGGTGACAGTGCTTTTTCTTCCATTGAAGGTGTATGATCTGGACATCTCCCATTTATAGTCCACAGAACCGCTACATTGGAGTCTTTGCCCAGGAGCCTGAGAGGACTCATATGTCCTGAAGAATCTAAGATTCAGTTCTGAGCCTTTACAGGAGCAATAGGTTGATAGCTCAACCTTTTCCAATAACAAGTCACAGTGATGAAGTAGCTGGACCTGGATTTACGCAGGAACTCCTGAGTCTTTTGGAGCCAGACACTTTTAAGGGTCATAACATCGGTGGAGTTCAGGCTCAGTCTCAAAATGCTGCTCTGAGAAAAATGCTCACAAACGTCGCAAGGTGGTGCTAAATTTCAGACACATGAGTTTGGGGTGGGACAGAGAAGCAAGCAACAGCAACAACCAAAAAACCCTCCAAAACAGAGTAAGGAGACCCGTTTTACATCACTTCCCTATTGAGATATAAATGGTCTTAGAATGATCATTGTTGGAGGTGTAAGGCTCAGGGTGGCAGAGAGTGCGAGGAGAACTAAGAGGTGGGAAATTTGAAGAGAATCAATACTCTGAGTAGATACTAAAGTATGATTTTAAAAAATATAGGCTCAAGGATTAAGAACAGACTGAGATATTTATAAATAAATGCTGCAGAAAACACCAAGTGAATGACTGGGTATGGAACAATAATATTGAGATCTTTTTTTTTTTTTGAGACTGAGCCTCACTTAGTTGTCCAGGCTGGTCTTGAACTCCTGGCTCAAGCAATCCTCCCACCTCAGCCTTCTGAGTAGATTGAGAGTGTCTTTTACTGATGTCCTGTTCCAAGGCAGTGCAGGCTTGAGCTCTTTGCTCCTGACAGCTGCCTGGGATAACAGAGAAATGAAGGAGGAAACCTCTTTATAAAGGTTTCTAAAGAAATTAAAAAAATTAACTTGTACATTGACTTTGTAATGGAAGTGAGAACATACAAGAAAGCCCTTTGGGGAGTTAGCTTTAGAAGGGAAATACTGGGAAATACAAGTAAGACAAGGCACTTACAGAAAAAGTAGAAATTCCATGTTTAATAAATGGTCAAATTTAACATAGCTCCGAATATATAATTTTCCATTAGAATATTGGTGACAACATTGCAGTAAACTTGAGTCTGGGTACCCCGCGCTGAGTAAAAATGGTAGATTCTATTTTGTGTGAGTTCAGTCAAAGAGACATGGGGGACAATTAGTCCGGTCTCTGCTTCTGTTGTTTAGCAGAGCCTCCAGCCTGGAAGCACACTGAGATGTCTTGTGTTTTTCAGATCTTTAATTTTTGAATGCTGTACTGTACCCAAGGACCTCACTTTTTTTCACTGTGCATATGCATGATGTGGGACATCCCATATTGGAGACACAGATGACTTATTGAAAGCCCTGCCTAAGACTTAATTAATATCAGTATTTCAAGTAGCTTGCAAGATTGGATTCTGTGGCTATATACTATAGGAATATAGACTTCCTGGTCTTTTTCTTACTGCCTCCAAATATAACCAGATAATCCTCTGTCTGGTTTCTTGGGAGCCACTTGTATCTTACTTTCTTGCAGGAACATTCTAAAGGGTTCCTTCAGAAAACTTGGGAAAGTGTAAGACTAAAGACAAACCACAGCCTGAAGCCTAGGTTGCTGACTTGAGCACAGATGGGAGAATGTTAACAGCCAAGAAATATGAGGTCTTTGGCTCTTTTCCCAGAACTGCCAGGCTAAGACCTTGGCAGAGACTCAACAGGAAACTGAACTCTATTTGCATATCCTTTTATACATGGGAGATTAAAAGCTTCAACCTTGAGTGATCACAGTTTTTGAGAATCATGATGAGGCATTAAAGAAGAGGAGGAGTGTCTCAAGGGAGGTGAGCTGGAGGTGATGCAAGGTAGGTGTGAGGTTAGCCACGACTTTCAATCCCCTTTGATTAATCAAGAGTGTATTTCGTTTAGTTCCTTTTTTCGATTTTATCCTTACTGGGTCACATAAAGGAATCAGCTGCAGGAATCCATACTCCTGTATCTCAGGAATCTTTCAGATTTGATCTCCTATGTCCCACAGCTTGTTAGTGCTGAAGGAAACTTACAGACAATCTAATGTGAACTCTTTACTGTACAGATGAGAATCTGAGGTGCAAAGAGGTTAACTGACTTGTCTACAGTCACACACAAAGTGAAGAGTAAGAGTTCTGACACCCGAATGAATTTTTTTCTTTCCAGCAGACTGCTAGCTCTTTTTAGCAGGTGGAAGTTTCCTCAGATCTCAGAAAGCTTCTTTCCAATGTGTGATTTGGCACAGATATCCTGAAGTATCTTTCCCCATCAGAACATGCATTTCTGGCAAGGCAGTGGCTCTCATTCCCTGGCTTTTCCCCCCAGTTTTCCTAGATCAGGTCCCTATAATTCTTTAGTGGAAAAAGCCAAAGAACTGGAATTAGGCTATTTATCCTTGGAATTCATTTAGAAAAACTTGGTTTTTCTTGGCCAAGCACTACAGTGAAAACTAACTTCGTGTAGACAGCATGGGCCAAATGAGGATGGACAGCTGACTCATCACAGGTCAGTAATTAATATTATAGGTTCCCTTTTAAGGATGGGAGAAGATCTCTGTTCCTAAACGGATGCATGAATTAAATGTGTCCTAGAGCATCCATAAAGCTGGGTAAGGCTGAACTTTCTGAAGACTGAGACTCCTTTGTGCAACTCTTGTCTCAGACATCTGAACCAAGTTTGTTGGAGAAGGTTTGATGTAAAAAATTCATTCATGCAGGGCGTGAGGTCTCATGCCTGTAATCCTGGCACTCTGGGGGGCTGAGGCAGGGGCATCCCTTGAGCTCAAGAATTTAAGGCCAGCCTGAGTAATATAGGAAGACCTTGTCTCTACAAAAAATTAAAAAATGACCCAGGCATGGTGCTGCACACCTGTAGTCCCAGCTACTTAGGAGGCTGAGGCGAGAGGATCACTTCAGCCTGGGAGGTTGAGGCTGCAATGAGCCATGGTCATGCCTCTACACTCCGACCTGGGCAATAGAGCGAGACCCGGTCTCAAAAAAAAAAAAAATTACTCTTCCTGTTACTATTGGTGAAGCTGACATTGACCTGTGTCACCTTCATCTCTGCAAATGAAGGGCAATGAGGACATCATCTCTTGTTGGGGAGCTAGACCCTCCCAGTGATGATCTTGCCTTTGGGACCTTCACTATCATTAGCGCAGGGAAAGGATTTAGAGAGGTTGTGTGGGAAGAACATTCCTGAGGAGGTATTTTTATAAAAAATGTGCTGATAGGCACTTTAGATTTCTTGGTTTGGAAAAATGCTAGTGGTCATTGGCCATGTTCTCTCCCATTCTAGCTTTTCTGTCTTTTCTGTCTCCTTCTGTCTGGAGTAGAGGGTGAAACCACTCTACTGCAGACCATCGGGTGCTGAAAGGAATGGAGTTAGTATTATTGAGCAGCTCTGCTTTGTAGTCACTCAGGTACTTACTAGCAATTATTTAATTTGATCATTATAATAACTCTATGCAATCATTATCCTTATTTTATGGATGAGGGAATAGAGGGTTAGAAAAGTTAAAGCAACATTTTTCAAGGTCACAGAACTATTAAGTGAGGGGTTGTGATTCTATTTTTCTCTGATTCCAAAGCCTATGCTTTTTTCACTACTAAAAGAACTTACTTATAAAAACTCATATGTGCCCAGGCACTGTGGCTCACACCTGTAATCGTAGCACTTTGGAAGGCCAAGGCAGGTGGATCACCTGAGGTCAGGAGTTCGAGAGCAGCCTGGCCAACATGGTGAAACCTCGTCTCTACTACAAATACAAAAAATAGCTGAGCGTGGTCGTGCATGCCTGTAATCCCAGCTACTCGGGAGGCTGAGGCAGGAGAATCACTTGAACCTGGGAGGCGGAGGTTGCAGTGAGCTGAGATTGCACCATTGCACTTCAGCCTGGGCAACAAGAGTGATACTCCATCTCAAGGAAGAAAAAAAACCAACAAAAACTTATATGCAGTTTATAGCCCAAATTTGTAAACTTGTCCATTTTAAGATAGGTGAAAGGATCTTGCCAAAGTTAGGGGCAATTTGCAATTTATTGTTTTTAAATTTGACACACATTAATATTTTTGTGAATGATTAAGGCTATTTATTTTTGTATATCGCTTTACCTACCTGGACTGCATTGCCACCTAGAAGGTGGCAGGAGGTAGTTGTCTGGAATGTGGAGAACACTCCACTGCCATTTTTCTTTCACTTTGGCATGATCACATGGTTTACCCTTTCTGTCTTTTCTTAGCCCTTGACTTCTAGGATATTGGAGGAAAGAGACAGAAGTACAGTATATCACTTTACCTGTCTGCACTATATGTGTGATGTTGGAAAAGTCACTTAATTTCTTCATTCATCAGTTTCTACGTCTTCAACCAAAGAGGTGGAGCCTGATGGTAATTGGTTTCTCATTGCTCTGACACTCCGAGTGTGCATATGTGGGGGTGGACATCCTCCATACAGAAAGCATAATGATGGTTTTGATGCTGAGAAATGGACTAGCTATGAACTCAAAGATTTTACATTGATTCTTACTATAGAGGTGGGTTATTGTTATTGTACCAGTTCTCTAATTTCAACGTACAGAGGCAGCTACGTTGGCCTTTGTGGTTTTTTTCTGTGTCCTTATTTATGAACTTGGTGCATAAAACCCTTCTTCATTTCTTTAGGCGACTGAGGCAGTTAATCCTTTATTGATCACTCACGATTATAACACAGGTGTTATGTAAACACAGTGAGGTCTTTATGCCCGAGGAGGCCTTCGCTGTGACAGAGCTTCTGACAACACACACTCAGGCTGTGTCTCCTTCGTACTGTCCCTGGGGCTGCTGACTTTCCTTCTCACTGCCTCTGAGTAAAACTTCTCACTCCTGTCAGGTGGCAGGTAAAGACAGAAACTGACTCTAGGGCCTACCTTAGGCCGTGTGATCCCAGCACACTCAGAGGTCCTGGAGGGTGAATCCCTAAAGCTCAGCTAGGGATGGTAAAGGCACTCCAGCCTTCTCCATAGTGGCTCCACAGTCCTCAGGCTTCTCTATGATTGGCTTTTTGGAGAAGCCAGAAAAGAAAAACCAAGAACCCTACTGAGGTGAACACATGATTGATTTCAGCTCCACAACTGAGTGAGACAGTTTTTGGGAGGCACATCAACCTGCAGGTATAGATGAGGCTGCAGGTTCTTTTCCGGGGCTGCTAGAGTGGAGTCATCTGGGGACCAGTGAGAGAAAGGCATCACCCACTTTGTATTCTTATCCCTGTCGTTGGGGAAGAAACACTCACCGGTCCACAGAATGTGTTCACGTGACTAGGGAGAGACTCAAGGCAAAGGGCTCAAAATGCCATGCCCCATTTTCCGTTTGTCAATAATCAGTGCTCTCATCTTCCTGTTCGCGTTGTAAGTTTTGATCTTTTCAGGACTGCTTCCTTGCCAAACCCTCGCGTCCACTCCCCAACACACTTTGTGCTAATTAATGGCATTTCATCGCTTGATTTTGAAAAATGAAAGTGTGAACTACTTGTGAAAGAGCTCTTAGCAAGATAAGAAAGAAAAAATGACTCCTTATCTCCCTAACCTACAGAAAAGCTGGTATGATTATGTCTTAAGAATGTGCATGACAATGTTATTCCTAACAGAGGGAGTCCAGCAAACATCCACACTCCAAATATTGGGCTTCCTGCCTACACGCAGGCCTTTGCTGAAATGTCACCTTCTCATTGTATCCCTTCTTGACAACCTGATTTAAAATTGTAATTTCTGCAAGCCTGCTAACAACCCTCTCTCTCTTCCCCCCGTTTTACTCCTCTCCATGGCAATTATCTCCATCTGACATATATTTTACTTATTTTATTTTGTGTTTATTTCCACTGAAATATAAGCTCCCGAGATTCTGAAAGATGTGCTTCCATTGTGTCTAGAAAAGCGTCTGGCACATACAAGGTATTTAATGAGTTGTTACTGAGTGAATGCTGCTATATTCTATGAAAGCAACTTTAATTTCCAAAAGACTGTACTTTGGGGTTTTTTTTCTTAATAATTTGTTGCCCTAGTAATATATTTAGACTGACATTTCTTTTTCTGAAAGTTATAAATACTCATGCAATTTTGTCCTTAAGCCAGAAAGATAATTTAAACTTTCCCTATTCTCCTATATGCATGCAGGTAAAAAGAAAACTTATGACTGTTAGATTTCTTATTTAAACATGGAGTTTGAGAACCTGGCTTTATTTAAATTAATACAAGCAAGTGCATGTTGGCTTGACTTCCTTTGCCCTGTCACTGGGTCTTTTTTCTATCAAGTCGAGCATGCTGGGTGGCACACTGTTCCACTGGCTGACTGCTGCCTTGGAGCCTTGCAGCATCCAGGGCACGCCTTCAGAGAATCCCTGCAGAGTTTCATGCACTGGAATGTACACTGTTATCACTCATAAACCTATGTGTTTGTGGATGTGTAAATTGCTAAAAAGCCCAAAAAGACCCAGTGGATTCTGTATTCTTGAAGAATACCAAAATCATCTGGTGGCAGTGGTGATAAAGTGAGAGGGAGTTAGGAATCGCTCCTTTGTTTAGGAAACTGTGTTATCGTGGCTTTTCATTGTGAAATAGCATGCCCCAGCCAGTCTGTTTGGAGAGAAGGGTTGCGAAATTCCTTTGTGAAATAAAACAGAAGTGTTTCGCTTTTTCTTTGACAGCCTCAGACTCAGGGCTGGGGCCCTTGGGACTCAAAAGAGAAAAGGTGGAGAAAAGAGAAAGCCTACTATTTTCTTCATTTTGCCCCTGCTAATATCCAATGTACTTAGGAGCCTCGATGTCTGCTCTCCAAGAGTAAGTTATTTGGTGTTCCAGAGTACTCTATAATCAACTCTTCAGAAAATCTTGTTACGGTCAGTAGCATTTTTTTAGTGGGTAGATGAGGCTTGGAGAGAACATCTCAGAGGGCAGAGTCCGCACCAGCCTTGTGCACCACTGTGTCCCTGGCATCCAGCTCAGTGCAGGGTACATAGCACTCACTCATATGTATTTCATTCCCTCATTCATTTAATACATTTATTGAGTGTCTGTTATGGGCCAAAGTTATTCTAAGTGCTGGAGTTAAAGCAGTGAACAAAACAGACAAAAACTCATCTCTGCCATCAAGGACCTTGTATTCCAGTGGAGAGCCAGACAACAAAATATAAACAAGTAAAATATGTAGCATGCCAAATAGTGATAAATGCTGTGGAGAAAAATTAAACAGATATGAGAGCTGGTATTTACTGAAAGAATGAATAAAGTGTTCTGACAAAAAAAAGCCGTATAATCCTATCATTTCAATTAATATTTTAGGGTAATGTGTTGAATTGAAGAGTAGGAAAGGAGCTTTGATTCTGAGTTTGTTCACCTCGTCATTATGGAAAATTTATCATCGAATACGTATTGTTTAAGATACTGCAGTGGACTAAGACACTAACTAAAGCAGAGACATTTAGTTAGAAATTAATTTCTATTCTTTACACGGTGGCTCCTGCACCTTAATCCACCGCAGTGTTTTCTGGTACCCGTGTGCTCACTTTTGAATGCAGAGAATTGTGGTTGTTAGATCTCAAGCCCCACTGCTGCCTCTGTATAAGTGATAAGTCGATGACAATGGAAGAGACAAACTTGCACACTTTGCTTGACAGCAAAGATATATGTGGGTGGTAAAGTCACCAACTCTATGGACCTGACAGAAACCCGGGGAATTTTTCTAGCTCTCATTATGCTGGCCTTGGACCCCTGTGGTTTCCACTCCAGGCAAGCCCCTGAGAAGGAGAGGAAAAGGCAGTGAATCCATGAGCACCCCGAGGATCTAAGGGAGTCCAACAAGAGACTACCTTTGACAAGCATCAGAAGGAGGGAATATGTGGGCCAGTCTCTCATGTTTCTCATGGTGTACCCTGGGAGAAAAGCTGCTGACCTAGGGGTGGTGCTCAGGAGTGTGAGTGGCAGTGGGCTGGGGAGTAGCTGTCTTCCCTCAGTCAGGGGAGTGAGCCATCTCGGGAGAACAGCCTGGAAGCCGAAATTACAATTGGTGTTTTAAAGCAGGGGAGAGGAGGCAGGGGGAAGGAGTTGAAGACCTCACTTACTATCCCTTCTTCTGGAAACTGGCCAAGGAGTCAAGAGCAATCTTTGCATGAGCAAAGATGACCAGACTTCACATACCTGTTCCCAGCCATCCTTTACTTGAGATGTTGCTATAGGTAAGGTATTTCTTTAGGACATCCTGCAGCTCCCAGCCCAAGTACCCCAGCCAGGACAAATTAGGCTTCCAGTCAGATCCAGATCCTGGCTCTGCTTCTGTAAGCAAGCTGTCCAGCCTCTCTGAGGCTCAGTATCCTCACTTGCAAAACAGAAAGGATGATAATGACCTCACTGAGTTGCCATAGGATAAGTGAGTCCATACCTGTAAAGTGGCTGCATTTTGTTGGTGCTCAGTAATTTAGTTCACTTTCTTCTTAATTATTCTTCCTTGCAGTTTGCTTTTTCTTATAATAAGTAACATTTATTAAATAGCTACTATATGCTATGCAATTTATTTACTTTCTATAATTATATATTTTATAACACAGTGAAGGTAGAACTCTTATTATCCCCATTTCACAGATGAAGAGATGCAGATGATTTTAGAAGACAGTGTGAAGCTTGTGTCAGGATCACAAAATCTCAGAGTTAGAAAACACTTGAGAGGTCATTTGGGACCATTGTTCTGTTGTCCCGGTTTTTTGACAGATGGTTGGAACAGGTTTGGTGGTGAGGGCACAGCCCCTGTTGTCCCTTGGTTCTGACACATCCTGAAGGTGGCTTTCTCTATGGGTCCCCCATCTCCCCAAATTACATGCTGTGTCCTCTGGTGCAGCATCAAGAGTCTGAAATCTGTCACCCTCCCTTACTAGCTATGCTACTTTGGGCAAGTATTTTAGGTTTTCTGTGCCTTGGGGTTCTCATTTGTAAAATGAGGACAAGAATAGAAAGTAAATACTAAGGTTGTTGTGAAGATTAATCATATAACACACGTTAAGTGCTTAGAATGCTGCCTGGCACATAGTAAGCACTCAACAGATATTAGTTATTAATACAGAAGACATACAGTCTTATGGATTTGTCCAGATATTTTTTCCCCTCCTTCTCCTTAGAGACACTCTTCCCAGTCTCTGTTAGAGGGAGTCACTGGGGGTCTTACTAGGAATCCATCTTGCAGGCGTTATAAAACCATGGCTCCACAACTTTGACATCTGCATAACCAGTTTTCCAGATGGCATTCTTTTTCCAAATCATGATTTCAAACTGGGAGTATAATTGTATCCTCTCCATGTTGGAGAGGCACTCCACCTTCTTGCCTATCATTTGTTCAAAGAAGGAGAATTAGATCTGAGTGGCAGGCAGTGGGTTTGATGAATCATGACAGGCCCTCTGTTTAAATACATCTGGGGAAGACTGGGTCCAAACCCCTTCCAAGATCATGGAGCTCAGAGTGCTGTATCTGGATGGGGATTGGGGAACCTGATTTTGTCCAAGGGCAGAGCCAATATCCAGGGCCTTGCAGACCATTCAACCAAAGAAGCTGCCCAATGGGGTAGGGCAGAAAGGTAGAAGGCAGGTTCCAGGCCTATGTTGGGATCATCCATCAGGTCAGAGTGAGTGAGTTTGGGATGAAGAGTAGAGAAGAGAGATTTTCTGAAGGTTTAGAATATAGCTGTTTGGGGAGATAAATGATAAGAGCTTATGGGGGCAGTCATGACTAAAATGCATGGAACAACGACACATTATAACATATATATATAACATGTATTACATATATGAAAGGTCAGGCAGAATCATGAGAGGAGAGAGGATTGGGAAGACACTTGGCGAAACAGTGAAAAGCCCTGACTGAAACCAAATAAGGTGTGGCAAGCCCTGTCAGCCTCTTTGTACTTCTGTGGAAGATATTTGACTAGAGGGTATTTGACTAGAGGGGTTCGTTGAAGAACATTTTGTGTAGACGTTGCGTGAAGTAGTCCAAAGAAGCCTAAAAAATCCATTTTGGGTTTAAACAAATATTTTTACAAGTGTATTGAGGTATACTTGATGTGAAATAAACTGTACACATTTAGAGTGTCTAATCTGATGAATTTGATATGCCTGCACATCTGTGAAACTGTCACCGCAATCAAGTCACTGACCATGTCTATCACCACAAGTTCTTATGAGGTTATTTAACAAGGTAAGTGGTAGATTTTCTAGATGAGGACAGAAGGAAGGCTGATTTCTGCCACAGGTTCAGCCTTGGAGTAGAGAGCCCCGTCAATCATCTAAATCTGGAAAAACACATTGTTCAAGATAAAAGTGCAGTGTTAAGTTGAGCTGTCCAAAGAAGGATAAGGAAGTGCCAGTGGAAGCAATTTTTCAATGTTTTGTTTCCAGCACATGTGGAAGTAAAGAGATAGAGAAGAAAGGGAGAGCAAAACACCATATCCAGCTTGGGCCCAGGAGTGCGAGGCTGCAGTGAGCTATGATCATGCCACTGCACTCTAGCCTGGGAGACACAGCAAGACCCCGTCTCATGAAGAAAACAAAACAAAGCAAAACAAAATATCCAGTCAGTAATCATCAAAACAATAGAGCATGCTAGAGACGTAGCCTTTCCTTCCATGCTGGGCAAAATGACAGGTAGTGTACATATTTGATCTGAAGGAGGGAGAGGAGCCTCCCTCCATTGCCAGTCCTTTTCCTCTAGAACATGTAAATTCAGAGGCATGTGGCTGGGGAAAAACTGGATGTCACCCATAGTTGTAAATTGTAAGGTGCCTCCTTAATCTATGCTATACTGTAAGCACTGTGGCTCTGTGGTCATACCTTTTATGAGCCTCCAAGAAAACTATCACAGTAGATGCTACAGTTCATTCCTTTGGCTCCATCTCTCCTCTCTTCTGTCCCACTGGGGGCTGCCTATCTGAGCACCATGAGAGGGCACGGGCAAGCTGAGTGGCTGAGCCTGAAAGAAAGGTAGGAACACTAGCTTTCTCTGGTCCCTATTTCCTAAATTATTTATTCAAGAGAAAATCATGATCTTGTTGGAACTGCTGCTCTACATGGATGGCAATGTTTTGTTTTGTTTTTTTTTTTTTTTGAGATGGACTCTTGCTCTGTCTCCCAGGCTGGAGTGCAGTGGCACGACCTTGGCTCACTGCAAGCTCCGCCTCCCATGTTCACGCCATTCTCCTGCCTCAGCCTCCTGAGTAGCTCAGGCTACAGGTGCCCACCACCACGCCCAGCTAATTTTTTTTTTTTAAATATTTTTAGTAGAGACGGGGTTTCACCGTGTTAGCCAGGATGGTCTCGATCTCCTGACCTCGTGATCCACCTACCTCGGCCTCCCAAAGTGCTGGGATTACAGGCGTGAGCCACCGTGCCTGGTCAGTGGTTTTTGAGCTGCTCAGAAGTAGAGCTGCAGCAGGGTGGGTGTCACAGGCACAGTAGTAAGATCCTTCATCTCTCTCTGATGGTGCAAGGATCTTAAGTACAGCCAGGTTCTTTGCAATATCAATGTCACCTTGGAAATTGTCCTTGAAACCAGGGCCATAGATGTCCTTTTCTCGGTATATGAAAGTCATTGTGTTATCTTGGGTCTTCCTGTACCAGTTGATATAGTAGTTACTGATCGCTTCTCCTTTCATGGAGCACCTGAGGGTGGCAGGGACCCCCATTGACACAGTCACTGTTTGGTGTTCAGGTACCAACTCAATGGCTGACATGACTCCTGAGAGAAAAGACACAAGAGAGGGGCTCAGTGAGGGCTGGGGGCTGAGGTCATTGAGTAAGGAGCACAGTCCATGAGTGCAAGGTCCTGGGAGCCTTGATGTTTCTTTGCTGCTGAGTCTTGCTTGGCCCAAGTTCTGGGGTCTGCCTTACCTGCCCAGAAGAGGGAGAGATGGATGAGAGAGGAGATCCTCTGCATGGCTCACTCAGGGGCAGCTCTGCCTCTCAACCACCTTCTGCCCGGTCCCTCCTCTGAACCAACACACTTGTGAAACACTTGTGACTGAGGAAGTCGGTCCCTATCAGCAGCTGTTTCATTCCCCAGAGAAATCTAGCTGATCACAGGAGGCTCGCAGGGCCTGCTGCCTGCTAATGGGATGACAGTGCCACCTTCAAGACCAATAGTACGGTTCAGGTAAGTTAGGCCAACAGAGAGGTGATTAAGGCAGCTTATTTAATTGGTGACAAGGTTTCTGCTTCCTGCCCTAGACGTTAAATTTGATATTGTTGTTCCAGTTTCAGGTTAGTTGTACATGTTAGACACTATGTGGTGATGTTCATAGTTCATACCAAGAAGAATTATTGGCATTTACAGCTGTAATCAAAAGAACCACCAAATGAGGAGATCAATAGTATGTGCACAAAGACTGAAGAAGTTGTAATGATTGTTGTGTTCACTGCAAACTCCCTCTAGGCAAAGTTGGATAAAGGTGATTTACCCATGTGTTAAAGAGCAATCCAATGAAACATGGTCTTCCAAATGTGAGCCAGAGTTTCCTGATCTTTATTGAGCTCATCTATCTTCTTTTCTGAAGGGTTCTTAGGTTACCTGTATTAAATTACACAAAGCAAAATATTGTAAGAAACTTAGAAACCACCACTACATCCCAACTTATGACGGGCTACATTTACATGGACTTCAAAAGAGGGGAGGTTAGGATTTTTGGGACCTCCACTTTTGAGTTTAAAGGTCAATCTTTGAAATTCTGAAATCAAACAGGTAAATTAATAACGGGAACTAGAGAGTGCAGCAGAAGCTGGGAAGAGAGTCACTTGGTAAGCAAAAAGGCAAGAACAAAGGTGGCTTCCATATTGGAGGGTGGATGCAGGACTTACATTCCCAGGTTAGTGGAGGAAAGACTCATCTAAGCTTTCTTAAGTTCCCCAGTGTGACTGGGAACAGACTGCCCTGAAGAAAATTCAGATAGGAGCAGCTCAAGTTTCTTGACCCCATAGTAGTTGCTCTCCCCACCCACCTCTGCCTCGCCTCACTTTGCACAACTGCCCATCCTGCCTACTGCTCTTGGAGGACTATTAGCAAGTACTCAAGGTGGTCACATTCTTTGATGTTATACATTATATCATCAGCAACCCTGTCCCCCAGCAGAACATAATGCTGTCTGCTGTCTATAGCTCTTTGAAA
This sequence comes from Gorilla gorilla gorilla, assembly GCF_029281585.2. NCBI lineage: Eukaryota > Metazoa > Chordata > Mammalia > Primates > Hominidae > Gorilla > Gorilla gorilla. The sequence continues at coordinate 34,208,246 of NC_073239.2, forward strand.
GTTGCCAAGGTCAATCTGTTTGGACTTAAATACTTGATCTTTTTCTATCAGGCTGCTTAGTTCTTGGCACATCCTATAAAACCTAGTCATTCTTACTATATGCCAGGCCCTGAGGATTCAGGGTCTGCCGTTGATGAATGGCAGACACAGTGTTTTCTTTCATGGAGCTTATGTTCTAGCATAAGAGCCAGTCATCACTTAATAATTTGCATAATTTATCCCTCCATTGCAGCTATAAGTATTCTGTAGAAGCACAAGGACTATGGGAGCATGTTACAGAAGCCAGGTTTGGTCAGGAGGTCAGGGAAGGCTTCCCTGAAGAGGAAGTGTCATTGCAGTTGAGACTGAGTCTGTTTGCCTCTGCACATCCACTCTACTTCTTACTCTAAGAGCCTGACCTTAATTGGCAGCATCCACCGGCTCTCCATCCCATTTGGTTTGGCCAATGGAGACACCTTCAGGAGACTGGAGGGAAGGAGGAGAGTGTCTTCCTTCACTGGAAGCTATAGCTCCTCTTCCACAGCTGCAGGTTTCAGTAAAGGCTCCTCCCCTACACGCTTCAGGCCTGGCATGGCAGCGGTTCTTTGTTGCCAGCCCTGGGTGTTTCACCACCTTCTTTTTGGTTTCCCATAACCCTTCTGTATTAATTTCCTGCAGCTGCCTTAACAAAGTACCACAAACTGGGTAGTTAAAACAATATAAACGTATTGTTTCACAGTTCTGGAAGCTGAAAGTTTGAAATCAAGGTGTCAGCAGGGCCATGCGCCCTCTGAAACCTGTAGGGGAATCCTTCCTCACCTCTTCCTAGATTTTGGTGGTTTGCTGGAAACTCTGATGGTCTTTGGCTTGGCTCGCACCTGCATCACTCCAGTCTCCGCCTGTACTGTCTCATGGTTTTCTCTCCCTGCGTGTCTTTGTCTTCGCTTGGCTGTCGTATAGAATGCCAGTCATATTGCATTAGGGGCCCACCATACTCCAGCATGAACTCATTTAAGGTAACTACATCTGCAGTGACCCTATTTCCAAATAAGGTCACATTCTAAGGTACTGAGAGTTAAGACTTCAACATATCTTTCCTTGGGGGACACATTTCAATCCATAACACCTGTCCACAGCTTTGTAAAAGTCCCTTTCATTAAACTCTCTCTAATCACTCCGAGAGTGCCCTGTCTCCTGCTTGGACCCTGTCTGAAACAGGTATGGGGCATGGGTAGGGAAATAACATTCTATGTAACAAATGAGGACATGTATTAAAAAAGCCTTGAGGCAGAAAGAAGTATAGAGGGTTTAAAGCTGTATTAATATCAAAAGAGCAGTTAGCAGGGCTCAAATAAGCCTTTCTAGATAATTATTGTTGAACAATCTCAAATTATTCAGGAAGTCATTTTGAAAAGTCCCAAGAATGTGTATTATGTTTACGACTGTGATTTATATCTTCCACCGGTTAGAAGGAATTTTAAGAATTTATTGTTAATGGCCAAAAACAACCTTCCTCTAGGCCTGACTAAGAGAGAAAGCTGGTATGAACAATAAATCAAAGCCAGAGGTAGAAGATAGTACAGGAGAGGACAGGTGATGATGCGGCGGGAGCTTGGGGCAGAGTGTGGCTGGTGCTTCACCAGGTCAGGAGCAGTCAGCTTGGCCTGGGCCTGTGGCAGGACAAGATGGAACTTCAACAAAAACACAGCCTGTCTCAGGGTGCCCAGGTGGAAGGCAGAAACATCCACCAGGGCTCTGCCCTCGGACCCAACCCTCCTCCGGCCCTGTGCAGGCTGTGTTCTTTGTGCTCAGTCATTCCTTCGTGTCAAGGCCAGCAATTAGGCCACAGCTTCCTTGGTCCTGCCAAGGGGATGTCTGTCCCTTCATGTGATTTCTAGAAAAAACTAATTGTTTTATACTCCATAAAATGGGAGAAGATAACTCATAGGATTTCTGTGAGAAATAAATGAAATTATACTTGTAAACACTTGGCTCATTGCTTAACGATGTTAATTTTCTCTTTGTCATACAAATAATGATACCTGAGACTTGAACAGTTAGTAGGAGAGACAAGAGTGTTTTGGGGGGCTTTATCCATTCTCCCCCATAATCTCCATCTCTCCAGAATGGAAGGTTTCCCATTCTTTGATGTCTTTCCCAATCTTATGTGCTATGAAAACACAGCCTCAAGGCAAGTTCCTGAGGCAACTTCCAACCAGGTTGCTGTCCTTAGCCTTTCCTCTGCAGAAACTCGGAAGCTGCTATTGCATATTGTGTTGTATGATTTGTAAATGCTGCCTCATGCGTGTGATTTAGTCTGTTCTTATCTCTGGTGTAATCCCCCAAAAGCACCCGTTGAACCCATACTGGTCTTCAAAAATTCTTATTGAAGTGAAATAATTTCTTCTGCCCACAGGATGTCAGATCTGAAAGCATGTTGTGGTCCGCTACACACAAGAGCAAAAGAAGAGCAGGAAGGAGCTCAGTGCCAAGACCATAGCCACAGAAAGAAAACCAGCTCTTAGGGCTGCAGCTCTAAAGACAGGCCAGGTCATTACAGGAACGTCTGCTCCCTTAGCCTTGCCAGACAGAGGAGGGTTAAGAAAGGAACTGCTGACCCTGACATGCAAACTGCCACGAGTGCTTCCTGCCTTTCTATCAGCGTCAGATGGCTAGCGATGGATGGCTGTAAGGTTGATGTTCAGGGCCACGGTGCTGGTTGGGTGCACCAGAAAAATCAACCAACAGATTAAAGAGTGATGGAGAAAGCTGTGTTTTGGGCCTCATTTGGGAACAGAATGGAAGAGTTGAGGGTGGAAGGGACCTCAGCAAGTCTTCTGATCCATGTTTCAACCTTCATTTCCCCATAACCTCAAGGAGAGAATTGCTTTTCCTGTTCTTCAAATGAGTTCCTTGAATTCACACTCTATTTCTTTGAATTTGCACAGACTGTTGAGGAACAGGCGGCAGGGTCACTCTACCTCTGCTCAGACAAGCCTGGAAAAGAAAAATTTTACATAGAAGACTGAGCTGGAAGAGGCCTGGGAACTTGGGAATTCCCACTTCCACACTGCCCACTCTAGTTCTCAAGAGGCAGCTATGCTGCAGTGCAGACCACTGAATTTAGATTCAGGAATCTGGGTTTACATGTCACTCCTCCTCTTACTTGCAAGTCACTTACCACACCAGGCCTCGGTTTCCTGGACAATAAAATGGGGATAACGTTGCCCCATGTGGTTGTTGGTGGTCATGAAATTATGCACACGAGCACGCCTTGTAATCCAGGTTAGACCTGCACTAACCTAGATTAGCTGACCGGGGTGGAAGGTGGGAGGGGCAGGCTTCAGTGTGTGACTTACCTAGAGGCCAAGGGGAGTCACCGTGGATAGGGCAGCACTTGTAAGTCCCCTGCTCTCTCAATGTGGCTCTGAGAATCTCCAGGAAGAATTGGCTGGTTGAATTCTCAACTCTACCGAGAAAGGTGTGCTGGAGACCAGGGTCATAGACGTCTCCTTGTTGATGTATGAAAATCAGGAAGCCGTCTCGGGTCCTCTTTACCAGCACATAGTGTAATTATTCATCTTCTTCCCTGTCAGTTGGCACTGGAAAATTTTGCTTCTTCTAAAAGGAACAAATGTCTCTAGCTCTTGTTGCTCCAACAAGGTGTCTGGCTTGATTCCTAAAGTAAATAAATAAATAAACAAATAGATTGATAGAGAATAAATACATCAAGGTAAAAGGAAGACAGAGAAATTAAAAAGCCACATCAGAGTATCAAGGACTGGGGTACCAGCGTGGGGACCACCCTCCTTTTCAGTATTCCCACAAACTCTCCCTGGGACAACTTCATCAGAGGAGTCATTCATTCATTCATTCGTTTGTTCATGCATCTATTTGGCAAGCATCCTCTGGCTTGTATAGTGTTCTCAGTGCTGGGCTGGCTCTGTGGGGAGGACAGTGATTTGGTCTCCCAGGGGTTTGCCAGACCCAGGGAACTACAGGGCCTGTGGTTCTGAGGCTCCAGGGCTGCTCTCAGCTGAGCTGTAGGAGGACACGAGGGCAGATCTCCCCCAAAGCTTCCCTGGAGGACTGAAGCATTCTGCTTCTGGGACAGTCTGTTGGCCCTTTCTTCCACATCTCAACTTTCCGTGTCTCAGCGACTGGCCTATGTACTCTTGGGCTTGCTTGAGGACCTTGAGGAAATGAGTCTAAATCAGCAAATGCCCTGTCCTCAGAGAACAGCCTCGTTAGTTGTGCATGCAGTCTGGGCCCTTTCTCTTTTTGCTGCACATGGCAGCATCTTCCCCCTACAATGAGGCCAAGAGCTTGGCAGGGGTGATGTTGATATTTAGCTTCAGACTGCTGTTAATGCTTCTTTCCCTCATATTTGTGGATGCTTCTTTTATTTTTTATTGTAATATACTTATTTTGGATCTTAAATTTATACAGCAATGCAGCTACTTCCAAGGAAGAAGCCAAAGTGCCAATCTTCCATAAGACAAGAGCCTGTAGCCATGGCACAGGATCTAACACAAAATATTACTGCGTTAAATGTAATTTTTAGCAGCAGTTAAGTGCCTGCTGTCGTACTCTGTCCATATCAAGTGCCCTGCAAATGTTGATGCTGAATTAAAGAAAACACAAAACAAAACAAACATAATGGGAAGAGGGAGTAAGTAGAGTGGGCAATGAAAATTAAATGAGAAAAAACAAAGTTAAAGCATGAAAAAAGGTTTAATGGAGTATTATAGAATTATCTACTGAAAGGACAAAGTAGAACAAACTAAAAATAAAAAGGCAATATAACAGCTTAGATAAGAGGAATGTAGAGGCAGAGAAAAGCTGGAGAGGTAATTAGGACAATTACCTCCATGCAATGGTTTTCAATCTTGGCCCCACACTGGGACCACCGGGGGAGTTTTAAGAACTACTGAAGCCTAGGTGCCACCCCCACAGAGTCTGATTTCATTAGTCTGGGGTGGGTTTTGGGCAACAGGATTTAAAAAACTTCCTTAGATAATTCTGATGTGCAGCCAGGGTTGAAAGCCACTGTGTAACAAAAAGAAGAATCATAGGACAGTAAAGGCTTATACACTGTTGTACTGAGGGGACAAGGAAGAGGTGTCACCTGTGACCATAGGGCCTGCTGTGGCATTGGGGTCGGCCAGTCTTCTGCTCCTTGTCCTTTCTCTATGACCAGCGTGGACCCCCAACACCTTTGCTGCCTGGTGATTGCTCACTCCTTACAAACTTGGGTCAGCACCAACCATCTCCCTGTTCCCTTGATCTCTTTCAACAGTGCTGGGCACTTAGTGGGTGCTTAGTAAATATTTGCTAGGTGCTATCATACCTGGCGTTCTGGGTCCTTCTGCGCTAGTTGAAATGGGCTAAGTCTGTGTTCTTGGTCCCTCCTCCTAATCCTGCCCTGACCTTTCAGATAGAAATTTTGTCCTATCCAGCTCTCTTCTGAGAGGTAGAATTCAGCCGGGGAGCCCACTAGCTGGGATTCCTTACACTGGGACATCACTGTGTGTGTGTGTGAGATGGAACCCAGCCTGTAGCGCACTGGACTCATAGAGTAATGGGTTCTTGCTATATTTCAACTTTGCATTCTTTTTCCCTCCCTCCGTCCCTCCTTCCCTCCCTCCCTCCTTCCCTCCCTCCCTCCCTCCCTCCCTCCCTCCCTCCCTCCCTTCCTTCCTTCCTCTGTTTTTGTCTTACAATTCCCAGGCTCATGGCAGACCATAGTAATCCAAGGAGACCTACCATTAGGAGTGAAAATGTGTCCAGTTCCCTGAAATGGCAACTTGTTTTTGGAGGGAGATAGATTGCTTTCTGCTCTCCTGGAATTGCAGATTTTACAGTGAAGATTTGCTGCCCCAGGGAGAGCAGTGGGTGGAATGTAAAGTTATTGCTGTCTCTGCAAATACTCTTTGATTTGTTCTGCTCGCTGGAAGACAGTGGGGGTGTGCTGGTCCTCAGGTAGAACTTGGAGAAGCCATGGCACAGGTTTTCATGCTAATAATAGACTAATCCTGTGTTTTTGTTTGTAGAAGCCCATTTATAAAAAATAAAACAATGGTAATTAGGTACTTCCATTCAACAATATCCCAATAAAGAGGTAAAACTGGAAAAACCTGGATTGGGAGCAGATGGAAAATTAGTTTAAATGGGCCTGAACAGGAGCCCCTCCCTCTTTGTAGTAGTCTCTGCACACAGGAAAAAACATTTCCCACTTTCCTCCTCTGAAATGGAGCAAAGAATTTTGCTCAAGATTCTTGGTTGGGAGTAGGCTGAGGGGATAGCTCAGTGTTAGAGAGAATATAAATGCACTTTTCTTCTCCTTTGGTGGTGGGACTTATGGAAATGTAGAGTGTTTAGTGTCTATAGAGAGCTTAAATTTTATGGCTGGAATCATACTTCTGTGGAATTAAGATTTTATTATATAGATCTTACATTCCTTCAGTTGGCCGATTACCCCGGGGGCACCACAGGGTGGTGACAAGGGTGGGCCCTCCCAGAACCCTAGGGAAACTCCCTGCTTCATCTCCCATGGGGAAGCAAATAAGTACCCTTCATCCTTCAATCCAAGGGAGAAGAGAGAGCTGTAGGAGCATCTCTGGGAGTGAGGCCCTCCCCTACTCCACCTGCAATGGGAGACAGTGAGATGACCCTATCTACTGGGGTGGGTCTATGATGCCAGAGGAGGGGAGAAGACAGATGGATGGGGACTTGTCCTCCTTCCCTTGGGAGAGGGGTGGTGGGCCCGGCCCTCCGTGCCAGGGGCTCCCATAGTCATTGACAAAAACTTGCATCACGCAACAGTTCCACAGGTACATCCCAATTCTTGAGCTAATATACCTACTGCCTTTTGCTTAGTTTTATTACAGATTGGGAGGAAAAAGGAATGAGGCTGAGAGACTGCCAGAACATGGAGTCAGAGCTAATGAGGAAACCATGGAGGAGGAACATGGAATTACTGCAGGATACTTTTGGGAAGACAGCTGTGTAGGTTTAAAAAAAAGTGGCTCAGAATGTAGCTTTGGGGGCTAGAAAAGAGTTCCTAAACCATTAAGTGGGAAAGTGAGTACAGTATTTGAGTGGGATCTTAGACTTACAGCAGCTTGGGCCACTATAAACCAGTGTCCTGGTCATGTCCCGGGAACCTCACCCACTGTGCGTCTGCTGCTGTCCCATCGCCATAACCTGCACACCTCAGATATTCTTGCTGGTTATGTGGGGTTTATATTGAGTTTGGTAGTGTGTGGGGACTGGTAAAAGGGCAAGGACTAGAGTAAATACACTTTCTTTATAACATTCACTACAGCTAGAGAAGACACAGTTCAGAGTGGTTGTTCTATAATCACCACTGTAGCGCTGTGTTAAAGCCTAGCTTAGAATGCGAGTGCTGTTATACTCATCATGTATATGACAAGTTAAAGGGCTCTTAACATTGAGCTATGTAATGAATGTTTAGTATGAGTGAATGAAACGATTATTGAATAGAAATACAAGCTATCCAATTGGCAGGGCTCTAATTGCAAAGTAGTCTGAGCCTGAGTTAGCACACATGCATAACTGAGTAGTGACTGTGGGAACTTGCGAAGTTACCAAAGGAGGGCAAAGAAAATACTACGTGCAGCACGATTCCTCTTGCATGGTGAACCATCTCAGCATCTATCCCACTGGAATAACATTGTGAGTGGGATCACGGTGCATGACAAAGCATATGGTATCAATCCAGCCCATCAGCAGTGTCCAGGCTGTGGTGAGAAACCAGAGATGTAGTCTAACAAAAGATGCATAGGGAATGGCACATGCCAAGGAGATGGGCTAGAAGAACCCAGGGAAAGAGAATTTTTGGAAGAGTCCTCTGACAGCCATCTCTCTGTCAGAATACCTTTTTTAACGAGGTGCCAGCTCACGTCCCAGATTGGTGACCCAGAGGCTGAGCTGAGAGTCACGGCTGCAGCCTGCTCAGATAACTGTTGCCTTTATTGAAACCTGCTGTGTTCGCATTGACTCACAACATGGTTGGGGACTCAGCTGGACAGCATACCAAATGCCAAGCAGAAATTCCTAATGCCACCGTCTGCGAAGAGGACTCCTTGTTAATAAATATTATGGCACAAACTAGATGTTTATCCAGGGAAATGCAATAGGGAAGCAACACTAGCAGAAAGGGAAAATACAGTCTAAAATGCCATGGCAGTTGGAAAATGTTTGTTTTTGTGAAAGAGATGCAATTCAGTCAATTTCCCTCTGATTTTGACAGGTTAAACTCTAAGTTTCAAGTATGTGGAGGCTAAGTCAAAAAATGTTTTAGGGCAAACAAGATGAGAAAAAGCAGCCTCTGTGTATACACAAGAGGGAGCTATGCAAAGGAACCAATGTCCACACTATAGTCAGGGCCTCCCTGTGTGGCAATCAGGAACCCGGACTCAGACGGATCATCCAGCACGAAAAGCTCTTGGCTTTTCTCTAGTTGATACTTAGGTTCTATCAGTCCTCTTTTCTTCTAAGGGCATATGAAACCTTGGCTGATTTTGACTGGTAAAGGAGGCCTTGGGAGAGGCTTAGAAAATAATGGGATTAAAATGCAGAGGAAGGACCAGAAGTGCAGCTGCCACATGCTATTATTAGAACTGATGGTGAAACACCTTTCTGCAATCCAGGGGGCCTTCCTCCTTTGGCCCTGAATCTAATCCTCTAAATGCTGAGGAGGCAGCATTATATGGTTGAATTGTACTCTTGTTGGGTGGGAGCACTTTAGGCAAGCCCTTTGGCACCTTCTTTTTGTCTTTTTATTTTAAAGTAGGGAATAGATCCAAGTGAAGGCTATTGTGAAGAGTAAGTCATCCATGGCTGTAACACACCAGCATCGCCAGATGGGGTTGGGGAATGTAGGCAATCTATAAAACCTTTGCAGCAGCTGCTGTGACCACAAGGGATGATACTGGCTTGACTTAGCATTTTTAAACTTAAGTATTCACCTCATGTTAATGTATGTAGCTGTGTTCTCTCATTTGAGGTTGTTCATTTGGATATACAGAAGGATGAGGCATTATTTCTTTAAATAAAATATTCCCTTTCATTACATCTGTGTCTCAGTGATCCCTAAAGCAGAAATTCGGTTCAAACATTAAATTCAATAATCATATATTAAACAGTTACTCTGCAATGCACTACGGAAACTGAAGATGAAACAGACCAAGGATCCCTGCCTCGAGGGGTTTATAAGTTAGGAAGAGGATGAAGGAAGTATGCAAACAATCGTGGCAAAAGAGAAAACACATGAAATAACTCAAGAGTGTTAAGTGCTAAGGTGGTTCAATTGGGGGAAGATTATATCCTCAGAGGAGAGTTTAGCACTGGAGATATAAATTTGGGAGTCATGGGCACGTATGTGAAATTAATGCTGCGAGGGTGAACGAGATCATCTAGGGAGAGATAGAGAAGAGAAGATAGACCCAGGCAAGGGCCCTGGCTGCTTTAGTATTTAGAAGCTGTAGAGTGGAGGAAGAGCCAGCAAGGGGGACTGAGAAGGAGAAGCCAGTGATGAAGAGGAAAATCAGCCAAGAGTGGCATCTCAGAAGCTAAGTGTGGAAAGCATTTCAAGGAGGAATGGGTGGCCAACGGCGTAGCTAACCACTGGGAGGTTGTATGATCACTGGCTATTTACTCATATGCCTGTCTTCTGTCTGTCTCCTCTTATTTTAAACTGGTAAGTCCACAGGGCAGGGTGCATGTCTGTTTTGCTCATACCATGTACTCAATGCCTGGCACAGTACTTGGCACCTAGTAGGACTCAAGATACGTTGGTTGCAGAAAGAAAGGAAGGAGCAAAAGACAGTCTGAAGTGTTTATACTTAATTCAGTAGACAAAGAGTAGTATCTGAATAGCATTTTCAGGTTTCTGACATTGAGTTTGGTCTAAGCAAAAAATGCAAGCCTTCTTTTTGAGGCCTGTACAGACCCATTGGCCTTATGCATAGATCCTCTCAATGTCATTAGGTATCCTTCAGTCTGGATGCACAGAAATGAGGAAACAGCAGGAATCTATCTGACTGAATCCTGCGTAATCCTTTGCGACAGTATTTGCCTATAGAATTTCGTGAGTCTTAATGGCTGTGCCATTACAAAAAGAATTCTGTGATTTCAATCCCACGTTAAATAGGTATCTTTACAGCAGGGGTTCTCAGAGCATTTAATATGGTAATAAGAATTGTAAATATTAAGAGGAGGCTATTAATATGTAGCATTTACCAAAATTATCTGATGGTGGAATTCTTTTAAATTGTGCAACCACTGTTAACATCTTGAGGGATGGTGACATTCTGAAGAATAATTGGGCAAATGTTGCCCCAGAAGAATTCTAAGAAGAAAAAAAATCATTTTAAATTCCTTTTTAGTTGACAGCAGGAGAAACTCCCCAGGATGGAGACAAATTACATGAGTGGAGTTAAAGGGTATGGTAGGTTATAATTATTATTCTGAAGTATTTGATCCTTCTTTCCATGAAAAAGGGTTATTGCTTCCTACCCATTGCTATGTGTCTTGCAGTGCCTTCTGCGGGAAAGGTGTGAGTCCCTGGCTGGTTGATTTTGTGCTTGACCGTGGAAGGGCTTTGGCCGATGAATGTGAGTGGACATAATGTCTGCTGTGTCTGAGCAGAAGTTTTAAGAAGTATCTGGAGTTTCTGCTAGCATTTCTCTTGTTCTTTTTCTTCTGTCATAAAAACAGTGTGGAGGGGCGTGGTGGCTCATGCCTACAATCTCAGCACTTTGGGTGGTTAAGGCAGCTGGACTGCTTGAGCCCAGGAGTTCGAGACTGGCCTGGGCAACATGGCAAAACCCCATCTCTACAAAATAAAATAAAATAAAATAAAAAATTAGCCAGGTATGGTGGCATGCACACCTGTAGTCCCAGCTACTTGGGAGGCTGAGGTGGGAGAATCGCTTGAGCCCAGGAGGTTGAGGCTGCAGTGAGCTGAGATCGCAGCATTGCACTTCAGCCTCTCGGCAACAGAGTGAGATCCTGTCAGAAAAAAAAAGTGTGTCCCAAATAGTGGCTTATCTTTCATCTTGGGCTCTGGAATGGGAAGACACAGGGAGCAGAGCTCAGCAGCCAATTGGTAGTAAAAGTGGGAACAAAAAGTAAATGTTCATTGCTGTAAGCCACTGAGGTCCTGGCACTGTTTGTTACCATAGCAGAGCTGACTAATACAAAGAGGAAAATATGGAAGGGTGAGATGACTATGGCAGCTGTTTTATTCCAGAGCTCTCAGAAGAGACACAACTTCAGAGGAGAAGCAGAAAGGCTCAGTTTACAGCTGAATCTTTTGTACAGGGCAAAAGTTTTACTCTTGCTCTGATTAAAAACAACTCCATAAATGAAAATGGTTCAATCTAGCCCAGATAAAGATTTATAGATCCAGTGCAGCTACAAGGCACTGGGATATCTGAGGAGAAATCTCAATATTTCACACCAAATGAAATCAAAGAACACACCAAAGTGAAAGTTCACAGCCAGCCCCACTGGCGTGGTTGCTGCTCTGCAGGGCATTTTGCTAGTCTCTCTGGGTTTCCCCACATTGGCAGGACGAGGATAGGTCAGTGCACCAGTGGTACCAAATTCTGGGAAAGCCCAGAGGTTTGGGACATCTCTTTAATAAAAACAGAAAGTTATTAATAAAAGGAGCGATCATCATTCAAGGAAATAATATTCGCCTTTTCCTCTCCCCTTCCTCTTTACTGTTCTTAATTCTTTATCTTCCCAACCCATACCACTACCATTTTGGCTGCTCTGTTCTGCGGTGTGTACAATAGCAGCATTTTGGAAGTATCTAGTTTTACTTGGCAGGGAATTAACTACATTCTGTGGTTATAGAACCCCTATGAAAGCTTTGATATAAATTCACTTTCCCACAAAAAGAAACTGATTGTGTCTAGTCTGGGGTTTTGTGTTTTACCATAAAATTTCAGTTTATTTAGTTTCATTTTTTTAATTTAAAATTTTTTTATTTACTTTAAGTTCCAGGATACACGTGCAGAGTGTGCAGGTTTGTTACATAGGTATACATGTGCCATGGTGGTTTGCAGCATATTTTTGGCTGTTTTTCAATATTTTATGTTTTCTTTTTATTTTAATAGAGATGGGGTCTTGCTTTGTTGCCCAGGCTGGTCTTGAACTCCTGGGCCCAAGCAATCCTCCCATATTGGCCTCTCAAAGTGTTGGGATTAAAAGCAAACAAACAAACAAACAAAGAAAAAAAGTGTTGGGATTACAGGCATGAGCCAGCACGCTGGGCCTATTTTCAGTTATTTATTTTCACTGCAAGCATCAGAGACCAAGGTGAGTGTGTTTGTGTGTAACTGTTGAGGATGCTCATCTTCCCTCCTGGGTCATCTTAAGGAACCTGCAAGCACACCTTAGCTCGGGGAAACAAGTGCTTTTTCTGTTATGAGCCCGTGTCACCTCCTCTGAGAAGCCCTCCCCATCTCTAGGCCATCACTTCCTTCTCTGTGTTCTGTTTGCTCCTTTCTCTGTTAGTAAGTTTCTATTTTCATGTCTGTTTCTTCCACTAGGAAGAGCACCTTGAGGACAGGAATTGAGCTTTGGCTGCCTTTGTAACTGAGCGTGTGGCACAGGACCAGGAATATTGTGCGTGCTCAGTGCATATTTGAGGGATGAGGATATGCATCCCCATAATTATAGACTTGTGTATTTTAATGATACAGCTACTGAAAATAGCCATGCAAAATGAAAAACACCAAGAGGGATCATCATAAGCCCAGCCAGTAGTCACTGAGAAAATAATAATCATTTTAGGCTCCTCTGATTTCTTCATGTCTAGCTAGACTCTCTGGGCAGGTTTTACTTACCTGTTCAGGGTCCCTATGTGGGAGCTGGCTCAGACCTATGGAGGACCCTCCAATCCTGTTCAGTTGTCCTGTGTGCCCAAGAATGGGCTCTTGAGTATGCCAGACAGAATGAGTAGAAATCAGTGGTTTCTAAGAAGCCTTGGACTCCAGCTCAGGATGACACTGGGGTCTCCGAGACCCCTAAAAAGTGAGAATATGGCAAGGCTTGAGGCCCCACTGCAACCCAGAGTCTGTGATGATGATCAAATTCTGGGAAGTCCCAGAATGTGGGAAATTCATTCATTTATTCACACAGATATGTTTATGCGACTTGTCAGGTTGAATAAGCAAATGCAGATATAGTCCTTGATCTCCAGAGCTTACAGACTCATGAGAAAATAGGCATAATCAAATTAATAAAATGTTACAAACTGATATATGAAAGCATTAAAGAATAAACAACCTGAACTTGTTAGGAGATCTCAAGATGCCTCTGAAAAGCGGATGTGTAGGCTTTGATCTTTTTTGTTTAACTCCTTTCAATAGGAGTTAAACAGGGGATGAGGAGTGGGAGAAGTGTTGCAAAGACCCTGGGGTGGGAAGGCACCCGGTACGTTCAAGTATTTAATAGCTGGAAGAAGGCATGTTTGGAAAATGAGGGAGAGAAGAGTGAGAGGTATGGCGGAAGAGGTGAGGAGTCAGACTGTGCAAGGCCTTAGAGGGCTTTTAGGGATTTTGGTCTTTTGCCTATCTGCAATGGGAAGTTACTGAAGGATTTTTAATCAGGGGCATGACGTGATCGTATTTGTATTTTGGAGAGATCACGCTGGCTGCTGTGGGGAGGAGATACTGAATAGTACCAGAGGCCGGCTAACTTACTCAAAAGGCTATAGAAACAATCCAAAGAAGAAAATGGTAGTTTTGACCTGGCTGGTGGCAGTGGATGGAGAGCAGTGGATGGGTTTGAAATGATGGTGTTATTCCTTCAGATAGGGAATCTTAGGCTAGGGCCATATTCGCAAGGAAGATCTTGATTTAAGTCTTGGAGTTGAGCTGAAGTGCCTTTGAGACACCTGAGTAGAACTGTTGGTCAGGTGGACACATAGATATTAATTCATGTATTCAACTCACATTTGCTGACTACCCGCTACAGGTTAGTCACTCTATTAAGAATTGTATGGTACAGAAAAATATATTGAACTTGGATGCTTCTCTCAAGGAGTTTAAAATTTATTAGACAGTCATGAGGAATGGTTATACAGGATAGCTATCTTTAAATATTTGAATATGCGAAGGTGAACTTAGTCTGCGTTGCTCTGGAAGGCATAACAAATATAAAGATATGAAGTTATGGGAGGCAAATTTTGATTTGGTATAGGACAGATTTTTTGAAACAAGAATTGTCATTGAAAATATTTGAATTGAGGCTGGGTGATCACTTATTCAATATTTAGTGAATATTTAAACTGAATGAGGGGATTCCTACTTTGTTTTTAAGATCCTTTCTGGCTTTTAAATTCAACGATTCTAATTTTCTGTTTAAAATCTTAATTGTTCAAAGTGAAGGTCACAATTTGGATTTCCTTGAGTCCATTTTCTTATTTGGACCCTACCTATATCATCCCTGAGAGCTTTCAAGATGGTGTAATGAGGACTTTCTCAAGGCTGTGGCACCTTCCGAATCGAGAATGTGTTATATGATAGAAGTAACATTCTCTTCGTTGCCCGTCTCTGGTGTCCCGTGATGCAGAGGAAGTGGCATATTCACATGGTTTCCGATTCCCTTATTTTCTCTTGCCTTTCACTCATAGTCATGGTTTCACAATGTTGGATGACCTCTTTGTGAGGGCAGCCAGGTGATGGCACTGTTCCTGAAGCCAGGATGCCTTCTAGCTGCCTTTGGGCATCAGACAGGAATCTTCTTTTTCTAGCCATCCAGCCTGCCCAGTGACTCTTCTTGGGAGCCTGGTGAGAGTGGCAAGCCTATTCCTATTCTGATGTCAAATTCAAAGTCTTTTTGAGTGTTGGCAGACACTCTCTGGGATTTCTCTTCACTGCTCTGAACTCTTCCAAGTCAGCCCTTCTCATGATGGATAAGAATCACAGAAAGCAGAACAGTGGAGGCAACAATAATAAGAATTTAGTCAACTCTCAATTGTCCTTACCAGTGGAGGGGGAAGAAAATTAACAATACAGGCTGGTCACGGTGGCTCATGCCTGTTATCCCAGCACTTTGGGAGGCTGAGGCAGGCGATTCGCCTGAGGTCAGGAGTTCGAGACCAGACTGGCCAACATGGCGAAACCCCATCTCTACTAAAAATACAAAAATTAGCCAGGCGTGGTAGTGGGTGCCTGTAATTCCAGCTATTCGGGAGGCTGAGTCAGAAGAATTGCTTGAACCTGGAAGGAGGAGGTTATGGTAGGCTGAGATCACGCCACTGCACTCCAGCCTGGGTGACAGAATGAGACTCTGTTTCAAAAAAAAAAAAGAAAGAAAGAAAAAAAGAAAAGGAATAATACAAAAATGATAGTGGGTGTTCATGTCACTCATTTGGCTTTGGGATTTCTGCAGAGACACTTGGTCCATGCCCTTACTATGCTAGGGCCTTCAGTGGTCCTGTCTCCCCCTAAATCTGAGGCTTCAGATGTTACATAAAATGCTTCCTTAATTACCTGCTAGTAAGCACAGGAATTATTTAAATTTCTCCAGGTTTTTTACTTTAATTTTTGTCTGGTTTCTTTTTTCATTGTGCGCAGACCCTCAGACTGTTGGGCAGTCCAGGTATTTTCTCCCAGGATTCCCTCCTCCTTGTCTCTAGGCTATTTTTCATGCTCACCCCAGGCCAACCTCCGGTTCTACATTACCCCAATCCATCATGGGCCAGAACTTCATGTCCTCATTCATCCTGCAGGATTGGACTACTGGACGCACACATTCTTGTGTCTCCTGTTCCTCTTCTTCCCAATCAGACTTAACCAGACACCAATAATTTGTGGATCGTTTTTTTGGCTTGATCTTGAATTGAAGGTATGTGGCACAAGATTCTGGGTTTCCATGGATAATCCATCGTGGTGTGGTAAAAAGTATATTGACTCAGTAAATATTAATCCACTTCCTCATTTGCTTGTGGATGAATGAGAAATGATAAAACCTAGAATTTATGTAATACCTTCCTCTAAGAAGCATACAAGGACTCACTATCACCCCAATAAGAATATTTATTATATTGGTAGTAACACAAATAATCTGTAAACTGAACTGGGGATGACTGACTGCCTATCAGTGAGCCCTGGCGGCACATCAGTATCCCTTTAGGAGATGTTTTACAAGTATGGATTCTTGGGTGACATTTGGGAAAGAGTGATTTATTTTTTTTTTTTACCTCCATGAACGTTTTCAGTAATGACGAATGCCTAGACCAGTGCTTCTCAAACATTAATATGCATATAATTTACCTGGGGAGTCTTGTTTAAAATGCAGATTCTGATTCAGTGGATCTGGGATGGTGCACGAGATTCTGCATTCTCAAAACCTTCCAGGTGATGCTGATTGTGTTTGTCTAGACTACACTTGGAATAGCAAGGTCTTAAGACAGTTGCTTTCAACCCCAGGGGGAGGGAAGAGCAAGAGGAGGGGAAGGAGGTTGAGTCATCTGGTAAGCCAGAGCTTCAAGCCCACACCAAATCAATCAAAATCTCTGGAGATGTATCCCAGACACTAGTATTTTCAAAGGATATCCCCAGGTGATTCAAATATGTGGATAGAGTTGAGAACCATTGCTCTAGAGATGCCTTGACCACATCTAATGTCCGTTTCTCTGTAGTCAGGGCAGGAGAGCCTGGGCACATGTCACATGGTGAGAGAGGGAGCAAGAGAGAGAGAGGAGGAGGTACCAGGCTCATTTTAAATGATCAGCTCGCTCATGAACTAATAGAGCGAGAACTCATTCATTACCAAGGGGATGGAGCTAAACCATTCATAAGGGATCTTCTCCCATGAACCAGTGCCTTCCACTAGGTCCCACCTCCAACACTGGGAATTACATTTAAACATGAGATCCGGAGGGAACACACACCCAAACCATATCAGCCTGTCAACATCCACATGAGTGAACTCCAAGTGTATCTTATTCCGGTTGAGCCTTTAGCTGACATCAGCCCTAGGTAACACTTTGATGGCAGCCTGATGAGAGACCTTGAGCCAGGGGATGCAGCTAAGCCACACTTGGATTTTTTGACCCACAGAAACTGAGATAATAAGTGTTGTTCTGAGCCTCTAAGTTCTGAAGTGATTTGTATGCGACAATAGATAACTAGTATACCCACCCTGAAATACCCTTCCTTTTCCTTCCTGCTTATCCAACTCCTGCCTCTTTTAAGCCTCAGCTATTCCAAGACAATTTTCTTAATGTGGTATATATACTAAACAGCCATGAAAAAGAATGAAATAATATATTTTGCAGCAACATGGATGGAACTGAAGGTCATTATCCTAAGTAAAATTTCCTGGAAACAGGAAGTTAAATACTGTGTGTTCTCACTTATAAGTGGGGGCTAAACGATGTGTACACATGGACATGCAGAGTAGAATAACAGACACTGAAAACTCCAACAGGTCGGAAGGTGGGAGGGGAGTGAGGGTTGAAAAATTACCTATTGGGTACAATGGTTACTATTTGGGTGATGGGTACACTAAAAGCCCAAGCTTCACCACTACGCAACATATGCATGTAAGAAATTTGCGCTTGTACTAAGTATATACAAATACATTTTTTTTTACAAAAGCAAAAAAGGTTTTAAAAAACATTTCTCTTCTTTTTTTTGAGTCAGGGTCTCACTCTTTCACCCAGGCTGGAGTGCAGTGATGTGATCATAGTTCACTGCAGTCTCGAACCTAAGAAATTTTCTCATAGCGATTGGCCCTTTCATAAACTCCTAGAGCACTGCACATGAAATCACTAACCCTCATTATCATATGTGCTCTTATATTTTTGTATTCTTTGTAATCTTTAATTGTACTTTCTAATGCCCTGTCTTTTAAAAATAAATGGAAAACACATTGGTGAGAATAGAACTTTGAATAGAACTTGCCTTAGAACTTTGCTATTCCCATGACCCATTCCAATACCATGAACAGTAAGTACCCTATAAAAAATATGTGATGAAGATAATAGTGCACTGGAAGAAATGTTGAATAGAAGGTATCATCAGGAGGGTTGACTTTTAGTTGTAATTTTTACGTTATGTCTACTCTGTGTCCTAATGCCCGAATTTTAACCTTAGGTGGAGAGAGGATTCCAGACAGATATTTGAGCAGAACAAAGAGAGCCAACAGGATGAAGGCATTCCCTGGGTGAGTGTTTAATGTTTGTATCTTTAAGCCCCTCTGCCTACTTGTCTGCTCAGTGGATTCCTCCAGGAATTTTCTCCCTGCAGTCTCAGACTTTCTTGGCTTACCCATTTCAACTTGGGACTTGGGAATAAAAAAATTTTTTTTAATTTAGTTGACCCATGCTCAACTCAGAAATTCCACATTGCCACAAGTATTTGTCTCTAAGCTCTCTCTCAGCAACCGGCATGAAGGAAGCCTGTGCATTTCCCCTTCCTGCTCACCCCTACGGATCCCCAAGACTCTTCGGCAGCTAAGGGAAGATATAAAACACTCAATACCTGAAATAGTTGTGGAAACATTTCAGAAAATGACTGTATTCATCCTTCTTCACAGAATAAGAATTAAAGCTATCTCTAATAGCTTTGGAAATTTTGATTAGGATGGTAATGGAAAACCATCCTTGCTTTATCTGGCTTGTGCACATGAACACTTTCACAATAAAGACTGCAATGAGCTACAGCACTCATGATAGTAAAAGTTCTGTTTATCTCAGCCTGCCTCCACAATGAGAGGGCCTATTCAGTATTAAAAGCTGTTATTTTCAACCTTTCCTCAGGAGCCTGTGGGAGACAGGTGCAGCACCCCACCCCCCACCCCCGACATCTCTCCACAAAAATCCTAACAGCCTTTCCTGCCCTCTTCAACTGATAAAGAAGGCCCCTCTAAGCCAATTGCAAAGATAAGCCCCTTGCCCCCACTTCAACTCCTGGCCTCTTTTATCAGATGTTACTGTTGGAGTGATCAGGCAGCCTCATCTCAGGTGTGGTGCACATTTTAGCCCGGGGTGGTCTCGAATTGGATCTGCCACCTCAGTTTGGCCCTAGGGTTTCTGAAGCGGTCAGAAACGGAGCTGCAGCACTGTGGATATCAGACGCACAGTAGTAAGTCCCAACATCTTGTGTTGTTGCTTTTTGAATGTCAAGCATCAATTGACTTTTTAAAGTATCAATTTTCACCTTGAAATTATTCCCTAAATTGTCATTAGAATTGTTGCTTAGTTTGGAGACCAAAATCAGAGAGTTATCTTCACTCTTCTTATACCAGCTCATTTGATAGTTCTTCAGGTCCCCTCCTGTTACGCTGCAACGGAGGGTAGCAGCCTCCCCAGTGAGAACAGTTAGCGCTTTGGTGTCTGGTTCCAAAATTATATCCAATGAGACCCCTGAAATGAAAAGCCCTAAGTCAGAAAGACTGTGAAGAACTTGCTCTTCCCCAAGGGGACGGGGTATTACAGCAGTGCTCTGCAATGATACACTCTTTTAGGCCCCTAGAAAATTGCCCCAGGGACACATATCCCTAAGAGCAAAAGGCCCCAACCTGTCCTTACCTGCACAGAAGATGGTGAGGAAGAAGAGGGCACAGATCTTCGGCATGGCTTCAACGGGGGGGGGGGGGTGACCCTGCAGTAGGCCGGTGCTCTCCTGGCAGTCCTAACCCAGATCAGCAGCTCTCTACCCAGGAGAAGTTTTGTCTGTTATTTAGGTGGTTTGGTGTTAGTCACTTCCTCAGAGAGAGGTGTGGCAGGCTGGCAAGGTCACAAGGTAAGTTGTTTATTCAACAAACATGGGCTATTGCAGGCCAGATACTATTTGGGAAACATAAAGGTAAATAACATGGGTTTCTGCTTTAAAAAAACTCAGTTTTCTGGGAAGACAGACATACAATGACAAAATGTTAAGTGCAAATACAGTGGAGTGCTAAGTCCTATTAAAGAAGTAGATACAACATGTTCCGGGAGCACGGTGGAAGGAAGTGCTTCTGCTTCCAGTACTCCGAAGAAAAACCCTGAACTGAGCCCTGAAAGTTCAGCAGGATGTTGTCAGCCTTTGTGTCCAGAGGGCATTTCCAGGAGCGAGAATGGTCTGAGTAAAGGCATGAGGGCACGAAGGCGCAAAGCAGTCTGTAAAATATGGTCATTCTGCCTCCAGTTATCCGCTGTGTGGTCCCTAAGACCTCCTGATCTGTTACCTTCTCCAGTCTCGCATTTGGCCACTTCCCCGCTTGTGTTCAACAGTTTAGCCACATAAAATACTTGCAGGTTCAAAGATGTGTCATAGACTTCCAGATGCTCAGTTTTTACATTGGCTTCTCCTTCTTCCTGGAAAAGCCATACCATCCTTCTCCTCCCTTCTTTAACTCCACCTGAGGGAGGTGTTCCCCTGGACCCCTTGCCATGTTGGGCCATGGCACTTATCAGCTCTATTATCTGATAATCTCTTTGTTTCCTGCATTGAACTTTTAAGAATACTTAGAACATAAACAGTATCTTATTTATATTTGCATTCCTAATGTCCAGCACAGAGCTGGTCAATATTAGGAACTCACAGATATTTGCTAGTCCAGACAGGATTTCTAGACGCCCCAACTCTCAAGGAACCAAGAGGGTTGGTTGCTTATCTAGTGAAGACTGAGATTAGGAAAGAATTTGCCAGCAACTCAGGATAAAACATGGGAAATCCAGGTCTTTTACCCACTGTTGTAGGTGCAGGGAGAAGTGGGGCACTCTGTAGCAGGTGGTACCTCCCACTTGGATAGAACCTGCTAGGTACCTAGAGCAAGGTGCCTCCCACTTGGATAGAACCTGCTTGTAATAGATTGCGGCTCACTGCCTAGGTGGTATCAGTGTCCATATTACCTACATGTAAAAGGAGCACTGACTTTGCAGGTCTACTAGCCCGTGGTTTTGAATCTTGCTTTGTGACTTACCAGTAGCGGGACAAATTACAACTCTGAGTCTTGATTTCCTTATTTGCAAATGGGGTAATTATAGTTACCTTGCAGGGATGCTGTGAGGTTGAAATGAGAGAACACTTGTGAAGGGCTTATTCCTGTGCCAGGTACTCATTTGTAAGCCCTCCACAGATGTTGGCTTCTTTGCCTTGTCTCTTCTTCTTTGCCATGGTGGGGTTAGTGACCTGGTCATAGCCCCCTGCCTGAGCCATAGTTACCAGGAGAGATACAGAGCTTGTTATTTCAAGCCTGGCACAAAACATTCCTCTGAGGGAAACAGCAGTCTGTTGAGCCATGTTAGGCTGCCGTAGGACTTGGGTAGATAAATGAATGAGCTGAATGGAGCCGTGTCAGAGACATATGGGCAGTATCAATCTACTGTGCCCTTTGGCAAAGGACTGTCTCTGGCAGCTAAGGATGGAAGACACATAAAAGTTAGACCCCAGTCTTCTTTGTCTATACAGGATAAAGAAAGGATGGGAGGACTTTAAGAAGAGAAAAGATGCCAAGGTCAAATCAAATTAACCCCATATCGGCTACTATGCGTGCCCAGCTTAATGTCATTCTCTGATGGTCTCTGCCACTCTGGGGTCTTTGATATAAAATATTTACCCATAGTATTACTTCAATATAAATGGGAGTCAGTGCCAGAACTTCTGATTTTCTCACTCATTGGAAGTTTTAGAACTATTTTTCCTTTGATTTGAGAATACATCCATTCTTTCCCTATCCTCTTTGAGTTTTATGGGTGAAAAAAAGATAAATTTGGCAAAGAAAAGTCCTTTCCTTGCTTTATCTCTTATTCATAACCCTCAAACTCCTCACCTAAAGCCTTAGTAACAGCAAAGTCTTTCCCTGATGGGTGCCCAGGATTCACCTCTACCTAGGCAGGGTGCTTATCAGCTGTTTCCCCTGTTCCTAATTGCTTTCTTTGCTTTCTGGTTTCTCTGCTGTGTTTCCAGCTGGTTGGACAAGCAACTGAAGAACAGGAACAGAAGTGAATGAAAAGAGAAGATGCTGTGTTTGTGTTTTCTCTTGATTAGAATGCTGTGAGTCAGGACCTCAGCTGCTGGGTGTCCTGGGACTGCCTTCGGTAAGTAAATGATTCTCCTTCTCAGTCTAGCTGATTTGGGCTCAGAACGCTCAGATGGCTGGAATTAACTTTGTTTCTCTGATTTGTTCTACTGAAATGTCTGGGCCTCACTGGTTGTTTTAAAACAACATAAGATATTTTTGGAAATTAGTGTGGAATTTCAATGGGTGTCAAGAAAAATCACAGTGTCATTTGTCTCTAAAAAAATTTTGGCTGCCAATAGTCCATCTGTGACTCACTTTCCCAGCTGTGTGCCACCGAAGGAAGCAGCTGCTGAGCAAAACAGCATAGAAGCAAGTGGGGCCTTTCTTGAGTTGTAATTCTGCTTCTGTTACTGACTTGGGAACTTGGGATGTAAATAAACAAACTTTTTCATATCTAGTCTCAGCTCAGGATTTAATTCCTTTAGCATGTCTTCTTGGCTCCCATCACCTAACTCACCCTGAAATTGAAATATTCTAATTTCAATCTGTACTTTCCTCCTGGAACACCCCCATAATTATTACAACCAAGTATTTCTCTTGTTTCCACAAGCATCTGATTTGGGTCCTCTATTAGACTGTAAGCCCTGCTATGGTATGAGTTACATAGTGGGAGAAGGCTTGGATCTTGGCATGGGATACAGCACATAGCAAACACTAATATACGTGATTGAATACAAAAATGCCACTTCTGTACCCTGAGATTTATGGATACTTGATGAACACTTGTTAACTAGTTAAACCTTTCTTGCTCACTTTTTCTTCTATGACTGTCCTCCAAGGATTGCATGGGGAGATTGGAGGGCTCCCAGTTTGATTATGAGATGGTTGGGGCAGAGACTCTCAAATATTCCATCGACTCCGCCATAATTTTTGCTTTGCTTCTTATGGATCATTACCACAAAACCTGCCCCTGGGCAGCGCTCACCAGTCAATGCATGGTTCTGTAATGACTTTGTTCTTCTACCCCTAAACTTTTCTTTACCTTCAGTAGAAGCTGGTTTTGAAAAAGAAGAAAGACGATTTCTCCCACTGGGACTTTTAGCATGGAGTAATGAATGACAGAATCAGAGATGTGAATGACAGATAGAGCTGCATTTCCCTATTGCATGTGACGTGGCATTAGTCTTTGAGTGTTGGCTCTGGGAGGAATTACTAAGTAGTTCCTTACTGGCAGAGCATACAGCAGGGTTACCAGAGTTGTAAGTGTCCTGTAGGAAACCTGAGTCCCCCATGTTAACATTCAGCAGTTCTGGCTCTGAGGTGCCCTGGGGAAGGGCAAGCTCAGGAAGAGTAGGGACTCAGTCACTCACCAAATATCCCTGAGTCTCTGCCTGTCCCATGAGGGTTAAGACTTTGAAATCTGACCCCAAAACCAAATTTTACAAAGGATCCTTCCCCAACTCTATTCCAAGAAAAATTTCCCATTTTGTGTTATCCCATGTCCCTGAAGGGCTGTTCTTGGGGGGCTAACTGTGCTGATAAACCCATATGTTGGCTGCAAATGAGAAAGCTAGCAAGATAGCACGGGAGTTGTGTTCCCACTAATGAATAAAACACAGAATCTGAATTAGCAGGAGACCCTGCATCTTCAGAAAAGAAAATAGAGAAGACAGTCCTCATTTACCCCCAGTTCTCAGCTCAGCAGTTCACACCGTCGAGTTTCCATGGCTGGGGCCTTGAATAAGCAGAGGCTGAAGTGGAGGTGTCTTTTAGAGCCTCCTCACTTCTGGAATCTTGGACTGATCCTGACTTCCCAGTTTTTGAGGATGACACAACGTCAGGCATACTGTGACTTGATTTGTTATCTTCTTGGAGGTGGGAACTTTTTCAGGTCATCTACTATGCCTTTTATGTTGATAGAACAAATATTTTACTTCAAAAATATGTTCATAAACAACTTTAATTTTACTTTTGGCTTTAAATTTATACATTATTCCACTATTCTATTCATTTAATGAGTGGGGTCACTGTTGTCTTTTAATATCTCGCAAAGCCTATATTTGCTTATTTTATGATGGTCAAGCAGAAATTACTTTCCTCTGTTTTTTTTTTTCTACATAGGAAGCCCTCAATAATTTATTGCCATCCAGGAAAAAGGTCCTGAAGGCCTTTTGAATTGTATTTCTCTGAATTTCCATTGATATTTACTTCTTACTAGATAGGATACTAATGTAGAAAATAATGTTTAATTGTTCAAGAGACTGACTTATTTCTTATCAACAACTTCCTAAAGGCTCAACCCAGCCCAACACAGGGGAAATTTAGTAATCATCATCAGGATATTACACTCAAAAGCAAAAGTAGTTAATACTCACTGAGTGCTTTTCATGTTCCAAGCTTTGCTCTGAATACAGTAACATGTGCTATAGTTCACTTAATTCCTGCAACAATCCCCTGAGGTAGGTGTTATTGTAATCATTATTTTATAGATGAGGAAAGCAAGGCAAAAAGTAAATTGCCCAAGGTCACATAGCTGTTGAGTCAGTAAATGGAAGGTCTGGAATTCAAAACTCAAGAAGTCTGGCTTTAAAGTCTGAACTTGAGCTCAGTCCTCTTATGATGCTTCTTACAGCTTGCCTGTCTATGTATCCATTCATCTATCATCTATCTATAAATTTACTGTACATATACATGTATACATAGATATTTAATATTTTTTCAGGCTTTTAGAAATGTTGGTAAGTTAAGGTTATGTCATTAAGATGTTAATTGCTGGCCTTGATTTTGTATGTGCGTGCAATTCATTTGTCCTTCTGTGTATCAAAGACTACTTTTATTTGCCAGCTGGAAGATTCAAGTAATTATACAGGATTTAATTTTAATTTCTCATGGTTTAGCAACATAAAAGTGAGGAGATTCTACCTGCTGAATGCATTTTATTATTTGAGAAGTGTTTGTTATATATGTTTGTATCCCTCATAATACTCAGTACATCAATTTGCAAGCCTTAAGGGACTTTTAGTTTGGAATGAATGAATCGATGATGCATTCAAGATGCAAGTTTAAGATGACACTAAACACCCTGTGTGTTGTTGGTGGATCTTTTGAATTTTCTGTGTTGAGGCTGCTTGAGGCTTACAGTGTTTGTTCAGTGTGATATCCAGCATGCATCATGGTGCCCACAGTGCACAGCAGTAAATGGCTCTGTCTCTTGGCTGCACATGCTTAAGGATTACGGTTCTGGAGAACAATTTTCTGTCCACAGACAGCTAGCAATGCTCTGATTCCAGGGTGCCTTGAAAGGATGGCAGATATAGGTAAACCTTTGGTTAGCTCTCTGCAGATGCCAGCACAAAGAATCATAATTCCCATCAGGAATGTTATATTAGCGTTGGAACTTGACATCTGTCCCAATCATTGTGGCCATGTTGGAAGGCTGTGTGATTTCAGTCTTGCAGGAGCCATCTGGCAAAGAAAAAATGATAGAAAATGAGAAATGAGAAGTGGTGGTGAATCACACCCGTTTACCTGGGGGCCACTTACAGAGGAAGGGCAACACATTGTAGAGAAGCTGGTACACGGCGTGTCTGCGATTCTCAGTGCTGCGCACCAGCAGCCTACATTGCATGCACAATGCACTTGGGCCACCTTATCTACAACAGCCATGTGGCTGCTTCATTGCTGAAGCAATAAAAGAAAGAGGTCCTTGGGGGTGGTTGATGCTGGTGCTATCAAAAGACACACTCAGATTTGTTGAAAGGCTGCAATCCAACAGGCTCCTCAGAGGAGGCTCTGGTGCCCTCTGCCACTCAGGGCCTGTGTTTTCAGCATATGGTGCCATTCGCTTATCAGCCCCAGGAGGCTTATTCTCTGAAAGGAAACAGCCAGGAAAATAGTCTTTTGTTGAAAGACACTTGGTGGGTCATGATCTCTTGGGTCCTTGTTCCTGAATTTCAGGAATCTAAGATGCCCAGAAGGATGACCAAAGGTAGAAACAGTCATTTTTCCAAGTGGACTGTGGCTTCTATTGCCTATATGGCAGTTTCTAGTACTCAGACTCACTTTTCAGAAGCCAGACAAGGAGAAAGTATTTTGCTCATTTTAAATTAATCAATTAATTGATTAATCAATCAACCGTTCATTCAGCAAGTGTTTATTGAGTGCCAAGTATATACAAACCTTCTGCTGAATGCTGAGGATACAATGGAAACAAAAATCAGCTGAAATATCTGCCATCATGGAGCTGGAAATCTGGTAATGATGCATAACTTTAGGCAAGAGAAGCAGGTACAGCCTGTTAGATTCTGTATATGATGATGGGCAAGGGTAAGGTGAGGGCCTTCTGGAGTCTGCACATATTCAGGCAGGACTTTTCCCCAGTCAGCAGAACTGGTTGTGAGCTCACTATGGACGGACCCAGGCTGGAATTTTCCCTGGCAACCCACGCCCAGTTCAAGAGTCAGAAGGTTGCTTTCCGGCCCACCTTCTTCTATAGCCATTTTCCCATCAAGAAATTATTCTATTTGTTGACAAAGTTTTGGAGTTCCTGACTTAGCACTGTTATTCTATTCTTGGAGCAGAATCAACTTGGCTGCTATTGTTCCCACTGTGAGGATAACTGCATCTTTTGTGTGATGGTTTTCTTTTCACTGTGTACACAATGATTGCAGAGCCACAAAATTTTAATTTGGGATAAATAATAAGCTATCTTTAGGGCCAATCTTATTTTGGGAGTTGGGACTGATGGAGGTCAAGGATCCTTTCTCTTTTCTTGCCTTTCTCAAAATCTGTACCCCCACCCCTGCCACTCTCCTACTTCATCTCTTTCCTTCTCTGTCTTTCAAGATCACATATCTTTCTGCAAAATACACTCATGAACAATTTTAAAGGGAGAGCAGGACAATGGACAAAGGAATAAGGAGACATTCACCCCAAGATGCCTGGACTTAGGGTTACACAGAATTGAGTTGGTGACAACTGTGACTGCACAGATACACCATAGACATGTGCACGAGGAGTGTTGGTGGCATGGCTGTAGATGTGCCCACACCAGAGCAGGTGGGGTGGCATTGGTGGCCAGAGGCTTGCCCATGGCAGTGTGGATGGTGTTTGTGACAGTGGAGCTGGTTGGGAAGATGTATGTGTGCAGCATGGCGGCCCTGGACAGGCCTACCCAAGACTCCCAGGAAGGCTGTCTTTGCTGTTGGGGGAACGTTGTACTTGAAGCCATTTTACTGGGCTGGGGTGCCAACTGGATAGGGAGGTCAAGGATTTAGAATATTTTCCCTGGATCTGGGTTTCCTTGTTCCAAATCTGAAGACAGGGGAAAAGATTATTCAGAGAAGAAAAAGAATATAGATGTTTGGCTTTTATTTCTTATTCAATCAGTGATCAAATGGGCACAGACAAAGTAGTTGGGCGCTTATTCACACGAACAGCTTTATAAATAAGAGGAGTGGGCAACTATGTAATGATTTTTGAGGGTCCCGAGAAGACCACGGCCCCCAAATCTCGTCTATTGGTACCTGGCATTCTGCCACTGGAGATTAAGCCTTTGGACCATAGAAACATAAAAGCATTCCTGGAAGGATTGACACCTTAAGCCTTAATGGACAAATGAGTAAGGACTGATTTCTAATGGTAAGACCTTGGGGCTTGGGAACTAGGGAATCTTCCAGTACATAGCCAGGATGTCGGGAAGAGACAATCTCTCCCTTTTCTTTCATTCCCCACATATCATTTATCTATTTTTGAGGTGTTTCTTAAATCTGTTTTCTCTTTCCAAGTCCTTCTGATCCTTCTCAATGTCTACCTCAGTTTCGTATTAACTTTACATCTGATCTCATTGTTTCCAGTCTTGGAACCAGTCTTCCCACCCATAGTAATCTTTCCAAGCACTCTTCGAAGCACATTTCCTCTTATGTGCCTGTGATTTCTGCCCATTTCCCATATAACAGAATCTAGTCCCTTAGTGTGATTCACAAAAGCTTCCTCAGTCAAGCCACAGCCCACCACTCCAACCACTCCACTGCCCCAACTCAGGCAGACTCAACTCTCACCAAGTGATCACTGTTCCCCAAGCACAGTTCTATATCCCTCCTGGACATTGCTCAAGCTGCACTCCCTCTGCCAGCCATGTCCTTCTCCAATCCCTCATTTGTCAAAATCATTCATCCTTTAAGTCACTTTAACTAAAACTTCCATGGGGAGGCTTTCCTAGTCCTCCTGAACCAAGCTAATTTCTCCTCCTTTGGGCAACTGTGCATTGTACTCTGACCAACATTTGTCACGGTCTGACTTCAGAAATTCATGACATAAAAGTCTATATATGTCTCCCATTGGAAAACACGTACTCCTCCCATTCTCTCACTGGCTTTGTGAAGGTCCATTTCTAAAAGATAGGTTTCTTAGGGAATTGATTTTCAAGAGGCTGCCAGGGTGCTCTATCCAAGACACAGATGATTCTTAGAAGTCTCATCTGAGTCCTGTATGCAAACTGCTGGACTTTGAACAGAACTTGAAAGAAAGTTTTCTGGTTGGTTAATTTCTGGTGAATGACCTGAAAGACCTGGCTCCCACACCAGAAATAGTTGGGATTCACAGTCCTTATTGGAGTCCTTAGTGTTCAACAAAGTAGCGTAATGTGATCATTTCCCCAGGGATAACCCAATGTGTGCAGTTTGGAAGGACTAACCAAGATTCCATGCTCTGCCACAGCAGCATAAACAGGGCTGCTTAGTTTTGGAATTATAAGAAAGGACTATGGTCTCAACGGAAGCAATCTCAGACACTTCTTGCCCGGGCAAAAGTGAGTGTCAGTAGGAACTGGGAAAGATTCTGGGCTTTCTGGAATCCCAAGACAGGAGGGTCTGTGGCCTGCCATCAGTGTTAAACCTGGACATCAGGCCTGGCATCAGGCCTTAGGCATTATCCACTCACCGAGCCTTGGACCTGGAAATCACAGCCCTGATGCAGGTCTGAATTTGAATGCAGGGAGCTGACCCTGGAGACTTCCTGCCTATGGAGTCTTATGTATTGACTGCCAATCTCCTCTCTCAGGGAAATTTCTGTACATTGTTTTTTGCAGGTATAGAACAGAGATTTTGCCCTAGAAACCCATCCCTTACTCACACCAAAGGCATCCTGAGCAAGATATACTAATAGGACATGCTTCACCTATGATCAACTCACCTCCCATTGGGCGGTGACAGAAAAATGTTATTTTAGAATGATTTTTTTCAATCTCTGTTTGCACTCAGGAAAGGTGTCAAAGGACACCTTTTTTTTTTAAGCAGCATTTTTATGAGAAGGATGAGGACCATATACTCTGGGGACCTAGGTTTGAACTGTAGGGAGAGATTTGTTAGAAATTTTAATAATAGGGATAACTTATAAAAGCAGGATTTCCTTTTTTCTTTCTTTCTTTTTCCTTTGGCAGAGCTGGTCCTTGAAGATTGCTGACAGCATTGAATTTCTGTAGGTAAAGACCCTAGATGAACTTTGAGCACTCTTCTTCTGTTGAGAAAACTAGTTGAGAATGAGGTTATTCTCATTTCAAATAAACACTCACTCATTGTATTAGAGATTATGAAGTTATCATAAAACTGAAAACAGGTGTCGTGCATCAAAATAGTAAGTGTTCTGTTAGGAAAATTAAATGGTGTCTGTTTAGTTAGAATGAGGGGCATATTTTTCCCAAGTGTGAATTTAGTTAGGGCTGTTGATGTCACACACATAGTGTTAGAAGATCTAATAAGACAGTTGAGCACCAGGTTTGCTTTGTAGGGGTCATGAAGGTCGGGCCCCATCTGAGAAGGTGGAGGGGCAGGTAGAGCGCTTCCCTGGAGGAAATGTTTTTTCTCACTGTCAATCATCCCAGGGCAGGAAAAGAACTAGTCTTGGACTGAGAAGAAAAAATCTCCTCTGCTGTCTGCACTTGGAGATATGGAGATGCCTGCAGATTTCTACTGGGAGCCTTGAGCTGGTCTTTGCTATGCATAAGCCCGCCTGGAGGTAGAAAGAGTCTCAAGTTGGGTTTTGGGTCTCAAAATGTGCTCTTCTTTCTTCCTCAAACATTTAGCAGTGCTTTGAATGATTAAGAGAGTAGACCATGTCCACCTGACATGGGATCCATTGTGGTGAAGGTAGAGGGGAGAGCAGCCTGGAGAAAAGTCTCACAAGATGATGAAAAATGGCCTGAAGAAGAGCCCTGGCTCCGTGGAACTGTCAAGCCCCGTGGGGACCCACTGTGGCATATGAAATTCCCACAAATCACTTGGGGACATCACGGATGCCCAATATTCCACATGATGAGCCCGCAGGTTCTTGTAAATTGAATATTAATGAAATAGTGTCTGTATTTTGTAATCCACAGGCTGGTGAGGTCTGAGGACACATGGATGACATAATGAAGGACTTCCTAAAAATAAGAGACCTGAAACTCTTGAAGTGGTGTTTGAAATAACATTTGTACAATGACAACCACTGATTTAATTAACCACCTGA
Organism: Gorilla gorilla gorilla; assembly: GCF_029281585.2. Taxonomy (NCBI): domain Eukaryota; kingdom Metazoa; phylum Chordata; class Mammalia; order Primates; family Hominidae; genus Gorilla; species Gorilla gorilla. The sequence continues at coordinate 34,238,732 of NC_073239.2, forward strand.
CCATCCTTAGCTGTCTTTAAGACTAAGAATGCTCAGCAACTGATTAATGATTTAAACTTTAGGTGTCATAAGAGCTAGAAAACAACAACAAATCTGAAAACGGCCAGTTCCATTTTATACATATGTATCCATACACGCATTCATCTATTTATTCATCCAGCAAGTATTTGTTGCCAAACACTGTGCTTGCTACAGGAATGCAAACCTTACTAAGACATTACCCTCCAGGGGCTTACATCTGAGTGAGTGAAGACAGGTAGGAATCTGCATCCCCTAGTCAGAGAGACAGATTGTTTCTGGTTAATGACACAGTTAGGCAAGCACCCCGCTCAGTTTCTTTCCCAGGGGATTGTGTCACCCATGAAACCAGATGTGCTTTTCCGTGAGCTACCTTTTATTCCTATGATCCCGTGTGGGAGAGCTGCTGTAATAGACCTAGCTGTTCTGCTAGCCTATGGGCTCTCCACTGGTCCTTGGTTTTGGCTTCCAACCAGAGGCTGCTTCCTGAAATGACAGGCAAGGTTGAGACAAAGATGGAGCGGAGCACCTAGAGTGCTTTGGCCGGTCCAGCATTGCCCTCCAGTGTTCAAATGCAGGAAAGTGGGAAACAATGAATTCTTAGCATGAAGTCCTGAGATGGCTGTCTGTGGATTAATGAGGGGGTTCCGGGATGGCTCCCCCAGATGAGGGGTGGGAAAACAGAAATTGGGAGCCAGAGTTGAGAAATAAAAGTGAGGATTAAGATTCATTAATGACAGGGCACCTTGAGAGATAGGCATAGAGAGAAATAGAAACAAAGACCCTGTCAGTTTCCTAACTTGGATTTTGTCAGGAGAAATAGCAATTGTCCAGCAAGATGACCAGGCTCCCCTGGGGATTAGAAAGCATGGTGGTGGCAGTGGAGGACTGGTTACCTAGAGCTGTATATCCAGTCTTCTCAGTCCACCCTTTTCAAGGTTCTAGGGAGACTTTGATCTAGAATTATTACCTCCAGGTTCAGGGGCAGTCCAGGAAAGAGCAACAAATCTCCTGGAATAAAATTGGAGGGAAACATTTGTGCATAACAAACCTTTTTCATTAGATTTGCAAAGAGATCTAGGTCATAAGAAGGTAAGTCTGCATTTTTCCTGAGACTTAAATGGTTTCAGTCTCCTGTCTTACATCTAGGTAGTTCATTAACTCAGCCTTGGAGGGAGGTTTTTCTTAACCTCAGGGAGTTCCCCCAACTGGGTCAATGTCACTGAGATGTTCAGCACAGCAGAACGCTGTCTTGCCTCCCAGATCATGGATCTGTATGAGTCAAGGCTGAAGTAGCCTTGGCAGCCAATCTGCTCTTGGCAAAACCTGAAACTAGTACAATGTTTGCGTCTTTCGTTTTGTTTCACCTTTGCACACCTAGATCACGCAGATCACCACTTATCTTATGGTGTCATGGAAGCAATGGAGCTTCAGCCCCACCCCAAATCTTCCTCTGCTTTATTTCTTCTAGTTGACCTATGACTTGACTTACTGAACCTTCATCAAGCTTGAAATCCTCTCTGTTCCTGCCCCTATTGCTCTCCTACCTTGTTCCTCTGCAAAGATAGAGAAATGAGTCAGAAAAACTTCCTGATCACGTTAAAAAACAAATAAAATACCCAATGACTAGTTCAGGAGCTGGGTAACTACAGCATAATGTATAAAAGGTTGAATTGCTCACATAATTGTCTGTAAAGTTCAAGCAGCTTAGGCCTTTCTGTAGAAGACCTCAGTCTTTACCCTATGCACAATTCAAACTGTGGTTCAAGTGCAGGAGGACTGAGAGTACGACACTGAGGATACCTTAGTGACAGGGCTCTTGGAAGACACCACAGTTATAGTAACTCTGTGCATGTGTGTGTGTAGCATTGTGTGCATGACTGTGCGGTAAAAATGAAGCTTTGCGAAGTTAATAACTGTGTCTTTCCTGCACTATCTCATAACCCCAGTGCCTCCAACAGAGTAAGCACTTGCTAATAAGCATATTGCCCCATAGTACAGTGGTTAAGAGATGATGCTTTGGAATCCAACCATCTAGAATTTTAGCTCTTCTACCATAGTTGTTCAATCTTAAGAAAGTTTCTTAGCCTTTCTGACCTTAGGTTCCTCATCCATAAAACAGGGACGCCCTCACTCCCACACCCAGAACGTCGATGAGGATTAGAGATGATGCATGTGAAGCCCGAGGCATTGTGCCTGACACGTGGTCACTGCTCAGTAAAGAGTAGCTGTTTATGCTATTTCCATGTGTGGGTATGTGCAGATCTCTGTGAGTGTATGAGAGCTTTTCATTTCAGAAAATGAAATGTGCAGGCATGGGGTGGAACTGATTCTCTCCTACATGTCCTTTGCCACTCCCTTCTATAACCGTGAAGACTTTGCTCAAGTTTCCAGGGACCAATGTGCTCTTGAACCCTGTCTGGAAGGGGAACACTCCTTGCATATAAATAAGCTTTCTGTTGAAATGGGCATGAAGGGACAGTGGCTGACCCTCCTCTTCTGCCGTGTGCCCTGATGCTCATTTGACAGTAAGCACCGCTGTCTTCTGCTGTGGACGATTGTGATTGACCCAGTCTTGGGAGCTGCCAATACAACAGAGAATTAGAGCCTTTGTATTCAATCATCATTGAGAGCCTATTAGGAGGACAAGGTACCATGTGGTTACTCGAAAGGCTGAGAGTCTGGAAATGGCCATGACAGAGGAAAATCCTTTCACTTGGCTGATGGAGGCCAGGTCTATAGCTTTAAGGCAATTGGCACAGATGCTGAGCAAGGGGGGTGCATTCATTTTGTGCTCAATAAAACAACTTTTATTCAGGGATGTGAATTGTTATCTCCTCGGGAAAGGTGAAAGTACAGAAACAGGTTGTAATTCCTTGGAGAATCTAATTCCCTTGTAGCTGGAGACAGAAAGACAGTGAGAGGCAGGGAGAGAGATAGATGAAAGGAAGCTCTGTTATCCTAGGAAGTCCTAGGTAATTACCCAGCCTGAATTTCTCCTGGAGCTTCAGGATGGTACCAGATGTGTCCAGGCCCTCTGTGCACCACCCCCACAGAGCTAGCAACCAGAGTCTGTCTCCTCCTCCCGTGGCTGTTCTTCATGTCTGGGAACACATCAAAGGAGGTTTGATATTCATAACTGCTGTGAGTCATTTTCACATGGAGCTGCGGGGAGCTGCCTGTACTGCTGCATGCTGTATAGCCCTTTGTGAGCGCAGCTGAGCTGAACCAATCCCCTATTATGGGTGAGAGTAGATTCCTCCTGGGAGACCTGGATTGGGTCCACACCCCTGTGCAGAATAAAATAGGTCTTCTTATTGAGAAGTAGTTATTAAAACATCCCTCAGTCTTGGCTATGCACCTACACTGCCCACAGGGACAGCTCTGCATGGTCCTTCCACAAGAGTGTGGCCATCTCCAGGCCCTGCTGTTAGTGCCAATAACATCTGAAGCCTCCCTGTTTGCCTCACTCCGAGGACAAAGGACATCAACAAGACTCCAACCACCACCCCATTGCTTCTCAATTGGAGAAGGAAATTCTGCTTGCTCCTGTTGAGTTTGGCTGTTGCTGGAAAAAGTGTCCCACACAACTCTCTTTGAGGGCTGGCAGAGGACTGGGAAATTAGCCACAAGACTGTGAGCTGGAATGGGCCTTAGTCATCATCTGGTTCTAGTCCATCAAATTACAGATAGTAAGTGAGGCACAGAGAGGATAAGCGAGTTGTCTAAAGTCACACAGACAAGTGAGGATTTCTGGCGCAGGAAGTCATTTTCTAAGCGGGGAGAGAAATCCTGGTAGGGTGAATCCTGCTACTACATTTTCACTGGAGGATGCTTCAGAGGGTCGAATCCATGGGAAAGCAATGGGGACCAGGAGAGCTGCAGCTGATCTCAGTTTTACACCTCAGTTTCTCTGTATGAAAAATGGCGGTATTATTTATCTTCATTTCAGGACTGTTAAGGGGCTCCATGAGTGACTCTGAGAAGTCCTGGGAGTTCTGGGCTTTCAGGTTAATAAGATAACAGTTTCTTGTTGGGCCTGAGACGGGGACTGGTTGCCTGGACTGAATAATCTGTTCTCTGTTCCTCAGCTACCATGAAGGCCTTATAAAGCCCCTGGGTTTGGGAGTGTGGAAGAATTAAATAAAGGAATAGTCAGACTGAGTGGTGGGGTTGGAGAGAAGTGTGAGAAGTGGGGAAGTGGGTAGAATATAGTCATAAAGTAGCACAATCCCTGCCTGCTCTGGACCTGGGAACACTCTCCCAGGAAAAAGTGTCTTCCGAGTGAGGCTGTTTCCTGCAGTCGGCAGGACTGGACTCCCTCCTTTTGTTTGGGGCAGGATTGAAACCGTGTTTCCCTATCTATGTGCATCTGAATGCACTCTAGTTATGCTGTATCTTTTCAATTTTGCTGGAGAAGCAAGTGTGGTTTGCTCTTTAAAATTCCCAGAGCTCCCTTTCCCATTTGGGGTTTGTGGTGAAAGGTCAGACCACAGAATTGTCTCGTGGTAATGGGGCTTCTGAATAAATGAGCCCCCGAGGGCTGCCAGGGGGACCAGAGAGCAGCAGACGCCTGCTGGGACTAAGCCTGGCAGCAGAAGCCACAGTGTCCCCCTGGCCACGGAAAAGTGGCCCCAGTGGGCTGCTCCTCATTTTCTGGCAATGTGCCCCATCCCCTGGCATGGTGAAGTCCCACGAGCCCAGAGGCCCACGTCCCGACATCAGTCTTCTCAACTGCTTTCTTCTGTTATTACCTTGTCAACAACAGTATCCGGAGACCTAAAGGATAATTCTGCATGATGATGCAGTGAATGACTGGTTAGGTGCCTCCTGTTTAATAACCAGAGAAATATTGCTGTGCGGCATCTCTCCATATGCTGTGGCATCTGTGTCTGGCATGTAAGGGACTAATTTTCTTCACATATCTCATTAAAGATGTAAAGCAAAATGGAGGGGCTTCCAGCCTAACTCTGCCCAGCCCGCCTGCAACTCACGTTTCTTACCATCTGCTGCCATCTAGTGGCCACTTGTCTCTTTTGTGCATTTGTTGATTTTATAACGGGGCTGAAGTTTTGGCCCTTGTGAAACAGAGGTAAGACAGTTACATAAAAACCGTAATCCTGGATCTCCTCAGATTCCTCGTGGCAACTGAGGGTTGATTCTCACCCCGTGACATCCACCTAGGCCACCGTGAGATTGCCTTCTGGGGCTCGAGAGCCTTCTCCGCTGTGGAGAGATATGCTCTGTGGACTTTCTTACAAATCTGTCCGCATTCCCAACTGTAAAACTGACTCATAAAAACCTGATACACTGGGCAGTTCTTTCCAAAAGCCAAGGTGAATCCTCTGATCTTGGGGCAGACAGAGTCCCACACTCCGTGCTGAAATCCCCCCGATTCTTGAGGAATCCCCACAGGTTGGGACGGAAAAGGCACCCAGAGGAAGGGAATTCCATGGGTCTTTTCCAACAGCCCACCTGCGCATCTCCACACAAAGTCCTTGTGAGAGGAAGCCCACTTCCATCGCAATTCAGGACTCACTTTTCCGAGGCTGATCTTGTCTGACATTTGCTCCGTGGTCTGTGCTGGCATCGGAGTGTGTTTTCGGCCGTGATTCATCAGCGTGGGGCTTGGGATAGCTGTGAAACACTCTCCAGGATGGAAAACACAGTGTGACATGGAGGGCTGAACTTGTCGTTGCAACTCGTGAGAACGGTGAATGAAGAGCAGACAGGGCCCGTGCCAGCTGCAGGGTTTAGGCACGGGGTGCAGGTGCCTATGCATCACCGTGGGCTCCTCACACGAGAGGATGGAGCCCGCACCTCTGGGCTGGGTGCTAGACACAGAGTGATGTTGCTTTTTGTCATCAAACCAAGCAGTTGATATTCTCTTTAAACCTCAGCATGTGTTCATAAATTTCATTAATTGATTCATTCTTCCATATGTACTCAGCTCTAGGATATGCAGTGAAGTAAACACAAAAAACAAGAGTATGACAGTCTCGACCCTTGAGGATCTTATTATTAGAGAGGGAAGTAAAAAAGAAGCATAGCAGTCAAGGCAGTATTAATTCTCCATATAAAAAATGTCTAACATACGAAGTAGGGATTCAGAGAAGGGTCACTAGCAGTTACAACAGCTGAAGAGTGTATCATGGAAGTAAATATTATAATTCAAACTGCCAAAGGAATTGCAGTTGAGGGTGAAATGCTCTCTAAGATGTGTGGCCTCCTAAGTCCCCGAAGTCTAGGGACTCTGCTCCAGCTGTTGTCTCCCTGAGTCGGAAGACAATGGGAGACAGGGGAATCTTCTAGGAACCCATTCATTGACTTGTAATGGTTTTCTTCCCCTCCTTAATAGTACTGTTCATTCATTGATTGATATGTTCATTCATTTATTCATTCAAGAAACCTATACTGTGCCAGACCTGGAATTACAGAGATAAATCCAAAAATATTTCGTAAATTTTCACACTAGGTTGCCACTGAGTTGGAGCTTCATAGAACAGAGACAAGCCAAAATCACTAAAAATTGCTGTCTCCATCTTCAGGCACTTGTGTTAGTTTCCCGTTGATTCTTTGCTGCTTTTAGATTATCTGCCCATGGGGTTCTTTCGCTTTCTCTCTGCTGACCGCAGTGTTCTGCTGTGTTTTTTCACAGTCCGTTCATACCCTTACCTCTGGAGGTGAGGGTGAGAGAAGGTTCCTGGTACTTCTAGTCAGCAGGGATGACGGTCAGAGAGAACATTTTATTGGTCATGTGGAAATAATCTAAGCACAAACAAACGAATAAAAGACCTCTGCTTTAGTCTTGATTAGAAATCCCATTAGTGTGCAATGGTGTTTGATGTGCCTTGTGAGGAAGAAATTCTATTATGTCAAATTTTCAAAAGTCTGTGCTGCTGTGATAAAGATACTTACATTCCATAACCACAGAGTTCAGTGAAAAGGGGCTGTTAGGAGACCAGACAGTTTGGGGAAAGGTTTTATGTAATTTGAATTTACAGAGGGTTGGCCTCTCCTTGTGTTTACTGACAAGGAACAAGAAGCTTCAGTATCAACTCCCCAGGAATATAACCTTTAACAGCAAAGCATTTGATCAAAAAGAGCTCAGAAAAGTATTATATTGTTCACTTAATCCTCAGAATGTTTGTGTAGGAAGATAATTTGTTTAGTTGAATGATAAATCAACTCACAACCTTTTATTACTTAACTGATTCCTTTCTTTCTCTCTGATGTGGTCTTTTCTTTCAGTCAGAAGAACTTTAGACCCTCCTGGTTTTCCCCCTCCTCTCCCTTGGGCCTACTTTTTTCTTAGGAAACCACAAGAAATAAGGGTCCATAGTAGGCATTGCCCAGGGCTTGGTTTCTTTGCCAGTCCTGTAGTTGGGCATTTATATTCTGGAGACAGAGGCTTCCGGGGAGCAGTTGGTATCAGATGATTTATACATTTCTGTGAGTGCTGAGACACAAGATCCAGCTGCTTGTTGGCTTAGCTGTGTCCTAGAGTTGGGCTGGGTTACCTTGGTCTTATTCATATTGCCTGGACAAACAGGCAACCCTCCACACACTATCAGCTCCAGGTCTTGGAACCAAAGTGAAGCCAAAGATCAGAGTCTGTGTCTTCCTTACCTCTCTCTTCATTTCTGGAAACGTCACAAGAAAGAAGAGAAATTCTGCTCAATTTCATGGGATTGTGAGGGTGTTGTCATTTGGAGTCTAATGTGGATCAGTGGGAACCACAGCCCGTGAGCTTCCCACTTCTCCCTTGATCCCCCGTCATGTCATGTCTTCTCTGAGCTTTACTGAGTTTAACCCCCAACTTGCAAGCCAGGAACTGGGGAACGGAATTTAATTTTCCTTGTGTATCTACTGCATGCCTTCAACTTCCCCACAACATTGACTCATATAACTTTCACAGCCAGCCAAGGTATGTATTACGTTCCCGTTTTATGAACAAAGAGGACCTAGGAGGTTAAGTAATGTTTGCAAAGTTTTAGAGCTAATTGTGCTAGAGATAGAACTTGAATCTAGATATAAAGTTCTGACAATTTACATGACCATATACAGCCGAAAGGAAGGAGTAGGCCAATTCTCCTTCCTCCTCTACCTACCACTGTCTTTGTGAAAGGGTCAAGCAATGCTGGGAGGGAGGAGATTCCTTAGCTGTGTCCTTTCCCAAGAGCCCCACTCCCCAGGCCTCCACCACATGTCACGAATCTAATCACCCCAGTGGTCAGCTTCAACCTTCAGCAGGTGCTGGGATTTGGCCAGGGCTTGCCCTGGTAGAGTCACGTGAAGGGAACAGCCCAGTCACTGTCACATCCTCAGCAGCCCGCTGTCACTCCCAGTGTCCTTAGGGCCAGAACCGACCAGCATCCCAGAAATTCCTCAGCTGAATCTTGTTCCCAGGGACTACTGAACCCCTGAAAAGGAGGGTGGGGGAGAGCCAGATACCCCCACCCACCACTGCGCTTTATCCTCTGACAGGCTGGACCCGAGTGAGGAAGATCAGTGGCAGGAGTGACCTCCAGCCAGACTCCTTCTGCCCTTTGCTTTCCCACAATGGGAGGGTGGACCCGCTTGCTCTGGGCCAGTTTCTCATGGGCTTCTCTGAAGCAGGTACTTGCCGATGTGGGAATCCCCATACTCTCAGGGGACCCTGAGATGTTGGGGACTTCCACCCCTCAGAAGAGGGAGGTGATAAAGTTGGCTGGGACCCACAGGCTCCTCAGCCTCAACTACGTAACAAGTGGCAGGGCTTGCCTGCTTGTGAGAGGCTCTGTTGTCTTTGGAACAAGTTGAAGGAATTGACATTAATATTTTTGAAGTAAACATAGGCCCTGGAACTCAAGGCACAGGCCAAGCACCCCTCAGGTAAAGCTGGGGCCAGGGTGAAACAAACAGATGCAGGAAGTGCAGCGGACGAGTGGCCAGAGGACAGGTTGTAAACCCCAGAGAACTGGTCAGAACTGACTGCAGAGAGGGTGGCAGGCACTGTCACTTCTGGCACAGGCTCAAAGGGGTTTGCAAAGAAAGAAAAAGGAAGAAGTGTTAAGACAGTCTGACGGGCGATGAGTGTTCTATTAGGGTGGGATTTTTGCATGTGGGAGAGGCCTTCTGATTGGTTTTCAAGTAAACTTGTCAATCTTTGATTCGTTTACTATGTATTGGTAATACCTGGGGATTTTCCAGGCTGGGCAGGCCCATACGAGTTTTCCAGTTTTCACTGAATTTGAAAATATGGTCGTCTGCTTTGGGTCTGAGTCTCACATAAGCAATTCTCAACCCCGACTCTGCCTTCTAATCTTAAGTCTTGGGCAAGACTGTTAACCTTTCTGGGCCTCAATTTCCTTGTCTATAAAAGAAAAGGGTTAAACTATGTGATCATCTGGAAACCAACTCCAGGTGCTGAGAAGGCAGAGGTCCCTTCCAGGTGGCCCACCCCTTCCTCATCCCCTGCAGTCCTCAGGCAGCAGGCTGCCCTTCTGCAATCAGTTTACTTCTGGAAGCCGCTGTAGATACTCAGCCTAATTTGATTTTCCGTGTGTAAAGATGTGAGTAGAGTCACAGAGAGGTTTCCTCCAGGCTCTGAAGGCCTCCAGGATCACTCTGGATGACAAATAGAATTTAATCAGTTGATCAGTGTGCCTAAATCCTCTTGTCATAGTGGTGATGTTTGCAGTTCAATTTCATTTTTATAGAATAAGGGATTCAGTGATTTGGTGAGAGAGGGAGGTGTTTCTTTTGTAACCATGATATTGACATATTATTTAGCCCCGATTTGAGTGTGGTTCTCTGTTGAGCACCATCCCCAGTGCATTAAATGGAAAGAAACTTCTCTCTTGAAGCTTCCAGTCTGAATCAACAAGGTGGTTCTCATACGAAAGGTAGACAGATATACAGGCTAGTGCAAAAACACCAAAAAGTTAACCCTGCCTTCCCATGAAGTTGCCATATCTTTGACATTGTGAACAAGCACCAGCAGACAAGTGAGCAAGGAATTAACCATGAGAGTAACATTCCTGTCCCAAATTCAGAGCTATTAATGGTTCAGGAATAGGTCTAGGAGTGCCGAGGTCCTTAGCTGGCACCATCAGCCTACTCCTCTCCCTGATGGATGTGAATAGAGGAAGAAAGGAGAGATTCTTTAACAGACAACTACTGAACAGGAATTTTACATTTACTCTTCTTTTCTACATCCCACTTTTGTAGATGAAGAGCCTGAGGCTCACCTTGCTTAAGTGACTTGAGCAGCTTCATGCATCTTATAAGTAGTAGAGACAGAGTCAAAACCAGATCTTCCTGCCCTCTCTATCATATAAACCACTTACACTGAATTACAAAGTGAACCTGATCTATGGTGAATTGTACTAATGTTCTGCTTCTGCCATGGGCACCAGAGGAGATACTTTTCTTTATTGACACTAATCTCAAAGGCTAAATTAGATCCCCCAAACTCATTTCCATTAATAACATATCAAAGGCTTGTGTCATGCGTTAATTTATCCAAAGTGATCTTGATTCTATTTACATTTTGGTGCCACCTTTTAATGTTACCATTTTTATAAATTAAATATGTAATATATAAAACCAGTCTTCACTTACTGATATGTTAATTTTTAACCCAAACTTCTTAGTCTGACATTCCAGCAATACTGGAGCATTAACCGTTGATAATAGCTCTATGTGCTGCCTCTCCAGGAAACAAATTTGCATTTTAACCTGCACCTTCAATGGCTGAACTTCAAAGGGTCACTGATGAATGCCACAGCAGGTTGGTGGGAATATAATTCTTTTTATGGATAATATCTGTGTGTGTATGTGTGTGTGTGTGTTAAATCCTACCACATAAGTCACTAACCTGTGGGTAAGGCCAGTCTTGACCTAAAATGAGGAATTCTGTAAAATTTCAAATGCAAATCACATTTTATTTTTGATGTTAGAGAAAACTGCAAATTGGAACAGCAGAGCTGTGCCTCTGGCCATTTCCTGGAACTACAGAGGAGCAACTTGCCCCTGGTTTCCAGCGGGTGATGTTCCTCTTCTGCCACAGCCCCCAGCGATGTTGATGTGATTGCCATCAGAGCTCAGAAGCACAGAGCAGAATCATCCCCTGGAGGAGGATTCCCTTCAGTGTAAGAAGTTCTTACAGAATTAATCCTCAAAGACTGTGGGTGGACTCTGCCAGGTTTTTCCCCGGGTGTACCAGAAGAGAGGAAGAGCCCTCAAATACAGGAAAGTGCTCTTTTCAGTGACAGTAGTTCTTTTGGGCCCTGTGGCTAAGTGTGCTCCCACCCCAGCAGTAAGATCACAGCTAATCCTGAGAGGCAAGAGCTCACACCAGGCTACTGAAAGAAAAAGTGTCCTTTGTGGATTGCAAGAGGAACTGGGACACACTGCTGGAAATTAAGTGGCAGGTCATAAACTATCATAAACTCAGGAGGAGAGGTGTTCCTTTTTGAGACACTCATCACAACTAGAGAGAATGCAGCTAAGAAAATGCAGTCTTTAGGGGGACCTGGACTGCTGAAGTATTTGAGCTATTCGGAGGAAATAGAAACTTGGAAGAGATCTTTGTTCCACTATTATTTGGCAGCCCCTTACCCGCAGCTGCCATTACTCCAGATTCTCTCTGATGATCCTGCATCAGGAGAATGAGTTGACTGGACACCACTGGGAAATGTGGGCAGCTCCAGGCTGAACTAGAGAAGGGGCATGTCAAAGGTCACTTATTTGTGGCTTGACCCTTTGGAGGCCAGATGTAAGAATCAATTTCTCACAGGTCCCATGCTAACGCTTTTCATATTTATTTCCATCTGAGACTCACTTAGGCTAGGCAAATATCCCATGGGTCTGTACCTCTCCAGTGCTTTCTTGCTCATGTAAAATTAGCTCATTGGAATGAATAAAGAGAATGGTATTACTTTGGCTCGAACACTAATGAGCACTTTCACTTTGTCATAGTGTAAATATTAAAGTTGTAAGAGACAGCCCAGGGACCAACTAATTTTGTTTTAAAGATCCAAGTGCTTGCATAGTTTCTAAAATTCTACACCGGGGAACTATATCCTCATTCAGCACTGAGACTCCTTGGTTCCCTAAAACCAAAGTCTCCAGGTGCCTTCAGAGGCCAACCAAGATGGAGCTCCTTATAGACCCATGCAATGTCAGAACTGGAAAACTTAGAAATCTTTCAGTCCACCCATCATTTTATGGGTGGCAAACTGAGATCCAGAGAATGCTCAAATCTCATAATTAGCTATGAAGGGTTATGATTAAAATGCAAATTTGGGGCCTCCAATTTGGTCCTCTTTTCACTCTCCTTCTTGCTGGGGAAAGAACAGTGATTCCTTGATTGGCAGAGCAGAAAATATCTTCAGTTTTTAGGATGACTTTATTCCCCTAAAGAGTATCTTTGTCACATCTCCTCCTTGTCCATTTTTAGAGACTCTACAGTGTTTAGCTACTGGTAGATTTGTTCTAGTGGATCTGGTACAAATCTTATAGAAATATCTACAATTATTCCATGTTATTCTGAAATTATTCATACAGCATTTCTTCTGTTTTATTAGCCATTTTTAAGGGAGAAGGAACCTAAGATTAATTGCTATGGCTACATGTCATGCTCACCAATGAACTCACCTCATTTTAATCCTCATGACCTATTATAGTAGGAATGCTTGTTGTACATAAGTATTCAGGATTACCGAATCCACTTGAATTTTTTGAGGACAGTGGCCAAATACAATTCTGTGGTCAATTTAGGCTGCTCCTACTGTTCCCTGATGTTAGGCATTTTCTTCCACTAGGTCCTCTGGAAGGATTAAAAACAAGGCATTATTATACTTTTGAATAAAAATGGTTTGCCAAACAGATTATGTTTGTAGTTTGTGCTGTTGAACAGAAATAATAAAGAACTCTACTTGAAGCCTGAAACAAATTCAGGAAAAAATTAAAGGCAGTTTTATTTTACATAGTAGGGAGTAGATTTTAGGAACTCCTTGCTCCTGGGGTAGAGCATATGAATGTGTATTCTAGAGAGATTTAGACAAATTCACTTATGTTAGACAAATGACTTTAAGGGAAACTAGGAATGTTTTCAGGGCACATAACCTTGTATTTAAATGATACTGCTATTAGATCATTTTTTCTCATTATAAAAATATGTTGTCATTGAAGAAGAAATTGTGGTTTACATACAATTATAAAAAGAAGAGGAAGAAGGAAATAATCTATTGTCTCACTACCCAGAGACAATAACTACATCATTTTGGCATATTTCCTTTTAGTCTTTGGTCTTAAGTATATTTTCTGACATTGTTGAGGCCGTATCGTACATGCAATTTTCTGTTAACTTTAATTTCCCCCACGTAATTTAAAACTCTTGAAAATCTAATTTTTAATAGTGGCATAGTATTCTACTGGGTAGATGTTGCTCAATTTGCTTAACTGTTTCTCTAGTGTTGGATAGTTATGTTATTTCAAATTACGTGAAAGTATGAAAAACATTTAATGAACATTTTGCTTATATAAAATCTGCTCAGAAGACCCTTTTAATGATAGATTTCCAATATTTGGGTCAAGAGGATGACTATTTTAAAAGCTGTTGATACCTAATGCCAAATAATCTACTGTTATACTGTATCAATTTGCAATCATAGCAGTAATAAATGTAATTGCTCTTAATATGCCGAATTTCATCAGCATTAGATTGTGATTGTTTAAAAATAATTGTTAACTTGATATGAATTATAGCTGTCTTCATTGCATTTTAAAATTTTCACTGTTTTTTTTCAAATATTCATTAGTAATTTATACACAATTTTTGGTCCGAATTTTGCCTATATATCCATCAGGCTAGTGTTGTCCTTATCCTTTTATATACACTTTTAATATATTAAGCATATTAACATTTGACTGTTATACAGCTCACATACCTTTTTAATTTTTTTTTTTACTAATTTGATACTGATTTTTTAATTCAAACATTTTTAGATATTTGGGAATCTTTTAACTTTATGCACTCAAACTTACATATACTATATATCCCTGAAATTTTGTTTACTGCCTTTACACTTAGAAATTGATTTTTTATCCCGCTGCAGAGGAAGAGGACAACATTTAGATATGAAAGGAATAGCTGGTGGAAAGACTTGGTTTGGGGCTGGATTGGAGTTGATTGTATTAGTTGCTTTGATCTCTAGGTGTCTTCTCCACATTACCATGCTTCAGGAACCCCCTTGGTACAACAAAGAGAACCATTTATCTCAGTGTGATAAGGCTCTTACAGGGCTGAGAAGATAGAGAATCTGTAGGCTGATAGTGAGAGACAGTGAATGTTTTTCTAATTAAATTACTGCATGAAGGGAGAAGACACAATGCCTCCCACTTCCGCAAGAAAAAGAATCTAAGTTCCAACTTGACTCTAGCATTATGTGTCTAAGGGAGTCATAATTCCCAGGAGGACAGTGTCAGCACTGTCCAGAGGAGAGAGGTGTTAAAACTGGATGCCGGTAAAATCCAGTTAACAGAGAGGCAATTTTTGTTGGGAGGTTGGGATTCTTCATAGTGGTTTTTTAGATTTAAAGAAAAATGTACAACCCCCTCTCTTGAGCCGTTTAACTTTCTATGTTCTCAGCAAGCAAATTTCTTATCAGTAATTTGGCTTTTAAAGTATCATGATAATAAGGAGGAGAAGGGAGAGACCAGAAGAACAAATGCATTGGTATTTGAGGTTAAGCCTGAATCTCATCTCAATTTACATAGCAGAAGCTTACCTCTGATGGGCTGATCACCTCTGGGTTTACTAAGAACATTCACCTTCTTGAACATACAGACGAGGACCCATTACTCAACCAAGATACTGCCATGAGGAGTTTCCTCTAGCCATCAGCAAATCCTACTACCACCCCAAAGCCATTTGGAAAACAAGTGTTTTTTTTTTTTTTTTTTTTTTTTTAAGTGAAGGGAAAAAATATTAATGGATTGGGGAAAGACCAAGTAGAATCCACTAATCCTAATGAAACTAATAAATGGAGCAGTCAGGAAAGAAATAGATATTAATGCCACCTTTCAAAACTTTAAAAGGAGAGGTGTAACCAGGAAAACAAAATACAAAATAAAAAATCTGCTCAGATTTTTTACAAAACAGCTAATGTTGTAAGGTTTTCACCTCAATTCATCCCTTGAGCAAACACATTTCTGTCAATGGTGGAAAGTTATGGAGAGAAGATACCAATGACCTGTGCACTCAAGTGTCAGGGGGAGAAGAGGCTGGACAGCAGGGATGTGTGTTTGTGCATGTCTGTATGTGGATGTACACACTTCTACAAGGGAATTTGTAAGAAAATATTTTGGTTAAGATTGTGGACTCTGAGACAGATATCTGAATTCAAAGTTTGATTGTAACCCTTACGGGCTTGGTGAATTTGGGCAATGTACTCAGTGGATGTACACACTTCTACAAGGGAATTTGTAAAAAAATATTTTGGTTAAGATTGTGGACTCTGAGACAGATATCTGAATTCAAAGTTTGATTGTAACCCTTACGGGCTTGGTGAATTTGGGCAATGTACTCAGTTCCTCTGAGGCTTGGTTTCGTCATCTGTGAAATGGGAAAAATATTATTAGCATCATAAGGTTAATGATAAGTTTACATGATACAACGTCTGACACATGACAAAGTGCTTAGAAAAATGCCAGTCACAAATCCCCAGTGAAGGTGGGCTTTGTTATTTGCATAGGTATATGCATGCAAATATACGATGGTGAAGAAGAAAACCTAAAAAACAATTAAAGTTTAATTATGCAAGTAATATGCTAATACATCCTTATTATAAAAATAAAAGCATTGCAATTAAAACCAAACTCTCCACTGACTGTCCTCCCATCCCACAATATAATTCCCTCTTCCACAGGTACTAATAACAGGGAATTCATCAATGTACTTATAGTCCTTTTGCTGTGCAATATTTAGGGTTTATACTGTGCAATATTTTTATCAACATAAATAGCATAATACTGTATATATTATTCTGCAACTTGCATTTTCAATCAATAATGCATTTTGGCAATCTTCTCTTTTCATTATATATAGATTCATGTCATTTTTTTAATATGTGGAACATAGACTTATTATAACCTGTGATATCACTTTTTACTATATGATTATGTTATTTCCAACTTTTTATGGCCCCAAAATTGCTGCTTGTTTATGCTTTCTTTTACAATAAGAGTAACGCCAAGACTGGGACACAGTAATTGCTAGGTCGTAGAATACATTCCTTTCCAATATGAATATTTACTAACATATACTTTTATGTTGTGATGGGAAAGATATCTCACCTATTTTCCTCGCCACCAGGGTAAAATGTTATATTAATTTCCTTGTATTGTATATTGTACTCAAGATAGATAATTTGTTAATTATCTTCTAACGTTAACATTTATTCTTTTACAAATTTCATTTCATCATAAAATTAGTATGTGCTTATTATATTGAAAATTCGGAAAATACAAAAGAGTGGAAGGAAAACAATCACCATATTCCTATGAGGTGAAATGTTCAATACCCAAAAAATGGCATACTTTCCTAGGAAATTTTTTAAAAACTATAATTTGGTAACAACTAATGTTAAAGATCAGGTTACTAGTATGCTGTTTTGAAATTAACAAGGTAATAAGTTATGGCTTAAGGATACCGATATTTTACGTTATTTGAATTTCTGTTGGAAGAATTTAGGAATCAAAAAACTCATGTATTTTATATATTAGTTACAAAGTTAGTATTCCACATTTATTAACTTTTTGTCCTTTTTTGAATAGTATTCTTTTTACAGAGACAAAAAGTTATCATTACTTTTAAGATGCTTCTGAGACCTGTATGGAAATTATAATAGTAACAAGAATTATTTAAAAATTGAATTTAAAAGTTATTTGTGATATTTATTATACTTGGAATATGTGCATCTCTAGAATTTTCATGGGTCTTCATAATTTTATGGAGTTAAAAATGTGTTTTCAATGGAATGGTAGTCTAAAACATGTAGTTGGGCAGCATAAATTATGTGAAATTTAAATAATGTGATATAAAAATTAATAGCCCATATATTCTGAGAAGAATGGGTAATTTTGTGGTTCTCACCAAACTTCAATGAGATTTGCGTAATTTCAGTTGGTGAACAAGCTAAAGGAATCGTAGATTGTTTTTACTCCTGCCACATGGTGGAGCTACTTCAGCTTTAATGGAAAGAACCAGCCATTGTTAGCATGGTATGTTCCCCCTGTTGCTTTATGAGAATTTCTATAAGAGATCTTGGTTATTTTATGCTATTATGTTTAATAATCACTTAAATAATTTCAAATTGTTTTACTTCTTTTTATATTAGCATTCACTAGGAGTTGGTACTAAAGCTCATGCTGGAAAATATGCATTCAGATACATAACTTTTCACAGATGTTAGCTATAATTCACTCCCACAGAAAAAGCCAAACAACTCCCTTGATGTGTTTTACCACTAATTTAGAATAGAGCAGTTGCTAAATATTGTAGATAATGCTAAGAAAATAAAGAGCAGCATCAAAACAGAAATGTGCTACAAAGTTGTAGGTATTTGAGCTCTGTGAACCAGTTCCCCATGGAAAGATAAGCCTTAAATTATGCAAAATTATAAGGAGTACATACCTCTCATAAAACACAACTGACTCACGTTGGGGCTGAACAACTATAAGCAAACACTGTCACAAGATTTTGATGCCCTGCTTTGCTAATACTAATAGTTACTTTAATACTAAGTGAAGGCCTAATAATGTCAAGTAATTTGAATATAAAACAGTCATTGGAAAATAGAATCATAACAAGTTAGATGCTGTAAGCATGGGGAACTCAATGAATGATTGGTGCTAAATTCCCCATTCACATGGCTGTACTGTGTAGAGCTCATCTTTTGTATAAATCACTGTGCTACAGTTGATTAGCAATAGTAAAGAATGCTTCATTAAAAGTTAAAAATATTTCTTTCAGTATTGTACTATTGGTGCACAGTAAATTGATTGGCCCATCAAGTGAATTAATTAACAATTCAATATGAATTTGTTTCAAACAAAGGAAAACAAGGATGAAAATTATGTACAAAATGAGAAGAATCAAGTTAATAAGCAAAACCCAACACCACGTATATATCTTTCATCTATTAAACTCAAAACTGGTGACTTAAATGATGAACTGGATAAAGAAAATGTGGTACATATATGCCATGAAATACTACTCATCCATAAAAAAGAAAAAAGTCACATCCTTTGCAGCAACATGGATGGAGCTGGAAGTTCTTATCCTAAGTGAATTAATGCAGGAACAGAAAACCAAAGGCTGCATGTTTTTACTTATAAGTGGGAGTTAAACATTGAATACACATGGACACAAAGAAGGGAATGATAGATACCAGGGCCCAGTTGAGGGTGGAAGGTAGGAGGAGAGTGAAGATTGAAAAATTACCTATTGGGTACTATGCTTATTACCTGGGTGATGAAATAATCTGTATCTTGTCAAACCCCCATGACATATATTTACCCATTCAACAAACCTGCACCTGTACCACCTAAACCTAATATAAAAGGTGTAAAGAAAAAAACCTGGTGATTTAGTTTTAGCCAAATATTATCATTACATTAAATTAAAATTATTTATTGAAGTTATAGTGGTTTTGAAGCTTTGTGAATGTTTAATTTATATTTTTAAATTGTTGGCATAAGAGCAATAAGCATATAGAGTTTGCAAATCATATTATGTTTCTACATGTTTAAATAGTATTATGTTAAAACTAATTTAGTTTACCCTAGGGCCTCTGAAAATTACTTGTCTTTTAAGGAGCTGTATCTGACTCAAGTATGCTATTGGTCCTGGGAACTTTGAGTTTCTTTTGCAGACAGCTTTTCTCTTTTGGTCTGCCTGGAAGAGTCCCTGGAAGGGACTGTGGCTGAAGTCCACATCATAGAATTGATGCTGTTATTTTTGATAATCACTTAAAATAATTTCAAATTGTTTATTTTTATATTGGCATTCATTAAGAGTTGGTGCCAAAAAGCTCATACTGAAAGATGTGCACCAAATACATACATTTTAAATACTTGTTAGTTATAATTCTGTGTTCAGGAGGCAGATACTTGAGGAGCACTGTGTAGCTATTGCACAGAGGCAGGTAGCTGAGACTTTGAGCGGGGGAATGATGGTGAGCAAAGAGCAAAGGTAAGCCTCTTTACTGAGCTGGGTTACGAATCTTCTAGTTCGTTTCTCTCTTTCTTTCATCGGACAAGGTCCTGTCTGAGAGACCAGCACCATTTGTATAAAATAGATCAGAATGAAGTTCTCTACATTTTAGAATTCAGAGGGCTGAGGCCTTGGCTCAGTCTCCTCTTGGTATTCACCCTCATTCAGGGAGACAGTCTAATATAGAAATTGGGCCTTTTGTTCATCATCTCCTATAAAGTTCTTTTTATCTCCAAAAGGACTCCTCGTAGATCTAGATTGATATCCTCATATTTGAGAGGAAAGTTCCTGTGTGCCCCTCTGTCCCTCTCCAAGCATCTCCCAAATCCTAGGTCAGTTGCAGCCATAAAGATCACCAGTGAACCCGTGGAGCATCTGTACTTTTCTTTCTGCCCACATTTGCTATCTTCTGAGATTTAGACGTTGTGCTGGATTATGCTGGTCAACTTGCTTAAGCAGACAACTGCATTTCTCAGAATCCCCTTTCATGTATCGCTCGCTGTGTATTAGCATTGGCTAAGAGTTGAAATGGGAAAAGATTTAGAACACAGAAGTGGTAACTATTACTCTTAGAAAGTCACTGTGGTCACATACAGTGATGGACAGAGGCAGAGATGCTTGGTAGGTCCCATATAGTCCTTGCTTTCCTTCACTCTGCATCCAGCGAATCTTTCTGACTCTTGGCTCTGCTGAACAACAGTGACTTGAGACCCATCACCAGCTACTTGGCTGTGGACCCACAGAAGTGGTTGCTACAGGCAGGTAACCACTTTCCATACACTTCTCCATGAGCTCCCCTTCACAGTCCCACTTTGGTGGTTGAAAGTGTTTAGCTTCCTAGATTTTCCCTCAAGCCCCAGCCTGTCTGGTCCATCTGTGCTACTGCATAAGATAGACAGGTTAATGACCCTTTTTCTGATCCTCTGACTCCTTCTTCCAGACCTTTCCTTCTCTAGCTTCTCCCACATCTGTAAGGTCTGATTCCACAACGAATCCACTATTCCTGTATTCTGTATCATTCACCGTGGTACTGCTTCTCTGGCTGACTCTTAACTGATACAACTATTGGTGTTGGAAGTGAATCCAGAGATAGAATTTTAAGGATGGGAATTTGGTGTTGATTCTCTGATTCGATGAAGCATTAGTGACTATACTGCCAATGGTAAATGGGACACAGTAGTCCTTGATATCAAGTGCTTATAGAAGGCAAGGTGTTAGATTACCAGGTAGCTGCTGCCACAGACCAATGTAGTGGAAATAAGGAGTATGAGGACTGGAGTTTGTGGGTTGCTTCAAAGTGTCACAGAGAATATGGAGAAAAAGAAATAAACTCAGAGTGTTGAATGTTCAGTTCAAGATGCAGGCAAGGGACTGAAAAGTCTTTGTGACTACTCTGAAAGAAACTCTTATCTCTCATAGCTGCAAGATCTGATATTTCAAAAAACCAAGCCCAAGGACTGATCCTGCAGCTAGCTAGATTAGAACATCAATTCAATTCAAGGTCTTACAGTTAAAATTAGGGCTTTGATTGGGACAGAGCTGGCAGGCTGTATCAGGGCAGGAACAAAATGATGAGGTACCATGCCTGCCGAAAGGACTGCAGGATTTTTCTAATTTATATTTACATTCCAAAAGTTTAGACTGTAATTTCTCCTTCTTTCCTTCCCTGAAAATTGAGATGGCAACATGTAGGCAGATTCTTTGGAAGCTGAGAACCTTGAAAGCCCTGTCTCCTTTCCCAGCAGAAGCAGCCTTTCCCTCTGAGGAGTTTAGTACTCCCTTGATTGAAAAGCCTGTAAGGACTTACTCTGTGGAAAAATGCTGAGACCCCTCAAGACTCACCCCCAACATCTTTCACTATTTGTATGCCTATAGCTAGACTCAACTCCTGGCAGGCCGTATCAGGGCAGGAACAAAATGATGAGGTACCATGCCTGCCAAAAGGACTGCAGGATTTTTCTAATTTATATTTACTTTCCAAAAGTTTAGACTGTAATTTCTCTTTCTTTCCTTCCCTGAAAAGACCTAAAGCCATTTGCCAAGGTCGTAGTGCATTTGGGAAGGGTAAATAACCAGACTTTTGGGGGATTTCTGGACATTGGCTCTGAAATGATACCAGTCCTTGGAGACACAATATGCCACTATTGCCTATTTACCAGAGTAGGGGTTTATTGAAGCTGAATGATTAATGGTATTTTGGCTCAGGTCCATCTCATATTGCATCCAGTTAGCTCTGAACTTACCCCATGGTTATTTCCCAAGTTCTAGAATGCTTAACTGAAGGAGGCACACTCAGGAAAGGCAGAATAACTATATTGATTATCTGATCTGAGGAGTGAGGACAAGTAAAAGGCATTAGAACTGCCTTTGTATTCCAAACTAGTAAATCCACAGCAGCACTGCATTCTGCAGAGACTTGTAGAGATTAGTGCCTCTATAAAAGATTTAAAAGATGCAGGGCTGGTGATTTTCACCACACCTCCATTCAACTCAACTGTCTGGCCTGTGCAGAAGACAGATGGATCTTGAAGAATGACAAAGGATTATTGTAAACTTAATCAGGTGGTGAGTACAATCACAGCTGCTGTTCCAGATGTGGTTTCATTGCTATAGTAAATCAATATATGTACATCTAATATACGAATACTGATATGGGAAGTCATTTTTTCCTCTATATACATGTTAGTAGAGACTATCAGAAGCATTTTTCTTTCATCTGGAAGGGCTAGCAGTGTACCCTCCTTGTTTCACCTCAGGGTTATATCAACTCTCCAACCCTGGCCTATTCTATTCCGCAGGAAATTGATTGCCTCTTCATTTCACAACACACCACATAGATCCTCTACACTGGTGGACCAGGAAATCGCAACTACTTTAGACACCTTGGTAAGACACATAGAGGCAAGAGGTTGTGAAATAAATCCCAGAAAAATTTAGAAGTTTGCTCCTTCAGGAACTTTCTTGGGGTTTCATGGTCTGGGGAAAGTTGAGATATCTCTTTCAAGGTGAAGTTCAATGCTACATCTGGTCTCTCCTACCATAAAGAAAGAGTCCCAATTTCTGGTGTGCCTCATTGGATTTTGGAGGCAACATATCTTATTTGGGTGTGTTGTTACAGTCTAAACCTATTTGCTGAGTGAGTAATCTGAAAGGCTTCCAGTTTTGAATAAGGCCTGGAGAAAGACAAGCCCTTGTGAGAGGGTGGCAAGCTTCCCTGCCACTTTGGTCATATGACACATCTGATTCAGTGATGCTTAAAGTGCCTGTTGAGCTTTTGGCAGGCCTCTTAGGTAAATTCCAGAACAGACTTTTAGAATCTGGGAGCAAAGCCATGCCATACTCTGCAGATAACTTTTTTTCTTTTTTCTTTTTTTTTCTTTTTCTTTTTTCTTTTTTTTTTGAGAAACAGCTCTTGGCTCTTTGCTGGATCCTAGTATTTGACCATGGACCATTAAGTATCATGTGACCAGAAATGCCCCCTATGAAATGAGTATTGCTTAACCCACCACCATGTTCTGTTGGTTATAATCAAGTCACAGAGCCAGTCCAGATCAAGGGGAAGGAATTATGCAAAATTCCGAATACTGAGAGACATAGTTCTTTGGAAGACCATCTTTGGAAAACAGCAGCTATCACAGTTGCCTTGGATATTTTCTGAATAGAGAGATTCTTACATTAATAACTGTTCTCTTTGCCAATAAATATTTATGGAGAACATACAGTATGTGCAGAACCTGAACATAAGTGGAAGAAACAGGGAAAGCATTGCACCTTCCTCAAAGTTTGTGCATTCTACCATGAAATATTCACACTAACATTGAAGCTAAGAGTAGGCTGGAAATCCCAGAAGTGAAAATTAATATACTGGTACTGATGGTCAATGGGTGTATTATAGCTCTCGGTGGTGAAATAAATAGATTGATAATGGGCTTCTGTATATAGTTGTATCAACAATAAAACGATGGAATGCTTCCTAGCTCAAGATTTTTACAACCCAGTGATCCTTAATCTGGTAACTCATTCCTCATAAGACTCATTCCTCATAAGACCTGCTTACCTCAAAGAATTGTTCATGAGGATACGTTAAAATAAGTATCAGAAAGGACCTTGTAAACTATAAACAATGAAACAAATGTAAGAGACACTTATTGCATTTTCAAAAAGAACTCATAATAGGCGTGATGTAAATATTTGTTGAATAAATGAATGAGAAAATAAAATAAATTCTTGAGACAAATTTAATATATGGTTACCTGAACTATTGTTATTTTTCAAGTTTAGCCTCATTATACTTGCCAATTCTTGGTGTTTGTGTCTTAATCCCTTTTTTTTGTCCCATATTCATGGCTTGGGAAGAAAAATAAGCAGATGAAAGGAAAATTAAAGTCAGAGAGACAGTGTCATATTTAGGTGATAAATAACATCATTTACTTATTTATACATGTATCAGATCTTTATTCATTTGTTGAATAATTCAGACAAAGTCCTGGGCTTTTTGATACTTAGATTCTTTTATAAAAAATGACTTTTATTTTATTTTAGTTCAATAATTTTTGGGGGAACAGGAGGTTTTTGTTACATGGGTCCATTCTTTAGGGTGATTTCTGAGATTTTGATGCACCCGTTCTCCCCAGAGTCTCCAGAGTCCATTACATCATTTTTATGCCTTTGTATCCTCATAGCTTAAATCCCACTTTTATAGGTGAGAATATACAATATTTGGTTTTCCATTCCTGAGTTAATTCACTTAGAATAATGGTCTCCAGCTTCATCCAGGTTGCTGTGAATGCCATTATTTCGTTCTTTTTTATGGCTGAGTAGTATTCCATGGTATATGTGTGTATACATTTTCTTTATCCACTGGTTGGTTGATGGGCATTTAGGCTGGTCCCGTATTTTTGCAGTTGCGAATTGTGCTGCTATAAACATGCATGTGCAAGTGTATTTTTTGTATAATGACCTCTTTTCCTCTGGGTAGATACTGAGGAGCAGGCTTGCTGGATCAAATGGTAGATCTACTTTTAGTTCTTTGAGGAATCTCCATACTGTTTTCCATAGGCTTCCATTCCCACCAACAGTGTAAAATTGTTCCCTTTCACCACATCCATGCCAACATCTTTGATTTTTGGATTTTTAAAAAAATTATAGCCATATTGTAGGAGGAGTAAGGTGATATCACATTATGGTTTTGATTTGCATTTCCCTGATAATTAGTTATATTGAGCATTTTTTTTCATAGGTTTGTTGGCCATTTGTATATCTTCTTTTGAGAATTGTCTATTCATGTCCTTAACCCACTTTTGGTTGGAATTATTTGTTTTTTCTTGCTGATTTGTTTGAGTTCCCTGTAGATTTTGGATATTAGTCCTTTGTCAGATGCATAGTTTGTAAATATTTTCTCCCACTCTGTGGGTTTTCTGTTTACTCTGCTGATTATTTCTTTGGCTGTGCAGAAGTTTTTAGTTTAATTAGATCCCAGTTGATGCTTATATTCTGGTGGAATATATAAAATATATATTTTATATATAAATATATATAATATATTTCAAAATATATAAATAATTTCAATATATAAATGTATATTTTAATTTATTTTTATCTTATACTTTGTTATTGGATACATGTGCAGAACATGCAGGTTTGTTACATAGGTATAGGTGTGCCACGGTGGTTTGCTGCACCCATCAACCCCTTGCCTACATTAGGTATTTCTCCTAATGCTATCCCTCCCCAGCCCCCAACCCCCCGACAGGCCCTGGTGTGTGATATTCCCTCCGTGTGCCAATATATTCTCATTGTTCAACTCTCACTTATGAGTGAGAACATGTGGTGTTTGGTTTTTTGTTCTTGTGTTAGTTTGCTGAGAATGATGGTTTCCAGCTTCATCCATGTCCCTGCAAAGGACATTAACTCATTCCTTTTTATGGCTGCATAGTATTCCATGATGTATATATGCCACATTTTCTTTATCCAATCTATCATTGATGGGCATTTGAGTTGGTTCCAAGTCTTTGCTATTGTGAATAGTGCTGTAATAAACATACACGTGCATGTGTCTTTATAGTACAATGATTTATAATCCTTTGGATATCTACCCAATAATGGGATTACTGGGTCAAATGGTATTTCTGGTTCTAGATCCTTGAAGAATTGCCACACTGTCTTCCACAATGGTTGAACTAATTTACACTCCCACCAACAGTGTAAAACTGTTCCTGTTTCTCCACATTCTCTCCAGCATCTGTTGTTTCCTGATTTTTTTTTGTGGTTGGCAGAATTATTTTAATCCCATGAGAATACTATAAAATTAAAAATTAACATAAAACAGTCATTCATCATCTCACTGGCCAGAAATAACCCCTGTGGATAAGTGAGAAATTGTTACTTTAGTAGCTGGCATTAGAGATTTTTCAAGGTAGGAAACTATCTTTAATTAGGAAAGTATCTTTTTTTTAAATACACACACACACACACACACACACATATATATATATATATACTTTAAGTTCTGGGGTACGTGTGCAGAACGTGCAGTTTTGTTACATAGGTATACACGTGCCATGATGGTTTGCTGCACCCATCAACCCATCACCTACATTAGGTATTTCTCCTAATGCCATCCCTCCCCTAGCCCACTGACCCCCAGACAGGCCCCGGTGTGTGATGTTCCGCTCCCTGTGTCCATGTGTTCTCCTTGTTCAACTCCCACTTATGGGTGAGAACATGTAGTATTTGGTTTTCTGTTCTTGTGATAGTTTGCTGAGAATGATGGTTTCCAGCTTCATTCATGTCCCTGCAAAGGACATGAGCTCATCCTTTTTTATAGCTGCACAGTATTCCATCGTGTATATGTGCAAATTTTCTTTATCCAGTCTATCATTGATGGACATTTGGGTTGGTTCCAAATCTTAGCTATTGTGAATAGTGCCACAATAAACATATGTGTTCATGTGTCTTTATAGTAGAATGATTTATAATCCTTTGGGTATATACCCAGTAATGGGATTGCTGGGTCAAATGGTACTTCTAGTTCTAGATCCTTGAGGAGTTGCCACACTGTCTTCCACAATGGTTGAACTAACTTACACTCCTACCAACAGTGTAAAAGCATTCCTGTTTCTCCACATCCTCTCCAGCATCTGTTGTTTCCTGACTTTTTAATGATCACCATTCTAACTTGTGGGAGATGGTATCTCACTCTGGCTGATTTGCATTTCTCTAATGACCAGTGATGATGAGCTTTTTTTCATGTTTGTTGACTGCATAAATGTCTTATTTTGAAAAGTGTCTGTTTATATCCTTCGTCCACTTTTTGATGGGGTTGTTTTTTTCTTGTAAATTTGTTTAAGTTCTTTGTAGATTCTGGATATTAGCCCTTTGTCAGATGGATAGATTGCAAAAACTTTCTCCCATTCTGTAGGTTGCCTGTTCACTCTGATGATAGTTTCTTTTGCTGTGCAGAAGCTCTTTAGCTTAGTTAGATCCCATTTGTCAATTTTGGCTTCTGTTGCCCTTGCTTTTGGTGTTTTAGTCATGAAGTCTTTGCCCATGCCTATGTCCTGAATGGTATTGCCTAGGTTTTCTTCTAGGGTTTTATGGTTTTAGGTCTTACATTTAAGTCTTAAATCCATCTTGAGTTAATTTTTGTATAAGTTGTAAGGAAGGGGTCCAGTTTCAGCTTTCTACATATGGCTAGCCAGTTTTCTCAACACCATTTATTAAATAGGGAATCCTTTCCCCATTGCTTGTTCTTGTCAGGTTTGTCAAAGATGTTTGCAGATGTGTGGTGTTATTTCTGAGGCCTCCGTTCTGTTCCATTGGTCTCTATATCTGTTTTTGTACCAATATCATGCTGTTTTGGTAACTGTGGCCTTGTAGTGTAGTTTGAAGTCAGGTAGTGTGATGCCTCCAGCTTTGTTTCTTTCTTTTTTTTTTTTTTGCTTAGGATTGTCTTGGCTATATGGGCTCTGTTTTGGTTCTATATGAAATTTAAAGTAGTTTTTTCTAATTCTGTGAAGAAAGTCAATGGTAGCTTGATGGGAATAGCATTGAATCTATAAATTACTTTGGGCAGTATGGTCATTTTTATGATATTGATTCTTCCTATCCATGAACATGTAATGTTTTTCCATTTGTTTGTGTCCTCTCTTATTTCCTTGAGCAGTGGTTTGTAGTTCTCCTTGAAGACGTCCTTCACATCCCTTGTAAGTTGTATTCCTAGGTACTTTATTCTCTTTGTAGCAATTGTGAATGGGAGTTCACTCATGATTTGGCTCTCTGTTTGTCTATTATTGGTGTATAGGAATTCTTGTGATTTTTGCACATTGATTTTCTATCCTGAGACTTTGCTGAAGTTGCTTATCAGCTTAAGGAGATTTTGGGCTGAGACGATGGGGTTTTCTAAATATATAATCATGTCATCGGCAAACAGAGACAATTTGACTTACTCTTTTCCTGTTTGAATACCCTTTATTCTTTCTCTTGCCTGATTGAGAACTTCCAATACTATGTTGAATAGGAGTGGTGACAGAGGGCATCCTTTTCTTGCCAGGCACTATATTATACAGGATTGAAGGAAAAACCTCTCTGATGAGGTGGCTTCTGAGCAGTCACTAATTGGTTTATCAGAGGGAACCATCTGAGGTAAGGCCATTCAAGAACAAAGACCCAGAGGTGAAGCCTGGTTGGTATTCAAGGAACATCTAGACTATTCTAGGGTAAGAGTGACCACAATAGAGTGGAAAAGGTAAAGAAAGATAGGAAATATTCAGTAAACTTGAAAGTTTTCTGTCTGTCACGTTCCGTGTGATGCTGAGGATACCAAGGCTAATGAGATACAATCTCTGTCCTTAGGGAATAGAGTATCATACAGAAAGCTGGTATTATAATATAACGGGAAAATCACTATGTTGGAGGTATGTACAAAGTTCAAGGGGAGCCAGAGAGAAGAGAGCCTAATTTGCCTGGAAGATCAAGGGAGGTATCAGAGAGGAATGCCTAGGAACCATGAAGAGGAGGTGGTGATGAGGTTGGACACTTCAAGCAGAGGGAAGGACACATGCAACAATGAAAGGAAGAGAGGTGATAACTTGTGATGTTTCCTGAGTTTGGTAGTTTGGTATTTCTAGAGTGTCAATGCTGATGAGAAGTGTTCCAGGAGATGAAGTTGGATTGGTAGCTAAGGGCATATGTAGGCTTGTGCACTGCCAAGCCTGAAGAATTTTGAGAAGTGAAGTAAAGTAACTAAATTTCCTTTTTACAGAGTCATGAGGCAACTGGTTAAATGGTGGCATCATTAACAAAGACAAGAATTACGGAGGTAGAAGAGTCTGGAGCAGGGGAGGTGAAGAGATGATGGGTTTTAGGCATACAGTTTAGGTTGCCCAATGGCCATCTGACCAAAAGACAGTTGGATGTAGAGATCTGAAGCAAAGTCAAAGTTAAAGCCATAGCCATTAGTATATAGGTGTTAGTTGCAATTATGTTGTGGGCAGAGAAGTAGACTAAGGTTAGAGCCAGAAAAACAGCAACATTTAAAGCAGAAGGGGAGGAGAGTTAATACAAATCACCATAGTATCACTGACCGCATTGTGCTCTAATATTCTATTCATGAGCCTAACTTCCAAAATGGACTGTGAACCCCTTGAAGAAAATAATTATAGCTCATCTTTTTTTGTGTCTATTTTCCTAGCAACTGTCCAAATGCCTTGCACATGAGACACTTAATATATATGTATTTAAATGAATAAATAATTAGGACTCTAAGACTTGACATTTCTGCTTAGTACTTCTGTTAGTGGTATATTTCACAGCAGTAGTTCATTGTGTATTTTTACCTTTATTACTTTTAAAATTACACAAGGAACACATATTTATTCAAGAAAAATTAGAAAAAAGAAAAGCTAAAAATTACACTTTACTACTAGGAATAGCTATTGTTAACATTCTCATGTCTATCCTTTTAAACAACTGCTATCAGTAGAAATACAATATGAACCACATATATAATTTAACAATGTTTAGTGACTACATTAAAGGAAATCATAAATAAATATATAAAATTATTTTCACTTAACCCAATATACCTAAAATATTATCATTTCAACATACAGTCAGCCTGAGCACCATAGTAAGATTCTGTCCCCACAAAAAATGGAGACCCTGATGGCTGACCATGCGATCTCCATGGTCTGTCTGTACTTAGATAGGCAAGACTCACTGGCTTGGTGGTGCCTGAGCGGGGGAAATGTTCTCACTCTCAAAACACTGAGAGGGTTGAGATGCCCTGGTTCATGGACCAGCATCAAAGTGGGGTGTGCCTCTCTCCACAGGGCTGGTCTGGGAAGGAAGTGGCCTGTCTGCCAGCCATGACCTCTGTCTGAGGGAGCCCCACAGCCCAGAACACCTAACAAAGGAAACTTGGGCATGACCCCAGTGATTGGAGGGGGCTCCTCCAAGGCCCAGGAGTGAACTTGGTGAGGGAGTTATCTCTCTGCCTTACCCCACCACAGAGCACTATTGAGAACATGGTGAAATACAAAAGAGCTGCATGGCTGAATAAGAGCCTATCTGTTGGTCATCACTCTTAAACACCATCTACTGCATCACAGTTCAAATTACAACTGCCAAAATATTTTGCCAATGTACAGTGCCTGTGAAACCTAAGACAAGAATTCAGCTACAAATAAAGATCCTGTACAGAGCCTTGGCCCTCTGAAAGCACCCAGAAATGAAGCCAACTGACTATACTCAACTTAAAGAAACACTTGCCCTCTCAGATGAGAAAGAATCAGCATAAGAACTCTGGCAATTCAAAACGCCAGGATGTCTCCTTACCTCCAAATGAGCAGAGTAGCCCCCAGCAATGGTTCTTAACCAGACTGAAATGACTGAAGTGATAAGTATAGAATTTAGAACCTGGATGGTGAGAAGCTCATTGAGATCCAGGAAAAAGTTGAAATGCAATCCAAGAAATCCAAAGAATCCGGTAAAATGATCTAAGAGCTGAAAGACAAAATAGCCATTTTAAGAAAGAACTAAACTGAACTCCTGGAATTGAAAAATTTACTACAAGAATTTCCACATACAATCAGAAGCATTAACAGCAGAATAGACCAAACTGAGTAGAGAATCTCAGAGTTTGAAGACTTGTTCTTTAAATCAACTCAGTCAGAAAAAAATAAAGAAAAAAGAATGTTAAAAAAAGAACAAAATCTCTGAGAGATATGGGATTGTGTAAAGAGATCAAGTCTACAATTTATTGGCATTCCTGAGAGAGAAAGAGAGAGAGTAAGCAACTTGGAAAACATATTTGAGGACATAATCTATGAAAATTTCCCCAATCTTGTTAGAGAGATTGACATACAAATTCAAGAAATACAGAGAACCCAGCAAAATACTATACAAGATGATCATCCCCAAGGCACATAGTCATCAGATTCACCAAGGTCAATGCAAAAGAAAAAATATTATAGACAA
Source organism: Gorilla gorilla gorilla (assembly GCF_029281585.2). Lineage (NCBI taxonomy): Eukaryota > Metazoa > Chordata > Mammalia > Primates > Hominidae > Gorilla > Gorilla gorilla. The sequence continues at coordinate 34,269,492 of NC_073239.2, forward strand.
CTAGAGAGAAAAGTCAGGTCACTTATAACAGGAATCCCACAACGCTATCAGCAGAACTTTCAGCAGAAAGTTTACAAGCCAAAAGAAATTGGGGACCTATTTTCAGCATTCTCAAAGCAAATAAATTCCAACCAAGAATTTCATATCTCACCAAACTAAGCTTCATAAGTGAAGGAGAAGTAAAATCCTTATCACAGAAGGAAACTCTAAGGGAATTTGTTACCACCAGACCAACCTTATGAGAAGTCCTTAAGAGAATGCTAAACATGGAAATGAGAGATTAATACCTGTTATGACAAAAACATACTAAGCACATAGCTCACAGACAATATAAAGGAATTACACAATCAAGTTTATAAAACAACCAATTATCAACCCAATGACAGGATTAAAATCCCACATATCAATACTAATTCAGTATGTAAAATGGTGTAAATGCCCCACTTAATAGACACAGAGTGACAAGCTAGATAAAAACACAAGACCCAATTTTCTGATGTCTTCAAGAGACCAAGCTCACGTGTAACTACACTCACATGCTCAAAGTAAAGGGATGGGAAAAAATGTACCACACAAATGGAGAACAGAAAAGAGCAGGAGTCACTATTCTTATATCAGATAAAACAGAGTTTAAACCAGAAACAATCAAGAAAGACAAAGAAGGGCATTACATAATGATAAAAGGTTCAATTAAACAAGAATACTTAGCTATCTTAAATATATATAAGCACTCATCATTGGAGCACCCAAATTCATAAAACAAGTTCTTGTTGATCTATGAAAAGATTTAGACAGCTACACACTAATAGTGGGGTATTTTAACACCTTACTGACACCACTAGACAGACAATCAAGGCAGAAAACTAATAAAGAAATTCTGGATTTAAACGTGACACTAAACCAATTAGACCTAATAGACATCTATAGAATGCTCCACCTAACAACCACAGAATAGACACTCTTCTCATCCACACAGGTACATATTCTAAGATCAACCACATGCTTGGTTGCAAAGCGAGTCTCAATAAATTTAAAAAAATCAAAATCATACCAAGCACACTCTTAGATTGCAATGCAATAAAAATAGAAATCAATACCAAGAAGATCTCTTAAAACTACACATAAACATGAAAATCAAACAACTTTTTCCTGAATAACTCTTGGGTGAAAAATGAAATTAAGACAGAAATTTAAAAAATCTTTAAAATTAGTGAAAATAAGAGATACAACTTACCAAAATCTTTGGGATGCGGCTAAAGCAGTGTTAAGTGGAAAGTTTCTAGTGCTAAACGTCTTCATCAAGAAGCTAGAAAGATCCCAAATTTACAATCTAACATTGCACCTAGAGGAACTGGAAAAATAAGAACAAACCAACAGTAAAGCTAGCAGAAGAATAGAAATAACTAAAATCCGAGAAGAACGTAAGGAAATTGAGACATACAATCTATACAAAAGAACAATGAAACTGAGAGTTGATTTTCTGAAAGAATAAACAAAGATTGATAGACTTCTAGGTAGATTAAGAAATTTGTAAAAGGGTGAAGATCCAAATAAGTGCAATCAGAAATGACAAAGATGACATTACAGCTCATCCCACAGAAATACAAAAGATCTTTAGAGACTATTACAAACACCTCTATGCCCACAAATTAGAAAATTTAGAGGAAATCGATAAATTCCTGGAAACACACAGACTCCCAAGATTGAACCAGGAAGAAAGTGAAAGCCTGAATAGACCAATAACAAGTACCAACATTGAATTAGTAATTAAAAAAAAAAACACCACCACCAACAAAAAAAGCCCTTGATTAGATGGATTCACAGCTGAATTCTACCAGACATATAAAAAACTGGTACCAATCCCACTGAAGTTATTCCAAAAAACCAAGGAGGAAGGGCTTCTCCTTAACTCATTCTATGAAGGTAGCATTAATTTGATAACAAAATCTGGCAGAGACATAACAAAAAAAGAAAACTTCGGGCCAATATCCCTGATGAAAATAGACACAAAATTCCTGAACAAAATACTAGCAAACTGCTGGCTGGGTGAGGTGGCTCACACCTGTAATCTCAGCACTTTGGGAGGCTGAGATGGGTGGATAATATGAGGTCAGATGTTCGAGACTAGCCTGGCCAACATGGTGAAACCCTGTCTCTATTAAAAATACGAAAGTTAGCCAGGCAGGGTAGTGTGCACCTGTAATCCCAGCTACCCAGGAGGCTGAGGTGGGAGAATTGCTTGAACCCAGGAGGCAGAGGTTGTAGTGAGCTGAGATTGCGCCACTGTACTCCATGAGGCAGGAGAATCTCTTGAACCCGGGAGGCTGAGGTTGTAGTGAGCTGAGATTGCAACACTGCACTCCAGCCTGGCCAACAGAGTGAGACTCCATCTAAAAAAAAAAATACTGTTAATAGCAAACCGAATCCAGCGTGACAGAAAAAAGTTAATTCGCTATGATCAAGTAGGCTTTATTGATGGGCTGCAAGGTTGGTTGAACATTCAACATACATAAATAATAAATGTGATTCACCACATAAACATAATTAAAAACAAGAACCATATGTCATCTCAGTTGATGCAGAAAAAGCTTTTGATAAAATCCAACATTGCTTCATGATAAAAATCCTCAAAAAACTAAGCGTTGAAGGTACATACTTCAAAATAACAATAGCCATCTATGACAAACTTACAGCCAGCAATATACTCAATGTTTAAAAGCTGGAACCATTCCCCTTGAGAACTGGAACAAGATAAGGGTGCCTACTCTTGCCACTCCTATTCAACATTCAGTACTGAATGTCTTAGCCAGAGCAATCAGGCTAGAGAAAGAAATAAAAGGCATCTGAATAGGAAAAATAACTTAAACAAATCAGCAAGCAAAACCCAAACAATCCAATTAAGAAATGGGCAAAAGACATGAACAGACACCTCTTAGAAGAAGACATACAAGCAGTCAACAAACATGTGAAAAAATGCTCATCATCGCTAATCGTAAGAGAAACACAAATCAAAACCACAATGAGATACCATCTCACACCAGTCAGAATGGCTATTATTAAAAAGTCAAGAAATAACAACTGCTGGTAAGGCTGCATAGAAAATGGTATGTTTATACACTGTTGGTGGGAATGCAAGTTAGTTCACCCACTGTGGAAAGCAGTTTGGAGATCTCTGCTTGGATAATTTATAACAGAACTACCATTCCACCCAGCAGTCCCATTCCTAGGTACATGCCCCAAGGAAAAGAAACCATTATACCAAAAAGAGACATGTACTCATATGCTTATTGCAGCACTATTCACAATAGCTAAGACATGGAATCAACCTAGGGGCCCATCAATGGTACACTGGATAGAAAAAAGTGGTACATATACACCATGGAATACTACACATCCATTAAAAAGAACAAAATCAGTAACATGCATGCAGCTGGAGGTTATTATCCTAAGTGAATTAATGCAGGAATGGAAAACCAAATACCACATGTTCTCACCTACAAGTGAAAGCTACACATTGAGTACATATGGACATAAAGATGGGAAAAATAGACATTGGGGACTCCTAGAGGGTGGGGTGGGGCATGGGGTAACAATTTACTCATTGGGTACTATGCTCACTACCTGGGTGATGGGATTATCCATACCCCAATCCTCAGCACCATGCAATACACCCATGTAACAAACATGAACAGGTACCCTCTGGATCCAAAATAAACACTGAAAGAAAATCCAAAGTGTAAAACATGTGGGGAAAGGATTTTATCAGGTTAAAGTTAACATTTTTCTATGACTGTGTAATGTTAAAGATATATTATATCCAGTTTTCCCCTTGTATAAATAAGAAATTCATTAACTATTGTATAGTCACTTTAGTGAAAGTAATTCAGTTCATTCACCCACTTTTCAATATATATGTATATATAAAACTACTTTAACTTGCCTTTTTTCCATTTACTCATTTTTATTTTGTAAAATGTATCTAGGAATAATATTTTATGTCTATATTCCATAATTGTGAAAGGCCTAGTTGGGAGAGAAGGGGATTGCTGTCGACATATGAATAGTAAATGGTAATAGGTAAAACTTCTATCGTTAAATAGACATAAGCACTTAGTTTCTTAGAAGTTTATCATCACATCTTCTATTACATTAATTGCCTTTTCTGCAAGTGATAAAACTGTTGATCTTTCTTGTGCATTTACAAAGTCAGAGAAACATTTTACTATCAAATTTTTCTCTTTAAAAATAGCTTGCAATACTGTTATTTTTTAGAGCCTTATCCTTAATTATTTATTAGCCTCTATTTTTTCAGTAGGTTTCATGTTTTTTGTTCCCCAAACTGTAAATGCCTGGAAAATTATAATTTTTTCAGTCTTTAGGCACCAGCTAACTGAATTAATATTTTGTGAATTGAGTAATAATGTTTTTGAGTAAACCTGGAAATAAAAAATAAATAAAAATGGAAAAATTAGGTGTGGCAGTGCACACTTTTAGTTCCATCTACTTGGGAGACTGAGGTGGGAGGATTGCTTGAGCCTGGGAGGTCGAGGCTGTAGTGAGCTGTGATCGCACTACTTCACTTCAGCCTGGACAACAGAATGAGACCCTGTCTCAAAACACAACATTAATGATATTGTTTATATTCTTTTCTTCATATTATGTCTTTGAAATCTGTTGTACATTTCACACTTACAGCACATCTCAATTTGGATTAGCCACAATCCAAGTGTTCAATAGCTATATCTAGGTAATGGCTGTGTATTAGACAGCACAGCTAAATGCTTTTCTATATTTCTATATATCTATATATCTATATCTATGTCTATAGCTATATCTATAATGACACAGCTATACATAAAATTGTAATCCTCCCTTAACAAAAATCAAGTCATATGAAACTTAGTTTTAAAAGAAGAAATTTAATTTTGGAATAGTTTGGATTTGTGGACAGGTTGTGAAGAGAGTACACAGAGTTCTCATAAATCCCTATCCAGTGTGGCTTCTTATTAACTTCTTACAGCAGCACATGCCATAGTTAATGGACCAATATCGATACATTGTTATTAACTAAAGTTCATACTTTATTAGATTTACTTCAATTTTACCTAATTTTTTTTTGTTCCAGAATTCTAGCCAGGATACCACATTACATTTAATCATGTCTTTTTAGACTCCTTTTGGTTGTGACAATTTCTCAGAGTTTCCTTGTTTTTGATGACCTTAACGGTTTAAAGAGATCCCTTTCAGTATTTTGTAGAATTTCCCTCAATTGGGATTTGTCTGATGATGTCCTTATGATTACACTGAGGTTATACATTTTTGGGAAGAAGACGCCATAGGTAGCATGCCATTTCTCCTCACACCATATCAAGGTTCATACTGTCAACGTGACTTACTACTGTTGACGTCAACCTTGATCACTTGACTGAGGCCATGTTTGTCAGATTTTACCACTGTAAAGTTGCTCTTTCTTACCCCTTTCCATACTGTGCTCTTTGGAAGGACATCACTGTGTACGGCCCACACTTGAGGAGGGAGTTACATTCGATCACTTTATGCTCGAAGTAAATTATTTGGAATTCTTCTGCATGGGAGATTTGTCTATTCTCCCCATTTATTTATTCAATCATTTATTTATATCAGTATTGACACACGATATTTGTTTTACACCTTGGATTATTACTCAATACTACTTTATTTTATTGCTCCAATTGTTCTGGCTTTAGCCAAACGGAACGTTTCCAATTGGCTCTTACCTCTTTTTTACATACTCCCATCATTGTGAGTTTTTTTCTTTGTTTTTGTGCACTTGCTTACTTTATGGCACTGTAACTTTCTCCAGACCTATCTTGTATATTCCTTGTCCCAGCCCTAGAATCAGACATTTCTCCAGAGAGCTCTGATTTATTTTCTTGGAAAATGGGATTACAAAGCGAGTTCTGGGACCTAGGCATGCTTGTTGCTACTGGAGCATTATTGCTTTTCAGCTGGCAGAGCAAGAAAGCATATATATATACACACACACACTCATATATGTGTATATATACACACATATATGTGTATATATACACATATATACACACATATATGAGTGCATATATATACACATATATATACACATATATGTGTGCATATATATACACTATATATACACATATATATACACATATATACGCTATATATACACACATATGTGTGTATATATATACACTATATATATACATACACACACACACTATATATATATATACACACACACACACACACACACATATATATACATATGTGTATACTAACCCTGGTATATACCCATAGTACTATATGCGTGCATCTGTACTTATAATTTAGCCAAACATCAGTTTATAATGTCAGCAACTTTCTTTCAACTGACTAATATATTATGATTCACAAACATTTCTTCATGCCAACAAATATCCATAAATAACTTCATTCGACAATAGCATTACATTATGTGGATGTACTAAATTTTATTTTACCAAGTCACTAGTGTTGGACGTTTAAACTGTTTATTTTTAATTTTTATTTTATTTTTATTTTTATATTTTTAATTTTTGAGATGGAGTCCTGCTCTGTCACCCAAGCTGGAGTGCAGTGGCATGATCTCAGCTCACTGCAACCTCTGCCTCCCGAGTTCAAGTGATTCTCCAGCCTCAGCCTCCTGAATAGCTGGGATTACAGGCACATGACACCATGCCCAGCTAATTTTTGTATTTTTTAGTAGAGACAGCGTTTCGCCATGTTGTCCAGGCTGGTCTCCAACTCTTGACCTCAGGAGATCTGGCCACCTCGGCCTCCCAGAGTGCTGGTGTTACAGGTGTGAGCGACTGTGCCCAGCCTAAACTGTTTGTTTATTTATTTATTTATTTATTTATTTATTTTGCTTTTTTTGTTTTCCTTCCTTCATTTTTTTTTATATTTTAAGTTCTAGGGTACATGTGCACAATGTGCAGGCTTGTTACATATGAATACATGTGCCATGTTGGTGTGCTGCACCCATTAACTCATCATTTACATTAGGTATATCTCCTAATGCTATCCCTCTCCCCTCCCCCCACCCCACAACAGGCCACAGTGTGTGATGTTCCCCTTCCTGTGTCCAAGTGTTCTCATTGTTCAATTCCCACCTATGAGTGAGAACATGCGGTCTTTGGTTTTTTGTCCGTGCGATAGTTTGCTGAGAAGATGGTTTCCAGCTTCATCTATGTCCCTACAAAGCACACAAACTCATCGTTTTTTATGGCTGCATAGTATTCCATGGTGTATATGTGCCACATTTTCTTAATCCAGTCTATCATTGATGGACATTTGGGTTGGTTCCAAACCTTTGCTATTGTGAATAGTGCCACAATAAACATACATGTGCATGTGTCTTTATAGCATCATGATTTATAATGCTTTGGGTATATACCCAGTAATGGGATGACTGGGTCAAATGGTATTTCTAGTTCTAGATCCTTGAGGAATCACCACACTGTCTTCCACAATGGTTGAATCAGTTTACAGTCCCACCAACAGTGCACATCCTCTCCAGCACCTGTTGCTTCCTGACTTTTTAATGATCGCCATTCTAACTGGTATGAGATGGTATCTCATTGTGGTTTTGATTTGCATTTCTCAGATGGCCAGTGATGATGAGCATTCTTTCATGTGTCTATTGGCTGCATAAATGTCTTCTTTTGAGAAATGTCTGTTCATATCCTTTGCTCACTTTTTGATGGAGTTGTTTGTTCTTTTTTCTTGTAAATTTGTTTGAGTTCATTGTAGATTCTGGATATTAGACCTTGTCAGATGAGTAGATTGCAAACATTTTCTCCCATTCTGTAGGTTGCCTGTTCACTCTGATGGTAGTTTCTTTTGCTGTGCAGAAGCTCTTTAGCTTAATTAGATCCCATTTGTCAATTTTGGCTTTTGTTGCCATTGCTTTTGGTGTTTTAGACATGAAGTCCTTGCCCATGCTTATGCCCTGAATGGTATTGCCTAGGTTTTCTTCTAGGGTTTTTATGGTTTTAGGTCTAACATTTAAGTCTTTAATCCATCTTGAATTAATTTTTGTATAAGGTGTAAGGAAGGGATCCGGTTTCAGCTTTCTACATATGGCTAGCCAGTTTTCCCAGCACCATTTATTAAATAGGGAATCCTTTCCCCATTTCTTGTTTTTGTCAGGTTTATCAAAGATCAGATGGTTGTAGATATGTGGTATTATTTCTGAGGGCTCTGTTCTGTTTCATTGGTCTATATCTCTGTTTTGGTACCAGTACCATGCTGTTTTGGTTACTGTAGCCTTGTAGTATAGTTTGAAGTCAGGTAGCGTGATGCCTCCAGCTTTGTTCTTTTGGCTTAGGATTGTCTTGGCAATGTGGGCTCTTTTTTGGTTCCATATGAACTTTAAAGCAGTTTTTTCCAATTCTGTGAAGAAAGTCATTGGTAGCTTGATGGGGATGGCATTAAATCTATAAATTACCTTGGGCAGTATGGCCATTTTCACAATATTGATTCTTCCTATCCATGAGCACAGAATGTTCTTCCATTTGTTTGTGTCCTCTTTTATTTCATTGAGCAGTGGTTTGTAGTTGTCCTTGCAGAGGTCCTTCACATCCCTTGTAAGTTGGATTCCTAGGTATTTTATTCTCTTTGAAGCAATTATGAATGAGAGTCCACTCATGATTTGGCTCTCTGTTTGTCTGTTATTGGTGTATAAGAATGTTTGTGATTTTTGCACATTGATTTTGTATCCTGAGACTTTGCTGAAGTTGCTTATCAGCTTAAGGAGATTTTGGGCTGAGACAATGGGGTTTTCTAGATATACAATCATGTCATCTGCAAACAGGGACAATTTGACTTCCTCTTTTCCTAATTGAATACCCTTTATTTCCTTCTCCTGCCTAATTGCCCTGGCCAGAACTTCCAACACTCTGTTGAATAGGAGTGGTGAGAGAGGGCATCCCTGTCTTGTGCCAGTTTTCAAAGGGAATGCTTCCAGTTTTTGCCCATTCAGTATGACACTGGCTGTGGGTTTGTCATAAATACCTCTTATTATTTTGAGATATGTCCCATCAATACCTAATTTACTGAGAATTTTTAGCATGAAGGGCTGTTGAATTTTGTCAAAGGCCTTTTCTGCATCTATTGAGGCAAAAATCATGTGGTTTTTGTCTTTGGTTCTGTTTATATGCTGGATTACATTTATTGATTTGCGTATGTTGAACCAGCCTTGCATCCCAGGGATGAAGCCCACTTGATCATGGTGGATAAGCTTTTTGATGTGCTGCTGGATTCGGTTTGCCAGTATTTTATTGAGGATTTTTGCATCGATGTTCATCAGGGATATTGGTCTAAAATTTTCTTTTTTTGTTGTGTCTCTGTCAGGCTTTGGTATCAGGATGATGCTGGCCTCATAAAATGAGTTAGGGAGGATTCCTTCTTTTTCTATTTATTGGAATAGTTTCAGAAGGAATGGTACCAGTTCCTCCTTGTGCCTCTGGTAGAATTTGGCTGTGAATCCATCTGGTCCTGGACTTTTTTTGGTTGGTAGGCTATTAATTATTGCCTCAATTTCAGAGCCTGTTATTGGTCTATTCAGGGATTCAACTTCTCCCTGGTTTAGTCTTGGGAGGGTGTATGTGTCAAGGAATTTATCAATTTCTTCTAGATTTTCTAGTTTATTTGCGTAGAGGTGTTTCTAGTATTCTCTGATGGTAGTTTGTATTTCTGTGGGATTGGTGGTGGTATCCTCTTTATCATTTTTTATTGCATCTATTTGATTCTTCTCTCTTTTTTTCTTTATTAGTCTTGCTAGCGGTCTATCAATTTTGTTGATCTTTTCAAAAAACCAGCTCCTGGATTCATTGATTTTTTGAAGGGTTTTTTGTGTCTCTATCTCCTTCAGTTCTGCTCTGATCTTAGTTATTTCTTGCCTTCTGCTAGCTTTTGAATGTGTTTGCTCTTGCTTCTCTAGTTATTTCAATTGTGATGTTAGGGTGTCAATTTTAGATCTTTTTGCTTTTTCTTGTGGACATTTAGTGCTATAAATTTCCCTCTACACACTGCTTTACACTGGTTTAAGTGTGTCCCAAAGATTCTGGCACGTTGTGTCTTTGTTCTCGTTGGTTTCAAAGAACATCTTTATTTCTGCCTTCATTTCGTTATGTATCTAGTAGTCATTCAGGAGCAGGTTGTTCAGTTTCCATGTAGTTGAGCGGTTTTGAGTGAGTTTCTTAATCCTGAGTTCTAGTTTGATTGCACTGTGGTCTAAGAGACAGTTTGCTATAATTTCTGTTCTTTTACATTTGCTGAGGAGTGCTTTACTTCCAACTATGTGGTCAATTTTGGAATAAGTGCAATGTGTTGCTGAGAAGAATGTATATTCTGTTGATTTGGGGTGGAGAGTTCTGTAGATGTCTCTTAGGTCCACTTGGTGCAGAGCTGAGTTCAATTCCTGGATATCCTTGTTAACTTTCTGTCTCATTGATCTGTCTAATGTTGACAGTGGGGTGTTAAAGTCTCCCATTATTATTGTGTGGGAGTCTAAGTCTCTTTGTAGGTCTCTAAGGACTTGCTTTATGAATCTTGGTGCTCCTGTATTGGGTGCATATATATTTAGGATAGTTAGCTCTTCTTGTTGAATTGATCCCTTTACCATTATGTAATGGCCTTCTTTGTCTCTTTTGATCTTTGTTGATTTAAAGTCTGTTTTATCAGAGACTAGGATTGCAACCCCTGCCTTTTTTTGTTTTCCATTTGCTTGGTAGATCTTCCTCCATTCCTTTATTTTGAGCCTATGTGTGTCTCTGCACGTAACATGGGTCTCCTGAATACAGTCTGTGTCTTTTAATTGGAGCATTTAGTCCATTTACATTTAAGGTTAATATTGTGTGAATTTGATCCTGTCATTATGATCTTAGCTGGTTATTTTGCTCATTAATTGATGCAGTTTCTTCCTAGCATCGATGGTCTTTACGATTTGGCATGTTTTTGTAGTGGCTGGTACTGGTTGTTCCTTTCCGTGTTTAGTGCTTCCTTCAGGAGCTCTTGTAGGGCAGGACTAGTGGTGACAAAATCTCTCAGCATTTGCTTGTCTGTAAAGGATTTTATTTCTCCTTCACTTATGAAGCTTAGTTTGTCTGGATATGAAATTCTGTGTTGAAAATTCCTTTCTTCAAGAATGTTGAATATTGGCCCCCACTCTCTTCTGGCTTGTAGAGTTGCTGCTGAGAGATCTGCTGTTAGTCTGATAGGCTTCCCTTTGTGGGTAACCTGACGTTTCTCTCTGGCTGCCCTTAACATTTTTTCCTTCATTTCAATTTGGTGAATCTGACAATTATGTGTCTTGGAGTTGCTCTTCTTGAGGAGTATCTCTGTGGCATTGTCTGTATTTCCTGAATTTGAATGTTGGCCTGCCTTGCTAGGTTGGGGAAGTTCTCCTGGATAGTATCCTGCAGAGTGTTTTCCAACTTGGTTCCATTCTCCCTGTCACTTTCATGTACACCAATCAGACGCAGATTTTGTCTTTTCACATAGTCCCATATTTCTTGGAGGCTTTGTTCATTTCTTTTTACTCTTTTTTCTCTAAACTTCTCTTCTTGCTTCATTTCATGATCTTCAATCACTGATACCCTTTCTTCCACTTGATCAAATTGGCTACTGAAGCTAGTGCATTTGTCACGTAGTTCTCGTGCTATGGTTTTCAGTTCCATCAGGTCATTTAAGGACTTCTCTACACTGGTTATTCTAGTTAGCCATTCATCTAATCTTTTTTCAAGGTTTTTAGCTTCTTTGCAATGGGTTCAAACTTCCTCCTTTAGCTCAGAGAAGTTTGATCGTCTGAAACCTTCTTCTCTCAACTCGTCAAAGTCATTCTCCATCCAGCTTTGCTCTGTTGCTGGCAAGGAGCTGCATTCCTTTGGAGGGGGAGAGGCGCTCTGATTTTTAGAATTTTCAGCTTTTCTACTCTGTTTTTTCCCCATCTTTGTGGTTTTATCTACCTTTGGTCTTTGATGATGGTGATGTACAGATGGGGTTTTGGTGTGGACGTCCTTTCTGTTTGTTAGTTTTCCTTCTAATGTCAGGATCCTCAGCTGCAGGTCTGTTGGAATTTGCTGGAGGTCCATTCCATACTCTGTTTGCCTGGGTATCTGCAGCGGAGGCTGCAGAACAGTGAATATTGCTGAACAGCAAATGTTGCTGCTGCTTGTTCCTCTGGAAGCTTCATCTCAGAGGGGTACCCGGCCATGTGAGGTGTCAGTCTGCCCCTACTGGTGGATGCCTCCCAGTTAGGCTACTCGGGGGTCAGGGACCCACTTGAGGAGGCAGTCTGTCCATTCTCGGATCTGAAACTTCTTGCTGGGAGAACCACTATTCTCTTCAAAGCTGTCAGACAGGGACATTTAAGTCTGCAGAGGTTTCTGCTGCCTTTTGTTTTGCTATGCCCTGCCCCCCAAGGTGGAGTCTACAGAGGCAGGCAGGCCTCCTTGAGCTGGGGTGGGCTCCACCCAGATCAAGCTTCCTGGCTGCTTTGTTTACCTACTCAAGCCTCAGCAATGGCAGGCACCCCTCCCCCAGCCTTGCTGCAGCCTTGCAGTTTGATCTCAGACTGCTGTGCTAGCAATGAGCAAGGCTCTGTGGGTGTGGGACCCTCTGAGCCATGTGCGGGATATAATCTCCTGGGGTGTCGTTTGCTGAGACCATTGGAGAAGTGCAGTATTAGGGTGGGAGTGACCCGATTTTCCAGGTGCCATCTGTCACGTCTTCCCTTGGCTAGGAATGGGAATTCCCTGACCCCTTGCACTTCCCAGGTGAGGCAATGCCTCGCCCTTCTTCGGCTCATGCTCGATAGGCTGCACCCACTGTCCTGCACCCAGTGTCCTACAAGTGCCAGTGAGATGAACCCGATACCTCAGTTGGAAATGCAGAAATCACCTGTCTTCTGCATCGCTCATGCTGGGAGCTGCAGACTGGAGCTGTTCCTATTTGGCCATCTTGGAACCGCCCCCCTAAATTGTTTCTTTTTAAAAAATTTTTGAGACAGCATCTCATTATGTTGCCCAGGCAGGTCTTGCGCTCCTGTCTGCAAGTGGTCCTCCCACCTCGGCCTCCCAAAGTTCTAGGATTACAGGCATGAGCCACCGTGCCTGACTCATTTATGATTTGTGGTGTTATATACTACATTCTGATAGATATCCTTGTGTGTGGATCTTTATTACAAATTCTTTCCTAAGCATAAATCCCTAGAATTATGCAGAAAAAAGTACTTTATTGGTTTCACAATTACTTTAATTATGTAGTAATAGACATTTTAATATGTTTATCAGTCATTTATAATCTTCTTTTGTGAAATGCCTGTTAGCTTCTTCTATCATTTTCTATTTGTGTGCAATTTGTATTTACTGATTTGGAAGTATTTTTATATACCAGTGGTATATAGAAATGTAGTTTTTGCTTTGATATATATTTTAGATAATTTCTACTTTATTTGTCTTTTAATTTTTTATGGTGTTTTAATATTCACATGTTTAAAGATGTATTTAGTCAAATCTGTCAATTTTATCTTTTATAATTTCTGCCTTTGTTGTGATTTTTATAACATAATTCTCCTTTTTCAAAGTTATGTAAAAGGTCATCTATATATTCTTCCAGTGCTTTTTAATTAAAAATGTTATGAGTCTTTTTCCTTTGGAATTTAGTTGTTGAGGTAGGGATCTAATTTCATTGTTTTCCTGATGGTTATCCAGGTGTCTTTCAACAATTTATTGACATGCTGTTCTGGCTTGAGTTGCTAAGTTTAACATACGTCAAATTCTTGTAACTTATAACTTGAGTCTCTTATAAGCTTATACTTAATGCTTCTATTGCTCTACCTACCTATTCCTGTATTGGGACCTCATTATTTTAATTAGCGTAGCTTTAGAACACATTCTAATATCTGATGTGGCAAGTATTTAAATTTTTTTTGGCTATGTATCTCATTTATTCTTCCTGATGACCTCTAAAGCCATTTTTACAAGTTAAAAATAAAAGTTCTTTTTACCATTTTGATTGTCAATATGTTTAAATTTATGGATTTATTTGGCTAAAATTTCAGTCTGTGGGCAGGTAGGACATTTATTTGAAAACCATGGACTACTGAAGTGACATTAGGTTATAAAGAACATTGATGATGACTTTATGGAAGGCTTTCCTGGTCATTAAGCTTTCCCCACCCTCCCCACTGCTCCAAGTGATGTGGAAGGAGTGAACTAAACCAATTATTCGATGTGCAAAAGCTGGAGGAGTTGTTGCCTCTCTGAACTCCTGCAGTGATTGGAGATATTTTTAAAGCATTTCTTCTTCTGGGATATTTTACCAGTTGTATTTATGTTTAATAATGTCTTCTAGCCCAGCCGTTCTACAACAACAGTGAAAGCATAAAACTAAGCAAAACAACCTCCTGCTCCCACATATTCTACTGATATTATTAAACACTCATGGTGTACATGATCTGTGCTAAGTAATGAGAATAATTTAAAAGAAACAACAAACAACAAACGAAGAAACAGTTGACTGATGTATTTGTCCTCAGGGGGCTTTCAGGCCAAAGGGATTGCTAGAGCAATCAAGCAAGAGAAAGTACTAAATTGCATCCAAATAGGAAAAGAGAAAGTCAAATTATCCTTCTTTGCAGACGACATGATTCTATATCTAGAAAAACCCATAGACTTGGCCCCAAAGCTCCTTCAACTGATAAACAACTTCAGCAAAATCTCAGGATACAAAATCAACATAAAAAAATCACTGCCATTTCTATACAGCAATAACAGTCAAGCCGAGAGCCAAATCAGAAACCCAATCCCATTCACAATGGCCACAAAAAGAATAAAATACCTAGGGAGACAACTAACCAGGGAGGTGAAAGATCTGTACAAGCAGAACTGCAAAACACTGCTCAAAGAAACGAGAGATGACACAGACAAATGGAAAAATATCCCGTGCTCAGGGACAGGAAGAATCAATATTGTTAAAATGGCCATACTGCCCAAAGCAATTTATAGATTCAATGCTATTCCTATCAAACTACCAATGACACTCTTCACAGAATTAGAGAAAAACTATTTTAAAACTGATATGGAAAAAAAAAAGAGCCCAAATAGCCAAGGCAATCCTAAGCAAAAAGAACAAAGCTGGAGGCATCATTCTACCTGACTTCAAAGTATACTGCAGGGCTACACTAACAAAAACAGCGTGGTACTGGTACAGAAACAGACACATAGACCAATGAAACAGAATAGAGAGCCCAGAAATAAGGCTACAACTACCTGATCTTCAACAAAGCTGGCAAAAACAAGCAATGGGGAAGACTCTGTATTCAATAAATGGTGCTGGGATAACTGGCTAGCCATATGCAGATGATTGAAACTGGACTCCTTCCTTACATCATGTACAAAAAAAATCAACTCAAGCTGGATTAAAGACCCAAAATTATAAAAAAAACCCTGGAAGACAACCTAGGCAATACCACTCTGTACATAGGAATAGGCAAAGATTTTATGGCAAAGACATCAAAAGCAATTGCAACAAAAGCAAAATTTGACAAAAGGGATCTAATTAAACTAAAGAACTTCTGCACAGCAAAAGAAACTATCAGCAGACTAAAAAGACAACTTACAGAATGGGAGAAAATATTTGCAAACTATGCATCTGACAAAGGTCTAATATCCAGCATCTATAAGGAACTTAAACAAATTTACAAGAAAAAAAAAAACCATTAAAAAGTGGGCAAAGGACACGAACAGACAAAGAAGACGCACATACAGCCACCAAGCATATGAAAAAAAGCTCAAAATTCCTGATTATTAGAGAAATGCAAATAAAAACCACAACGAGCTACCATCTCACACCAGTCAGAATGGCTATTGTTAAAAAGTCAAAAAATAATGTGCTGGTGAGGTTGTGGAGAAAAAGGAACACTTACACTGTTGGTGGGAGTGTAAGTTAGTTCAACCATTAGGAGCAACAGCATGGCTGTTCCTCAAAGACCTAAAAACAGAACTACCGTTTGACTTAGCAATCCCATTACTGGGTATATACCCAAAGGAATAATAATCATTCTATCATAAAGACACATGTATGCATATGTTCACTGCAGCACTATTCACAATAGCAAAGACATGGAATCAACCTAAATGGCCAGGAATGGCAGATTGGATAAAGAAAATGTGATAGATATAAACCGTGAAGTACTATGCAGCCATAAAAAATAATGAGATCATGCCCTTTGCAGGGACATGGATGATGCTGGAGGTCATTATCCTTAGCAAATTAACACAGAAAGAGAAAACCAAATACAGCATTTTCTCACTTATACGTGGGAGCGAAATGATGAGAACACAGAACACATGGACACATAGAGGGGAACAACAGACACTGGAGCCTACTTGAGGGTGGAGGGTGAGAGGAGGGAGAGGATCATGAAAAATAACTAATGTGTACACCCAGGCTTAATACCTGGGTGATGAAATAATCTGAACAACAAACCCCATGACACAAGTTTACCTTTATAACAAACCTACACATGTACTCCTGAACTCAAAATAAAAGTTAAAAAAACCTCAAAGACTAAAAGGTGAGAATATTCAATGGCACAAAGGACTCCTTAAGGAGATTAAGAATGTGCCTTTTAGATCCACTCAATCAAACTGTAGGACCTCTAGAAAGCTTAAGAGTGTTGCCCCTCAGCCATCCGAGCAGGAGCCAAAAATATATGCTGTCTGGAAAAGATCTGTGGGTGTGTTTTTTTCTGATGGTCAGAACATCATTGAAATCCATGGTAGATGCACAAAGATCTTGAGAAAATTATTTCAGCAGAAACACTACTGGCTTGGACTGAAAGGGATAGAAAGAGTACAAAATGAAATGAAAGGAGGCTATCAGACCCCAACATTTCTACTGGCAGGAAGCAGGCTGATAAAACTACTCAACTGCAAACATTAAAGAAGAAGGATGATAGAGGGTGGTGCTAAGAGGCAAGAGGGTAGAGCCAAGTGTTGTGGGAAGTCAGGGACCCCGGACGGAGGGACCGTCTGAAGCCATGGCAGAAGAATATAAATTGTGATGATTTCACGGACATTTTTCACTTCCCCAATCAATACTCTTATAATTTCCTATGCCTGTCTTTACTTTAATCTCTTAATCCCATCATCTTCGTAAACCGAGGATGTATGTCCCCTCAGGATCCTGTAATGATTGTGTTATCTGCCCAGCTTGTTTGTAGAGCATGTGTGTTTGAAAAATATGAAATCTGGGCACCTAGAAAAGGAATAGGATAACAGTGATTTTCAGGAAACAAGGAAGATAACCATAAAGTCTGACTGCCTGCGGGGCCAGGTGGAACAGAGTCATATTTCTCTTCTTGCAAAAGCAAATAAGAGAAATATCACAGAATTCTTTTTCTCAGCAAGGAACAGCCCTGGGAAAAGAATGCACTCCCAGGGGGAAGCCTCTAAAATGGCCGCTCTGGAAGTGTCTGTCTTATGCAGTTGTAGATAAGGTATGAAATAAGCCCTGGTCTCCTGCAGCGCCCCTAGGCTTGTTAGGATTGGGAAATTCCAGCCTGACAAAATTCTAGTCAGACCCGTTCTCTGCTCTTGAACCCCGTTTCCTGTTAAGATGTTTATCAATGACAATACATGCACAGTGGGACAGGGAACCTCATCTGTAATTCTAATTTTGCCCTGGCCTTGTGACCTTGCCCTGCCCATTTGCCTTGTGCTGTTTTATTGCCCTTGAAGCACGTGATCATATGTGATCTCTGTGACACACACCCTATTCATACACCCCCCCTCCTTTTGAAATCCATAATAAAAACGTGCTGGTTTTGAGGCTCAGGGGGCATCACGGAACCTGCCGACATGTGATGTCACCCCTGGAGACCCAGCTGTAAAATTTCTTTCTTTCGTACTCTTTCTCTTTATTTCTCAGACTGGCCGACACTTAGGGAAAATAGAAAAGAACCTACGTTGAAATACTGGGGGCTGGTTTCCCCAATAGCCGAGATTAATCTTAGGCTCTAAAACCTAATCATTGAACTCCCAACATTTGCCCAGCTAGATTTTAGAACTGCTATGGACCAACGACTCTTTGTTATCTTTTTCCCCTCCTCCCTTTGAACCAATATGTCTATAGCTGTTATCCCATGCCTACCAGTTATGCCTGTTTCAACATTGTATGACGGGTGTATTGGGGGCAGATCACTTGCCTCTTTAGTTTTACAGGTTGACAGAAGGAGAGAAGTTATACTCCAGGAGCTGTACTTCATATATTATGCCCAGGAGCTGTGTTTGAACTTAGCCATGATTTAAAGCAAAAAGTTTGTCTTTGAGCGGAAGCTCTGTGAGATAAGATTCTTGAGACCTCTGGGGATGTATGTGAATGTATTTTTGCAAGCGAGGGTAATGTGAGTCATTGGTGGCCAGATGGTGGACTGTGGTAGACAGATATATCCCCGCCTTCTGGTGTCTATGCCTTTCTAAAATCTCCTCTTTTGGGTGTGAGATTGATTATAAGAAGTATTCCATGGTAATTTTTGGAAGAGTCTACAGAAGGGATTGCTGACCAGGAACCATTTTAAACCACAAGTTAAAATGTTTGTAACTGGGAGTATTTGAGTAGGGGGAAGAATATAAACAATTGTGTTAATCACAAAGATTAAATTTTTTTTTACAAGGAGCAAGTGTAGTAGGAGAGAGGAGAGCTCTGGCTTTTAACCTGTTCGTGGGTGAGGGACCCACTTTGAACAACTGATAATAGCAATGAACACATTACCACTTATATGCGTGAAAGTGTATATAAAAACAACCACAAAACCTGGGGGGTGAAAGGTTATAGATGAGCTGAAACTATACAGTTCCCATATTAGGAGCACCTGAACTAGAAGCATGAACAATAGGTGGCTTCCATTAGTGATCTTCATGAAAATTAATAAGAGCTGAAATAGGTTTCTGATGAATATGTAAATAGCCAAAAGAATACTTACATAGACATGGAAAATTATGATTGAAGTGAAGGCAAGGAAGGGGGGAGAGTCAATGATAACATTAAGATTTCATTTTGATTTCTGAAAATAATGGTGTCATTAACAGAAATGCTGTATAAACACAGAATAAGAAAATGACTGGGAGAAAATGTGAATAAACCTCTATCACTTCTAGGTATTAGACTTGAAGATTTTGAAAATATTCTGTCTTTCTCATTTACTAACTGCAGTTACTTCAGGGTCTCTGATCTTTTGCTCAGTAGAAATTGGGGTTTGTTTATCTCCCCGTAAATGGCCCTAAGGGAAGGCTTACCTAGGAAGAGAATTGCCCTGTCCCCGTCTATTATGGATTGAATTCTGTCCTCCTAAAATTCATATGCTGAAGCCCTAGCCCCCAATGTGACTGTATTTAAAGATATGGCTTTTAAAGAGGTAACTGAGGTTAAATGAGGTCATAAGGGTAAGGTCTCAATCCAGTAGGATTTATGTCCTTATAAGAAGAGGGAGAAATACAAAGGATGCCTGTGCACAGAGAAAAGACCAAGTGAAGAGAGAGAGAGAGAAGATGACCATTCACAAGCCAAGGAGAGAAGCCTCAGGAGAATCCAAGCCTGCTGACATCTCAATCACGGACTTCCTGCCTCCAAAAATGTGAGGAAAGAAACATCTGTGTACTATTCTATAGTATTTTGTTATGGGAAATTAATACAGTACCCACCCAAGGAAGCCCAAACTCGGGCTCCTGCTCAATTTCTCATGTTTTTTTTTTTAGTTTACATATGTTCCTGAGGCCCTCTGAGTATGTATTTGTCTGAGACTGAGATGACAAATGCTGGGTCCTTCCTTTCTGGTATTAGGAAGGACTTTGATGCTCAGAGTCTGGAGGTTTTGTGCCACACATCTACCTGTATTTTAGGAAATATTTATCACCTGTATGGAAGTGAAATCACTTCACTGTCCATGTTTTCTTGATCCCTCTGACCTGATTTCTGGTGACCATGCCTTGATTTTGAACCTAATTTTGTCAGTATAAAGATATGGGGGAAGATAGGCATCATGTGTTTGTTATAATTCAACACATTCTTTAAGAGGCTTAACTGGCTGGGCATGGTGGCTCACACCTGTAATCCCATAATCCCAGCATTTTGGGAGGCCAAGGCGGGCGGATCACCTGAGGTCAGGAGTTCAAGACCTCAAGACCAGCCTGGCCAACATGGTGAAACCCGGTCTCTGCTAATCATACAAAAATTAGCTGGGTATGGTGGCACGCACCTGTAATCCTAGCTACTCAGGAGGCTAAGACAGGAGAATTGCTTGAACCTGGGAGGTGGAGGTTGCAGTGAGGTGAGATCGTGCCACTGCACTCCAGCCTGGGTGACAGAGTGAGACTCTGTCTCAAAAAAAAAAAAAAAAAAACGAAAAAGAAAAGGGGGCTTAACTGATAATACAGCATTTTGTACTTCTAGCTTCATGGCATTTTATGACTGAAGAGTATTTAGATGTACTGGAAGACCAACAATCTCTAGAGAGGGCCAGTAGCTTCTAAATGAATAAGGCAGTCCCTTTTTCTCTGCTTGCATAATGCGCCACCCATATCTTCTTCTTGACAACTTTTATTATAATTCTGTGTTTTTGTGCTAGGCATGTCAAGAAGGATGTGAGTTCCCTGGGGGCAGGGATTATGCCTTATTCAAGTTTATACTATGATACTGACTATAATGTTTATTACATGGCAGATAAACATGTTTTGAATGAATCATTGAAAGATTCCCTTAGCTCAACATTATCACCTATATGCAAAAGCGGCTCTAGTCAATGGGAATTCCCATTAAACAGACTCCTATTAGAGATTCCTAGCAGTGCTTCTAAGCTCTCAGAAATGGCCGTGGCAATTTTGCTGAGAAAGTGTTGATGAAAGCAACAGCTGCCAGAAAATGGTGTTTCCCAGAAGTTGCTATTGCCATTAGTGTGACTTATTCATCCTGTGTTTCTTTCTCATTCTGGAATAATCCACCTGTCTCAGATCTGCATAGCACCTCGATCACACTGTAAGATCGACCTTTATTAGGCATTTAATCATAGACCTATTTTGTTTTAAATGTAGTGGTGCACAGATTTCCAAAGAATTTCCTTGAAGTTTGATAGAACTGCATAAGAAAAAGAGGTTAACTTCATATGATGTGACACTATATTAGTTTCTGTTCCCAGACTGTACTTTCAGCAATCAGCCCTGGAATTTTACTAAAATCTCCCAAGAAAAGTTAGAAAAAATGCCCTGAAATTTTGATATTTATACTCTCAAGCTGAATATAGAGTTTGATTTAAAAAGTGATAATTCTAGATGGAGATATTTATTCTTATGTTGGAGCTCTAACTCCAGGAAGGTGATAATGAGCTGCTGAGCTGAACAGTCATTTAGAGCCTGGGTGGTCATGAGAGGTTCCATTGCTACCAGACATCTGCTCATAAGTATCCAGAGTGCTGGTCAGTTAGCACAGCTCTCTAAAGTCATTATAAAGAGAGGCTTGGTGTTCGTGAATATCAACTAACTGTGCTTTATTCAGCAGAGAGTACAATTTCGCTAGGCAGACACAGTGCAAATGCACATCCTCTTATCTCAGGGAGAGTGAAAATGGAGGTGTGGTAGATGTGGACAAGTAAAAATGACATTCCCTATGGAGTAGTGTCAGCAAGGTGTGTCTGAATCAGGTTTTCTGGGTCGTGTAATTGATGTGTATATACCTCTGTTGAGTGGAACCTCATCTCCCCTTGTTTTGTGTTTTCAAGCTCAGAAATATTCATTAGTGTAACAATTCGGACTTCTCTGTGCCCCTCGCTCACTTCTCTCAGAAGAAGGAAGAGCATTTTCTGGCCACCCCGCTTAAATTGAACCCGTCAGCCTCTTATTTATTGCTTTCATGATACTCATCCTAATCTGCATATACATTGTTTATGTATCTGTTTATCCTATCTTTCCCGTTGGAATATAATAAAATCTGTTGTCAGGTATGTTTTTTCCTTAGCACTGTATCTTTGGCATCTAACACAGTGCCAAACACCTATCCGCACCTATTCACACATGAATGCAATCTAAAGCAACATGATTGCGATAAGGATTTAGAGATGGCAAGATGAACAAGATTGCCTTCTCGTTCAGGGGTAGTACTAAAAAATGGGATAGAGAGTTGCTGAGGCAAATGGAATGGCCACCAAGAGATAAATGGAACAGTGTGGCAAAGCACAATGTGTTCTCAGAAAAAATAGTTTTAAGAGGACTCCTGGGATGGTTGTGAGTAGGAGAGAGACAGCTTGAAAGAATGGTCTGTTGCACTGGGCTGGATGGTTTAGTGCAGGCAGGCAGGGTCCAGAGATGCATGTATGTGAGGCCTGGGGGATTGTGGTAAGGCCAGCTGTAGGAACAGCTCTCAGAGCTGCTTGTCCTGGCCCACCCTCCTTACCGAGTGACGTGGGAGGAGGAGGGAATAAAGTCAGAAATGTTCCATCTGAGACACACAGCCAAGGTGCACATCTGGAGAAGCTGGCTTGGTTCCTGAGTTCCACTGGGAGACAAAGCTTAGACAGTAGGCTATTTTTTTTTTAATGTTTTGCTTTGTTTCGAGAAAATGCTATTTTTGTCTGCTGCTCAGTTACCTCAGATACTGGATTCAGGGAGGAGAATGCTTCTGAGAATAAGGCCTGGATACCATTACTTTCTTTTTTCCCTGAGCCCCGTTATGGGAATGTTTTTCCTAAAATAACCAGTAGTTTCCTCTCCAGACCGCAGAGGTCCACTCACCATTCCTATTTCCCAGCCTTTTCCTCCTGTGTTTTCAGGTCTTTCAAGGATCCTGCAGCCTGGGCCATTTTTGACAGGCTTCTGGGTGTTTTGTTGGTCTTTTGCTGTCAGTCCAAGCTCCATGCCTTCTCTGAGAGCACAAGAATATAGATCCCTGGCTGTATGTGTGAGTTGGTGAGGTTGATAAATTTGGCTTCTTTCTGGAAGTTCACTAGATAACATCCATTTGTTGAATAATCATCCTAATTACACAGGAGAATAAGATAAATCTTCTCACACTGAGAGACTGTTTGTAATATTTAGGTGTTAATCAACAACAAACAGTGTTCTTTCAGACTAAAATAAAATCACAGCTACTCTCTTCTGCGCAGATATTGTTGGTAGAACTGATGACCCTCTGAGCCTTGCTGGAACCTACAGGGAAGTGAACAGGGGCATCTCCTGATAGACTTTCTAGAGGATAGTCAGGAAACCCTGGTGTCAGGCATCATTGGTTCAATTTCCCACACTTCCCTGAGTGGCCCTGCAATGAGTTCTCACAGCAACTGCCGGGAGGTGGCCATGCTTCACAGGTTAAGGGCACAGTCCTCCACAGGACTGCCCTCAATGCAAACATCAGCCACAAGTTCTGGGTCCCCAGGCTGCCTTTACTCCTGACTAGCTGGCTACAAATCTGGGAGTTCCCATGCTCCCTCAGGCTTGATAGTTCCATGAAACAACACACAAAACTCAGGAAAGTGATCATGATCATAGTTTATTAGAGCAAAAGGGTACAAATCAGAACCAACCAAAGGGAGAGAAGCATTGGGTGAAATCTGGGAGGGTTCTAAACGTGAAGCTTCTGGTTGTCCTCTCCTAGGGAGACCTGGGTGTGTTACCTCCTCCCAGCCATGTTGTGTGACAGAACTCACAGAGTGTTGCAGAGGATAGGAGCTCAACTGAGCCTTTGGTGTCCAGAGTTTTTCCTGGAGCTTTATCGCACCCTGCCCACGTGGCTGACCTTTAACCTCCAGCCCCTCCTGGAGGTTCTAGCTAATGATCTCTGGTTCCTCCAGAGGTCAGAATTCACATGGCATGTTCCAAAGCCCCATCATATATCACGTTATTAGACTGACTGGTGGCCAAAGCCCTCAGGCAAACAAAGGTACTCCTATCTGGCAGGACAATCCAGGAGTCTAGGGATCACCACCCAGCAGCTGAGGGGGAAGGCCAGATCTCTGTTTGGGAAAGTTAATTCTTCACAATACAGACCTAAACCACTGGCAGATACGACATTCCTCCATTCCCAAGGCCTCAGAGCCTGAGAGGAGACAGTCCCAGGTTGGGGCCATCCCTGACTAGGAAAATAGAGACCAGCACAGTCCAGACTGGAGCAAGCAGGCTGGGCTTCCACTCTTGAAAAGTCTCCCTTCTATCTTGGATACTTGACAGACCATGTACAGAGTTCCTGGAGCTGTTTGGCATTGCTTCCCCAGAATGGGAAATGAATTTTCTGGGAGGACTGGTGAACAGCAGATTTTGCCAAGGCTCTGTCTGTTGATTTTGTTTCCTTGCTTCCTCCTTTATACCTTCAGGCCTGTGACATTCTTTTTTTTTTTTTTTTTTTTTTTTGAGACGGAGTCTCGCTCTGTCGCCCAGGCTGGAGTGCAGTGGTGCAATCTTGGCTCACTGCAAGCTCCGCCTCCCGGGTTCACGCCATTCTCCTGCCTCAGCCTCCTGAGTAGCTGGGACTACAGGCGCCCGCCACTGCGCCCGCCTAATTTTTTGTATTTTTAGTAGAGATGGGGTTTCACCGTGGTCTCGATCTCCTGACCTCGTGATCCGCCCACCTTGGCCTCCCAAAGTGCTGGGATTACAGGCGTGAGCCACCGCGCCCGGCCCAGGCCTGTGACATTCTTAAGACCAATGCTTGGTATTTTCTTAGGGTGAATGAAAACTAGCTATTTAATTCATTGATTCAAAAAGTATTTTTTTTCAGTGCGTGCCCACTGTCTGCAGATATTGTGCTAAGTGCTGGAGATACTATAATAAATAAGAGAATAATGATCACTAATTGCACAACTGCTTCTGGTTTGGTAGGTCAAGAGCCACATAAGAGGATCTCTCACCAGAGAAAGTTCGTGGAAGAAGTACTATCTAAGTTAAAACCTGATGGATGATTATGAGCAAATAGAGTATGAGTGTGTGTGTGTGTGTGTGTGTGTGTGTGTTTGGTAGGGGCTGGTGAGTGGCAGGATGCTCCTTAGACGAAGTACCAGACAGAGAAAATAAATGTGAGAAGGGTCAGAGGTTATCTGTGGGCCCTGGACTAACCGTGTTGATGGATTGCCCAAGCACAGGCTTTGCCAAAAACCTGGAACCCCTGCTCCTTTCCCACAGAGATCTTCCTGAAGGAGACCCTTGAGGTGGGGCCTGGCTCCTCCCTCATAGGCTGATGTGGGGCCACTCTCTGTTTCTAGACATGAGCCCCATACCACAATCTTCACATAACTTCCTGCACCCTGGTGCTGAACCTCTACCCACACTGACTTAATTCTTTATTTACATAAACCTTCGCTCTCTGAGGTCATTTAAAGGTTCTCCCACGATGGCTTTCTGAAAGATAACTACAGACAACAGAAATGTGTCTACTGTGTTAGGGTACTATTATACTTATTGGTATTATAAAATGTGCACCCATTTTATTTAATAAGTCTATTGGTGTAAAGCATTTTCTTGTTGGTCGAATTATTTCCTCATCATCTCATATGTGTTTTATTTCATCAACAGAAGTGTAAGCTCAGTATGACCAGGACCCTTGTTCTACAACCCTATTTCTGTATTTTTTTTTAAGATGGATAACCATTAAGCATACTTAGATGATACATTTTCCAGGCCAATACACATTTATCTAATATATTCTTTCTAATGACTGCATAACAATCATGATATTGTACATTAATTGCTATCCCTGGGTCAGAAATTGAGGTGGGATTCAACCAAATGTTTTCAGCCTTGGTTAGATTCTCATGCATCTGAGGTCAACTGTGACTCAGTTTCAGGTCAGTTTTGCTGATCTTCAGCTTTCTCACATGTCCAGGGCCTCAGGCTGATGTGGTTGTGTTTCATATGGTCTCTTTTCTTCCAGAAGGTTAGCCTCGGTTTATTCACGTGGAAAAAAGCTGAGGTCCGAGAGAGCAGGTGACAGAGTGCAAAGGCTCCTGAGGTGAGGGCTCAGAACTTGCACAGCTGTCACTTCTGCCACATTCTATTGATCCACATAAGTTACAAGGCCAACTGAGATTCAAGGGATGGGGAAATAGATGTCACCTGTTCAGAGAGGAGCTGGAAAGTCACGTTGATCTATTGAACTGTTAAACTTTCTTATTTATTTATAAATGCTGTTACTTTTTAGGACATAACCAGGTCTGTTATAAAAGGACAAGAGCTTAGATTATTCTTAATTGGCCGTTAGTGCAGTGATGTTTATGATCTAGGGTAGGTCAGAAGCTGAGTCCTCAGCACCTCTATTTCCTAGAATAAAATTGTTCTCGTGTCATACTGAGAAGAAATTCTGGCAGAACTCTCTTATAACTATTGCTTTCCAAAAAGGCTTTTCTTGCCTTTCATGAAGAGCATTAGGATCAGTTTTCTTATTTTTAATTTTTACACAGATGAAATCTATACATTAAAAAAAACAATGGAGAGGTTTGAAAATGCTAAGATACAGGACCAAGACACTTCCATCTCTTCATGACATTTTATGTGACATAAATTTAATTCCATTAATTTATCAAGAATTTTTCTACAGCAAGACAGTGCTAAATGCTGCTGTTGCTGGTGAAATATGCATTGGATGAAGTTCCTGGGAGAGAAGATTTAGAGCCTAGTATAGTTTATGTGTTGCTGTGTTCTATAAGGACTCTAAGAATCCACATGTATACCAGGCATTACCTATAGATTGAGTAAACAACAGCAATAGCAGTAATTATAGCTAATATTTGTTGAGTGCTTTCACTGTGCCAGGCACTGTGATAAGTTTAAATATGTACATGCATGTATTATGTTTAGTGAAAAAAACTGAAAGCAAATTTATTTAAAAGTGTTACTGTTTTCATAGTACTCTGTTAATCAATGGATGTTAAAAATCCATTACTATCTGCAAAATTTTTGGCTTTAAAAAGTACGTCCCCATATTCAGAAAAGTTGGGATCCATCCACAAATAGATAGAACACAAGACAAAACACCCCTCACTGAGGTTTAACGCAAGACTGAAAATGAGGAGAGGATCTCAGGATAAGAATCAATAATTCAGCCATTTGAACATCAATCTTATTGTCAGTTTCTGGCCTGTAACCTGACCCTCTCTCACAGTCTTCAGTTTTTGTGCCCATTTTGAGTTCCCAGGCCAGGTAGGAAGAGAGGGCATCCTTCTGGGGAAGTCTTCATGCACAGAGGCCTCTCTGGAGACTGCTTGCTGGGTGTCTGTGACTCGCTCAGTTCCGGACCTCCACAGAGGGTTTAGGGAGGGGTGGGCAGGAATTAAGAACCAAGCCAAAGGTGAGTGTGAGGGAGAAGAGACACATCTGAGCATCTGCTAACCACCATTCCCAGTGAAAACACAGGCCTGCTCGTAGCACTGTGCCTCCCTCATTTCTCCTTTCCTGTGTGATCACCTGCAAGCCCTGGACTGCAGGCCACAGGACATCAGCCAAGGAGTCCCAGTCCTAGGAGCCCTCAGCCACACCCTCTGTGTCTCATCCCTCATGGAGTCAGAGGGTTTGGGAAAAGGGCACATTACATTGCTCTACACAGGTAAAGATGAAAAGGGAGTGATCCTGATTTTTACCTATCATCACGATCGTACTCTCAGAGTATTGTTAAGAGTTACTTGCTGAAAACATGGTAAATATGAAATACTTTTGAAAAGTATCCTTGATATAACTATTGAAAATGAAACAAGACATATTTCCCTCCTTTATGGATTTTCAAGTGCTCGTGAAGTTGAGAAAACACCGAATAAATCTGAAAGTAAGTTGAATGCTGTCAGACAGGAGATATTGTTGTCATTTAAAATAGACATATTGCATTGTATTTTAAAGTAACTCTGGTAGAGTCATCTTGTTTTCTAAAATTCGTTTTTACAATGAAGAATGCCTTTAGCTATGTTCTCGATTTTAGTAGAATCTGCAGAGTCCTTTTATATTGACGCAGTAAATTACACCTAAATCAGCAATGCGACATTTAGCTGTTTACTAATTGGTGAGTCACAGAGTGGTGAGTCAGAACAGCCTGCCGTGGTAAACACAGTTCGCAATGACAATCAATAATCACAGTGTGCTCCAACAAACATCTAACCAGTGAGGTTTCTGTAGCAAACATTCCTAGAAAACAGTCCTTTGGAACCATTAGGATAAAATTTTCAATATTATAGGGAAGCTCTTTGCTCCTTTTAGTTAATACGTGAGCAGAAAACTTTGTCACCATAAGCTACAGAATATGGAAGTGGCTTACATTTTATGTTAATGGGCATGTAACTATTCATTACATGCTTCTTTTATCTACATGTATCCAAAAAATAGCTAGTACTAATTGAACACTGGCTCTGTGCCAGGCACTGTTTTATGTGCATATAAATATTACCTTATATTTTCCTCTATGGCAACCCTATTATTTAATACCCATTATTTAATATCCCATTTTTTAAAAAAGACTGAAGTTATGATTAACCGGAGTAGTTTGTTCAAGGTCACAGAGCTGAAATGTGAAGAATCTGAACCCAGGGACTCTGGCCCTGGAGCCTGTGCTTTTCACCTCTGTCCTGTACTGTTCTTTTGTTTCACCAAACAAAGGTTTATTGTTAACCCATGATTTTCAGTCTCAAAAGTCCTTGTGTCAATAACTTCCTAAAGTGTCTTTCAAAAAGTATATGGTATTTAGTTTTAACTTGACTTTTAATCAGGGATGAATCAAAGATACTTTGGGCTCATAAAAAATTCATTTCCACAAAGAGCTGTTGGGAGAAAGTATACATCTGTTCACTGAGCCATTATTTCAAAATTTCAAGAATATGTGCAGGCTGGGCCTTTTCAACACTTCCCTGAAACATCGCTCAGTGTGATGAGATCAACAAGCAACTTACATTTTAGTAGGTGACAATAGGGAATAAAAAAAGACTCAATTTTTCTGTTGAGCAACTCTGACTTGCACTTGGCGACACCTGCAGATTGATGATCTCCTGCTTGCATGGGCCAATTCACATAGAGAATCAACACAGATGTGTACAAGCAATGTAGGGAGTGGGGTGTCCATTCTCTTTTGAAGCAATCCCATTTTGGGGTTAGATTTATAATGTTTGTGTTTTTTTATTTTATTTTATTGGCAACAGTGGCTCCTGTGAGGTTTCTAAGAAAGTGCAGAATGAATGTGAGTCCTTGAAAGTCAGTTGTTCAGAAGTTCCAAAACATATGCTGGTCAATGGGTTTGATGTCAAAGCAGAAATGATTGATAGAGAGGAGGACATTTCCTAAGACAGCAGCATGCAGTCTAACTCTTTTGAGTGCCCTTGAGGGAGACCAGTTTGCAAGGCTGGTATTTACTATTTCATTTGACTTGGCTGTGGCATTTACATAGTAATGGTTTCAGTTTAACTTGGGAATGTTATTTTAAATCCTATACATGCTGCATATAAAAGTGTCTAAATGAGTTATCTTATGTGCTTACTGTTTCTCAATGTTTGTTTGCATGCCTATTTGAAGCTGCTGTT
The DNA here is from genome assembly GCF_029281585.2 of Gorilla gorilla gorilla. Lineage (NCBI taxonomy): Eukaryota > Metazoa > Chordata > Mammalia > Primates > Hominidae > Gorilla > Gorilla gorilla. Next base: position 34,299,058 of record NC_073239.2, read on the forward strand.
TGCCAGTCACTGCCTTCATTGTAATATACTGTCATCAAGGTCCCCTAACAGAGAATGTGGTCCTCTGGTACCTCTAGTGACAAACTCCCATATTTGAGGGTTACACCAAGTTCCATACTAATCCAAGCTCTTTCTTATAGCAGGTATCCAGGTGAGTGGTTTTCAGTTGTGACATTTTGGTCTTGGAAACAGCACACAGCCCTAGTTAGGCCTGAGGGGATATGTAATACACGTGAATGTCATTTGTCATTTATGTAGGGGCAGAGGAATGCTTGAGTTCGCTCTCTGGTGAATAGAGATGTAGCGGGTAAATGTTTTGTAATTTACTCAGATGTTCAATCCAGGACAGCTTTATTTTCTATAACAGCCTAATTTCTAACTCTGGTAACCACTTTGCGTGGTGTCAGAAAGCTTGCTTGAAGTAAATACAGGGTTTTCTCAGTAAAATCATGACTTTCTAAGTCAATTCAGGATGTCCTCTATCAGTTCAGATTTCCTCCTCGCCATCCTTGGGTTGGAATGTAGAGGCCTTAAACGGTGGTCTGGCATTGGTTGGGGACACCTGGCCCATACTGGCATCTGTTGGCGTGCAGTGCTTAGGGTCCAGTCTGGGACATTATTGTTTCTAATGTCCTGATGTCTGAGTCCCTGTAGGTCTCTGGCTGTTAATCTACATGCTCTGCATCCTTTTTATTATAATATTGACACCCATCCAGGTCCACTAAGTCTCTCTCTGTTAATTTCTATGCTTTTTGTGTGCATGCAAAAATTCAACTACTCTAATTCCAATCTGGCAGAATGGGGCTGTCTTGGGCTCTCTGGGCCTATTGGCACTACTGCACAGCTGTCTCTGCCCTGGTGGAAATTTGCAGGATATTGTCACTCAGGCTTTCTGAGAGGAATTAGTTGTCAATCTCCTCTAGTTTCAGATTCCTAACATCCT